>NC_140590.1:720609399-721209399 GCF_964204655.1 Triturus cristatus | reverse complement strand
GCTCACCCACCAAAGGTAAACTAAACACAAGGCCACACAATAAATATCTTGTTATAGCAACAGTTTTGGGGATTAAGTGCAAGATCAAAAGTCAGAGCTGGGCCAGTCTTGTTGCGGGTTGATTTGAGAGTTTTGTATTTAATAAATCTCCACGAAGGTTACACCCAGTGTTTCCTGAAGTCGGATGCTGTCCCTACAAGGTTAACACACAGACCTGCCGGTCCTAAAAGCGCGTGCGTGGAAAGTGGGAGAAAACGTACATATCAAAAGAACAGCCCTTCTGCAAGTGAAGAAAACAAGTGCTGAAAGACAAGTGCGGCCCGCAAGCATCTACAGCGCTTACCTTACGGGAGCGAGCAGTGGCGGGCGCGATAATTGCTAACAGTTGGCGCCGCTGCTCGCTCCCGCAAGGCAAATGCCACACATGCACGAGGACCCATTGGAAACAGTACAGAACATGCACAAGTTTCCTCAAAAGCCTGGAGCTATTTCAAGAGGTCCCTCCTAGCAGCGCTTGTGCTCTACGTAGGCGAGACCTAAAAACTGGGGTCTGAGAACTGCACATCCGGGGCATTGAAATATCACACAGAGACTCTGGTTTTGTTCAGCCTTTCCAGTGCTTGATTTGTTCCAGTGTCCAGTACTTCTTTGTAAACACCAGCACTTATTTATGAGAAACCACCATGTGATGGCGCTGTATGTGTGAAGATTTAATGATTTATTGTTTCTTAAAAATAATAACACACAGACTTAAACCTGCGGTTTAAAATGGTATGTGGGTTGTACCAGCTGCAGTGAACCCGTGTGTAATACGTTGGCCCTGGCACTAAGAACTGACTTTCCTTCTAAAACCGGGAAAAAACTTACAGATTCAACAGTCTGTGTGCAAATCTCACAACTCTTTACCTGACAACTCCATGGCATTCATTTAGGGGTAGCAGCTACTGCTCTTGGTCGGTCTGTGGTATTCCCTTCACAGCCTTAGTGACAGTAGTAGGAAAAAAATGTAAAGATGGCTGTAAGACCCCATTTTAGGTCGAGCCTGAGCCAGCACACAAGCGCTGCTCTGCGAGACTTATTATGGACAAGTAGCGAATAGAAGCCCCGCCCACTTTCTGCCCATGTTTGCCATTGGCTTGTGTCATTGTATGTCCTAAATGCCGGCTTCTGATTCGTCAATAGGCTTGTTAGTCCCTCCTTAGTACCGCCTCCTCTTCATTTGTCACCTCCAATTGCGATGGCCCCTTTACTTTGAGTGTTACAAGGTACCCGCTATTTAGACTGTGAGCACTATGTTCTTTAATGAGGTTCTCCTATTGTCTTCTTTACTACCCCCTCCCGTTGTTTGTGCCTTCTTGCCCCCGCTCGCCTGTTGTCCGTGCCTTCTCCTCCCCCCTCTCGCCCGCCCTCCCATTGTCCGTGAGGACTACCATTTGCACTGAAATAGATCTCACGTAAATGGCAGACCTATTGCATTGCAAAAGCTTGTTTTTTGGGAGAATCTGGTCACCCTACACTGGTGGTACACCAGCGTTCATGGGTGTCCGCAGGGGGGGGCAAGGAGGGGCGCTTGCCCACCCCTGGAGCGCCCCTCCTTGCCCTTCCTGCAGACACCCATGACCATCACCACGCGGCGTCTTCAATCCTCGTTCACCCCTCTTTTAAACCTCACACCAACTCATCTCTCTCCTACCTCGACTTTAAACAGAGGCGCAACTAGAGTCAAATTTCAGGGGGGGTGGGAGGGGGCTAATTCATCCAGCCAAATGCAGAGTGGAGACGCAGGGGCTCTAAGAAGGGGTGAAAACACAACAAAGCCTCATTAACAAGTAAATGGTCTTTTAAAGACCTGTATGAAGTACTTGGGTGCGGCTGTGTGTGTGCCCGGGAAGCTGTCTCAGCTGGGCTGACACACACGAGGGGGGCGGGAGCTGAAGCCCTTTGAGCGCAAAGGGGCGTTGCGCGCCTGACTTTAAACACTCTTGGTGCTAAAATCTGTGAATTTGTTTGTTGCTAGTTTAGTCTCCGATGGCAGCTTTGCTGGTGATAACAATTCAGGCACAAATTCTCCTTTGCACCTGATACAGCATTATTATTTGGGTGCTGGCAATGGGGTATGTATTTGCACCCAATTACATGTGCCCTGAAATAAGGAATAACATGAGTAAACGTTTCCTGTGGCAAGTTTTGAATGTTATTATTCCTAGCGTACAGATTTGTACATCAAAAATCCTCCAGGTAGGACCCTTTGACAATTGCTTGAGCAAACACAAGAGCAAACGGCATGTATGATCAGCTCATAACAGGAGTAGGAACAAAAAATATAACCATTTGCCTTTGTTCTCTCCACCCACCTCAGAATTAGGCCTGTAAGGTGCTGTTTCCTCTTAAACCCTCGGCCTAAGAACCAGACCAAACTAATGTAACTGTTTGTGTAACTACGTATATATTGGGCAACCTACCTATCCTGGCGCACATTGTTAATAGATGGTAGAAAGCATTTACCACTTGCTTGTGAGCGTTATTTATTTGAGGTAAACCCACGCCCTTTAGAGATTGGTGCACTTTAAAACGGGTGGTTTACCACACACCTTTACAGTATATTGAGAATGACCTCATGTGGGGTAATACATGTGCTCAGTACAGTCCAGAATATGAGGGTGCTCCTGCCAGATCCCGGGGCTGTTATTAAGCATGGTCCAGGATCCAGGCTGCCCTCCATGAGGTAATACTGATTTTGGCCCGTCGTAATTTGCCAACACCATGACACATTCAGCAGCACCCGCCACTGACAGCTCTTTATTCTGAGCATCTGTGAGAAGTTGGCCTGGTATATGCTGTCCACTAGTTATAGTGGGCACCCTGTACCAGTCCAAACAACCCCTTATGGATGATAGGTTAAAGACAACCTTTATTGAAAGCTATCCTAGTGGTAGCTATGGAGAGCAGCTTTCAGGATAAGTCTTGAAGGAATGTAAAGCAGCTTGTTTTACCAGTCTATAATCTCTTGAATGACCAAATGAAAGGAGAACCACACCAGGTATATATAAAATATATGTATTTATTCTAAAATACACCCCTCTAGTCTCTTTATGAGGCTAGAAGTCGAAGTACACAAGTTACAAGGCAAATATCAACAGTAAATAGCACAATATACAGTTAGCCCTAGGGGCGTACCAAACCATATACTAAAATAGTGGATAGTGGTATAAGAACCACGACTTGACTAGACACAAGGTCTAGAGCCTGTAGAATCGCTGGGCCCCTTCAGAACCACCCAAGGTAGTGACACAGGGGACCCACGGAGGACGCGTGCAGTGTGGGAACTCAGCCGCGAGCACCGTTAGCTTCTATGGGGAAAGTCGCGGTTGGAATTTTAAAGTTTAAGGACACTTAGGAGATGACTAGGAGCAAACCCTTTTGGACTTAGAGGTGTCTAGGGCCAACACCCACGGGAGCACTGGAGTACTCGAGTTACCTAACCCAGGGGAGCCGGGTGCATAGGTGTCAAATGGTGTTGGGTCGAGTCGTCGTTTTCAATGGAAGCTGGCGAAGAAGTGCTGCTGCCGGGAAGATACGAAGTATCCGAAGAGATCCAAGCCTGGATCGAAGATGAGAAGAACCTGAAAGCAGAGGGGACAGAGTCTGGGTCACTTGCAAGTGACCAGGGGCACGATAGTCGAATCCCACTGATGTCGGGTGCTTCAGGTGAGTTGACGGGAAGCTTGACTCTTCAGCCACGAGGACCAGGAGGCATCGAGGACAACCAGGAGCTGGATTCGAGCTGTCCCACAAAGGATGTCGAGTGCTGCAGTGTCGGGGTCCGGATTGGACACACCAAGCCTTGGCAAGAGCAACCCACGCAGAAAAAGAACAATGGCTTCGGTGAGGAGCAGCAAGGTCCGAGGAACTCACCCAGCGAGGGCGAGTGGAGGCACGTCTAGAGCAACCAGGAAAGCCAAAGGAAAATCAGAGTTGCCTTCTCGGGGACCCACAAGTCGACGGACAAGGGATCGTGAAGGTACCTCAAGCTGAATCACAAAATGGCGGCCCACGGGTCACACGGAGTGGGTAGGCCAGCAATCTTCAGTGGATTTTCTGCTCGGGGTCTGGGCTACAAGTAACCCAAAGCACAGCTTCGAGAGTCATCCGGAAGGTGATGCACTTGCAAATGTGCATGGAGTCCAGGGGTTCCGGTTCCACGTTACCCATGACAGCAATTGGTCTCAGCTTTGCTGGGAACTCAGGTCAGCCTCGGTGAAGTCTGGAAATCCACCTCTGGTGTTGCAAAGTCTTCGCAATCCGGCGGGAGCTTCTGAGGTGCAGACCAGACAGATGCGTCATTGGTGACTGCTTAGCAGGGGAGTCACTCCTTGACTCCAAGGGAGATTCTTCAGTCTTCTAGTCTTGAGAAGAAAGTCGAAGTTCCAGGATTCAGTTTCAGAGTTTCGCCCCGGGAGATCTAAAGTTCTGGTTACAGAGGTTCCTTACTTATACCTAAGGAAGGGGTTGGACTAACTCAGGGGACCCATCTATGGGAGGGTTTGGAAAGAGAGGTGGCTACACCCATTTCCTTTGTCCAGTTTCATTCCAGAGCAGGGGCTGATAGCCCCTGCAACCGGTTTGAGCTGGACTATTCACAGGAACACCAAATGTGCCCCCAGTGCAGGACTTCAAAGCACTCTGGAAGTGCTCCCGCCCAGCCCCAATACACATCAGCCTGTCTGGGAGGTGGTTACACCTCCCTGTGACAGGAAACCTATTGTCCAAGCCTCCCCTGCCGGAGTTTCGGTCAGCAGCAGGAGGCCAGACTTGTGTCTGTTGCTGTAGCATCCATTTTGTGATGCCAGGGCTCTGTTAAGTTGGTACCGGGTATACCGGTGCTGTCATGTCTTTCCCTCTAGAAGGGTGGGATCCTACTCCCACACCAGTTACTGGTGTGGGGGTAGGATTCCAAGGTGTTTGACACCAAATACGACATGTTTGCGTGCAGCCATCCCAAAGTTGGCATTTACCGCGAGGTTATAATGCACTTAAGAGTATATGGTCAGGCTGCACCACAAACAGCATCAGAGAATAGGCTCCGAACTCTGCAGAGGGGCTCTGCCCATGCAGGGGCACCCTCTCACATGAAAACCAAGCCCTCTGCCTTCAGGATTGATAAGGCCTGCCATAGGAGTGACTTATAGGTTTGTAAGTGTGTGTATGGGTAGTGATACAGGTAACCAGGGCTTTAAGTGGGAGGAAAAAACTAAGGGGTCTCCCAAAGGGGCGTGGTCAATGTAATTAAGGGTGTGGCTTAAAAACACGTAAGCTAAAAATCTGTGTTTAGCATAGTGTGCTGCCCGACTTGTATTTTGCTGTTTCTGTCATTGCGTCCAGATATATGATACAAGTCACATCATACCTACGTGTCAGGAATATTGGCTTTGTCAGTGGTTGTTAGTTGCATAAGATAAATAAGCAGCAACTATAGCTTGTATATAATATTGAAAAAGTGACACCACGACAATGTTGCTGCTCCTGAGTTTCAAAAACAGAAGGGAAATCCATAGAGAAAAAGACTCTCTTTAAAGGATTTCCCTTTCTCTACAAGGCTCACCACGCCAGGCGCGCAACACCCATTGAACTCAAAGGGCTTCAGCCCCCCCCCCCCCCCCCTCGTGTGTGGCAGCCCGGGATGAGACCGCTTCCCGGGCAGGCACAAAGCCGCGCCCGAGCACTTCACAGGTCTTTAAAAAGACCATTTGCATGTTAATGGGGCCTCGCTGTTGTTTCACCCCTTCTAAAAGCCCCTGCAGCTCCACTCTGCCTAGATTGAGCCCCCCCACCCCCGAAATCAGCGCCACTCTGCCTACTGTTTAAAGATTCAGGCCCCCCCGAAATTTTTGGTTAGCCCCCCCCCCCGAAATTTGGCTCTAGTTGCGCCTCTGCACCACGCGCACATCAAAGTGCTGCTGTCACTGCAAATCCGGAAAAAAAAACGGGCCGCCTGTGCCAGGACACAAAAGAGAGCCCGATAGAGACCCGTTTCCAGGCCCCCTTAAAAAAACTGCCGGTGCTCAGACCCGGTGAGACCCGGCCCACTTAAAGCCCTGCAGGTAACCTATATCACAGTAAGGGGTGCATGCACCACCTTTCCCAGGCTGCAGTAGCAGTCCAGTGGTGTCATTTTGGAGGGATTCCCAGGGATGGCATAATACATGCTTCAGCCCCTGGTAGGCCTCTAGGGTACCTATGCCCTGGGTACATAGTATACCATATCCTAGGGAATTAAAAGGCCACTCCAGAATCCAATCTGTAGGGTACCTGCAGTACCTGGAATCCATTTTAGATAGGAAGCAGATAGGCTGGGGTCCTGAATAGCAGGGCCCCAGCCAGACTAAAGTCGAAAAACAGTGAAACATCAGCAAAAAGTGGGGGTAACCATAAGAAGCAGATCCTACTCTCCTACAGCATCAACCTGCAGGCGGTGAAGGGGCTTTTTTATTTTCACTTCCAGGTGGACCCAAAACAATGGACTACTTTAAATGGCCATCACCCCTCCTTTTGTTCGAGTATCACCTGGTGGAACCCCAAAACAAGGGCCTAATTTAAAGGGCAAACAGCACTCCTTTTGTTTGAGTATCACCATGGTGGGAACTACCTGGAGCCTAACACCTAAATGCTAATGCAATCGAGGGAAACTAAGACACACAGCTTGTGATCTGTACAAGGAAAATTTGATTTGGAGGCATGTTTTTGACGTTGTTAAACGTCTGTGTATAAGAGATGAGCACACACCGTAAGTATGTCAGATCTGGGTAATTACACAAATTATGATTTTAAAAATGTTCTCATTTTTTTATTTAATTGTTTCATAGCATTTCTCATCCCAGTGTAGGGTGTCAGAGTATGTTACATCACACGCACACGTTAAAAAAAGACAATAAATCATAAGTGTTCAAATCAATCTACAGTATGTTACATAAGACAATGAGGATTACAAATTGTCAAGAGTGCTTGGTTGGGAGAAACACAAAGTCACGATTTAAAACCCCGTTAGGCTTTCTTACTTCTGAATGACCTCTTTTGGTAATCTTGCTAACAGACAGATTTTGAAAATAACAATAAGGTTCTAAACCCATGCCTTGACACTTGCATGTAGCTCCTTGATGCCAATCCATAGCTCTCTGTGATATATTAGAATTATTGCAAGTTATGAACAGCAAGTAACAAGAGGATGTCAAAAGCAGTAACCCGCTTACCTTGATACATAAAATACAAATTGTAAATTTGCATGTTAAACTTCATGATTCTTAACTGGGTGTAGACAAAATACAGATCTTTGAATTAACCACCAGAGAAATCTTACTTTATTAAAGAAAGCGATGGCTGTGGCACAACAACCCTATGGTGTATGAGCTCATATGCAGCCTGCTTCCTGTCCCCCATGGCTCCTCCTGCGCCCCAGTGTTTCTTGTGCCCCACCTGGCACACATCATGTCAGAGGATGGTGATGACATTAACATTTTGCCGCCCCCTGGAAAAATTTCTGCCGACGCCCATGCCAGCGTTGGCAATGGCGGGCGTTTTATATTGGTATTTGCATGCGCTTTCACTTTCGCGGGCGTCAGCTATACCTTTTAAATGTGCCCCCCCACAGACGCCTTGTGAAGCAGGTGCTGTGTTAATTAGAGAAAGCTCTGGATTCTTCCTCCATTGGCCCCCTCCCTCCTCCATCCATGCCCTTCGTGTTGCTTATTGACCAGCAATCGCCTGCTTTTAGGGGTGCACAAGCACAGAGGGGCTGAGACAAGGAGTGTAATAGAACAGAGAAACTGGCATCATGATGCAGAGGGAGGGCGGGGAGGGGGGGCAGGCGAAGTGTAAGGGGACGAGGAGTGACACCAGGATGCAGGAAGCCGGGGTCCGGGGCGGTGCGACTTGGGACAGAGGCTTTTCATATTGTACGTATTCCAAATAGAGAGATTTCAAATCACAAAACAATGTTGAAAATAAATTCACTGACTGTCGTTTGAAGATGTACTATGTTTCAGCATTTTTAACAATAAATTAAATAACTTTAATATATATTTTAACCATCGATGTTGCAGATTCCATAGTTTATCCCTATTAGTTTTGGCGTTCTCCCTTGTTCTCAGAATTTTTGAAATGATTCTAAATCATAATCCCCAAGGCCGCTATCTGTATATCTTGATTGTCTATGAAAGTCTCCACCCACAGTGAAAAAAGCGCAAGAGGTTCCACCGAATATGGAGCATAGGTCTCGCCCACTTCTTCGAATGGAAGCCTAGGGTAAGGTGAGCCTGGCCGTCGTAAATTGAAATGTTGCGGCTCCTCCTTAGAAAGTAAATATATAGGGAGTCACATGACCACGCCCTCTAACTTGTCCAGTTTTTGATTAGAAAAAACAAGAGAGATTTCAAGGGACACTATCCCCAAATTGAGATGACAATTCGGACTCCATTTAGTCTATAGAGAAATTGGATGAGTACACAGGTGAAAACTGCCTCTCAAATTGATCTAGGGTCGGGCGAGAGTCAGTCAAACGTCAAACTGTAGGAGACGCCTGTCTTTGCCGCAAGCCTTTAGTGGAGAGCGTTTCTTCTAATTCTATTCCGTGTCGGCCATGGATGGGTACCACAACGGGCGCGAGAGCGGATTCGCTCCCTGGACCAGAGAGCTGAGTCAGGCTTTCATTTTACTAAGGTCAATAAAATAAGCACAACTGATTTGAATAGTTACACCTGAGAGGCAAGTGTCATGCATTGAAACCACATACCTATTTCCTCCGACAACTTCAATAACAAGTGCTTTAATAGCCCAGACTTTTGATACTCATTTTACCGACCCCAGATGCATGGAACGCTGAGTGGGCTCTGCAAATGCTTGAGCCTGGTACCCGCAGATTTCCAGAGCAGGCAGTTTAAACCAATGACCTACTGTGCTTACTCCGGCCCCCCAGAGGCACCTCTTCTGCTGCAGGAGAGGTCAGCTGCGAAGAAGGCAAGATGGAGACAGATTGTTCCCTCACCCTGACAAGTGCTCAGCGGCAACATGGCGAGCGCGGTTAACACTAGGAAGTATGCAAAGAGATATGTGGCTCGCAGAATCGCTTGTTTAATCGAGAAGATTGATGTAGCGCTTAAAAGTTTGAAAATCGTAGGGGTGCGTTATATTCACTGTTAGTTGGCACCCGCATATAATCAAACGTGTGCTCAGGTATTTTGTGTGCAATGTATTAAGAACTGTATAACCTATATCGATTTCAATAGAAGTGTCAGCTATGTACAAGCATCTTATGTATATATTGAAGCAATGCACAGAGCTTAGTCCTTTTTTTCGAACAATGTGATGTTAAACGTGTAGATTAGAATTCGTGTCTGTAGACTGTTTAGTTTGACCACACATGAAAGAAAGACGTAAATGTCAATACGGTGATTTAAACCTGCTTGTGTAACCGAAGTAGTGGCCAGAATTCGCATATATCGTTGAGGCGAAAGGCCTGGTATTTTCTTATGTTAGCCAAGGGCAATAGGCCAAAAAGGATTTATTCCAGTAGAGGTTTTAGGCTTTAGTAAATTGCAACTTAAAAGATGTGAAGAATGTCTGCTTTGCATGATCTCACCCCAGGTGCAAGGACAGTTGCTCGTTAGTAGAGAAGCTCTTTGTTCACAAATTGACTTATGTAGTAAAAGCCAGACATGGGAGTGTATTGGAATGTGCCAATCGTAACTCCTAGTGCGGATGGCGTCTGGGACTCAAGGCCAAGCGATGGACGATGGAACTGGACAGCGCTCTGTGGAAATTTACTGAAAGACGACCCCGCAGAAGAGGAGGCGCAAAGGGCGTGTTCTGAGATTTGGGGTTCTGTATTAGGGACAGCGCCCCGAGGGTGGAGGCAGTTCAGAGCAGCCCAGAGCAGAGGAAGGCTAGGCGAAGGGATAGAGGGGGCAACTTAGACCAAGCTCTCTAAGTGAAGTCTTCTTATGAAGTTTCACTCTGACACCTTTTATTCGATGAGGGTCTCAAGGGATTGCTAAGTAGGGATGTCATCTAGTGCAGAGTAGGGACAGAGATGGTATGGTTCAGTGTCCCTAGTATCGACATTTGCTTGGTGGTTTTCTACCTCATGCTTTTAGAGATTGTACTTTTAGTTATTTTTAGCCGTATGCGGATTCTTCGTAGAGTAGCATTTGTGTTAGTGCCTATGTACTTGTTGTGCCTCGTATTGAGGACTTTGTATCTGCAAATCTTTATGCTGATAATAAAAACCAGAGAGCCAAGAGATTAAGTCTCGAGTCCTTGATTATGGCAATTTGTGGACAGTAATTTTGATAATCGTGTTTTTCCCTCCACGCTATTGGGCAAGTAAAAAGTTCCATCTGACCAGAGTGGGTTCCAGTAGATAATTGTGAGATATTAAAATGGGCCGGAGCAGTTGGTAGCAAACGAGGATGGTTTCTTTCTGATAGCGAGGGAAGATTAGATAAGGATAAGTGACCCTTGAGGCCCGAGAGACGATAAGTGATGCTGAATCATCAGATGGCGAGCAGCAGACGGCAGCAGATGAGCATCGACGGCGAGTAGCAGTGCGGCAGAAAGCAGCAGTTCCAGGAGTGAGTATGAACATAATGAGATGTTGTAGATTGCGGTGTTGATTTGTTGTGTGATGTCTTGCAGAGTTGTTGTGTATGTCGTGTGATTGTGAGATCAGGCTGTGAGCGCGCGCAGCCCGGGAATTGTGGTGTAGAAGACACCTGAGATAGATTTTGTTGACCACCCAAAGGAGATCGTGAGGTACCATCGATCACCTGGACCGAGATAGGGGGAGCGAATGCGTGTGTGTATGGCAACTTAACGCTGGTCGTGGGTTGTGGTGTGCAGATCGGAGTGTTAGTAACCTATCAGAGGCGATTTGTCTGGCCGGACGGGGGCAGACGGGCGCCAATTGAGGTCAACAAGGTCGAGAGACTGTGGACGAACAGTCAGAGGCTGTGGACGGACAGCCAGAGAAGTAACTTAATTGGTTATTTCAGTGTGTGAATGGGACGTGAGTAAGCGTGAAACGAGTTTGGAGAAGGGAACTGCTGCGAACGAAGGAAGGTGACGTCAGAGAGTGTCGCGCTGTGATAGGCCGGTTGGTGTGAGTCGCGGTGTTATTGGAGGATTCGAGAACAAGAAGTAAATAGAGCGCGAGATCGAATTTGCTCATTATGAAGTGCCTTAGGGCTTTGCGAGAGTTGTGTAGAGGCGATAAGCATGTGGTTGTTCGTGGGGGAGAAGAAGCCCCTCCCGAGGATACCCCGGCACATTACATGGCACAGAATGTGGGGTTACATACTATAGTTTGGATCGAGAATTGGCACAAGATGACACAAGGCGAAGGGGAACTAGCTTTCCCGAGGTATGGCTCATTTAGATTAGCAGTGCTGTACCAACTGAAGACGGTGATGGGGTCCTTAAGACCCTTGCCGAGACCAGCACAGTTCGAAGCATTACATGCGTGGATAAGAGCAGCGCATGATAAGGAAAAGGGAAGAAGTCAGGAGAGGATGAGGAAGTCGATTAGGGCATTTCAGGATGCCAAGTGGGACGCAGCGGAGAAAAGATGGAGAGTGCAGACAATTGAGGAAGCGAAACTGTATCCCGTAATAATAGATTCGACGGGGATACGTCATGTGAAAGCACAGGAGAAGGCACAAGAGGAAGATAGTGATTCCGATGATGGGGTATTGCAAAGATTGCTAGATGAGAGACCACCCCCTTATAATCCAGATGAAGCGGATGATAGGTGGGGTGAGAGGGGAGAAACTAGAAGGGTAACAATCCAGCCTGAGACCCGAGTGGAAGGGTTGGTTTCGTTTGAAACCGCGAGTTCGCAGGGTCAGTCGGAGACCAGCGGGAGGATTGAAAGAGAGATGAGGTTACCGGATGCCTTGAGGGTACCGGTCACCATTGGACCGATTGTGTCGATATACAGTCCGGAATCAGGGGAAAGAGAGAGGTCAGAACGAGTGGCAGAAAGAACGAGGAGAGAAAGCGGAGAAAGTGAGTTGGAAGGGGCAACGGCCCGACCTCCAAGCCCTGTACAATGGAGTACACCATTAGCAGCGGTATCAGACACATCTAGGGGCGAGGAAGACCAGAGATCGGAGAGGCCGAGGACTCTGATGGAGTCGAGATCAGATTTAAGGTCATGGGTACCGCCAAAGAAGCAAATGTGCTGGAATATGGGCAAAGCGGGGACAACTCCAGTTGCCTTTCAGAGCCCTTCTGCTCCCATAGAACCACCAGAAGAGAGGAGGGAGAAGGAGCCAGAATGTGAATATGATGAGGGACGTGGAGCAAGTTGTCAGGTGTTGAAAGGAGCCTTGAAGGCAGGGATGATAGACGTAGTAAGGCTTAAGGCAGAGGCAGATGAAATTATATATGGAAGTTTACCTCTTGAGAGGATAGTATCCTACAATCCAGATGACCTGTTTTTCGTGGCGAAAGATGTGACGCGGAAAGCACGAATGGCACACGAGAAATTGAGGGGATTGGCGAAGGAATATGGTGTGGATCTGTCCAAGACTAGAGCGTTGCAAGGAAGCCATAGGATGCATTATACAGAGCGGGAGCTAGAGGAGAAGAGGGTTGTTGGACTGAGGTCACATACTAGAGAACTGGTCCTAGCCATGCGGCCATGGTTGACGCTTGATAAATGGGAAGAGAAATGGTCAAAGAAAAAGACCCCAAGGGGAGCGGAAGGAGGAACTCCGGCAGAGGGGTTGCTATTAGCTAAGACCTTTCCCCTTAGGGAAGTGGCGAATGGAGGATATGTGCATGTACCATGGAGCAGGGGGGATTTGGCATCATTTACGAATGACTTTCCCAGGCTCAGGAAGAAGCCTGCAGAGTGGTACAAGCAAGTTGAGCGTTTTGTTAAGATTTCGAAGGTGTTGTGGATAGACCTGAACACCTTATTCGATATTGTGGTTCCAGGGGATCTGTGGAACGCATGTAAAATTGCTGTTGATTGGCCGGACTATGAGCCTGATAGGAACATGATTACAAATGGTCCGTCGCCCGTAGTGATGAGGCTGTACGATAAAGTAATTACCTGGTTGAAATCGAAGGTTTCACCCCAAGACATTGATTGGGTGAAGATAGATAGGACGGTGCAGGAGCCAAAGGAGACAGTACATGAATTTTATGAGAGACTTTTGAAGGCTTTTAAGCAGTACAGTGGCCTAGATGAGCTAGAAACGAAGGACATGGGACAGTTTGTGTCTAAGTTCGTGCTGGGTCTGAAGCCCGAGGTCAGTCTCATGATGCAGCAGCATTTGATCTGTTGGCAGAATAAGCCCGTAGATGAGATCTTGCGGTATGCCAGGTACTGCACGGACGAGATTGAGTCCAGGCACAAGAAGATGAAGGATAACCTATTGCTCATTCAGATGCAAGCTGCTCAGGGACCGCCGAATGGGGGTCCGGTGGTGCGGAGACAGGGAAACTACCAGACAGGGAATCAGAACGCGCAGGGTCAGGGAAGGCCGAGGCCCGTTGACCCTAGGACAGGCATAGATGTAGCGATCTTGAAGAAGACGACTGCTTGTCACCAGTGTCACCAGGTGGGACATTGGAGGCGCGAGTGTCCCTTGAACCCCTATAATCAGCCGCAGATGGAGGGAGGAATGGGTCAGGTCCCTGGGGCGGAACAGGTACAGACGGTGACTGTACCGAGAATGATGCAAGGGGGGACCGGCGTCTCGCAGGTGCAGGTTCCCCAGCCACCCAGGATGCAGAACATACAGCAGGGAGCTCGGACTTATTTGCAGATGCCCATGTTCGAAGTGGGAGAGGAGAGGGATGCAGATTTGCTGGCGCAGTTGAGTTTAGGTCAGGATGATGATTGCATACTTAGGGCCATTCTAGAGGTAGATCAGAGAGGACCCTTTGTGGAAGGAGAACTCGATGGACACCCTACTACCTTTTTGGTAGATACGGGGGCTACCAGGTCAACTATAAGATCAGCAGTAATCCCGGGGGTAGCCCTTTCGGGGGAATGCATACAAGTGGTTGGAGTGGCGAACAAGAGGCTAGTGAGCCCCTTAACGGAACCGATTCCAGTCAGGATAGGAAACTTTAGGGATCGACATCAGTTCGTGGTGTGCGATTCTAGTCCTGTTTGTTTATTGGGAAGAGATTTATTGTGTAAGCTAAATTGCACAATTTACTGTACCCCGAAGGGAGTAGAGGTACAGACAAGAGATGATGACGCGACCTTTAAGGTTGCAAATCAGCGGGTGTGCGTGGAAATGTACCCGGCTTTGACAGTGGAGGAGCTTCCACCGGATTTGAGGGAGTCTGTATTGACCGATGTGTGGGATCTAAGCGGAGAGGAGATCGGCTTAGTCAGGGGAGTGGAACCAGTGAAGATACAGGTTAAGCCAAACGCGGAATTCCCGAGAACACCTCAGTATAAACTGTCGCCTGAAACGATTGCTGGGATCAAACCTGTGATCGAGTCTATGATTAGGCAGGGAATACTGGTGGAGATCATGGGCAGTCCATGTAATTCACCCATTATGGGACTGCAGAAACCAAGTGGGAAGTTCAGGATAGTGCAAGACCTGCGGAAAATAAACGACATAGTTGTTCCATGTTGTCCAGTGGTACCGAATCCATCTGTGATACTGTTCCAGATCCCATGCGAAGCTGGATGGTTCACAGTGATTGACTTGTGTCAGGCATTCTTTTCGATTCCCCTACATGAAGAGAGTAGATTTCTTTTTGCATTTAGGCTAGAGAATCGTATATTAACGTGGTGTCGTATCCCACAGGGGTATACGGAGAGCCCGTCAATTTTTAATCAGCTCTTAAAGAAGAATCTTGAAGGTCTTGTGTTGCCGAAAAACTCTGTTTTGGTGCAATACATTGACGACCTGCTTGTCGCGTCAGAGACAGAAGACGCTTGCAGGGTCGATACCATTGCGTTGTTGAATTTTCTGGGAGAGAATGGTCACAAGGTGTCTCCCAACAAGCTGCAATACTGTTTACCTGAGGTCCAGTATTTGGGGCACAGGATTGAAAAGGGTAAAAGGAAAGTGTCTCCAGATCGCATTGATGCGATTCTGAGAATGCCAGTTCCCTCAACGCAGAGGGAAGTTAGAATGTTTTTGGGAATGGTGGGTTATTGCCGCCAGTGGATCCCAAACTTCTCCTTTGAAGCGAAGCCTTTACAGCGGCTGACGCGAAAGGATGTAAGTGATCCGGTACCATGGGACGACGACTGTTTGAAATCATTTCTGAGGCTGAGAGAAGCCTTATGTAGCGCTCCTGCGTTGGGAATGCCGGATTACAACAAGGCATTTGCATTGTTCTGCTGCGAAAGAGAAGGTTGCGCATTAGCAGTGTTAACCCAGAATCATGGAGGTGTCCGTAGACCAGTTGCCTATTTCTCAGCTACTTTAGATCCAGTAGCTTCTGCGTTGCCCGGATGTCTCAGATCCGTTGCGGCAACAGGTGTCAGCATCGAGAGATGTGAGAGCATTGTGATGGGTCATCCTCTTACTGTACATGTGCCGCACTCTGTTGAATTGTTGATGACTAGGACTAAAACACAGCACCTCACGAATAATAGGCTGACTCGTTATGAGCAAGTTATCCTTGCAGCCGATAATGTGACATTGAAGAGGTGTGCTGTTTTAAATCCTGCTACATTGTTACCTGTTCCAATTATAGATGATAATGAAGATTGTGAGGACCATGATTGTCTCGACGTTACGGAACTATGCACCAAACCGAGACCTGACATTGTCGATGAACCACTCCCAGTGTCAGATGAGATTTTCTTTGTGGACGGTTCATGTTTAAGAGACAGTGTCGGTCGATTGAGAGCAGCGTTTGCTGTATGCACCATCACGGGTGTGGTTGAAGCCGCTTGTTTAGAAGGAGTACACTCCGCGCAGGTGGCTGAGCTCATTGCCTTGACTCGTGCCTGTTTGGCAGCCGACAAGATCCGTGTAACTATTTACACGGACAGCCAGTATGGGTTTGGTGTGGTTCATGACTTCGGACAGCTATGGTCCCAGAGAGGGTTTATGACGTCTTCAGGTTCTCCTATAAGAAATGGTGAACATGTACGGAAACTGTTAAAAGCATTGCAAGGTCCTGATGAAATTGCTGTTGTTAAATGTGCTGCACACACGAAGGGAAATGATTTTGTCTCGTTGGGAAACAACTACGCTGATGAAGTAGCCCGATTTTGTGCAGAACAGGGATGCAACTTCACTGAGACCCACATTGAGGAAACTGGGGAGGAGGTGGTGTACGGTCAGATGTTAGCAATGGCTGACTCATGGGAGGAACTGAAACAGCTTCAGGAAGGGGTCTCGGATCAGGAACGTGATAGCTGGATACGAGCTGGATGTGAGAAGGGAGATGTGGATATATGGGTTTCGAATGATGGACGAGCGGTGCTGCCGGAAAGTTTGTTGAATCCCATGGCGAGGTTGATACATGGTGCTGTACATCTTGGTAGGGATGCCATGATGAGAGTGTTTCGTCAGACTTGGTACAACCCGAAGTTTCGGACAGTGGCCGAAACCGTGTGCCAGAGATGTGTCACTTGTCAACAGATGAATGTAGGGAAAAGAACTGCTGTGACGTTGAGCCACATAGGGAGGTCAGGGGGACCTTTCAATAGGATGCAGCTGGATTTTGTCGAAATGCCGAAGTGTAATGGGTTGAGGTACATATTAGTGATAGTATGTGTCTTTTCCAGGTGGGTGGAGGCATACCCTACACGCAGATGTGACACACTCACAGTAGCGAAACTATTATTGAGAGAACTCATTCCAAGGTACGGGTTCCCGACGTCCTTTGAATCGGACAGAGGAACTCATTTCCACAGCGAAGTTATGAAATTGCTTTGTGCTGCTTTGAATATAGACCAGAAGTTACACTGTAGCTATAGACCAGAAGCTTCAGGGATAGTGGAGCAGGTGAATGGAACTCTGAAGGCTCGGATGGCGAAAGTGTGTTCGTCTACGTCTCTGAAATGGCCTGACGCATTACCTTTGGTCCTTATGAGCCTCCGAAGTGTGCCTGGTAGAAGGACTGGGTTGTCACCCCATGAAATCCTCATGGGAAGAGCGATGCGTTTGCCTGCAATACCTGCTACTGCTCTGATAAATATCACTGATGATATGATCCTGGACTATTGTAAAGGCCTTGCTGACGTGGTCCGTTCTGTGTCTCAGCAGGTGCAGACAGCAACGGTTCCAGCTGCGAGTGACCGGTGCCACGACTTGGACCCAGGCGATTGGGTCCTAGTCCGAAAGCACGTGAGGAAGAGTTGTTTGGATGCTAGGTGGCGCGGCCCTTTCCAAGTGATCCTTGTTACGAACACAGCTGTCAAGTGTGGAGGTTTACCGAACTGGGTGCATGCTTCTCATACCCGTAGAGTTCCAGCACCCTTGGAAGACACAGCCCCTCTCGAGAACAAAGATCCCGGTGGGCCGACCGAGCCTCCTGAGAGGGCCAGTCAAGCTGTAAGGGTTGCTGAAGCGGCTGATGGTGCACTGAATCGTACTGGGGAAGAGCGTGAAAGAAGTACTGACCCAGAAACCGGCGAAAGAGCAAGAGGTGCAGTGGGTAGTACAGAATCAAGTTCTGCCGAAGAAGAGGAGGTCAGTGCACAGGGTATCGAAGGGAAGACCGGAGGTGTTACCGAAGCAGAAAGGGTTTGGCCCGCAAGACAGAACCGGGTAGACCTGAGGTTGGCTCCGGACACAGATCTTGCACCGGTTTCGGAAGAGCCAGAAGAAGAGTCAGGTGACGAGGAGAATCCTCAAGGTGTGAGAAGGTCCAAGAGAACTCGAGTGCCAAGTCGGAAGTACGCTTCACCAGAGTGGGCATATCAAGTGACTGATGCCAGGGTTACCGAGCACGGGAAGGTTGAGGTCGATGACATTGGTCAACAGTGTCCCGCTCCAGAGGGTGGAAGTGTTGCTGAAAGTTCCGGGATTGGAGATCGAAGGAATTTTGACGATTCATATTCCAAGTCCGCCATTCCTGAGTGTCATTCGAGGTATGATTTTGGACAATTTAGAGTTCCCGACGTTCACAGCATTGCCAGATCCACAAGAACTGATCATCCTTAAGCTCGAAATATTGCAGGGAGTCTTGGAACTGTTGGGGCCAGCGCTTATGTTAGATTGATTTGAGAGGGTTGCAAGCAGGGAAGAAGATAACCTAGACCCGAGCGGAAGAAGAACAAATTTAGGGATTTTTCCGTTATAGAACGAAGAAAAGATAGGGAGGTTTGCCTAAGTTCACGAAAGAGACATTAATGAGAAAGAGATTTACCTTTCCAGAGACTGTATTGGACACTGAGTATATTCCGAAGATGGCAGATCCTGCAAACCCACATCGTAGGGCTAAACTGATAATAGGCACATTGATAGGAGTTGTGGTAGTCACCATATTTGCGGTAGTGATAAGTTCATACATGGTGGCTCACAGACAAGAGGGGAAGGTTCAGGGAGCACCCACACCTAATACCCCAGGGCAGAGAGGTGACAGTATCAGAGAACAGGAAATATCGAAGTTGAGGGATGATCGCAGACTCCACATGGATTTGTCGAGGGGTGATTTTAAGCTTAATGCTTATGCAAAGTTGCTGTATGAGTATGTTGATGCGATGGATGTGAAGGATTGCTATGTGTGCATGCAGTTGCCTGCTTCAGTGGATGAGGGTATCAAGTATCATCAT
The DNA here is from genome assembly GCF_964204655.1 of Triturus cristatus. Lineage (NCBI taxonomy): Eukaryota > Metazoa > Chordata > Amphibia > Caudata > Salamandridae > Triturus > Triturus cristatus. The sequence continues at coordinate 721,190,633 of NC_140590.1, read as the reverse complement.
CTCCCATTGACTTATGGAATTTCTTGTAGTTTATTGCTTAGTTTATTTTATGACAGGAGACAGTTCGAGTATTTCTTTTCAAATTTTGACACGGTACTTCCTGAAGTTCCAGCAATCAAGCATTTGAACAAATATGATTCTAACAAGAAAGAGGACAGACTCCTGAAGTATTTTAGACCGACTATGAAGTTGGATACGGCGCATGCTCACAGGAATAACCTGACATGTGCGTTATCTGAGATAGAGAAGAAATTCATAGATCAGGTAGAGGACAGATACAGAAAGTTGACCCAGACACGACACACCGGAGATAGTCCAGTAGATTGGACAGACGAGGAGAGGGCTCACAGATCCAAGGGAAGTTATGGACCAATAGCGTTAGATGAGGTACAGAGAGGGAATTTGTGTATTGGACGGCCTCAATCCGATACGGATAAGGTCGCAGTAGGACATAGCACTTGTTCTCAGACCTTCACAGTGGAAGCTTCTGCTAAGAATTTTATGGTAGGTCCAGTAGAGGTAATTCCGACAGTATATTATGTATGTGGGAAGAATGCTTATGTCAGGCTACCTGCGAATTGGTATGGCATATGCTATTTGGCTATTATATTCCCGAAGATCTATCACACCGAGGACTTGGAGTTGTTAGAGACGAAGCGACAGTCTAGGAAACGAAGGGCTACGAACGCCGGTGCAGTGATTGGGGACATATACGGAGCAATGATACCTAGTATGGGTGTGGTGTTGAATGATGTGAAGATCAGGAGGTTGGCGACTGTGGTTGATGAGTTGTCTATGAACACGGCGAGATCTTTGTTGTTGGTGGCTGGAGAGATGTTGTCGATACGGAATATGGTTATGCAGAATCGCCTTGCTTTAGACGTATTATTAGCAAAAGAAGGCGGAGTCTGCAAATTATTGAAGGTTCAGGAATGCTGCACATATATTCCAGACAACACGAAGGAGATAGGGAAGTACATAGATAACATCACGACTATTCACAAGGAGATTAGGGATTTGACGGAGGAGAATGTGTGGGAGAAGATTGGATTAGGATTTGGGAGAGTGGGAACTTGGTTTGCGAATTTGGGAAGAGGATTTCTGGGATCAGTGTTGAAGCCAATTATCATTGCTGTGGTTTGCGTGATTTGTTTGTGGGGATGCGTGAAGGCATGGAAGTGGTATCAAGGAGGCAAGGTTGAAAGGGCTCTTAAGGCAAACGAGAAAAGGATGGCGAAGCTCCAGGAACAGCAATATGAGAGTCTTAAGAGACTGGAGGGAGTTCGACATGGCAAAGTTATGACTAGCGCGGTCTAAATCAGTTCTAAAAGAAGAGAATTGTAATGGTGTGATGACGGATGTCATCAAAGGGGGGAACTGATGTAGCGCTTAAAAGTTTGAAAATCGTAGGGGTGCGTTATATTCACTGTTAGTTGGCACCCGCATATAATCAAACGTGTGCTCAGGTATTTTGTGTGCAATGTATTAAGAACTGTATAACCTATATCGATTTCAATAGAAGTGTCAGCTATGTACAAGCATCTTATGTATATATTGAAGCAATGCACAGAGCTTAGTCCTTTTTTTCGAACAATGTGATGTTAAACGTGTAGATTAGAATTCGTGTCTGTAGACTGTTTAGTTTGACCACACATGAAAGAAAGACGTAAATGTCAATACGGTGATTTAAACCTGCTTGTGTAACCGAAGTAGTGGCCAGAATTCGCATATATCGTTGAGGCGAAAGGCCTGGTATTTTCTTATGTTAGCCAAGGGCAATAGGCCAAAAAGGATTTATTCCAGTAGAGGTTTTAGGCTGTAGTAAATTGCAACTTAAAAGATGTGAAGAATGTCTGCTTTGCATGATCTCACCCCAGGTGCAAGGACAGTTGCTCGTTAGTAGAGAAGCTCTTTGTTCACAAATTGACTTATGTAGTAAAAGCCAGACATGGGAGTGTATTGGAATGTGCCAATCGTAACTCCTAGTGCGGATGGCGTCTGGGACTCAAGGCCAAGCGATGGACGATGGAACTGGACAGCGCTCTGTGGAAATTTACTGAAAGACGACCCCGCAGAAGAGGAGGCGCAAAGGGCGTGTTCTGAGATTTGGGGTTCTGTATTAGGGACAGCGCCCCGAGGGTGGAGGCAGTTCAGAGCAGCCCAGAGCAGAGGAAGGCTAGGCGAAGGGATAGAGGGGGCAACTTAGACCAAGCTCTCTAAGTGAAGTCTTCTTATGAAGTTTCACTCTGACACCTTTTATTCGATGAGGGTCTCAAGGGATTGCTAAGTAGGGATGTCATCTAGTGCAGAGTAGGGACAGAGATGGTATGGTTCAGTGTCCCTAGTATCGACATTTGCTTGGTGGTTTTCTACCTCATGCTTTTAGAGATTGTACTTTTAGTTATTTTTAGCCGTATGCGGATTCTTCGTAGAGTAGCATTTGTGTTAGTGCCTATGTACTTGTTGTGCCTCGTATTGAGGACTTTGTATCTGCAAATCTTTATGCTGATAATAAAAACCAGAGAGCCAAGAGATTAAGTCTCGAGTCCTTGATTATGGCAATTTGTGGACAGTAATTTTGATAATCGTGTTTTTCCCTCCACGCTATTGGGCAAGTAAAAAGTTCCATCTGACCAGAGTGGGTTCCAGTAGATAATTGTGAGATATTAAAATGGGCCGGAGCAAGATCACGTTGGCACACTCTGATGGCAAGATGTGAGATCTTACAGGAAATCGTAAAATGCCCCAAGACGTGTGGCAGAGGGCGTAGGATGTGTCTCATCAGAGCACTGAGAAGGCAGTCTCTGGCACTAGATTGTGCAGCGTTTAACGCATGGCTCTCACTCACTGGCCACTCCAGTTTAACAAGCGTTTGAAATGCAACAGGTCTCATATTTGCGAGAGTTTGGGCTATTGTAAATGACAAACTTGTATCTATGTGTTGGTTTTGAAAACAGATAAATAAAAGGCATTGTCATTTATAATGCATTTTGCCAATAGCTTAAACTCTCCCAAATGCGTGACCTATTGCATTGCAAATGCTTGTTGGCTTGTGTAGTTTCTCCTCTTTCTCCTTCTTCTCTATCCCGTAGCAACAAATAGACTACTGCTGAGAGGCAAAGGGTCAACCGTGTGATGTCATCACACGTCAAAACGTGCATGACGTTTCTTCCCTCCCTGTGGCGTTTCGGTGATTCGACTCGTGACCAGTGCTTTAAATGGGCCGGTACTCGCAGGTACTGAGTACCGGCACTTCTTGTTTTTAACAAGCTGAGTACCGGCACTTTTCCAGTGCCAAGGAGAATACCGGTACTCGGATTCATAAGGTCCGGTGCCGGAGGGCCAGCGTGGGCCCGTTTATTTGGTAGCATGCTGGCCGTTTTGGCGTCTGTCTATCATTCAGCTGAACGGCCTGCTGGAGGCCTGCCGCAGGGGCAAGTGGGCCTCTACTCCTGAAGCTCTCATTGTCCTCAACCGCCCCCTGCCGGGCCTCCATGCTGGGTCGTCTTGTTAGTGTATTGGACTTCGGCTGCCAGGGGCACAGTGATGTGTGCAACCTGAATAGGTGCGAGGGAAGAGACCGTGCCATTTAACCACTTGGCCTCCCACTAAGCCTGACTCACTTGCTTCTGCAAATCCACCCCCACCACCTGCTGGGACATTGACAGGGATGAGGGGATGGAGATGGCCTACGCGGCCTGCCGGGAGCCCAGGTGATGTGGGAGGAGGTCTACTGACCTGTCCATCAGAGGCCAGTATTTTTCTTCCCCTGACCTCTACCCTGCTGGACTCTGTGCATGCTCACAACCCTGCAGTGCTCACGACCGTGCAGGGCTCAGGACCCTGCAGTGCTCACTGTCCTGTAGTGCTCACTGCCTGCCACTGCACGCTCTCTGGCCGTGTGGCCTTCTGCCGAGGGAAGAGGAAAGAGAATGGGGTGAAAGAAGTTGAAGAGTGAGGGGGCAGAAATAGAATGAGCAGAGGAGAGTTTTAAGGGGGGAAATAGAGACAGAAGAGGTAAGTGCAGACAGAGATGGGGAAGACATCGAGACAGCTATGGAAGGAGTAAGAGAGGCACGGAGATGGCAAATTAGAAATAGAAAGAGTGATAGTAGAGGATTATGAGATACCGTTGGGGTAAAGAGAGTGGGGCAGCGAGAGAAATGGATACAAATGGGAGACAAGTGAGTGGGGAAGGGATCGAGAGATTAGAGATGGGAAGATTGACAGAGTATTTGTCTGCTTGTTTGTGTGCGTTTGCCTGGTTGTGTGTATGTTTGTGTGTGAGAGAGAAACTAAATCAGAGAGTAAGAGAATCGGTACACCCAGGAAGTATTTGAAAAGAAATGGGTCTAACGCCAATGCTTGTTATTAATGATGCTACGTCAGTCTCTCGTCCTGGGACACATTGATTCTTAGCCTGAAAGTGCTGATGGCACTGTTGATGGCTCGGCTGCATACAGGCTTTAGAAGCTCTTTCATGGTTTCCAGATGTACTTCACACCACCCTTAGCATGTGTAACTCTTAATCTGCACATATGGAAAGTTTGAGACAGCTGTCAAGGGCGTTTGCAGGGGCAAAATTAATACTCAACCGAAGTGTTTTCTATCATCATGTGTCACCCCGCCTTTAACCCCACCCACTAGCCACGCCCCTAACTTAATCTAATGAGTACCTGCACTTATTTTTCCAAAGCACTGCTCGTGACCATCTCCCCACTGAGGAACAGCGTGACCCTGTCCGTGTCCCTTTCCATGCAATGCCTCTAGTCTCAAGATCCGTTTTCTTGAAGCTTATTGTGGGATTGCCCTGCCCTTCCCCCCATCGATCGCCCTTGTTAGTGACGCGGTCAGAGGGCCCCCTCCTCACTGTGGAGAGAGCGCGGCAATAGTTCTTGCCAAGTGCTTCTGGCCCTCGGCCCGCGCTGCGCGAGGATTTATCGCTTAATAAAGATTCCTCGCAGTTCCGAGTCAGCACTCCTCCGCTCTTCGTCCCATCTTGACTTTGACGGGTGTGTTAAAAATGCATTACTGGGTTTTACGGTTCAACTGCGCGGCTTTTTATACATCTTCTTCGGGTCACCTGTCAGAGGAGTCGATCGCACTGGTAAGGCGCACTCGCACCTTGTACCCCCCTCCCCTTTCCAAGAGAACTCCTCTAAATCCAAGCCGGGTGGCTTGAAGAAGAGGTAGAGGAATAGGCCAGGATTTTAACCAATCACACACTGTAACTGTCACTAGGACGTCACGGCTGCACCGGTGCCCCAGCCAATCTTAAAGTGTGGACAGCCACTTACAGTCACTGCTGTTTCCCCTCTGCAGCTCTCAACATTTGGAACAATTGCATCATCCAACCTGTGATGGCGCAATGGGGGGGGGGGTTGTGTGTGTGTGTATATATATATGTATATACACACACGTGTGTATATATATCTATACACATATATGTATGTAGATATATATTTATATATATAATATATACCGCATCTGCCTGCCTGTCTTGAGCATAGTTGTTTAAGCAGTGGCACGACTGCTCCAAATAACGACGACCTACTAGTTGAAGGCCAGATGAGGACCTCCATTTTGGCCGAGTTCAGCTTCAGTCGGCTGTTTCTCATCCATTCGGCGATGGCCTGCATTCTTTCGTGGAGGTTGGTTTTGGCAGTGTGGGGGTCTTTGGTGAGGGAAAGGATCAGTTGGGTGTCGTTGGCGTAGGAGATGATGTTGAGGTCGTGTCGTCATGCTACGTGGGCGAGCGGTGCCATGTAGACGTTGAACATCGTTGGGCTGAAGAATGAGCCTTGGGGGACGCCGCAGATGATCTCGGTAGCTTCGGAGCGGAAGGGGGGGAGGCGGACGCTCTGAGTCCTGCCGGAGAGGAAGGAGGTGGTCCAGTCCAATGGCCTTCTGTTGGATTCTGGCATCGTGGAGGCGTGTTCTTAGTGTGTGGTGGCAGACCGTGTCGAAGGCGGCTGACAGGTCCAGGAGGATGAGGGCCGTGGTTTCTCTGTTGTCAAGCAGGGTCCTGATGTCGTCGGTGGCGGCGATGAGGGCGGTTTCGGTGCTGTGGTTGCTGCGGAACCCGGACTGGGACGGGTCCAGGATGTTGTTTTCTTCGAGGAAGCTGGTCAGTTGTTTGTTGACGGTCTTTTCGATGACCTTCGCCGGGAACGGGATCAGGGAGATGGGTCGGAAGTTCTTGAGGTCCTTGGGGTCTGCCTTGGGTTTCTTGAGTAAGGCATTGATCGCAGCGTGATTTCAGCTCTCCGGGAAAGTCGCTGTCTCGAAGGAGATGTTGATGGTTTTCTGGAGGTGGGGTGCGATGGTGGTGCTGGCTTTGTTGAATATGTGGTGTGGGCAGGGGTCTTCCAGGGATCCAGAGTGGACGGTGTTCATGATCTTGATGGTGTCGTCGTCGTTGATGTTGGTCCAGGTCAGCAGGCGGTTGGTGCGGGTGGTGGTTGTGGGAGCGGGGGTCTCAGCGGTTGCCGGGGTGGTGACGGCGTTGAAGCTCTCGTGGATATCTGCGATCTTGCAACGGAAGAAGGTGGCCAGCGAGTCACACAGCTCTTGTGACAGTGGGATGTCGTTGGTGTTGGAGCTGGGGTTTGAGAGTTCCTTCACGATGCTGAAGAGCTCTTTGCTGTTGTGTGCGTTGTTGTCTAGGCGGTCTATGAAGGAGGTCCTTTTGGTGGATCTGATGAGGTGGTCGTGTCTGCGGGTGGCGTTCTTGTGAGCTGTGTAGCTTTCCAGTGTTTGTTCATGGGTCGAGTTCTTTTTGAGTTTTCAGCAGGTTCGCTTGGAGGCCTGGAGGTCTTCGGTGAACCAGCTGGCTCTCTTGCTGATGTGGGTGTTGGGGGGTTTCTTGAGCGGGGCGAGGGTGTTGGCGCAGTCGTTGATCCACTGTCTGAGGCTGTGGGCTGTGGCGTCGGGGTCGGTCGGGTCTGCGGGTGGGCTCTGGGCGAGGGCGGTGGGTAGCTGGTCCTCTGTGACCTTGCTCCAGTTGCGGCAAGGCATCTTTTGGGTGTGGTGGCGTGTGGTGGGTTTCCGTAAGGTGAAGTCGATGCAGCGGTGGTTGGTCCAGTGAAGTTCAGTGGTGCGGCTGAAGGAGACGTGGGTGCTTGCTGAGAAGGTGGGGTCAAGTGTGTGGCCGGCGGAGTGGGTGGGTGTTGTGACGAGTTGTCTGAGTCCGAGGTTGGCGAGGTTGTCGATCAGGGTGGAAGAGTTGAGGTCGTTGTTGTTCTCGAGGTGGAAGTTCAGGTCCTCAAGGAGGATGTAGTCCGTGGAGGCAAGGGAATGTGTGCTGATGAAGTCGGCGATGGAGTCGCTGAACTGCAGTCTGGGTCCGGGGGGTCTGTAGACGAGGGTGCCTCTGAGGGTGGTGTTGGGGTCGGTGTGGATCTGGAAGTGCAGGTGTTCGGCGGTGCTGAGGGTGTCGTCGGTGTTGGTTGAGACTTTGAGAGTGTTCCTGTGGATGATAGCGATTCCTCCTACTACTCCGTTGGTACAGTCCTTGCGGGTGATCTTGTAGCCTTCCGGGATGGCTATGGTGATGTCGGGTGCCGAGGAGGGGTTCAGCCGGGTCTCCGTCAGGAAGGCGACGTCTGGGGTGTTGGTGTCGAGTAGGTCCCAGAGTTCGACGGCGTGTTTGCGGGCGGAGCGGGTGTTGAGAAGGATGCATCTGAGGAAGTTGGGTCCTTCGGTGGGTGGGTTGGAGGGCCGGATGCTGGTGAAGCTGCAGTTCCGGCAGGAGAAGAGTCCTCGGGTGCGCTTCGGGGCAGCCAGGCAGAAGTTGAGTGATCGTCCGGCATTGAGTGTGTGGAGGGTGCTGGAGTCGTAGCAGAGGCGGGCGTCGTGGCTTTCGTGGGGGCCAGGGGTCCTGGCGCTGGGCGCGGTTCAGACGCGGACGGGCGCAGACAGGCTTGCCTTAGGCGCCGCGCCCACTGCGCGCAGCCGCTGCGCGGCCTCCATATGTGGGGCTGAGGGAGGGAGGAGCAGCTGGGAGGCGGGAGCGGGGCGGCGAATGGGAAGCAGGGGGGCGGGGCCGCAGGGGACGCAACGGGGGAAACACGGAGGGGGGAGCGGGCGGGGGTCACAGAAGGCAAAAGTGGACACTGGGCAAAATGGGGGCACAAGGGGGAAGGACAACAGAGCTGGAGTCAATCAGGGGCACAGAAAAAAAACAGGAGAAAACACAGTAATAGCTACATCAGATCAGAAGCAGGCGATCGGGAAGCGGGACGCAACAAAATGTGAGCAGCAGCGGGCTCAGGGCACACAGGGGGGCTGCGTGGCAGTGAGGGGAGCGACCTGCCTGGTGACAGGGTCAAGGGTCGCTCTCTCTACCGCTGCGCGGCCTCCATATGTGGGGCTGAGGGAGGGAGGAGCAGCTGGGAGGCGGGAGCGGGGCGGCGAATGAGAAGCAGGGGGGCGGGAATGCAGGGGACGCAGCGGCGGGAAACACGGAGGGGGGAGCAGGCGGGGGTCCCAGAAGGCAAAAGTGGACACTGGGCAAAATGGGGGCACAAGGGGGGAAGGACAACAGAGCTGGAGACAATCAGGGGCACAGAAAAAAACAGGAGAAAACACAGTAATAGTTACATCAGATCGGAAGCAGGCGATCGGGAAGCGGGACACAACAAAATGTGAGCGGCAGCAGCAACGGGCTCAGGGCACACAGGGGGGCTGCTTGGCGGTGAAGGGAGTGACCTGCCTGGTGATAGGGTCAAGGGTCGCTCTCTCTACCGCTGCGCGGCCTCCATACGTGGGGCTGAGGGAGGGAGGAGCAACTGGGAGGAGGGAGCGGCGAATGGGAAGCAGGGGGGCAGGGCCGCAGGGGACGCAGCGGCGGGAAACACGGAGGGGGGAGTGGGTGCGGGGTCACAGAAGGCAAAAGTGGACACTGGGCAAAATGGGGGCATTAGGGGGAAGGATAACAGAGCTGGAGACAATCAGGGGCACAAAAAAAAACAGGAGAAAACACAGTAATAGTTACATCAGATCGGAAGCAGGCGATCGGGAAGCGGGACACAACAAAATGTGAGCAGCAGCGGGCTCAGGGCACACAGGGGGGCTGTGTGGCGGTGAGGGGAGTGACCTGCCAGGTGACAGGGTCAAATGACAGCAGGAGGACTTTCAGGATGCCGAGTTGGAATATCACCTAGGCAAGAATGGTGTCGGTACTCGTATATTCACTAACTAATCCACTGATGCGTTCACTTCAGGGACTTAAACACGCACTCCAGTGATCTGTCTCTAACCTGCATGTTACTCATGCCTTGTCTATACATATTCTGTGAGCAATGAATGCTAGTACTAGTCTGCTCTGCTGGATCTGTCCTGTGAGAAAAGGAAGATTGCATGTACTGCCTTCAGTGAAAGAGAAGCTTGTTTTGCTACTGACGTATTGTCCCGGTTCTATGAGGAAGTAAAGCTTGCACTGCTGCTGCCTGATCTGTACCTGTCCTGTGCCGGGGGAAGGCATGTGCTGATGCTATCCTAGATGTACCTGTCCTCTGAAGTTGGGCATCTTGCACTGTTTATGCCCAATATGTACCTGTTCTCTGAAGAAGAGTATTTCCAATGCTGTTACTCCATCTCTGGAAAAATACAAAGGACATTTTGAATGCACTTGCATGATATGCCCAGGATAGTCACAAGCGTTTGTTGGACCAAGGGCAAAAACTAGTTGACCAAACTGTGGATCCTGGACAATTAATTTTCTGCCCTTTGAATCTTTTTCTGTGATCTGAATTCTTTCAAAGTGCTCTCAAATGTGATGGTCGGGATGTGCACTGTATAGAAACGGCTCTCATATATAGTTTGACAATAATGCTTTGTCTCTGGCAGTAATAAAGGCCTCGTATAAGTGCCACAAGACAACTAACTTTTGTCTTGGGTCAATAATAATATTGTCATCAAGGCAGAAGGGGGAAAGATTGCGATACCCATCCAGGATTGTAATGCATAATATCCATTCAGGAAACCTAGTTTCAATATTGGCTTCCAAGCTTGACCAAACAGTGTGACCCCCGTAAGCAATTACTTTTCTTCCTTGTGCCTCCGTTTCCATGATTATCACATCTGAGAGCATCTTAAAATAATTCAGTGAAGGATGCACACTTTACAAAAATACCATAATTTTGTTCATCTATTTATAAAAATAAAGGTTTATCTAGAAGAACCAAGACAAATGAAATGTCTCTTCAGTCATTAATAAAACTGCCATGACAGCAAGGCTGTGGTTCACTAATTCTAATAAAGGTGACTCAGTGCAGTGATGTAATCGAAGGTGCTGTAGTAAAACAATCCAAAATAAGTTTTGGGGTAAAAGTTTGTACCTGAGCTACAAATAAAGAGGCAGACAGGGACACTTGCAGCAGGGCAGTAGATCCGGGAATAGGTAAGAGCTGTTTTCCTCAACCTTCATGGTGCGGCCTTTCCGGACAGGATGCAACAAAGATGGGGCTGCTTGGAATCATGGGACCAAGCCACTGCTCAGAATTATGAGACTCAGCCATCACTGCCTCACTACAACTGCATTGTTGGCGCTGGTAGTGAGACAGGAGCTGTTTTAATGTTGGTGTGTGTTTAGTAGTCACAAGGCCAATGAATTCCTACACTAGGTCAACTGTGAGTGTGGCTTTGCAGTGCGGGCATGATGTGTTTCATTGTCCAGGCTACAATTATAGTGACTCGCCCTGTAGAGCATGGGTACTCACAAACATTTCATCGGGGGCCGCAAAGTGCTATATGTGGTATGCCCAAGGGCCACACCAATGCCAACAATGGGAGGCTCAGGTGATGAAAGGTGAGGGCAGGGGGACATGCGGCAGATGCATGTTGTGGACAACAAACCGCGCCTTCACGTGACTTCTGTCTGCCACCTATGCTCGATTTTTATGCATCAAGAATCGAAGTCAAAGCATTCACTTATAATGTAAAATATAAGAGAGAAAGAGATACTTATCTGGCGGCTGAATTGCAAAATGTGAAACCATAAAACCTGGTATCAGTCCTGGCATCCCCACTTGATGAAATTGTGTGATCCTAGGCAATTTGTTAATTTCACTTTGCTTCCTATTTCTTCATTAACACATGAAATACATGAGTTCAGGAATAGGATATGTACGCTACAAAACCTTCTCAAGTTTTATTTAATAAACTATAATGGTATTCCAATTATATAACAACCAATGCTACACACAAGGTGCACCTTACAAATGACTTTCCTCTTGGTTCACTAACATCATTCTTTTCAGAATGGGGGAGGCATTAAAGTTTCCAGATCATGTTTGAAAACAATCACTGCTAATAAATGCCTCTCAATATAGTGACAATCTGATCTACTAAGGTAAAACTTTCATGCATGCTCATAAAATTCACTTGTTTGCAGAGAGTTTAAAACTAAAGGTGTCTTTAAAACTAAAAGTGTTCCTAAAGATAAGATGTCTAGGGCACTTTCTGTTTTTTCCTTATGGTTACTTTAGCTAATGTGTAAAACGTGTAAATAAAATAGGCCCGTTTGTTTTGCAGCTTTCTGAATTTTTCCTGCTCTGTTAAGTGAACAGCCTCTCAGTGCTGCTGTACACCAGGGGACCGCAATTGAAGGTCAGGAGGGCCACATGCGGCCCCCTGCGGTACTTTGAGTATCCCTGCTGTAGAGCATGCTGCACGTGCTGGCAGCCTTACCAAATCATGTTGCAAGTCCTCTTCAAGGAGTGGGCCTGGAGGAAATTAGCCCCACCGTCCGTCTCCCCTCCGTCTCTGAGGCCAGTGAACATGCCCTATGAAGAAGAGACATTCACATTACTGGCTGTGAGAACTAGCCTGTTAACAGGAAAGAGAAATAGAGTCAGTTGCTCCTGTTTTGTTTTTTAATTCTGTGGTAGGGACACGCCATTAAACAACATTTTAGCTTATCCACATACAATTTTAATATGGGACTGATATTTTAACCTAGGCTTACCATAAATGTTGATATGAGTTGCATAGCTGCACCCAAACTAGGGTAACCAAAGCTAGGAGATTGTACACCCAGTGAACAGTAGTACTCTTGAATGCTTCCTAGTGCAAGATATGGAACCCACTAACCAAGCCTACCACACTGAGGGGGTGATCCTACTTTAAAAGTACATGAATGTATGTCATTTCATAAGAGGTTTGGATATTTCTTTCAGGAGTTTCGTACTTCTCGTATATTTATGGAAATCATACAACAGTCGTTAGCTCCTCTCCCTCCCTCTTTAGTGTGTTCACTATCTGTGTTGTACCGGTCCTGTATGTGTGAGAAAATTATGTTCTGCTCCTTCTGCTGCTGCCATCGGTCCATAACTTATTATTTGTGTTAATGGAAGGTTGCACCGCTCATACGCATGTTTACCTTTTTTGAGTTGTGAAGCTCAGTATAAACCTTTGTCCTACACATAAGTAAAATAGATTCACAGCATCCGCAGTTGTTTGAATGCTCGATGCGTGTGAAGGTGTGAACCCTCACAAGATATGTGTGCAGGGTTTTTTCTTTTGGATTTACGCATGAAACAAGCAATTGTTTCAATGGAGGAGTCAGCTTTGCAAAATGTTAAAGCACAGCTGACAAGATGACTGTAACACTTAAAAACTCATCTGACAAGAGGGCAATCTGGCATTTTAGCCAAGTGCACGTTGGATGCTGAGGTTTTGACTCCTTGACTAAACCATTAACAGAGAAATACAAGCCCCACAATGCAATAAGCCGGTGGTTAGAAAAAACAAACATAGATGATGGTATCGTGTCATTGTGCCAAAGCACAGAGTTGTGAAACGCAAAGTAAAATGTACTTCTTGGCTTTCTGCTTTCTTTCTTGTAGACAGTCACAGGTTAAACATCCCAGCGAGTGAGTGGGCAGAGATAGCCTCACAGATGCAAATACCTACACCTCGCTGCTAATGGGATAAGATTACCACTTCTAAGAAAACCTGAGAGGGGCATCATTTACTGCAAGAATGTGAGAAGCAGCAGTTAGACGTGTCCAGAGACAAAGAAATTAGGAATAATGACCTGTCGCCTCTATTCGCGAAGACATCCTCGGCCTAGAACTTCAGCGATTTTGATGGTGCGCATACAACACCACCGTCAAGTGCCTTTTGATGAACCAGTGCAGCACATGCCACAGGTGCTGCCCCGATAGAGCCGCAAGTGTATCTCTCCATCATCTCTATTGGTGGACCTCTGACAACACCTTCTGGTGACTGGCTGTTGGCTGTCACTGTGTTGAGTTGAGCTGCAAGTCAGGTATAGAGCGCATTTGACGCCGTAGCGCCTCTATAGACTGGTGTAATCCACATTGGTAGCATTTTCGAGCGCGGAAGACTAAAAAGAGTGGCTTTGTCTTTGCCGGCTGTTTAAGCTATAATATAACAGCTTGCGTGCCAACTTATGTGGAACACCGGGGCTTGGGTACCCAAAATATTTCAACAGAGGGACTCCACTCCACTCGCCATGTGCAGTACATACATCCTCATGTAAAACAAGTGTAGATGGAAGCGAACATAAGTTTTCGTGTCTTCTTGTATCTTTTGGCAAGCACAGCTGCTGCTCTCCCGCTGTCCTGACCAGTGGAGGGGTGGGCGATTCAGGTGGCACAAGGCATTCCCTGTGATGGGCAGTGAGGGTTATGGCAAACCCCATTGAATCAGAGCAGCGTGGATGTTAGCCCATTAGAACTGGGGTACAAGTTGAGGCGATTCTCTTTCGTGCACATGACTGTCAGTAATCCCCTTCGATAAAGCACTATGCTAAGACTGCAGTAATGGCGGAATATATGCAATCTATCATTTGTATGATGTGAAATCAATGGTTACCCCAGGTTGTGGTATTTATTTAAAACTTTCACAAGAGCTGCGAGGCAAAGAATGATTCGGCTCAGGCTCGTTCAATGTTTCAGATCTTACTGTTATTCTATGCATTTGTAGGTCATCCTTCTGAGTTTGTATGACTGAATGTTTAAATTCAGAACACCTGCATCCTCATACAAACATAGCATGCTATCTTAGCAGCGAGCAGAGAAGCTAGCCGGTGCTGAGAGAGTGCAGGGAGCAGAGGGGGGTAGTGTATGAGCTGAGGACTCAGGGAGCAGAGAGGGCAGTGAGTGCCCACAGGGGACAGAAAGCAGAGCTGGCAGTGTGAGAGCAAGGGCAATGGGTAGAGGGGCAGTGCGTGGGCAGAGGGAGCAGTTGCATACCGTTGACCATTGAATGAACAACATTGTCCAATATTTTTTAAAAAATGGATTACATTGCATGCATATGACAATTGGATGGGCCCACGTGACTCCTGCCTCGTTTGCAATTCTTCCCAATATGTATTCAAAATTAGTCATGTGGCCTGGGCCCACCATTAGTTTTGTGAACCTGGCTCCCACGCACAACCGAAACAGAACTCAAAACTCTTGACCACAATCTTCTTCCTCTTCCTGAAGAGAGACTGTAGGGAGTCCTGGAAAATCATGTGGAGCTCACCGATCTTAAATATTAGAACCTCAATTCTGAGAGGGTTGCTTCACGTGTGCACCACACAACGAGGTACATGCATGATGCAAACCTCTAAGTTAGATGTTTGAAGACATGCAAAATCACTTTGGGTGCCTTCGAGTGGCTTAGAAAATCTGGAGAAAAGCAAATCGCTGTGTTACGTTACTTTGCCCTGAGTTATTCCATGAGCATTGATTGGGTGTTCCCGCTCAACTCCCATGGATTTTGACACATCCCCCGATTTACAAGAACTTGTAATCCTCGGAATGAGCCAAAAATGCAAACATTCCCTGGGGAGGCATAACGAGGAGAAATATCTCTACTTCTCCTTGTTTCTTCCTCTTTCTCTGTGTGCTGCATTTGGCAGTACACGTTGAAAGGCAAACATGCCTCCCAGGATTGGTTTTGTGCTGGAAGGAGCTAATTCCTGCACAAAAACAATCCTCCATGCAACAGAGGTACCCTTGTACTTTGGTGCAAGGGTGCCTGCGTTGGCGCTAGGCTGCCGGAAGGGCGCCAGCACAAGGGAAAGGACAGGAATGCGGTATATTGACTTAAATATAGCGCATTCCTGCCTTTTCCTTCTCACGCAGTGCAGCAAGGTGACTTGCAGCGCTGCACTTGGTGACTTCCTCATAAATTATGCCCTTAGTTGTCAGAGGGTGAGATTGTGCAGCTTGGGCATATTTTCTGAGACATTTGACAATCCACATCTCTGCATCTTTTGCTTCTTGCAGCTTATAGAACACATTTTTTTTATAAACCGATTTTATTGATTGTATACAGAAATAAAAAAGTACAGCATCCAGTACATACAGTATCTTTGCTGCTGCCGAGGTTGTCCCCTCGTGTATCTCACCAACATGCATCATTTTAATCATTTGCGATTCCATAATTATAGAACAGCTTTTTATTGCAACTGAGGTATAGGTCAGTGTGGACCGAGCTAGAGTCGATTATTGCTCCAAGCAGTAAACGTCTGAGAGTCTTGGACAGTGGCATTGCGAAAAAACACACTCTAGCAACCAAAGCAGGGGTTGCCACAGGCCCTAAACTGGCTGCTAAACTGTGCCATCAGTTCCTTATGTGTCTCGTCTGTTTGCATGTTCACAGTATGCAGACAAAAGGGCACAAATAATAGTGGAAAGGAATACCACACAGACCTGAAGAGTAGGACAGGTGAATGCCAGGTACAAAGAAAGAGAAAGAGAAAAACAGAGAGAGAAAGATAGAGTGGCAAACAGAAAGAGCTGGTGGAATAGGGAGGCATAAGAAAGAAAAAGTAATGGTGAAGAAGAAAACTGGGGAGGAGGGAGGAATGTAGGGTGAAAACAAGAAGGGTGACAGAAGGATATAAGGAATGGTGAAAGGAATGCAGGACGAATGGTGGTGAAAGTAAGGAAGGAATGGTGGAAGGGAGGGTAACAGAAAAGAAAGAACGGTCAGTGAATGGAAGAGTGCCCAATAGATGGAATGGTGAAAATATATCTGGATATGTGAAAGGATGAATGGATAAGTGAAAGGGTGGATTGGCTGGAGGATAGATGATGATAGGGTGAAATAACGAATGAGTGAAATAATGGATGGATAGAAGTGTGAAATGATAAATGGGTCAAAGGCTGAATGGAAGGTTTTAAACACAGATGGATGAGTGAAAAAGATGGATGGATGTATCACTGGGAGGGTGAAACAGTGATAAGTGGATAGAACATTGAATGGATGGCTAGACTGAAGATGAAAAGTGAAAGCATGATTGGGTGAACAGACGGAGGGGTGGGTGAACCAATAGATGGTCTGGTGGATGAACAGATGGATGAGTAGAATAGTGACGATGGATTGAAGGGTGAGAGGATCGATGCAGGAAAGTTGGAAGTAAGGATGGTTTGGTTAATGGGTGGATAGACTTCATGGTGAAAGGATGCATAGATGGGTGTTTGAATGGATGGTGGATGTGAGGACGAAAGGATATATAGCAGGGAGGTAAGGCAAAGGATGGATGTGTAATCAGTTATGTGAATGGGTGAAAGTGTGAAATGATGGATGAGTGAAAGGATGAATGATAAATGGATGAGTGGAAGGATAAATGGATAAATAGATGGGTGAAATGTAGATGGATGGGTGAAAGGCTGAGTGAAAAGAAGGACAAATGTATTGACGACTGGGTTTGTAGGTGGATGGACGGACAGTTAAAAGGGGATGGAACCCTGAAAGGAACCCTTCTAGGGAGAGTCAAGTTTCAGTCATGCGGTGCCACTAGACTTATGGTTCAAAGAGACGATGTGCTATAATACATGGCAACTCTGTTGATCATTGGTATCAGGAGGATTTTCTTTCTCACTCCCCAAAAGTTTGTTAGCTTCCAAGTTCATACTAAGATTACTGTCCAATATTCTCCAAGTAGTTTTACTTTTGTCAGAGTTTTCAGCATGTTTCCCAGCAGCGGCAGGATATTCGCCATGGCTTCGAGTCTCCTTGGCAGCTTCAGTGAACCCAGCACCACAATCTTGTGGTGTTTTCTGAACTCGTTTAACATTCTTACATTACAGAGTTTCAGTTAGTCATTAGTGGATATTGTTCGGAAGGCTTTGCTCATATATTGTCGCGTGGTAGCGTGAGGTGTTTCCCCCTTTGTTCTCCTCGCGCTACTCATGCATTGTTCGATCAGATTCTGTCAACATTAGTGTTTGAATTGAGAGATGTCAGTTCCTCCCACTCACCTGTTGTGAATGCATGGTCCCAGCTTTTGAGGACCTCGTTGTACTAAATACATACGTCAGTCAGCACACAGTTGTCACCAGTTCTTCCTCATTTTGGTGACGATTCGTGAGGTCCCCAGTCGTGGTTTTCACCACTGCCAGAGTCCAGAGGTGTTCAAACTCAGCTGTGCCAATGGTACACGCAGGCGCTACACAGTTACTGCTCGTTGGTAGTTCTTCTGACTTATTTACCGCTGTGCTACGCCATTTTTTGGGCGGAATCCATGAGGTTTCTTCGCCCTCGTAGCACCAGAGGGCTACACTGCAACCTGCTAATGACACACAGTGCTGCATTTTCCGCATACTCTAGCCGTGAGCCTCACTGCTCCTGCATTTCTAACGTATTGCCATTTTGCTGTCTTTAAGAGCTTCTGCCTTCATCAGCATACGTTTGCCTAAAGCCACCAGACTCCTGTGTCAAAAATGTGCAGCCATTTTGATTCGGTCACACATAATTATTGTGCTTTCTGATTTCACCTGCACCTTTCACAAGTTTGTTCTGGTCATTTTGAAAGAAGACTTTGGGTTCTCTCTCCAATGCATACCTTAATTAAGGTACTTGTATATGTATTATGTTCTCCATTAACGCTCTATTATTATGTTCATTTTACCATTGGGTCATCATGCAGCAGTGCTATACTGCTCCACCTCCTTTACTACAGAATCCAGGTGATGTGCATGTGAAATGGAGTAAATGGATTGGTTTATTCTACAGTTTTATGGTAGTCATTGATGTCATTTCTTTTAATGTTGCAAGGAAAAAGGGATTATTATTAAATTATATTGGCACAGAAGTGTAAGGAATTTTTGACCATTTACTGGCACTTGCTGCACCACAGTGTGTAGAAGACTGATGAGTACATGGAGGCATTGGACGGGTTTAGATTGTACTTTACAGTGGAACCACATATTGTCATGGAACATTTTCATTTTTACAAAATACATCAAATCTATTGAGAATTATGTGACAGCCTTGGGGGTTTTAACAGCAAATAGTTTTTTGCAAAAGGGAATGAGATGCCTGTCAGATCCTTCAAACTATTAAATGATGAAAAGAAAAGTCATTTTGATGTTGCCATGATTCGCAATTCCAACAAAAATAAGTTATTTGAAAACAAGATTTACTCTAATGGGAATAAAGGGAAGTGATCCAAGTGTTCATGCGAACAGATCTACATCTCCGGCTTATAATAAAGACTGTTTCAAATGTGGCAAAATTGGGCACTTTTCAGTTGTATGCAGGTCACAGCGGGTTATTTATGCAAACCAGGTTAATGTCACTGAATCTCACTCTGAAGAGGTGGGTAGAGAAAATATGGTTCTGATGGTTGGAAAGTCAGAGACTGATTCTTCTAAGGTCGATAGAGAGCCATGTAGAACTCCATGGTGTGAGATTACCACTGATTGGATTAAGTCTATTATGCAAGTTGACTCTGGATCACCGTTTTCTTTAGTATCTGACACATTTTTCAAGAATTGGTAGATAGAGCGGAAACTGCAAGACAATGACATTAGAACATTTGGCTATAGCAATTCCATCATAAGCCTATTGGCCTATTTTGTAGCTGCCATTTCAATTGAATCTCATACTATTTTGTGAAAGATCTATGTAGCTGAACATGCCCAACACTTTTTTTGG
This sequence comes from Triturus cristatus, assembly GCF_964204655.1. Classification (NCBI taxonomy): domain Eukaryota; kingdom Metazoa; phylum Chordata; class Amphibia; order Caudata; family Salamandridae; genus Triturus; species Triturus cristatus. The sequence goes on along the minus strand of NC_140590.1, from coordinate 721,171,727 downwards.
TGGAGACACCAAGAGAACCTAGGTCTGGTTCTGGATCTGTCTGCTGATTTGTCAGTCTATTGTGTGACAGTTCATCAAGGTATAGAAATAATTATTAATTATTTTCAAGGTGTTTTTCGCACAAACTTGCGGGGGTGAAGGGATTCCCGCACAGAATTACCCTCAAATCTAATGCTACTCCAGTTAGGTATAAACTAAGAGATGTTCCAATAAGTGCCAGAAACAAATTTAGTTGTTTGCTCAAGCAGTTGCAAAATGATGGGATTATTGAACCAGTTGACGCTTCAGAGTGGGTTTCTCCCATTGTTCTGGTAAAAAAACGAATCTGCCACATTCAGACTGTGTGTGGACTTAAGATCCCTTGACAAACAGATTGTGGTGAGTTGTCATCCTCTTCCAAAGAGCCACGAGTTGCTTGCTCAAATTAGCGAAGCCATGTTTTTCACAACTCTTGATCTCAAATCTGCCTACCATCAGATAGAGTTTGCAAGAGGATTGCAGGCATCTTACTTCTTCCATTACACCCGAAGGAGCATTTAGGTATGTAAGGATGCCCTCTGGATTGGCATCAGCTGCATCCATTTTTCAAAAGCTAATGTTTTCACTTTTTGGAGATATGGAGGTTGTTATCACTAATCAGGTTGACATATTAATTTTTGCTGTGAATGTGGAATCACATAATGGTAGGTTAACAAATATGTTACAAATCTTGCATGACAAAGGTTTAACACTTCAAATGATAAAAAAGAATTTTTGACTGAAGATATGGATTATTTGGGCATGTAATTTCTAGTAAGGGTATCTGTCCCAAACACAACCTTCTTGAATCTATTAAGCCCATGCTTCTCCTTATGATAAGGATGAACTAAGATGGGGCGTGTCCATGATGGCGACAGGAGGGGATGCAGCTTAGTGGAGCTTCGCGCCCGCCCGCGCCAAAATCCTTCATGATCCTGTGCATCCAGCCCCCACGGCTGGCTTAAACATTGCCTTGCTGCGGGGGAAGAAGCGGTCGTCTGCTAGGTGGTTTTTGTGGGACCTGCACCGGTTCGGGAGGCGTATCGGCTGGTGCCTGGTGCGACATGGCGCGGGAGGCTACAGGCCCCGAAGAGCATCGCCACGACCAAGAGGGCAGACCCAGACGGCATACGCCTGCTGTGGCGACAAAAGGGGCGAGACACTCATCAGCAGCGGCGGCGGAGCCCCCCTCCGCATTTGAAGTATCCCGGAGCCACGGTCAGCGGGTCCGTCGTGGGCCCGGACATTGGAGGTGAGGCGTGCGGCTGTGGGCTGATTGCGGCCTGCCGGAGTGCCCCGCGGACGGGACTGCTGGGACTGATATTGTGGCTGTGGCCCTGCCGGCTGGCTCCTGCTTGGACGGCCTCCCTTGCCTGGCCCAGTGGAGGCCTCCACATGTAACGGAAGCAGGATATCCAAAGTGTGGGTGGCTGAGGAGGCCGGCCGGTCTTTCTGCTGGGGGAACCGCAGCAAGGGCTGCGAAGGACAGACGGATGATCTCCTGCCACCATGAGTGCCACGTCTGGAGCTGTGGGGGGGGGGTCACCTACTTGCATCGAAGTGGTACTCTGGAGGCCGGACAGATCGTTAGTGACCCCTCGAGGTCACCAGTATGGAGAGTGAGGTGGTGCCTGGCGTGGAGCTCCCTGCCCCCCCTGGTATTGATGAGAGGTGCGCAGTGTGCTGTGTTGAGGGAACCGAAACTGAATTTATGCTCCTGTGCTGAGGAGAGGAGGCTCCTTTGAGAGGGGGACAGAGAAGCCTCCTGTATTGGTTATATTTGCCCTGGAGCATGGCAAGAGACCCCCATGCTGGACCAATCCTAGGGTGACGAGCAGTTGAGGTAGCATTGCAGGAGCCATGGAACTACCACCCTGGCAGATTGGCAGGAGGTGCCTGATTGGTGACACAAGGGGGTTCAAGTAATATCTGGCACGCCTATGAGAGGGCCCATCATCTGGGTGAACGGGCATTCTGGACAGCCGTCAGTGACCCCGCAGGAGTGTAATACCCGGTCCACAAGCTCTGTGCTGGCAGGAGTGGGACTCCGGGCTGAGGATCAGGGGACATGCATAGCGTTGCAGTTGGCAGTGGGTAAAGATTGATTGCCCAGGGCTGTCCAAGAAACAAAGATGTATCTATATACAGCCCCACATGTGGCCTCGAAGACGGTTGAGACGTCTGGAACCGCGGCGGGGGAGCAGTGGGGCGAACTGAGCCTACGGGATCCCAGATATTGGCTGCCATCGAGGCTTCGAGTGCGAATGTCCAAGAAAAAAATCAACGCAGTCTACCAGGATGTGGGGCTGCTCAGGGCGGATCTATTCGCAGTGGCGGAGCGGTCCCTGGCTATGGAGCAAACAGTCAGTGAGTTACGGGAGGAGGTGTCGGCCCTGAAGGTGACTCTCACAGAACTCTCACACAAAAGGGTGACCCTGGAACGTCGTGTGGAGGACACGGAAGGGAGGTCCCGCAGATGTAACCTGCGTTTGTGGGTTTCCCTGAAGAAGTGGAAGGGAAGGATACAGAATTCTTCCTTGAAAAATGGATAAGGGAGGCGTTTCGAACTGCCGAACTTTCATCTGTCTCTATTATAGAGCGGGCGCATAGGGCGCTCGCCGCGCCACCACTACCGGGGCCCCACCCAGAACACTCATTGCTCGGATTCTTAATTATAGGGATCGGGACAGCATCCTCAGGACAGGGAGACGAGACTGAGATCCGTCGTTTGAAAATCAGAAAATTCGTATCTTCCCAGATTACACTCGCCTGGTCCAACAACAGAGAGCATCCTTCCTTGGAGTCAAGCAAAAAATGCGAGCCATGGGATTGCAATACATGCACACTTTTTCACAACGCCTGGGGAGGTGTGGGACTGGCTGGAGGTACATGGGGAAGGTAGAGTGTTGCAGGGGGGGTGAGAGGTGGCAAGGTCCAGGCCACATGTCTTGGGTGCAACTGGTGGTGGCCGCTCAAGCCGAGCAGAAAGAGCTCCAAGTCAACTCAGAGTGTGGTGGTGCAGCAAAATGGTTCCTTGGAACTGGAGAGTGCCGATGAGGGGGGCGGGGGCAGGAGGTCCCCTAGAGTCGACCTGTAGACGCAACAGGCTGAGCAAGATGCGGCCAGGGCCCTGGTCGAGGTGGTGACCGCCTACGGGTTCGGACACATGTATGGGCGATGTGGTGGAAGATACCCCCCCAACAGTCTGACCCCATGTGATCAGTCCACTGGAGGATGCAGTGATTGGTAGACGAAACTAGTTGAGAGGACTGCTGGGACATAAATATGTGCCTTATCCTTGTGGGGATGCGTACGTGGGGATGTCTGCTTTCCTTTTGCTCACCCCTCCCTACCCCATCCTCGCTCCACGATCGCACTGCGATCAAGTGGGGGCATCTGGATGACTTTGGCACACTATGCGGGTGGGCACCTGTAGGAGAGTAGGGTCTGCTATCCTATGGTCACCCCAAATTTTTGCTTTTTGCTTCACTGGTTTTTGACATATTGAGGCTGTGGGCCTGCCAATCAGACCCCCAGCCTGCTGTTCTCTCTACTAAATTTACACTATGCACCCTAGGTGCATAACCAATTGGAAGTGGATCACCCTGTGAGCCCCTGTACCAGTGTACACTAGGTACCCAGGGCATTGGTGTATCTAAGGCCTGCCAGGGGCTGAAGCATGTATTATGCCACCCCAGGCTTGGCCTAACAAATTTGACACAACTGGCTGATCACTCAGCTGGGGTAAGTTGGTGTAACCACCTCTTACTTAGGTGTAGTATACCTATACCTAACCTTAAATGGGACACATGTTAACCTATAAGTCACTCCTATGGCAGGCCTTAACAATCCTGAAGGCAGAGTGCTTGGTTCCATGTGAGATGGTGCTCTGGCATGAGCTGAGCCTGTCTGCAGTGGTCGGAACCACTTCCTTCTACTGTTTCCAGATATCGTCATACCATATACTCTTAAGTGCATTATGAACCTCGCGGTTAAATGCTATCTTTGGTTTGGCTTTATCAAAACATGTCGAGTAAGGTGTCATACGAATTGGAATACTAACCCCTCGCCAATTCTGGCGACGGGGTTAGCATTCCACCCTTCTAGAGGGACACGACATGTACAGTACCTGAAACCCGGGTAAAATCAGACATAGCCTCAGCTCCACAAAATGGATGCTGCCACCACAGACACAAGTCTGCCCTCCTGCTGCTGGGAGTCCTTCCAGCTTGGGAGGTGTGGAGAAAGGGTTTCCTGCCAGGGGAGGTGCGTGCACCACCCCAGACAGGATTTTGTGTATTGGTCAGGTAGGGCTTGAAAGAAACCAGACATGCCTGAGGCTCACAAGGAGCCTCGGTGCATATGCCAGTTCAAACCGGTCCTGGGGCACACCAGCCCTGGACCTGGGGCGAGCTGGACAAAGGATTGGGGGTGTAACCACCCCCCTTCCTGGTCCCACCCTTAGGGAGGGACCTAGCAGGTAGTCCGGCCCCTAGAATCCGAATAAAGGTAGGAGCTGTGTCCTAAGACTTTAGACATCCTGGAATCAACTTAACTACAAGAAGAAGACGGGAACTTCGACACTCTGCCGCACAGAGGACTGAAGCCAATCTCCCCTGTGGTCAGGGAGTGACCACCTTGCTAACGCAAGCACCATCCAGCGAATCAACATCTGCTTTGCCGCCGCCTCCCGCCGGAGCCCGAGCCCAGAGACTGACAAGACCTGGACCTCCAGACCTCTCACCGCCCGATCCACAGTCCCTGAAAAGAAGGAACCCATGGAGGCACCGAGACACGTGGAGCCAGCCATCTTGAAAAGACCACGACAAGCTGCAAGCGCAACAACCGAGGCTCCCTCCAAGTTGTGCTTTGGGATCTGAGAAGCCCAACCCTCGAGCAGCATCTGCACCAAAGGTGAGCCCTCCAGCATCTCCACGATCTGCGTGGGGCCCTTCTGCATTTTGCTACTCGACGCGCCTAACCGGTTGCTGGCCCGTTGGCTAGTGGCCATCTTGGCAAAGAACTTCAAAAACTACACCACTGGTCTGGTTGCTCCAGACTGGCCCTTGCTCCCCTCCAAAGGAGCAGTCCCTCTGACCTTGCTGGTCAGAACCATCAGCTTATTTTGTTTTCCACAACAATTGCTTTTGCCAAGGCTTGTTTGCTTTGCTCAAGTCGCCGACACCGCCGACAGCGAGAGCCTGCGTGGGACAGCTCGTGAACCGACTCCTGGACGTCGTCGACCTTCAGGGACCACGTGGCTGCAGAGACAAGCTACACCTTCCTTCCTGTTTGCACCCGACATCGCCTGGTACCCACCTGGTGCCATGCTGGTCACTGGCTAGTGACTGTGAACACTGTCCCCTCTGCTTACAGGTCTTCTACAACTCCGATCCACTCTTGGATCCACCGCATCTCTTCCGGACCGATCGCCTGCAGCATCTTTGATTACAGGCTCCATTGAACAGATAGAAGAAACCCGACGCACTTCGAGACCTATGCACCCGCTTCCTGTGGGTGAGGTAAAGCTGGCACTCCGGTGCCCAAGTGTAGAGTATAATCTCTAGTGTCTGTGTTTCCAATCTTGAGTTCATAGTCCATCCGGAAGATCCTTTTTGCAGTAACTTTGTAACTTTTACGCACCCATTGAAAACCTATGGGAGCTCGCGTGTGACTATTTGCTCTGCACACGCAACCCGTGGACCTCCTGGTCACTAATTGAAGTTAGCTCCTTGTAGGCCCAGCGATTCTAGAGGCCCTAGGCCTTTTCCCTTTTCTGTTCGTGGTACTTATACCACTATTTTAGTATATGGTTCGAGTGGCCACCAGGGCCTATCCATATAAAGTGCAACTTCTGTGTATTCTAACGTATTCTTGTTTAACGATTTGTGCTCCTGTGCTCATAAAGAGTCTAGGGGATACTTTGAGAAATAAATACATATATATTTTCAATATATATCTGTGTGGTGTCCTTTCATTGGTATAAAAGGGGGTTACATTTGGTAAAACAGCCTGCTTAACACGTTTCACGAGTTTAGCCTCAAAGACTGCTTAGCCTACGCTACCACTAGGGCAGCTGGTCCGAAAAGGTTGACTTACAACCACACCATAAGGGTTGCTTGGCATGGTACAAGGTGGTCACTTTAACTAGTGAACATCATATACCAGGCCAACTTCTCACATTGGTGGCTGCTGTGTTTTACCTCTGTAATCTCTTTGTTACCAATTGAAAGATCATACAGGTACCTTTAGGTGCATATAAAACAAGAATAGATATACTTAAGTGCTACTGAACTTAGTTGTTGTAGAGCAAAGGGAGTAGCACACCCTGACTACAACTACTAGATAGGTTTAGTAGGAAAACCCAAGTGTAGGTAGATTGCAACACATCCACCCACACTTAAGAGCAATGGCTGGGGCAGAGGGGTCCAATGTACCCATCTCTGTTGAGAGTGACCCCCAGAGGGCACCATCCATCTTTGCTACCCTAAATCAAAATGAGCTCAGGCAGTTGGCAAATATCAGGGGCCTTAAACAGCCCAATAATCCTACTTCTGCTGAACTCAGAGAGCTTTTACAGGCTGATGAAGATCAGAAATCTCTCAGGAAAGCCTCCCAGTTAGGCCCCTTAGGGACTGGAACAGGAGGCCCCCCTTCTGAAAATGCTACTGAGGTACCCCTTTCCAATAGTCACCCCTTAGATGAGATTCATACTACAGAGGATGAAAGTGAGAAGGGTACTGATACAGAAGGTAGTGAGGATGAAGGGAGAACTAGCCCAGTGCCAAGTGTTATACGTGGCCCAGCTAACTTAAGGCTACTGGGGACTGACAATGGGATCACCCCATTGGATCTCCCTAGTGGGCTTAACCAGGGGCTTGGGAGGCAAAGGAATCACTCAGGTGAATCTAATGCTTCTCATGCCTCTAGAGGCTCTCAAGGTCACTCCAGGAGAAGGATGACCACCCCTCAGAGGAGGGAACATGAGGCCAGAATGCAGGAAGCTCAGCTGAGAATCAGGAAACAGGAGCTAGAAGTAGCTCTGATGGAAGAGAAACTGAGTAAGGCTAGGCGACCTAAAGAGAGTGGGTCTATACCTACTGGTGGCAGCATTGTCCCTAAGGACAAAGATAGGGTCTTTGATAATAGGAACCTGTCTAAGGTTGTGCCCCCCTACAAAAGTGGAGATGACATCCACAAATGGATGACTGCTCTTGAGAGAGCCTGCAAAGTGCAGCAGGTTCCTGAAGACCAGTGGGCAGCAATCCTCTGGCTCTCCTTTGAAGGAAGAGGCAGAGACAGACTCCTCACTGTTAGGGAGGAGGATGTCAGAAACTACAGAGTCCTGAAGAGTGTCCTAGTTGATGGGTTAGGCTTAACCACTGAACAGTACAGGTTAATGTTCAGAGACACCCAGAAGACACAGACTCAGGACTGGTCTGAATACATTGAATGTGCCACTAAGGCTTTGGAGAGTTGGTTGCTGGGAAGTAAGGTATCTGATTATACAGGATTGTACAATTTGATGATGAGAGAACAGATTTTAAATAACTGTCAAAACCAGCAACTGCCTCAACACTTGGTTGACTCTGATCTGACCTCTCCCCAAGAATTGGGAAAGAAGGCAGACAAATGGGTCAGAACCAGGGTTAAGCAAAAGAACCAGAACCAGGGCCAAGGGGGTGATCAGAAGAAAACAGACCAAAAGGGTGGAGATCAGAAATCTAAAGACCAGAAGTCTTCAACAGGGCCCCAAACTACTGCTAAGGAGGGTGGGTCCCAACAACAATCCAAGGGAAAGAAGAAAGAAGGTCAAAAGAAACCCTGGTGCAATCATTGCAAGAATACAACTCACTGGACTAGTGATTGTAAAAAGGGTGGAGCCCCCAACACTGTTGCCCCTAAGGCACCTGCTCCCAGTACTACTGTTAGCAGTGTTGGTCCCCAGACAAAGGGTGTAGTGGAAATCACTATGGGAACTGAAGGAGATTCTGACTTAGACAGAACCCTGACACAGGCAGTCCTGATCTGTGATGGGGACATAGAATTGTCCCTGACTGTGAGCCCCAGTAACCTGGGCAAGTACAGACAGACTCCTTTAATTAATGAAAAAGTGGCTCAAGCCTACAGGGACACATGTGCCAGTGTCACTATGGTGACACCAGGCTTTGTGGATCCTGGACAGTACATACCAGGTGAGAATTACCTGGTGACCAATGCCAGCAATGCCACTACTTCACATAGTGTGGCAGTTGTTAACTTCTCATGGGGAGGGGTAACTGGCCTCAAAAGGGTTGTGGTTAGTGCAGACCTCCCAGTAGAATGTTTGTTGGGCAATGACCTAGAGAGTTCTCTATGGTCTGAAGTGGAGTACAGGACACATGCAGAGATGTTAGGTATATCACCACATGTCCTTGCTGTGACCAGGTCACAGGCCAAAAAGTGCCTTACTGAACCTCAGGTCTTGGATCCTGGCTGCTGCTGAGGCTGCTGGGAATGCTCAAGGTACCCATAAAGTGTATTGGGATGAAGGGCTCCTTTATTCAGAGGCTAGAGACCCCAAGACTGGTGCAACCAGGAGGTTGGTTATACCTCTGCAATTTAGGGGCTTCCTTCTTACCTTGGCCCATGATATTCCTTTAGCAGGACACTTAGGCCAGAACAAGACTTGGGACAGGCTTGTCCCTCACTTTCACTGGCCTCACATGAATGAAGATACCAAGGAGTTTTGTCGCTCCTGTGTGACCTGCCAAGCCAGTGGCAAATCAGGTGGCACAACAAAGGCCCCCCTGATACCACTACCTGTGGTGGGGGTCCCCTTTGAAAGAGTGGGAATAGATATAGTGGGTCCCATGGATCCTCCCACTGCATCTGGGCACAGATTTATACTGGTGGTAGTGGATCATGCCACCAGGTATCCAGAGGCAATTCCCCTTAGGACCACTACAGCTCCTGTTGTGGCCAGGGCCCTGCTGGGAGTATTCTCCAGAGTGGGGTTTCCTAAGGAGGTGGTTTCTGACAGAGGTACCAACTTCATGTCAGGATACTTGACAGCTATGTGGAAGGAATGTGGTGTCAACTACAAGTTCACCACCCCTTATCACCCACAATGCAATGGGCTTGTTGAGAGATTCAACAAGACCCTAAAGGGTATGATCAAAGGATTACCTGAAAAGCTCAGGCGAAGATGGGACATCCTTCTACCCTGCCTTCTGTTTGCTTACAGAGAGGTCCCACAAAAGGGGGTTGGCTACAGCCCCTTTGAATTGTTGTTTGGGCACCCTGTAAGAGGCCCACTGTGTTTGGTGAAGGAAGGATGGGAGTTACCTCTCAAAAAGCCTAAGCAAGACATAGTGGACTATGTACTTGGTCTCCGCTCCAGGATGGCTGAGTATATGGAGAAGGCATCCAAAAACCTTGAGGCAAGCCAGGCCTTACAGAAAGCTTGGCATGACCAAAAGGCTGTCTTGGTTGAGTTTCAGCCAGGACAGAAGGTATGGGTGTTGGAGCCAGTGGCCCCAGCAGCACTCCAAGACAAATGGTCTGGACCCCATACAATCCTGGAAAAGAAGGGAGAGGTTACCTACTTGGTGGACCTAGGAACTCCCAGGAGTCCCCACAGGGTACTCCATGTTAACAGGTTAAAAGCATATGTTGACAGGGCAGACATGGGCTTGCTCATGGCTACAGATGAGGGACAGGAGGAAGAGAGTGACCCTCTCCCAGACCTGTTGTCTCAGAACCCTGAGGATGGCTCAGTTGAAGGAGTGACCCTTGGAGGCAACCTCACTGATCATCAACAGACTGAATGTAGACAAGTTCTACAATCATTTCAACACATGTTTTCCTTGATACCTAGCCAAACTGACTGGTGTACCCATGTGGTGGACACTGGTGACAGTCTGCCTGTAAAGAACAAGCTTTACAGACAACCTGACCACGTCAGGGACTGTATAAAGGCTGAGGTACACAAAATGCTGGAATTGGGTGTCATTGAACCCTCAGAGAGCCCCTGGGCTAGCCCAGTGGTTCTGGTCCCCAAACCTCACACCAAAGATGGCAAGAGAGAGATGAGGTTCTGTGTGGATTACAGAGGACTCAATGCTGTCACTAGGACAGATGCACATCCTATTCCAAGGGCAGATGAGCTCATAGATAAACTGGCTTCTGCTAAGTTTTTGAGCACATTTGACTTGACAGCTGGCTATTGGCAAATCAGATTAGCTGAGGAGTCTAAGGCCAAAACAGCATTCTCAACCCCAGGTGGGCACTACCAATTTGTGGTGATGCCCTTTGGTCTGAAGAATGCACCTGCCACCTTCCAAAGGTTGGTGAATCAAGTCCTTACTGGGTTGGATGACTTTTGCGCAGCATATCTTGATGACATTGCTGTCTTTAGCTCCACCTGGGAGGATCACCTGATCCACCTGAAGAAGGCTCTTGAGGCTCTGCAGAGGGCAGGCCTCACTATCAAGGCCACTAAGTGCCAGATAGGGCAGAGTAAGGTTGTGTATTTGGGCCACCTTGTAGGTGGAGGCCAAGTTCAACCACTGGAGAGTAAGATACAATCCATCAAGGACTGGTCCCCTCCAACCACCCAGACTCAAGTTCGAGCTTTCTTGGGCTTGACTGGGTACTACAGGAAGTTTGTTAAGAACTATGGGTCCATTGTGACTCCTCTTAATGATCTGACATCCAAGAAGATGCCCAAAAAGGTTCAGTGGACAGTAAGCTGTCAAAAGGCATTTGATGACCTGAAGGAGGCCATGTGCTCTGCACCTATCCTGAAAAGTCCTGACTACTCCAAAGAGTTTATTGTCCAAACAGATGCTTCTGAGTTGGGTGTGGGAGCTGTGCTGTCACAACTTAATGTAGATGGTCAAGACCAACCCATTGCTTTTATTAGCAGAAGGTTGACCCCCAGAGAGAAGAATTGGTCAGCTATTGAGAGGGAGGCCTTTGCTGTGGTGTGGGCCCTGAAGAAGCTGAGGCCATACTTGTTTGGCACTCACTTCAAGATTCAGACCGACCATAAGCCCCTCTTGTGGCTAAATCAGATGAAGGGTGAAAACCCCAAACTGCTTAGGTGGTCCATTTCCCTACAGGGTATGGACTTTACAGTGGAGCACCGGCCAGGTACTGACCATGGGAATGCAGATGGTCTCTCCAGGTACTTCCACTTAGGACATGAAGACGAGACTGGTCAAGGCCAGTTTAATGTCCCTGCGTTTGGGGGGGGGGGTTGTGTAGGAGAGTAGGGTCTGCTATCCTATGGTCACCCCAAATTTTTGCTTTTTGCTTCACTGGTTTTTGACATATTGAGGCTTTGGGCCTGCCAATCAGACCCCTAGCCTGCTGTTCTCTCTACTAAATTTACACTATGCACCCTAGGTGCATAACCAATTGGAAGTGGATCACCCTGTGAGCCCCTGTACCAGTGTACACTAGGTACCCAGGGCATTGGCGTATCTAAGGCCTGCCAGGGGCTGAAGCATGTATTATGCCACCCCAGGCTTGGCCTAACAAATTTGACACAACTGGCTGATCACTCAGCTGGGGTAAGTTGGTGTAACCACCTCTTACTTAGGTGTAGTATACCTATACCTAACCTTAAATGGGACACATGTTAACCTATAAGTCACTCCTATGCCAGGCCTTAACAATCCTGAAGGCAGAGTGCTTGGTTCCATGTGAGATGGTGCTCTGGCATGAGCTGAGCCTGTCTGCAGTGGTCGGAACCACTTCCTTCTATTGTTTCCAGATATCGTCATACCATATACTCTTAAGTGCATTATGAACCTCGCGGTTAAATGCTATCTTTGGTTTGGCTTTATCAAAACATGTCGAGTAAGGTGTCATACGAATTGGAATACTAACCCCTCGCCAATTCTGGCGATGGGGTTAGCATGCCACCCTTCTAGAGGGACACGACATGTACAGTACCTGAAACCCGGGTAAAATCAGACATAGCCTCAGCTCCACAAAATGGATGCTGCCACCACAGACACAAGTCTGCCCTCCTGCTGCTGGGAGTCCTTCCAGCTTGGGAGGTGTGGAGAAAGGGTTTCCTGCCAGGGGAGGTGCGTGCACCACCCCAGACAGGATTTTGTGTATTGGTCAGGTAGGGCTTGAAAGAAACCAGACATGCCTGAGGCTCACAAGGAGCCTCGGTGCATATGCCAGTTCAAACCGGTCCTGGGGCACACCAGCCCTGGACCTGGGGCGAGCTGGACAAAGGATTGGGGGTGTAACCACCCCCCTTCCTGGTCCCACCCTTAGGGAGGGACCTAGCAGGTAGTCCGGCCCCTAGAATCCGAATAAAGGTAGGAGCTGTGTCCTAAGACTTTAGACATCCTGGAATCAACTTAACTACAAGAAGAAGACGGGAACTTTGACGCTCTGCCGCACAGAGGACTGAAGCCAATCTCCCCTGTGGTCAGGGAGTGACCACCTTGCTAACGCAAGCATCATCCAGCGAATCAACATCTGCTTTGCCGCCGCCTCCTGCCGGAGCCCGAGCCCAGAGACTGACAAGACCTGGACCTCCAGACCTCTCACCGCCCGATCCACAGTCCCTGAAAAGAAGGAACCCGTGGAGGCACCGAGACACGTGGAGCCAGCCATCTTGAAAAGACCACGACAAGCTGCAAGCGCAACAACCGAGGCTCCCTCCAAGTTGTGCTTTGGGATCTGAGAAGCCCAACCCTCGAGCAGCATCTGCACCAAAGGTGAGCCCTCCAGCATCTCCACGATCTGCATGGGGCCCTTCTGCATTTTGCCACTCGACGCGCCTAACCGGTTGCTGGCCCGTTGGCTAGTGGCCATCTTGGCGACGAACTTCAAGAACTACACCACTGGTCTGGTTGCTCCAGACTGGCCCTTGCTCCCCTCCAAAGGAGCAGTCCCTCTGACCTTGCTGGTCAGAACCATCAGCTTATTTCGTTTTCCACAACAATTGCTTTTTGCCAAGGCTTGTTTGCTTCGCTCAAGTCGCCGACACCGCCGACAGCGAGAGCCTGCGTGGGACAGCTCGTGAACCGACTCCTGGACATCGTCGACCTTCAGGGACCACGTGGCTGCAGAGACAAGCTACACCTTCCTTCCTGTTTGCACCCGACATCGCCTGGTACCCACCTGGTGCCACGCTGGTCACTGGCTAGTGACTGTGAACACTGTCCCCTCTGCTTACAGGTCTTCTACAACTCCGATCCACTCTTGGATCCACTGCATCTCTTCCGGACCGATCGCCTGCAGCATCTTTGATTACAGGCTCCATTGAACAGATAGAAGAAACCCGACGCACTTCGAGACCTATGCACCCGCTTCCTGTGGGTGAGGTAAAGCTGGCACTCCGGTGCCCAAGTGTAGAGTATCATCTCTAGTGTCTGTGTTTCCAATCTTGAGTTCATAGTCCATCCGGAAGATCCTTTTTGCAGTAACTTTGTAACTTTTACGCACCCATTGAAAACCTATGGGAGCTCGCGTGTGACTATTTGCTCTGCACACGCAACCCGTGGACCTCCTGGTCACTAACTGAAGTTAGCTCCTTGTAGGCCCAGCGATTCTAGAGGCCCTAGGCCTTTTCCCTTTTCTGTTCGTGGTACTTATACCACTATTTTAGTATATGGTTTGAGTGGCCACCAGGGCCTATCCATATAAAGTGCAACTTCTGTGTATTCTAACGTATTCTTGTTTAACGATTTGTGCTCCTGTGCTCATAAAGAGTCTAGGGGATACTTTGAGAAATAAATACATATATATTTTCAATATATATCTGTGTGGTGTCCTTTCATTGGTATAAAAGGGGGTTACATTTGGTAAAACAGCCTGCTTAACACGTTTCACGAGTTTAGCCTCAAAGACTGCTTAGCCTACGCTACCACTAGGGCAGCTGGTCCGAAAAGGTTGACTTACAACCACACCATAAGGGTTGCTTGGCATGGTACAAAGTGGTCACTTTAACTAGTGAACATCATATACCAGGCCAACTTCTCACAGCACCGTCTTTGGACCTCTCCCCACACTTCCTCCTTTAATATCTTTTCTTTTGCCTTTCTCCTTATCTTTGCTCTATTTGTCTTCTCTATCGCCCTCTGGATATCTTATACCCCCTTTCTCATTCTCCCCCCCTCTTAGGGAGTAGTTTTTTCGTTTGTTTGAGGGAGTGATTGTTGAGATGTGAGGCTATAAATGGTGGTAGTGTGAGTGGGAGTGATTGTCGATTGGGCTGGGGTCGGTTTTAGCTGACGGCCGCATTGGTTGCCTTGGTGGGACACAACCATGGCCCTGATCGTGGGAAAAATTGGTATGTTTATGGGCAGTGAGTGTGTTTTGTGCGTGGTGAGGCGTTTGAGCGGGAGGGGCGAGAGGTTTTGTTATTGTTGATACTAAGTCTTCTGCAGATGGGGATTATGTCAGGGCTACAACGACGCACAGTTGAGGGGAGGGTGTTTGGATGGGGGTTATGTGGGGATGCACGCCAGTTTAATGCAGTGTCTACCCGGGGGGTTGTGGGTTTCAGTTGTTTTAAGGAGGGGGTTTGTATGGACAGCGGCGGCAGGCAGGCTAGATGCGTAGCATGAGGGGACTTTGGGGATAGCGGTTGGTATGGGACACTATAAGACCATAACATGGAACGTGAGAGGGCTAAACTCATTTACAAAACGTTACAGGGTGCAGACATATCGGACACGGCTGGGTGTGCATGTGGCTATGCTCCAAGAGACTCACGTACTGGATGCGGAAATACAGAAACTGCGTAAAAAATGGGGAGGACAACTGTTTGCATCTACTTTCTCCTCCTATGCAAGGGGGGTGGCCATCTGGATAGCCCCACAGGTCCCGTTTAAGTTACGTAGTTATGAAGCGGATGTAGTGGGTAGATGTGTGATCATACATGTAGATATGGATGGTATGGAGGTGTGTTTAGTTAACGTTTACGCTCCCAATCTGGATGATGCAGAATTTTTTGGGGAACTAGGGACAGGTTGCTGCCATTCCTTGGAATTCTCGTGATATGGGCGGGTGACTTCAACTGTGTCTTAGATGGGGCACTGGATAGGCATCCCCACAGGCACCACACGAAACCTCATATGACGGAAGCCCTGAGTAAGGTGATGGATAGGCTGCAGTGTGTAGATGTATGGTGTGATAAACACCCTGGAGATTGTCAGTTTACATGCTATACCCCGGCCTGCGCGGTATTAAGCAGATGAGATAGGTTTCTGATATCACGAGAGCTGTGTGATGGTGTGAGTGACGTTAAAGTACTGAACCGTTTCCTGTCGGATCACGCCCCGGTACTGCTGGAGTGGGCACCCGAGATGGTTAGACCGAGAGTTCTGATATGGTGGCTGCAAGCACCGACACTGAAAGATCGCATTTTTAGAGAGGAACTCAGGGGAACCGTGACTGATTACTTTAGTGAGAATTGGTCTACTACCAATTCCAGAAGTACTGAATGGGACACCTTTAAAGTGGTCACTAGGGGGGACTGCCTGGCTAAAGTGGGAGGCACAAGGAAATGGTTAGAGGTGGAACTAGGTGAGGCGGTAGATCAGCTAACCCGGTTACAACGTACAGGGCATGTGACCGATCCCTCCTCTGAGGCCCTCTTACAGGCACAACGCAAAGTAGGGGAGACTTGGGACAGGCTGCACTGTATGACCCGCAGGAGAGGGGATCGATCAGGTAGACTATTTGCGTGGTTGATAAAGTGTGAACACCCCCCCCCCCCCCGCTGATTCTCACGTTGCGTCGCCCCGAGGGAGGTTCAGCGAACACACAGGCCGGAATCAACAAGATTCTATACCACGTACAGCGAAAATGCAGGAGACAATGATCCAGATGGATGTGCTTTTCTCTGAGGGGGTCCCACTCCTGAGGCTCTCAGACAACCAGCGGAAGGATTTAGAAGCAGAGATAAGGTTGGATGACCTTCAGGAGGCCCTGAGAGTGATGGCCAGGTGTAAAGCACTAGGCCCGGATCGGCTCCCTGTCGAATTTTATCAGGCATATGCCGATATCATCCTTCCACGACTTCTGGACACCCTGCAGGAAGCCAAACAGGCGAGCATTCTTCCCCAATCCATGCGCGAGGCACATATTGTCATGCTCCCCAAGCCCGACAGGGACCCTGAGGACCATGCTGCATATAGACCCTTGTCCATGTTGGGTGTGGATACAAAGTTATTGGCTAAAGTTTTGGCCCTTAGGCTACGGAGGGCGGTGAACTCCCTGGTCCACAAGGACCAATGTGGGTTTATGCCCGGGTGAGGTACGCACATGAACATACGCAGACTGTCACATGTCCTCCATTCGGTTGCGGACACGGACCTCAGGGCAGCGGTAGTCACCCTGGATATCGAAAAAGCCTTCAATACTCTTAGATGGGCCTACCTTTGGGAAGTACTGTGGAGAATGGGGTTTGGAGAGGAGTACATAGCCTGGGTTGAGCTCTTGTACCAGGTACCGATGGCCAGGGTGCGGTCTGGGAGACATGTGTCGGAGGCCATTAAGATCAAGAGTGGCACATGGCAGGGATGCCCGTTCTCTCCGTTGCTGTTTGCCCTGGCCATGGAGCCTTTGGCGATACGCTTGCGCAGAGACATGGAGCCATGGGGTGTGAACATGGATGGTCGCACGCATGTAGTTTCTCTATATGCAGACGATGCTCTCCTCTATATATGTGAGCCGGAAAGAGCGATTCCTATGGTTTGGGAAATATTACACCTATTTGGAACTTCCTCGGGCCTCCATCTCAATAGTCAAAAAACCATCCTTTTCCTGCTCGCGTCTCTGGCACGGTGGGGAAGCTCAGGATCTCCCAGTAATTGGTATGGACTGGAAGTATGATCGCTTCCGGTATCTTGGACTGCAAATTGCACATAGTCCAGAGGCTCAATATGTTCTGAACATGAGACGTGTCTTAAATGGTCTAAAGGCATCAATAGTGTTCTGGAATAGGTTACCTCTGTCGGTTATGGGGAGAGTAGCATTAGCAAAAATGGTGCTGCTACCCCGTTGTCTCTATGTGCTCCAGAACACCTTTTTCAAAATCCCAAAGTTGACATTTGATACGCTGAACAGCCTCCTGATATCCTTGGTCTGTGCTGGAAAGCGAAGCAAAGCCAAATTGGATATACTAAAGCTTGACATGGATGAGGGTGGCCTAGGGTTGCCAGACCTACAACTATACTATATGGCGGGCTTGCTGCAATATGCGGCTCAGTGGTGCATGGGAGAGCGCACAGTTGAGACGGAATTACTGGTGAGCTGGAATGAGGGGATGCAACTCCAGAAATACCTAATGATGGGCTCAAGGGTTCCGAAAACATTTCCCCATATAATCCGTCAGGTTACTGAGGTCTGGGAGCAGGCGGTGACTTGGGTGGTTAGAAAAGCCCCATATGCTAACGCACTACCGCTGCAATGGTTACAGGGTTTTCAGAGGGTACAAGGTGTCATGGATCTTTCAAAGTGGTACGAGGGAGGCTGTGCGATGGCCGGAGATTTATACCAGAATGGTACGTTCATGACTTTCCAAAATGTGCAGACCACCAGGACATTTTTTACTGTACGCTAAGATACTGCGTACTGTCCGGGAGACGTGGACAACATTTCCTGACGAACCGAAAGAGACCAGTACACTGGTGACTCTGCTGGACCCGGGGTCCACTTGAGGGATTATCTCCCGCATATATAAGGCGTTGAAAGTGGATCGGGGCTCGAACGTAGACAGGGCTAGGGCACGTTCAGAAGAGGACCTCCCAACCCCTCTGTCGGATGGCAATTGGAGGAGAGCGTTGGCACAGGTAGCTGAAGCTACCAGTAATGCACGATTTAAGTTAATTCAATTTTATTGCCTTCATCGTACTTACTTGACCCCCCAGCGCCGGGCTCGATTTATGCCAGGGGTATCTTCCGCATGCCTGCGATGTGGCACAGATCCAGTTACATTTTTACATATGGTCTGGAGCTGCCCCCCGTCTGCAGCGGTACTGGCACCAAGTGGTGCAGTCTCTTAGCACAGTGACTGCGGTGCGCATAGATGTCTCCATAAAGCACTGCCTACTGGGGGTGCTTACGATACCTAAGAAAGGGACGAAGGCGCGCTATAGGTTCGCTCTCTTGGGACTGGTCCTGGCAAAACAACAAATAGCTATTCACTGGGTACAACCAGGTCCACCTGCATGGAAAAAATGGAGGGAAGACCTACGGGAATGGGGGGTAGCCGAGGAGTGTCGTCTTAAGATGGTGTGGACAGATGACAATGCGGAGAGTGATCCCCTGGATTGGGGGCAAATGTTGACCGCAATCTCCACAGCACCAAATGAGAGTGAGACGCACAGAACGCATGGCACACAGAGCACCATACTCGTCTCAACACACCCTGAAGAGTTGCCGTTCCCTACACATTCCCACAATATGAACACATGATTCACATGCTAGTTATGAGTGCACAACCAGTTTTTCCGCTGAGGTTGACCAGGTTGGGCCACCTGTCTGCCGCTGTCACAGGGTTGGGAGGGGGGAAGAGGGGTGGGAGTTGGATTGGGGAGGGGATTTAATCCCCTAGTTGGGATGATTATTAGTGTTGTTTATTTGTTATATAGAGTATAGGTCCTATGAACACTGCACTGTTATAATAGACAAATAGTACGCTCACGGAAAGGTGAGACTGTCTGTCAACGGGATGTGATATGTGGACACCACGGACTGTATATTGCTTATAAGATTCCAAAATTGTATGTGCATGTCCTTTGTACCTGATACAGTGGAAGCGGTTTAAATAAAAACAAGTTTAAAAAAAAGGATGAACTAAGATTGTTTTTAGGACTGTGTGAATTGTATTCAAGATTTGTGAACAAGTTCTCACACATTGCTGCAGCTCTCAGTATTTTACTCAAGAAAGGTGAACATTTTATCTGGGTACAGGAACAACAGAGGGCATTGGATAAAATCAAGTCCTCCATTATCAATGCTGCCCCTTTATCTCCTTTCCATTATAAAGAACAGTGTGTGCTGAATGTTGATGCCAGCTTGGGTGGTTTGGGTGCCATGTTGAGTCAGAACTATAATAATACTAAAAAAACATTGCATTTGCTCAGAACCACTTTCGGCAGCGGTGAGTAAATACTCTACTATTGAAGGTGAGGCTTTAGCCTGTGCATGGGGTATTGAACATTTTAAAACGTATGTTTGGGGGAAACGTTTCATTGTGAAAACTGATCACAAACCTTTTTTGGCATTGTTGAATGGTAATGGCACTGGATAAACCTCGGCTTGTTTAATAAGAATACTTTCCAAAATGTATAAATACCACTTTACTGCCAATTACGTTCCTGGTTCAAGCAACATAGTAGCTGATTGCTTATCTAGATTGACTGAATCTTGTACTGTGGATATGCCAGCTTTTGTGGAGAAATGTGCTGTTGCAACTGTAGAGGATGTATTGGATGGGTGGACTGAACATTTGCCCAAAGAAAAGTGGGTATAAGCTGCACACGAAGACAAGGAGTTGTTGCGAGTAATGGAATTTACCAAAAGAAGTTGGCCAAAGGAGAAGCAGTTGACATCTGAAATGCAAGTTTTTTGAAAGGTTAGGGACATTTTGTCTATTGGTAATGATTTTGTTATGAAGGATACTTGTGTTGTACCTCCCCCAAAACTTAGACATATCATTTTAGAAGTGTGTCATAAGGGACATCTGAGTGAAACTGCAACTAAAAAAGAGTTAAAGAAGTCTTTTGGTAGCTATATATGGATTATCAAATTTCCACTTTTGTCAAACAGTGGTTCATCTGTGCTACTTCAGACAAATCATTATTGACCTCTAGGGAGGATTTCAGTATGTCGGAATTTCCTGTTAGGCCATGTCAAAAGTTGGCTGTGGATTTACTTGGTCCTTATGAAAATATTACTTCTGCCAAAGTATATGTTGTAGTTCTTATTGACTACTTTCGAAAATGGGTACAGATCAAGTGGATTTCTCAACCCACCACCAAAGTGATTACTGATGTTTGTTGGAGTGTTTTCAGAATGAAGGTTTGACAGATTACATTGTCTCTGACAATGGGGTACAGTTTACCTCTCAAGATTGTGAATATTTCTGAGAGCAAGAGGTATTAAACACATGAAAACGGCATTGTATTCTCCACATATGAATGGTCTAGTCGAAAGATTTAATAAAGTACTGGTGGAATCCATCCAAGCTGCTCTGGCCAATAGAGATGAGGTCAAAAATGGTGTGCCTAAGAAACTTTGGCCTTGCCATACATCCCCTCATTCCATTACAGGTGTTTCTCTTTTTTTGTTATTAAAAGGGAGAATGCCACATGTGAGTTTTATTCCTTATTAGTTTAAAAAGACTGTTGTTAAACTTTAGGCCATGTATGATAAAGCTTCTGTTAATGTCCATCCTCATCAAGCTTCTAAAACACATCATCAAGGTTCCAAAACTAGGGAAAAGGTTTCCAAACCAGTTTACTCCAAGTCTAATGCCCACCAGGTTTATAAGAATGAGGGTTTTTTTCTGTAGGTGATTTTGTTAAAATCAAATTGCCTTTTCATGCCACGAAAGGAGAATCCAAGTTTTCCAAGGTTTTCAAAATTGTCATAAAGGGAAAAAATCTGCTAAACTCGATGATAATTCTTGGTGGAGCTTAAATAGATTAGAGACCATTCTTAATGATGTTCTGGATAAAGTTCTGTGCAGGGAGCAGGTGTGGATATGTTTGATTTTTTCCTGGGTTTTTCTCGAATTCTTCTTCCTTTGCAGCTGACTTTGTGGTATCTCATTCATCGTCCATTGGGGATTCTTCCCAAAAACATTCTACCACTGAAAATCAAGTAGTCTCTGAAACCAATGATGCTTGTGTTGATAAGTTCTGAAGATCTGTACTTGGATGAGTCAGGGGAGGATGCCAATTGTGTAATTTCTGAATCTATAAGTGAATCTATAAGTGAGCCTTGTTTGGAAGAAGTGCATGTTATTCATCCTAAAAGAGATAAATGCACCCCTAAGAAATGTGATGATTATATATATATATATATATTTTTTTTTTCATTTGATTGATTTTAGTCTGGTTTTTATCCGTGATTTTACCTTGTTTTTCCAGATTTTATCGGTTTTACTTGGTGTCTAGGGGTTTTTTAATATTTGAATTGTTGTTAAGCACTGCTGGACTACTAGTTAAGATTTGTCAATGTTGGATTCTACTTACAGCGTTTTTTGCACCTCCATAAATATTTGATAATGTTCAATTAATGACCAGAACTATTGCTCAATTGCAGTATTGCGTATTTGCACGTTTAATTCTGCGAGTTTTGCACAATGCGCAATCTTTGCATTCTGTATTTGCACTATGAAATTTGCTAAGTTTGCACTACTTAATCTATTGTAATCTGACTTCCCATTTAAAGGTTGTTCTTTTGATTTTCTACAGAATTTGTACTCTATATTTATGAAAACTCAGTTCGGTTTATGTGCATTTATGCATATGACATTATGATGGAATAATGTATTATACAGTAATAAGACATAGGCTCAGCATGACCGATCAACAAAATGTATGTATTTATTTAGGCAATGATACAAAACTATGGCATAATAGTAGGTGTAGTAATTGTCATATCACTTTGTTTGCACTAGCACTTTGTTTATGATATTTTTTGCACAGTCACTGGCAGATGCTCTTTATGCTCTACAACGTGTATATTCCGTTTGGTGACAATTCCGTGTGCTCCTGGTACACACGTAATAACAATGTAAGACACTTGCTGATATATGTACTCAGCAGGATGTATCATCATGATTAACCATGGAAGATATAATTTTAAATAATTACTTCTACGTGTATTCACAAAATAGTTTTTACTTAGTACAGTATGTATTGTCACCAATGGTTTTTTTTTTAAAGTGAGACTATACATATAGTCTGTTGTTGAGCTTTATAGGGCGAGGGGGAGGGACCACTCTCCCAGGAAGTGACTAATTAACAACGTTTAGGGTCCTGTCAAGTCATGTGATCAAGACTGGGGTGACCTAGTCGAAACGCGTCATGCTGTGGGATATTGCAATAAAGCACTGAAAACTCAACTATACGCTGTGGTCTGTACCTGTTTTGCAAGATGAATACGCTTCAGGGCTGTGGTTTCTTCAGATATATATATATATATATATATATATATATATATATATATATATATATATATATATATATATATATATATATATATATATATATATATATATATATATATATATTATATATATATCTACTGGCGGTCGCCAGTAGATAGTTATAGTTAGGACTGTGTTTCCATAGGAAATCCGCAACATTCTATTTGGAATAACTTTGGCGCCGGTCGGCGAATCCTCGCGAAATTTTCAAAACTAATGGGGCGCTACGCTCCGCTCCTACCCTGAAAGTCTGGGGGGGATTCGTCAAGCGGGGGCTGAGAAAAAAGGGTGGTCCCAAAACGCGTTTTCCCCATGCATTTTTCCATAGGACCTTTAGACACAGCTACAGCCCGAACGGCTGAACAGAATTACTTGAAATTTGGCAGAGATGTAGTCCTCAGGTCAAGAATGTGCCTTTTGTAGGTCTGGTGTAAATCTGTTCAGTAGGTCCTGAGAAAATAGCATTTAAATCAATATATATATCTGTAAGCGTGCTCCGTGCGCTTACCGTAAGCTTACCGTACGCGTACGGTGCCGTGCGCGAGCTCAATTCTGATTGGTGGTTACATGACTGTAAACATTCGAATCGGTCGAAATCAGGAAGTGTCGGCCGCCATTTTCTGTCTCTCGCACTGAGAAACAAAGGTGGGGAACGTGAAACGGGGGCAACGAAGAGAGTTGCAGACCCCCTAGTGTTTGTCAGGGGGTCCAAGAAGGACCCAAAAGTACGAAAAATAAATTTTATAATTTAAAATAAAAATCGCGGGGTACGCGTACGGTAAGCTTACCGTACGCGCACGGCAAAAAAAATAAAAAAATAAAAATAAAGAAGTAACAATCACATTTATTAAATAAATTAAAGGACCCACAAGGGAGAAAAAAACAAATGTTACTGCGTAAAAAAAGGCGAGGCGCGCACGGCATGGACTGCGCAACGTCGCGCACCGAGCGCCCACAGCGCGCGCACGGTGCGTGAAGCGCACCGTGCGCGCAGGGTGTGCGCATAGTGAAAAACCAGAAAAAAAAATAAAAAATAAATACATAACTTAGCATTTAAAAAAACGTACAAATTCACTGAAAAAACCATAGGTTTCACACACGTTATAGTTAGGAATTATCATTTACAAAACCTTGCAAATTCACTTAAAAAACCATAGGTTTCACACATGTTATAGTTAGCTGTACATTTCACTCGTAAAAAACCAATGAAATTCCACGTTATAGTTAGATCAGGTAACTATAACTTGCGCGACCGCAATCCACAATGTGTAATTTCAGATGTCATCATTGATGTCATAAGTGATGTCACTGACCATGTCATGAGTGATGTACTATGTGACGTCATCAGCAGTTTATTGTGGACGCGCAAGTTATAGTTACCTGATCTAACTATAACGTGGAATTTCATTGGTTTTTTACGAGTGAAATGTACAGCTAACTATAACATGTGTGAAACCTATGGTTTTTTAAGTGAATATATATATATATATATATATATATATATATATATATATATATATATATATATATATCACCAATCTTGGTATCCATAAAGAACAGGCGCTGACTCCGTGGGAAGTTTATCAAAGATAGATTTTTATTCCAGAAGGATGACCTAGACGTGTTTCAGCGGCGGACCGCCTTGCTCACTACAATTAGGTAACTCTGATTTTACTTAGTATATGTATGTGAAGCACATTCAGTAGGTTGTCACAGCAACCGTCTATGGCAATGGACATAGAAGAATTGACATGTTGAAACACGACAGTGCAAAACTAAAATGAAAAACATTGCATCTCACTGTTGTTTAACACATTTAGTGGTCTCGGCACAACAGTTAATTCTGAAACATAAATATACAAACTGTGACATTAAATGATTCCCATTCTATTAATATTAAAAAACAGTGATTATACCACCGTTGGTAACGGGTGTATCTGCGTCCCAGAAGATAGGGAAAGAGAAGAGTTACATCTGCAATATATTCCACCCATCATTCTGATACCGAGAAATCTCGCTCACCTTATCCTATCAACGAATATAGGATGAGGTTATTATTAGAGATGTTTAAGGAGTAAATGCCTATGTGTACAGCAATATTTGCATAGAAACGGACATCTCTAAGTAAAGGGTGAGTTTGTTGATAAATGTAGGGTAGAAAGGGAACAGACGATGTATAATGCCCAAGTGGGCAATTACCCCAAATTCTCTTTCTTAATTGTTGTTGATCTAAACGGAAGTTAGCGACCCGTACAACTACTGGAAAATATTCTAAGTAGTGAAAAAATGTGGCAACAGAAAAATTACAAAAAGAATAAAGTGTGAAAACCTAACGCTACGGAAAGGGTTAAGGAACTGGACAAGCGGCTAGATGATCAAAGATGGACATTCAGTGGCTCGTCTGCATTCATCCCGTTTGGGATTTTGGAATCTAGTAGAAATATATACCTTGATTCCAATCTCCTGAGTGATAGTTGTCTATTTCCTCCTCTAATGTTCTTGGGGACACTATCAATTACAAAGAAGGAAAGTTCTTGAGCGTTACCCCCATGGCATGTATTCACGTGTCGCGCTACTGGATAGGTGGGGTCATCATGAATGATGGCCCTAAGATGTTGTAATATCCGTACGTGTACGGGGTGTATAGTGCTTCCCACATACTTTTTGCACATGAGCATCGGAGAACGTACACACACACATATATATATATTTTCTTGTTAGTTTTATTTCTTTTGTTGTTCTTTTTGTTCTTTCTATTTTCTTCATTTTCTATACATGTTAAGGGAAGGAGGTGTGTGGTGTTTGCTTAAATCGTTTAACATGTTATTATAGTACAAGGTTTCACTTTGCCATTAGTAGATATTGTTCTGAAGGCTTTGCTCATATATTGTCGCGTAGTAGCGCGAGATGTTTTCCCCTTTGTTCTCCGTGCGCTACTCACGCTTTGTTGGATCAGATCCTGTCAACATTACTGTATGAATTGAGAGATGTCCGTTGCTGCCACTCACCTGTTGTGAATGCATGTTCCTGGCTTTTAGCGACTCCATTGTACTAAATAAATAAGCCAGTCAGCGCACAGTTGTCATCGATTCTTCTTCAAATCTATTTCAGTAAATGTTTTGTTTCATCCGAGCTGCTGTTCTCAGAAACAGGTCTGATGTTCCCTGAACTGATCAGAGGAGGCCTTCGGCCTGGTGGGATCTGCAACACCCCCGTCAGACTGCTCATGCCAAGATCCCAGCCACAGTCATACTCTCACTGCCCACTAGGTGTCAGTGCTGTAACAACATCTGTGTGCACCAGCCTCGCTCCCAGGTGCTGAGAAACTTGCTGCAGCCGCGTCTGTAGGGAGGCATTAATCAATGGATGGGGACTTTGTGGTGGGACCTTTTAGGAAGGTAATGGATGGGAGGAGAGGGGAGTATAACATCGTCTCACAAAACCATATTTGTGCCCTCCAGCCGCTGTCTATATATAGTGCATTGATTGTCCTGGGACCTGCAGCGAGGTCTTCGAACGGGTCAGAGTAGACGGGGGAGATTGCGTCAGCGAGCTGGAATCCAGCGACCGGGGCGAGGGGAAAGGCGGTGAAAATGAAAGTACCCTACAAGACATCTTTGCATTTGCACAGAGCTCGCCTTTATTTCTCTACTTGGGGTGTACACTTCCTTTAGAAATAAGTCTATTCCGCATCTTAAGCACGCGTCGATCTGACCACGCCTCGGGGTCATCGGCAAACTATGCCGTATGTGCCAGCATATCATGCCGGAAAACAGTCACGGGTCTGCTGTGGCCTAGGCTGCCCAGTGTTTCGGAAAGGAACGAAGCATTTCAGTGGGTTTCCGAGTCTGTAATGTGCCAGTGTACTCAGCATCCAGGGAATGTTGGTGACTCGCCGGCCACTTTTTGTACGAGCTTGCGTAGCATTATTTGCATTCCAAAGTATCGGATTTATGCAGCCACAGCTCGCTGAACTTTCTTGAAAAGAGCGACTCGTTGCTGTGAGTGACCGGATGTCTGTTTCACAACCGACTTAGCATTCTAAGAAATTGTGAAACACTACAAGTCACCAGAACTGTTATTTCCTAATTTATTTTGCATTAGCGAAGAAAGCAAAACAGTAACGTGAGTCACAGCAATACACTACTTTTTTTGGGCTGCAATTCTGCTTATCTAGCACCCTGAGGAGGGACACGCATGTTTAAATACAGGGTGATGTTCAGCTCAGTGTAAAGGCCGCTTGAGAGAAATGCTGTGTTGACCAGGGCGGCACTTAGAAATAACGACATATTTCATTGACGCTAATGCCCGCCTCAGGGTGGCACTAAAAGCAACATTTTTGATTTTTTTTTTCTCGTGCACACTACTGCATGCCACTGTTATAGCACGGGGCGACCCCCGAAACCTGTAATGCCCCGGTTTCGTGACCCGGGAACTGAGGGAGGCTCTCCGAGCAGAGTGTGGGTTCTGTCATGAGGGGGTGATGTCCACGCGCCACTGATCGATCCTCCCCTGAGAAACCACCATTCACTCCATCGATCAGCCCTCGGCTGCAGATTATTGGCAGTCGGGAACTAATGGGGTGTGCGTGAGGCTTTCCCCTCTCCATCGACGCTTCTATTAGTCCTGTCGGCGCCGCACAATGGATGGGGGCTTTGGGATCCCCTAAGGGAGCGCCTCAGAACGCTGATGTGGGGGGAGGGGCCACTAAACGATGCAATGGCCCAGCTGTACGGGCTCGTGGCCGGCTTCGCGGCGCTGTTCCAAGCTTCAGGTGCTCTGTGGTCTCAGTGCCTGGCTGCTAGCTCCTGACCTGTCTCATGGAGGCATCAGCCAGAGGCTGAGCTTGCAGCACCATAACCATCCTAGAGCCACGGGGCATGGCACAGTGCTCAGATAGTGCCATTTATGGGGTCTGGGGAAGTGCTTTAAATGGGCAGGTCCAGTTCGGTACTAAGTGCCTGCACTTTTTTAATTTGAAAGAGAGCGTACCTGCACTTCTCAGCGCTACTGCAATGCATTTATTGGGAGAGTACCGGCACCTCTCAGCAGCAAACAACTACTAAATATCACGTATCTGCACTTCTATATTACCATTGAAAGCACTGGTCATGTTGGCCCAGAACAAGACCGAGATTGGCAATAAAGAAGCGAAAGACAGGAAATCTGGGAAAGCAGCAATGAAAAAACCTCCAAGGATGACCTGAAGATAGGGACAGTTAGGGTGACCAACCCTCCGTCAATTTCATGGACCGTCCATAATTTGGACCTCACCTCCGTTGTCCGTGACTATCCCTTTTACGGACACCTTCTGGCAATGGGCCAGTTTGGGCTGTTACAGCATGTGGTGGTCCTCCTCCTACCTCGGTCTAGGGCAGGGCAATCTGTTAGGGTTAGATGGAAGAAATGTACAAAACAAATGAAAGAACCCACCCATGCTGCTATGTGCCAGTTCATGAAAAGAATCTGGCGAACGAAGTTTAAAAGAAGAGGTTGTAGTTCTTACACAGTCTCATCATTTCAGAGCTGAAGCATTTTTTACAATGACGCCATCGTTGCTGCTTTTTTATTCATTTTATGCAACTAACATCCATTGACAAAGCCAATAGTCATGGCTTGTTGTAGGTCTTATGTTACTGTATGCAATAATAGAAACAGCAAAATACCAGTCGGGCGGCACATTATGCTCAGCACATATTTTTAGCTTAGGTGTTTTAAGCAATGCCCTTAATTACATCAGACACGCCCCTTAGAGACCCCCAGTTTTTTCATCCCACTTATAGCCCTGGAAACAACACCATGCCTTAGTCACCTTATGTCCTGGCACTATTCATCATGCATGACTCATGACTTCCAAGTTTTCAGGTTGCCTATGTGCAGGGGCATAGTGAATCCTCCCCCAACCCACCCCACCCCTTGCTTTAGGAACTACAGCGAGGCTGACGTTCTTGATGGGCCTCTTCTGTATGCAACTCAGTATACAAAGGTTCAGCTCATAATTCATGTGAATAGGTGGGTGAGTGAGTAAGTGAAGGAATGGGTAATGGCTGGATGGATTAGTGAAAGGATGAATGGATGAGTGACAGGGTGAATGGATGGATAAAGAGAGAAAGGATGGATGCGGATACATAGATTGATGTATGAGTGGAGGAGTAGATGGATGGGTAAAAGGGTGGACAGATCAGTGAAAGGATAGATGGATGAGTGAAAGGGTGGATGATGGACAAGTGAATGGGTGGATGGATGAGAGAAATGAGGGATGGATTGATGAATTGATGAGTGAAAGGTTGAATGAATGGATGGATGGATGAGTGAAACTGTGTATATAAGGATGGACGAGTGAGTGAAAGGTAAGGTAGATGAACAAAATAATGGATAGATGAGTGAAAGGGTGATGGATGAGAGAAAGGATGTATGGATGAGTGAAAGAATGGATGAGTGATAGGGTCAATTGATGGATTCATGAGTGGATGAGGACATGGGTGAGTTGGTGGATGAGTGAAGGGTGTATAGGAAGATAGGTAGCTAAGGGGAATGGAGATAGGAAGGGAGAATGGATGGATGGATGGATGGATGAGTGAAAGAACGTCTGAATGATTGGCAGAATGGATGGGTGAATGGGTGCATGGATGAGTGAAAAGAATGTAAAGATGGATGAGTAAAAGAATGCATACATGAGTGAAAGGGAGGGTGGAGAGCTGGAAGAAAGGATGAATGGATGAATGAGTGAAAGGTTGAATGGGTGGATGGATGAGTGACTGGGTGGATGGATGAGTAAGTGAAAGGATGGCTGGATGGGTGAAAGAGTAAATGGTTGGATGGATGAGTGAATGGGTGGAAGAGTGGATGGATGAGTGAAAGGATGGATTGGATGAAAGGGTGGGTGGATGATGGATGGATGAGTGAAAGGGTGGATGGAAGGATGGATGAGTGAAATGATGGATGGAAGGATAGATGATGGATAGGTTTACAAATGGTTGAAATGGTTTGAATATGGATGGGCACACTGATGGAAGGACAGAATGAATGGCGAAAGACTGAATGATGGATGAAAGAATTAATAGATGTCAGAATGTAAATTTGAAATGGTGGATATCAGGGGGTATGATGGTAGGATTAATGGCTAGATCCTTGGACAAGAGAGCCCTTCTGGGGAGGGTTGTGATGACCTACTTTGCTGTCTTGGTGCCTTAAGAGCTTGGGTTCAAAGTGGGAGGTTTTACATTTTCTGGCTACTCCCTTGCCTATGTGTTACTATTCTGTATTTGCTGGGTGCTTATGTGTGGGATCTATACATCATGCATATGACATTTTTGAGTGACACCCAATTGCTACTTGAATCTTACACTGGTAATTGTAAATGTTTGCATGTTTTGTTTCAGGTGTAAGGTTTTAGGGAGAGCATCATAGTGCCATGAGCTTGCTTGAGATGTAAATTGTGTTTGTAGCAATAGGCGAAGGCATCAGAAATAAACTATGTAATAGTTTATCAACAGTGCCTTCTTTAAGAGAGCTGCAGGGAAAAGCACCTTTGTGACGTCCGTCAGCTAGTGCAACTCTGTGCGAAGCCCCCATAAGTCAGATTCCACATTTTAAGTTCCACTTGCTGAAACGCCCATAATACGTTCCCTATAGTGGGTTCATCACAGCAACACTCCCTTAAATTTACCTATGCGTGCCGCTTTACATCTCACAATGCACTCAGATATGAGATTATAGTAACAAAGTCTTTCCAAGAAGATTTTTCTGTCCACTTCTCTCACCAAACATGCCTGCTCAGGACCATGAGTTGTAAACAAAATATCAGACTGGACAACCAAGTGCAGTAAACAAATACATAGATTATTATATGAAATACCACAAAAATACCTGCACAGTTGCTCAAAGCTGCGCGCATACCAAAAAACCATGAAATGCACAATTGTCTCAACCTAATATAAACTTATTTTGACTTGTACTTAAGTGGTTGTCTATTTACTAACTTTTATACTATCGCGCAACTTTCTCTGATGTGTCTGTAAAACGTACCTTTTGTCCTGAAGTTTTGTCCTGAATTTTGACTATCTGTCCTGAAGTTTTGTCCAGAATTTTGACCTTTGTCCTGAATTATTACACTTACCGTCCTGAATTTGCACCCATGCCAGTTGGTCGCCCTAGGTAAAGTGTAGAGCGTGGAATTATCACTGGAGTCAGGAATCCACCTGCGGAACAGGGCCTGGTAATTATGCAAGGGATTATGGGGCGCTACTGGCAAATTGGGCCCAATTTTTTTGATACCCTCTGCACTGTGCAACTGCAGCTCATAATTGTGCCCTTTTAGAGTGGAACGGCCACGTGCAATGGCGGGGCGATGCTGGTAGGTGAACCTCTCTTGCAAGGGCCTCCACATAATGCGGCAAGGCGCTTTTAGAAGGACGGTGATATAGCTGAGTGAATTAGTGCACCTGTATATAGACCAGAGATTCAAAGCCATGAGGGGTCCTCTGCAGATATTGATATTCATGGAGTCGATAAAAGATGCGTTATTGAGTTAGATAATTTGTAATTTAGAGCTGTGCCAAGCGGCAGTACTTAACTTGCAATATCAGCATTACATCCGGTAGGGGGTGCAGTGTTCTGTTGATTGAGGACAATACTGTGGTGGACTGTGACCCTCGTTGGCCAGGGCCGAGGGTTCTCCAAGATACGCATCAACCAGCGATGGCCCGTATAGGGCGTGTTACCGGGGCGGTGACGTGGGGCAGAGGAGGGGCAGGGTGGGGGGTTGCAAAATGCAGCATACGGCCAATTGCAGGTAAGTTACGAAAAAAATAAAGAAAACAAATTTTTGTTGCGTGCGCTGCATCGCATTCGTTTTTTTTTTTTTTCGTAACTTACCTGCAATCGGCTGTATGCCGCATTTTGCAACCCCCCACCCTGCCCCTCCTCTGCCCCACGTCACCGCCCCGGTAACACGCCCTTTACGGGCCGTCGCTGGCATCAACCCCTGGGACAGTTGAAAGTGGTTGCAGCCCTACTAAGAAATCCGCTTCCTGCCGGTAGGTGAAAACTCGGACATTTGGAGGGCATCTGAAGGACAGGTACTGATTCCTAGTCTTCATTTGAAGCAGCAACCTGAGGTTTTCTTCAAGAGACCGACCCGCGAAGGGTAGCTTACAGCCAGGGTAGGACTGGGCTACAGGGCAACCGGGCAGTGGCCGAAGGGCTAGTTTGACATGCCAATGTGTGGGCCATTTTTCGGCTGTTTTGGGGCCTGTTTTATGGTTTGCTGTGCCCGTTTTTTCCTGTTTATTTCCATGATATTACCATAAGCATTGCCTGCAGCAAGCACAAATGCATGCAGTCTCCCACTCCACTTATATACAGCGTGTTTTCACAAGTTCAAAAAATGCCCTAATTTGAAGACATGGGCCACTTTTTTAGCTATCTGATTCACTTATAGGGCCATTTGTAATTTTCTGTCCAGTCCGATCCTGCTTGCAGCCCGTCCCTTGACCCAGGCTGGTGACATATAAACGCAGACATTAAACTGGAGTGTCTTTGTGGGCAGGGGAAGCACAGCGCATGGGGCCTGTGTCCCAGATATATTTGCCCTGCACCCCCTTCCTTTGTGCCCCCCCCCCCACAGCTGCTGAATATGCCAGGAGGGGGGACACAAACAAAAAACAGTGCTCCTTGCAGTTGCCACACGCGTTAATTTGTTCAACTACCTCTCAATGTGAAGGAAAAATGTTTAACTCTGACTTTGCGTGTGTGTATATATTTATAATAAATATATATATATATGTCACAGCCCTCAGAGAACAAAACTATGTGCTGTACATTTCTTGAGCCAGTGTTTGCCCTGCTCTTAGTACTGCTTGAATAGGTGGCTCTGAGGCCCAGTAAGACTCTTCTGTTGGACCCTCTGTGGTCCTCAACCATTTGACACTTGTGGGAAGGCCTCCAGGCAGCAACGCAGGATGCAGGCCTCTGGGATAAAGAAGAGGTCATCCTCCTGCCTGCATCAAGGACTATGCCTGCTCTCTCAGCTCTGGCACACAGGTGTCCGGGTCTGGAAGCAGGCCAACTCTTTGTGGCATGGAGATAACTCTGCAAGGTGCTACTATTTGGAAGTGGCATTGGTTGGCATATGCTCTGTTGAGTTGTTTCCTCCATAGGAGTGCTTTGAAGGGTAGGATCACATGGTCTTTGTCAGTGCCAAGGCCTCAGACCATGGGAGTTGGACCTGATCTTGTCAGAGGAGGGCACATGTTTTGACCAGTCACTGCTTTTGTGCCTTCCTTGGTCAAGCAGCAAAGATATATATTATTCCTGACTCAAGAGAAGTATCTGTCATAAGATATGCAAACATGAGTGAGTGCCTTGGTGGTTTCTGAGGGCAGCCTGGCCGGTTTGGTGGCTTTTTATGAAACCAGACGACCTGACCCATATATAAAGTGGTATCGTGTTCTTTGCTGTTTTAGTGTGTGAGTTCATAGCACATTGTAAGAACGCCACCTCCTCCATTGGCAACTACATTGCTGCCGCTTTGTCACACTTGAACCAAGCTTAAAGCTCATTACAAGGTGAAAAACAAAAGGGTGATCCATAAAATGCTTGCATTAATCGTAGTCACTGCTAATTACTCTGGGCCACTTACCAGGAGCTTTAGCGCCAAAACTGCTGATCTCTCTCAGCATTTCCCTGCACTGTTTGCTGCCCAGAGCTCAGGGGAGATGGGAAGGGGGGGAAAGAGAATGAACGATTTGGCCTTCAGAGGCTGATAACCCTGCAGCCACTCTGCGGTTTCCAGCCATGAACTCAACAAAGCCATGCTTGACCGGCTGGCAGTCTCCAGGCCAGGAGACGGGATCTAGGATCTTCTCGAGGTCCTGTGAAGACAGTGCGGGCACACAAAGGAGGTGAGGGACAAAGGAGGCCCACCACATGCATCTGTAGAAGGTGAATTACTTTCGATTGTCCCGGGGTCGAGAAGGCAGATGAGGGTTTCCTGTAAATCAGTTGACGACGTGCTCTGGAGCAGTGTAGACCTCACAATGCTGCCAGAGGCCCTTCCAGGCAGCCAGACTGTTGGTATCCTCTCTTAGGCTGTCCTTTGCCGGGCACACTCCAGCAGCCCTCTCCACAGCAGGCAGGGCTTCCTTCCATCAAGGCTGTCCAGCAGGACTTGTAGGGGAGATCTTGACCCAGGCTCAGTTCCTGGTCGGGTACGAAAGCTGCAGTAAGACAGACTCTAACCCTGGAGCTCCAAATCATCTTAACTACAGTACTGTGCGGCTCATCCTTGGTTACTGAGAATTCCTGAAACACTGACCTGGCTGGCAAAGCCACTGTTTATCCTGAGGACTAAGGGTGAGTGTAATTTACAGTAGGGTAGTTACACAAAATGACAGCAAAACTATGTGAGAATATGCGGAATTACGCGAGGAGCATAACACAGCAGTTAGTGCTATTTTCTTAGTGCAAACTACACTCTTGCGTTGTATATGGATCTGAGGATACATTTTGTGTTATGAAAATAGCTCTAAATGCAACAGAACATGAACAGCAGCAGCCACCACCCAGTCACACTTGCTAAGTTCATTGCGCTTGTGCTCCTTCAGTAGGATTTTTGTGCCAAAACACTCATAATCACGCAAATGGGCATAATTGCGTAATTTTCTATAACTCTGTGACAAAAGAGTAATGCAATATTACCAACACTTCTAAAATTACTCAGATTGCGCCGGTATAGTTAAAATTTCACCCAAGCCTACACAGGACTGGTCAGTCAGATCGTGTGAGCTGCTCAAATTTTGTAGGGCTTCCCCCCAAAAAATCCTTCATGCACACTGCATAATCAGTGACCACCAAGTAGATGGTGCAGAAGGGCCCTCCCTGCACTGGTTCGAACCAGTTCAGGTATTCGAGTGTGTTGGACTCGGACAGACAGGCTAAATCATTGGTGGCACACATGAGGCAGCAAGAAGGGACAGAACTAGGAGCTCTCCGGCAAGTGGAAGCGAAGACAACAAGTGATGACACCATAGCCCTCCACAGTAAAACACTGGGGGGAAGGGTGTCCTAGTACAGGCTCACAGGTTACCAAGACTTTGGCTGCCTCACCCAAGGCCTCCACCTTCTTCTGCTGCCATACACCCAAAGGGAAACCAAAATGTAATCCCAGATTCATGCAGACAAATACCCACTCACTGTATACATACACACGCATGTTTCTCACACATCGAAGTGAAACCAACAGAACGTTTTAAACCGGGGAGGCCAATAGGCGTCTCCCCCTGAAAGAGACAGATGGAAAAAGCCTCTCACGTTGCAGTGACCCATCCTGCCACAACTGCCAGTGCCACAAAGCCCTGGTAAAGAAGGTAGTGGCCCCTCTCCCAGTGGAGGATGCACTTTGGCTGCCCCCTTGACCTCGACGCCGACGCCATGGCATGGTGTCTCAAATAATTTAAGATTGTTGTGCCCACAGAGGGAAAAATAAAATCCTATGGCAATTTCGCAGTGACTTGTCAGGAAATCAGTACAGGGTGGGGGGTTCCTGCTTTCCACAACCATCCAGGGGGCATTCCATCTCGAAAGAGGCAATAACAAAATGACTGTCGATACTGAGTGCGGTGAACTAACAAATGATCAATCTATGCGTGGGGTTGTCAGTCCCTGTTTGATACATTTGCAGGGTGTGAAGGGAACAGCGAGGAACCACGCCCTCTTCCCAGAACCTGAGCTTGAATAGCAGAGGGCTCGCATCCTTCCAAGGTTGCTAAAATATGTACTATTATGTCGGCGGTTAGAAATGCCTGAGACATATAGCACTTCGAAGGATTGTGATTCTGGCAGCAAGCACTATATAAAAAGGCACTATGATAAAGCACGAGTCCCGTCGAGCTGCCACTTTCATTTCTATCAGGCATGTCCATACTAACCTCCTCCACATGCACACAAAACCACACGTCCGTGCTGACCACCTCCCGCTACCCAGGCTGAACTTTTGTTCCCAGTCTCTTATACCGAGGACTACCTCGTGGCCCACCGAGTGCGGAAGTGTTCAGGACTCTGCCTTCCTCCCTTTTGTTCATGCTGCCTTCCAGGGCTTTAATTGGGGATGGTCTCAGCACCGGCAGTTTTTTAAAGGGGGCCTCGAAACGGGTCTCTATCAGGCTCTGTTTTGTGCCCTGGCACAGGCGGTCTGTTTCTTTCCGGACTGCAGTGACAGCAGGCACATCGATGGGCGCTGCTCACTTCTCACTAGTGGAGAAGTTACAGCATGACCTCATGCCTGGTGAGCGTTGTAGGGGAAGGGAAATCCTTTAAAGAGAGTCATTTTCTCTCTGGATTGCTCTTCTCTTTTTGAAACTCAGGAGCAGCAACATTGTCTTGGTGTCAACAGGGCTTTAAGTGAAGGTTTTTTAAAATATAATATACAAGCCATAGTTGCTGGTTATTTATCTAATGCAACTAACATCCATTAACAAAGCCAATAGTCCTGACTTGTAGGTATGATGTTACTTGTTGTATCATATATCTGGATGCAATGACAGAAACAACAAAATACAAGTCGAACGGCATAGTATGGTAAGCAGACTTTTAGCGTATGTGTTTTTAAGCCACGCTCTTAATTATATTGGCCACACCTATTTGAGAGACCCCCCCAGTTTTTTCATCCCCCTTAAAGCCCTGCTGCCTTCCATTCTTGTATCCAGTGCCCGCGCCTCTCCAAGCTGACCTCCTCTCATACATGGACCCACTTAGTGCCCATTAAATGTTGCCAGTGCCCAAAAGTCTGACCTCCTTCCTGGTGTCCACTGGGGAAGAGGTCATACAGCTGGACATTGGAAGGTTAGTCTGCTGGACACTGGGAGGATGTTAGGATTGAATGTACCATTGCCCCGTCCTCCATGACGTATACTGGTTGTGTTAGCATTCATGTTGCTATTTCATATTGATCGCTATTGCAAATGTGTGTATGTCCAGCTTTTCGTGCAGTTGTGCAGGCAAAAGTTAGCATCTGAGACGCTATTTTCCTTTCCGAAGTTGCCATTTTACGCTGTAAGAAGAACTTGGCCTCTGTGCCCCCGCTCTCTGCTTGCTTCAGCAGAAGCTGCTGTGCAGAAAGTTCCCTTATCTCATCCAAGGTTGGAACCCAGATACACAAAGAGAATAGTTTATTCAGCTTTGCATACCTATCCCTGGACATAGTTATGCTCCCACACTAAAGAGAGCTGAGACCGAGTAAGATGGCCTTGGGAGCCTGATAACGTGTGCCCATTCTGCAAGTAGAAGCTCATCCCTCAGTGCCTTCTTTGTTCAGTCTTCTGCCCAAGCAGTATTTTTCCATCAGGGGCGGGGTTTTGAGAGGTGTTTTTGGAAGGCTTATTTTGTGTTACCAAGTGTTCTGAGTCCAGTCCCTCAACAGCTATCCCATGAGGGTGGTCAGACCGAATCCGCTGCAGTGTATTTACTAATAAAGGTGTTAGATTGTATTCTCCACTGTTATTCTGACCCTTCATTTTTGGGAAGGCCGAGAGGTGGTCGCGAGTGACCCTTGTGGCCCATTTTGGGTCACTTCCTTCAGTTGGCACCCGAACAAGGACTCCATCGGGCTGACCCATCTTGCTCGAAATCGGGTGTGGAGGTCGGGGCCACGTGGTCGGATGGGTGGATCGGGGATCCCCACATGACCAAGCTTAGTTCTCGCAGCTGCCCCGCTTGACTGATCGGGCGGTGCCTCACCCAGCGGTCATCCCGGCTGTGGTTCTGAAAAGACGAAACCCTTGGAACTTACTGTTTGGTCTGCAGAGTCGGAGTTGGAGAATAACTTGGCTCGACCTGTGTGCACCAGGTGAGGTTTGTTTTGTCTCTTCGTAATCATTGTGCCATCTTGAATAATATTGAATATGGTCTGAGGACCATTTTTGACCTGTTTGAACTTGGTGGACCTGTGGACCTTTAAAACACAGAGTGTTTGTGAACGCTCTGCCAAGCCACCTGCTGAATTCGGTTTACTATTGAAAAGGCCTGGGGCTAGAGCCTGTCTCCTTGTCTTGGTACAGTCTTCGGACTGTCTGGTGCAGTCTCCGGACTGCCTTGTCTTGGTACAGTCTCCGGACTGTCTGGTGCACTCTCTATGTAGGTTGCCTGTTGGATTCCCGTTTTTAGTGGGTGGTTGGTTTCATGTGAACAATGAATGTGCCTGATGTTAAGATGATTGTCTGAGTAAATTGTGGTGTGTGGGGTGCCGCCGTTGCTCAGCCGAAGCAAAAACCAAAGGAAATGATGAACGGAGTGTTGAACATTGCAAGCACTCACCCTCAGTCAACTGATCTGGGTTTAATCCATCACCGTTCCTTAGCCCACTCTGCCACCCCAGTTCAGACATGGCCATATGCAAATCAGTCTGACCCTGTGCCTCATGGGAACAGTCCAGCCCGAACTGCCAAGCCATGTCTTCCCTGGACCGGAAACAAGCTTCCTAGGACCGGTTTCTGGCATTTCAGCCGTCTTCAGCCAGGCTTGCTTGAATCCAGTGGCAAAGTGAGCAAGGGACTCACGTCTGAGCATACCCTGCCAACTTATGGCGAACAAAGCAAAAACCAAAGGAAATGATGGACGGAGTGTTGAACATTGCAAGCACTCACCCCCAGTCAACTGATCTGGGTTTAATCCATCACCGTTCTTTAGCCCACTCTGCCACCCCAGTTCAGACATGGCCATATGCAAATCAGTCTGACCCTGTGCCTCATGGGAACAGTCCAGCCCGAACTGCCAAGCCATGTCTTCCCTGGACCGGAAACAAGCTTCCTAGGACCGGTTTCTGGCATTTCAGCCGTCTTCAGCCAGGCTTGCTTGAATCCAGTGGCAAAGTGAGCAAGGGACTCACGTCTGAGCATACCCTGCCAACTTATGGCGAACAAAGCAAAAACCAAAGGAAATGATGGACGGAGTGTTGAACATTGCAAGCACTCACCCCCAGTCAACTGATCTGGGTTTAATCCATCACAATTCTTTAGCCCACTCTGCCACCCCAGTTCAGACATGGCCATATGCAAATCAGTCTGACCCTGTGCCTCATGGGAACAGACCAGCCCGAACTGCCAAGCCATGTCTTCCCTGGACCGGAAACAAGCTTCCTAGGACCGGTTTCTGGCATTTCAGCCGTCTTCAGCCAGGCTTGCTTGAATCCAGTGGCAAAGTGAGCAAGGGACTCACGTCTGAGCATACCCTGCCAACTTATGGCGAACAAAGCAAAAACCAAAGGAAATGATGGACGGAGTGTTGAACATTGCAAGCACTCACCCCCAGTCAACTGATCTGGGTTTAATCCATCACCGTTCTTTAGCCCACTCTGCCAGCCCAGTTCAGACATGGCCATATGCAAATCAGTCTGACCCTGTGCCTCATGGGAACAGTCCAGCCCGAACTGCCAAGCCATGTCTTCCCTGGACCGGAAACAAGCTTCCTAGGACCGGTTTCTGGCATTTCAGCTGTTGGACGGAGTGTTGAACATTGCAAGCACTCACCCCCAGTCAACTGATCTGGGTTTAATCCATCACCGTTCTTTAGCCCACTCTGCCACCCCAGTTCAGACATGGCCATATGCAAATCAGTCTGACCCTGTGCCTCATGGGAACAGTCCAGCCCAAACTGCCAAGCCATGTCTTCCCTGGACCGGAAACAAGCTTCCTAGGACCGGTTTCTGGCATTTCAGCCGTCTTCAGCCAGGCTTGCATGGATCCAGTGGCACAGTGAGCAAGGGACTCACGTCTGAGCATACCCTGCCAACTTATGACGAACAAAGCAAAAACCAAAGGAAATGATGGACGGAGTGTTGAACATTGCAAGCACTCACCCCCAGTCAACTGATCTGGGTTTAATCCATCACCGTTCTTTAGCCCACTCTGCCACCCCAGTTCAGACATGGCCATATGCAAATCAGTCTGACCCTGTGCCTCATGGGAACAGTCCAGCCCGAACTGCCAAGCAATGTCTTCCCTGGACCGGAAACAAGCTTCCTAGGACCGGTTTCTGGCATTTCAGCCGTCTTCAGCCAGGCTTGCTTGGATCCAGTGGCAAAGTGAGCAAGGGACTCACGTCTGAGCATACCCTGCCAACTTACGGTGAACAAAGCAAAAACCAAAGGAAATGATGGACGTAGTGTTGAACATTGCAAGCACTCACCCCCAGTCAACTGATCTGGGTTTAATCCATCACCGTTCTTTAGCCCACTCTGCCACCCCAGTTCAGACATGGCCATATGCAAATCAGTCTGACCCTGTGCCTCATGGGAACAGTCCAGCCCGAACTGCCAAGCCATCTCTTCCCTGGACCGGAAACAAGCTTCCTAGGACCGGTTTCTGGCATTTTAGCCGTCTTCAGCCAGGCTTGCTTGAATCCAGTGGCAAAGTGAGCAAGGGACTCACGTCTGAGCATACCCTGCCAACTTATGGCGAACAAAGCAAAAACCAAAGGAAATGATGGACGGAGTGTTGAACATTGCAAGCAATCACCCCCAGTCAACTGATCTGGGTTTAATCCATCACCGTTCTTTAGCCCACTCTGCCACCCCAGTTTCTGACATGGCCATATGCAAATCAGTCTGACCCTGTGCCTCATGGGAACAGTCCAGCCCGAACTGCCAAGCCATGTCTTCCCTGGACCGGAAACAAGCTTCCTAGGACCGGTTTCTGGCATTTCAGCCGTCTTCAGCCAGGTTGCTTGGATCCAGTGGCAAAGTGAGCAAGGGACTCACGTCTGAGCATACCCTGCCAACTTATGGCGAACAAAGCAAAAACCAAAGGAAATGATGGACGGAGTGTTGAACATTGCAAGCACTCACCCCCAGTAAACTGATCTGGGTTTAATCCATCACCGTTCTTTAGCCCACTCTGCCACCCCAGTTCAGACATGGCCATATGCAAATCAGTCTGACCCTGTGCC
Organism: Triturus cristatus; assembly: GCF_964204655.1. NCBI lineage: Eukaryota > Metazoa > Chordata > Amphibia > Caudata > Salamandridae > Triturus > Triturus cristatus. The sequence goes on along the minus strand of NC_140590.1, from coordinate 721,131,586 downwards.
TCATGGGAACAGTCCAGCCCGAACTGCCAAGCCATTTCTTCCCTGGACCGGAAACAAGCTTCCTAGGACCGGTTTCTGGCATTTCAGCCGTCTTCAGCTAGGCTTGCTTGAATCCAGTGGCAAAGTGAGCAAGGGACTCACGTCTGAGCATACCCTGCCAACTTATGGCGAACAAAGCAAAAATCAAAGGAAATGATGGACGGAGTTTTGAACACTGCAAGCAATCACCCCCAGTCAACTGATCTGGGTTTAATCCATCGCCGTTCTTTAGTCCACTCTGCCACCCCAGTTCAGACATGGCCATATGCAAATCAGCCTGGCTGAAGACGGCTGAAATGCCAGAAACCGGTCCTAGGAAGCTTGTTTCCCGTCCAGGGAAGACATGGCTTGGCAGTTCGAGCTGGACTGTTCCCATGAGGCACAGGGTCAGACTGGTTTGCATATGGCCATGTCTGAACTGGGGTGGCAGAGTGGGCGAAAGAACGGTGATGGATTAAACCCAGATCTGTTGACTGGGTGTGAGTGTTTGATTGGTTCTGATTCTCCGTCCATCACCACCCCCTTTTGTACCGCTTTGTTCGCCATAAGTTGGCAGGGTATGCTCAGACGTGAGTCCCTTGCTCACTTTGCCACTGGATTCAAGCAAGCCTGGCTGAAGATGGCAGAAATGCCAGAAACCGGTCCTAGGAAGCTTGTTTCCGGTCCAGGGAAGGCATGGCTTGGCAGTTCGGGCTGGACTGTTCCCATGAGGCACAGGGTCAGACTGATTTGCATATGGCCATGTTTGAACTGGGGTGGCAGAGTGGGCTCAAGAACGGTGATGGATCAAACCCAGATCTGTTGACTGGGTGTGAGTGTTTGATTGGTTCTGATGCTCCGTCCATCACCACCCCCTTTTGTACCGCTTTGTTCGCCATAAGTTGGCAGGGTATGCTCAGACGTGAGTCCCTTGCTTACTTTGCCACTGGATTCAAGCAAGCCTGGCTGAAGACGGCTGAAATGCCAGAAACCGGTCCTTGGAAGCTTGTTTCCGGTCCAGGGAAGGCATGGCTTGGCAGTTCGGGCTGGACTGTTCCCATGAGGCACAGGGTCAGACTGATTTGCATATGACCATGTCTGAACTGGGGTGGCAGAGTGGGCTAAAGAACGGTGATGGATCAAACCCAGATCTGTTGACTGGGTGTGAGTGTTTGATTGGTTCTGATGCTCCGTCCATCACCACCCCCTTTTGTACCGCTTTGTTCGCCATAAGTTGGCAGGGTATGCTCAGACGTGAGTCCCTTGCTCACTTTGCCACTGGATTCAAGCAAGCCTGGCTGAAGACGGCTGGAATGCCAGAAACCGGTCCTAGGAAGCTTGTTTCCGGTCCAGGGAAGGCATGGCTTGGCAGTTCAGGCTGGACTGTTCCCATGAGGCACAGGGTCAGACTGATTTGCATATGGCCATGTCTGAACTGGGGTGGCAGAGTGGGCTAAAGAACGGTGATGGATTAAACCCAGATCTGTTGACTGGGTGTGAGTGTTTGATTGGTTCTGATGCTCCGTCCATCACCACCCCCTTTTGTACCGCTTTGTTCGCCATAAGTTGGCAGGGTATGCTCAGACGTGAGTCCCTTGCTCACTTTGCCACTGGATTCAAGCAAGCCTGGCTGAAGACGGCTGAAATGCCAGAAACCGGTCCTAGGAAGCTTATTTCTGGTCCAGGGAAGGCATGGCTTGGCAGTTCGGGCTGGACTGTTCCCATGAGGCACAGGGTCAGACTGATTTGCATATGGCCATGTCTGAACTGGGGTGGCAGAGTGGGCTAAAGAACGGTGATGGATCAAACCCAGATCTGTTGATTGGGTGTGAGTGTTTGATTGGTTCTGATGCTCCGTCCATCACCACCCCCTTTTGTAGCACGTTGTTCAGCCGAGGCGCAGCTGGAGGAGAGGCAACCTGCACCTCCAGAAGGCACCCCGAATTTTGATATGCATACCAAGCACGACATTGGCCCTATAATTTTTAGTACATTATGGCAGAAATATACGAGGGACAATGCCGAGCTTCAGTGGCCACCGACAGGTACATTTGATGAACAGAAATTGAATTATTTGTAGGATAAATTAATTGCCAGGAGAAGTAGGCAGTCGATGTTTGAGTCACTCCAAGTCTGGCGCAAGGAAGCTAGGCAAAGGCGCATGCGAGCAGAGAAGGAGGCCTGGAAAGGAAAAATGCAAACAGTAACACAGAAAGCAGTAGCCTACGACAGAAAGAAAATAGAACAGGGTATAGAGAGTGCTGATAGGAAATTTCGATTGCAATGTGATAAGTCCTATGTTGCCCGAGAGGAAGGTGATGCCTTTGTAGATGAACTCTTAGAAACCCGGCCCCCACCTCCTTATGCCCCACAGAGGATATACCCTAGTGTTCCGACATCTCAGTCTTCTGCTCCTCCTGTTTCTACATCTGGCCCTTCTGTCTCTGACCCGGCTGCTTCAGCTACGGCTCCGCCTGTCCGCTCCCTAGCTTTGCAAGCTGTGGGTGCAGTAGCTGCAGGTCCTCCCGCTGAGTCTGCTGTCCCTACTCATTTTTTCCCCCTTCTCTCACCCCTTCGACGCAGTCATTGCTGACATTGGTGTCCGTCCCTTCATCCATCGTGTCTTTCCCGGACATTTCATCTTCAGTATTGTTGGGAGTTGGGACACCAGTGCATGAGTTGGATGAGGGGAATTGGGCTGCGGCATGGGAACGAATGGAGAGGGTGCTGATTTGATCAGATGTGGGGGACGAGGAGAAAAAGATGGTAGCTGACCAAGCTGCACAGTGGGCACGGAGTCCGATCTACAGTGTAGAGGACGTGTGGAGTGTGTTGAATGATTTTGAGCGGTGTTTACAGCAGCATTCTCTCAAGCATATGTCCGCTACATTAATAGGGTGGTGGGAACAGTGTTTCAGAGGTGCGGCACCACAAATAATATATAACATTCATGACCATGTATACACTGCTGATATGGCCCTTAATGATGTTTTTAGTAATGTTGCGACGATGTTTGGTTATCGAGGTAGGTTGCATCAAAACACACCGATGATTGTGACCCAATTCCTGATGAGGGAGGTTCACCCTATTTTCCATCTTGATATCCCAGAATGGCGTAATGCACAGGATGGTGTTGTTCAACCACGGGCGGAGGCCCGTTTTCAGGAACAATGGGTGTACACTCCGTGGAAAAGGAATGAGGTGTTAGCCTTCAAGAGTCAGCTGCCGGACCCTAGGAAAAATCCAACTGCATATTACAAAGAATTAATGGAGGCCGTCTCATCAACAGTGATGACGCTGGCCGATATTGAAATGTTTTTCAGGTTGCTAGTACCAGTGAATATATAGAGGCAGGTGCATACAGAGGACTATCTGGTAGAGTTGGGGGGCACTTGGTATGAGATTAGGGCATGGGATCAGGTAAGGAAACCTGGTGAGAAGCCTACGGCTGAAATACTGGCTTTGCCAAGTCATATCATTACTTACATGCATTCTTTCATTCCGCCTATACGAGTAGGTTGGGACCAGTTAACAGCATGTCAGAAGAAGGATGAATGTGTGTCAGATTTTTTCACTTGGTTTGAAGGGGTGTTTCTGAATTTCAGTGGACAAGATTTTTCGGTGGAAGGTGGTGTCCGGTTGTTTGTTAACAGATCCGTTACGAACCTGCTTCCTGAGATCGCAACTCGGTTGCAGGCTTCTTAGAGCACCTGGGCTACCTCCTCCTCTTCAGTGATATTGAGTATGGCTCAGTACTATGAGCATAGGGAAAATGAGCAGAAGGAGAAGGTGGAGAAGAAGAATAAGGAGTTGAAGACTAAGGTACTAATGCAACAGGCAGCAAGGGGGTCCAGCAGAAGACGTGGCACTGGTCCGGCTCAACAGTCGTGTGGCACAGGCAGAGGTGGCGGTTTGGTGGAGCCGAACCAGTTTGCATATTGTAGGAAGGAGGGGCACTAGCGGAATGAGTTTCCGGACTTGTTGCGGAAAGTCGCAGCCCGAGAGGTCGGGGTGCAGGTGGACAGGGTCGTGGTGAGGGTGGTTGCAGCGAGGTTCAGGGTGGGGCATCCTCGGGGGGTAGCTCCAATCAGAACTATTTTGATGATCCCCGGGGAAGGCAGTACTATCTAGGACAGCCAAGGACAGGGTGAGGGACCAGTTCAAATACCTGTAGATCAGCGTGGTCCTTATGTCACGGCAGATTTTCATGGTTCGGCTAAGAAGTTTCTGGTGGATACAGGTGCAATGCATAGCTCTGTTTCCCATTCACTGGTCCCTAGACAGCCCTGTCTGGCCATAACAATGTCTCTGTAGGTTTTTCAGGCGTACCGGTTGTGAGCCCCACCTCCGAACCCCTTGCTTTGACTATTGGCCCCTTCACTGTGGACTCACCATTCTTATTGACAACGAATCGCGGAGAAAATGTAATGGGATTAGACTTATTGAAAAGGTTGCATGCCACAATTTCATGTTCTACAGATGATGTTTATATGACAATAGGACCGGATCTAGCTAGTACCAAACAGTGTTTTTCAAAAGATGCACCGCGTTCTCCTGAATTGAAAGATGTGCCGCCCACGTTGTGGGCAACGGGGGATACAGACGTAGGGTTGTTGCAGATTCCACCAGTCTCTATTACGATTAAGGAGAATGCTGTGTTACCTCGTATTCCCCAGTACAGAATAACACAGGCGGGGGAATGAGCTTTGTTACAGATTATACAGGATTTGATCAAATCAGGGGTGGTCGAGGAGATGGTTGTAAATGTCTGTAATAGCCCTATTCTCCCTAACCTTAAAAATACACCATTGGATTCCCTTAATGTCCAAGATGATGTTTGTCGCTTTGTGTCAGTTTCCGGTGGTGCCTGACATTACTGCCCTTTTAACAATGAGTCCTTTTACAGCCAAATTCTTTTCTCTAATTGACCTGAAAAATACTTTCTTTAGCATCCCCCAGCCACCCGGATAGCCGGCACCTTTTTGGTTTTACATTGGTCGGCAGGAGCTTCCAATTCTGTAGAGCTCCTCAGGGGTATACTGAAAGTCCTAGTATATATAGTCAAGCCCTGAAAGGTCAGTTGGATTCCCTCTCTCTACCCTCAGGTAACATATTATTGCTATATTTGGATGACTTGATGGTAGCCTCCGATACTGAAGAGGGTTGCAAAGAAGCCACAGTTAAATTGTTGCTACATTTGGTACAGCATGGAAATAAAGTGTCTCTTTCAAAGTTCCAACATTGTCAACAGGAGGTCACATATTTAGGTCACCTGCTGTCGAAGGAGGGAATGAGGCTAACACCAGAACGTGATGATGCCATTGTTAAGATGCCCGTCCCCAAGACTCAGAGGGATGTGTGTGCCTTCATAGGCATCACCTCGTATTGTCGTCATTATACACCTGGTTATTCTTTACTAATGAAACCGCTGTTGCAGCTAACAACTAAAGATGTGCATGAACCTTTATCGTGGACACATGAATGTCAGCAAGCTTTTGAGCAATTAAAAGTTGCGTTTTGCTCTGCACCTGTGCTTGGTACGCCAGAGTACCATAAGCCTTTCGTGTTGTACGTACACAAAATGGCTGGATGTGCGCTTTCTGTCTTAACACGAGCCTTTGGAGGTAAGCAGAGACTGTGTGCTTATTTCTCTGCTCTTCTTGATACTGTCGCCAGAGCCCTCCTGAGCTGTTTAAGAGGAGCCGTGGCCGTGGCTGTCTCTATTCGACAATCGTCAGGGCTCGTCCTTAATCATGATCTCACAGTTCTGGTACCCCATGCTGTGGACACACTTCTGAATAAGACAAAGATGCAGCACCTTACCAGTGCTCATCTGACTGATTATGAATTGACCCTGTTTGCGCCGCACATCACAATTAAAAGATGTGCCACTCTGAACCCAGCCACGTTACTACTCCTCCCTGTGGAAAATGAGGACATAGATGTCCATGATTGTTTATTCCGGACAGAGGAGGAAACGATGGGGCGGGTAGACCTGACTGACGTTCCCTTATCTGCCACGCAAGGGGAACTATATGTCGATGGCTCTTGTTTCAAATTGTCAGATGACACCACCACCGCAGCATATGCTATTACTACGCTGCTCACTGTAGTTGAGACATCACATGTTCCATACCAATCAGCACAAGCTGCAGAGCTGGTTGCTCTTTTGCGAGCATGTGAGTTAAGTGAGGGATTGGTTGTCAATATTTATACTGACAGCCAGAATGCGTTTGGAGTAGCACCAAGATACAGCACGGCCCTTTGATACAGAGGCTTTTGTCAGCTCTGGCGCTCCCCAAAAGATTGGCAATAGTAAAGTGTAGTGCCCATAAAACGATTACTGACGATGTGGGGAGGGGAAATGCGTTTGCAGACCAGACAGCTAAAGAGACAGCCAGGTCCAAGATGAATAGAATGTTTGTGGCAGGGCCAGCTAGATGGGTGCCTGACAATGAGATGTTTGAGGACACACTAGAGAAAGTGAAGGAAATACAAAGTGAGGCAACAGTTGAGGATCTGGCAATGTGGCAGGAAAGAACAGGACGCTTAAAGGAGGAGGGGCGCTGGACCGATAAATCGGAAAAGTAGAGATGGATGTTACCAGATGCATATGTATTCCCGGTAGTTACAATGGCACATGGCCCAGCCCACATTAGTGCGAAGGGAATATGTAAATTACTGGACCCCATATGGTGAAATGACTATATCCCTAAAGTAGCTTCCCATCTAGTGAAGCATTTCATGGTCTGCTTGACGCATAGTCCTGGGAAAGGTACTCCTACACCTCCTGGTAATTGTGCACCTCCTTCTTTCCCTCTGGAGGTTCTCCAGATGGATTAACTCGAAATGGTATGAGTTAACAACTTGAAATATGTGCTGGTGGTTGTTTGTGCATTCAGTAAATGGATTGAGGCTTACCCCACTAAAGAGAATACTGCTATAGCGACGGCAAAGGCCCTTTTGAAGGAGTTGTTCCCCCGCTTTGGTTTGCCTGTTTGATTTAGAGTGACAACTGGAGTCACTTCAATGCAAAGGGGATTCAGCTGGTGTGCGATGGTTTGCACATTAAGCAGAAGTTTCATGCAGCGAATCATTCCCAGTCAGCCGGTTTAGTTGAGAAGTACAATGGTACTTTCAAGTTGAAGTTGGCAAAGATCAGGGAGAGCACAGGATTGCAATGGCCAGACGCGCTACCCCTTGCCCTATTATCCACGAGAGTGACAGCCCATTCTAGAATAGGATTATCCCTGTACGAAGTTGTTTTTGGGTGAACCGTGAATGTGTGGGGTGTCCCCTGCCCACGCCACTTCTCTGAGATTGAGTATCCATTGCTTGTAGATTACTTGTGTGAGCTAACTAAAAATTTGTGTTTTATCCATCAACAGATACATGAGGCACTCCCGCCAGCACCTGAGGAGCCCGGGCACTGCATCCAGCCTGGTGACTACGCCTGGTTTGGAACTATCAGAGGTGAGAGTGTTTGGAGCTGAGGTGGAAGGGGCCCCTACTGGTCCTGCTTGCCACGCGGACGGCAATGAAGGTGGATGGCCGGAAGCACTGGATTCACTCATCGCACTGCCGGCGAGTCCCATTGCCCCTCCCCTACGACAACTGGGTCCATGAAGGAATAGTGGACCATGAGACGGAGCGGGTGCCTCACTTTGTTCCTTTTTCTGATACCAAATTAACCTGGACACAGACAAAAGAGGAGAACGACGCTGCTTTGAATGAGGTGACCATGCCAGACTTAAGGGCTGCCCAGGTTTCTCCTCTATCTGGTCCGCAGGAGCTGGAGTCTCAGTCCCCTACCTCCTCTGAATTTAAGATCCTTTTTCGTGACGAGACAGTGCCTGGAGTAACCAGGTATAATTTGCGTCCCTGGCGAATGGACAGTGCACCCAAGGGAAAGTCAGGGTAGTAGGGATGGACTTCATGGATGAAGAATAGGGTCCATGTACCTTGTCTGTGGTACCAAAGGTATTCAGGGAAAGAGAGGTTGGTGCATTGTCTGAGACATTGGAAAGGATAAGTGGGGTGGTGCCTTCCGAGGAGAGAAGCTGCCCTATCCTGAGCAAAATACAGAAAGGGCTGTGACCAGACAGTCCCACCGTGAAGTGCTCGGTAGCACCATCGTTAATGAACAATAAGACTCTATAGACACAAAGTTTTTTGTTTTTGTTTTTTTCCTTTTTTCTTTTTTCCCTTCTTTCGTATCTCTGGCTCCATAGCATGGACTTTCCTCTGATATATATATATATATATATATAATGTACCCCTTTGGCCACATTGTTATGAAATTAAATGAAAACAGCATTTGTTAAGCGCGTAGCTACCCAGGGGCATCCCAGGGCTATGTCAGTAACAGAGAAGAACATCACAGCCAAGTCTTCAGTAATTTCGGAAGGCTAGATGGCTGGGTTCCCTCCGTAGGCGGAGGGGGAGGATGTTCCACAGCTTTGCGGCATTGCAAGCGATAAATAACCGCCACTTCTGGCCCTCTTAATCCTGGGAACAGTGGCCAGGTATAGATCGTCTGAGCGCAGCTGTCTATTCACCGCATAAGGCTGGACATGGAGTGGTTGATCATGGGACCATTCCCTGTTAGCAATGCACATGGCCTTAAAGTTAACTCTCTCCCGAACAGGGAGCCAGTGGAGGGACTTCAAGGCGGGCTTTGTGGATTGCCGGTTCGGGACCCCCACGAGCATCCTCGCAGCGCAGTTTTGCACCGTTTGGAATTTTGTGAAGGTAGAGGCTGGTGCTCCGAGGTAAAGGTCATTCCCGTAATCCAGGCAGGAAAGAATAAGTGCCTGTACAATAAGCTTTCTTGCCCGGAAGGTGAGAAGTGGAAGCACTTTGCGGAGCATCCTGAGGATACCGTAGCAGGAACACTCAACCTTTCGTGCCTGAGATATTGATCCAGCCAGATAACCAGACTCTTCATCTGGGTCTTAAGGACAGGGACGGGGTCCATGCAGGCTGGCCATAGAACATCTGCCTTAAAGATGGATGGATTGCCAAGGAGCATCAACTCGGTCTTGTCACCATTTAGTTTTAAGTATGATTGATTCATCTATTTGACTACCTCTTCTAGACAGGGACAAAGGCCAATAGAGGCATTGTCGGAGTGGTTCAGCGCTTCGACCAGTTGGGTGTCGTCAGCGTACGTCACTATATGAACCCCAAATGGGAGCACGATCTCTGCAAGTGGAGTCATATAAACATTAAAAAGAGACGGACTAAGGGACGACCCCTGGGGGACTCCACAATGGAGAGGCAGAGGTTTTGAGGTGACAACACCCTCAAAGACCTGGAAGGATCTCTCTTCCAAGAATGATTGCAGCCATGTTAGAGCTACTCCGGTCACGGCCATGGGAGAAGAACAGCCTTTAGAAGAACACTGTCTTGACTGACGTAGCCCAACTTGGTTGAGCTGGCCCACCAAGACTAAGATAGTGTTCCTAGTGATAGTTTTCGTTGCATTGGTAGCAGTGTTAGGGATCCTACTGTTCCTGGAAGAAAGACATCCTATGCATTCCCTGATTGGAACAACTACGCCCCCCCCCCCGAACATGTCTTTGTCACTTTGGCTCCACATAAGGAAAGACATAGACAGACTTATGTGGCTAAAGTCTTCCTGCAGATGCTCCACCAGACCCACCATACCACCAATGTCACAGATTGTTGGGTTTGTTGCTTACTCCCCTCAGTGATGCATAAAAATGACCTGTTACTCTGTCCCTGCCCCTCTCTTATCTGGCCAGCTTGAAGCATGGTTTCAGTTGTTCACCATGGTATATATCCATTATCATTCAGATGCAATGAATATGACATACCTTGATTATGAGGCTGTGCTGGGTTATATAGCAACTCACCAAGAATTTACACTGGGGAGGGATGGGACAACTGACACCCTGCATCCTGATGCCTGCATGAATGTGTATGAAAGGAAGAAAAATGTAACATGGCTTCAGGATGAGATAATAGATTTCCAAGACTTTAACATCACTGAATATTTCAGGTCCATTCAGTTACGTAATATTACTAAGGATAAGGCAATGCCCGTACCGGTAGTTAATACAACAACAAGTTTCTGTGTCCGAGGTTTTGGAAAGGTTCTTGTGGGAGAGAGTATTTGCAAATACACTTATGATTTGAACACCACTAGTAGTCCCCCATTGCTCCCGCCCCACAACGTGTACTTTGTTTGCGGGTCCCAGGATTACATATGGCTTCCTAGGGGTTGGTCTGGTGTGTGCTACGTTTCTTTTCTCTTGCCCCCTGTGTATATTGCACCATCCAACTATCATAGAGACCACAGATTACGACGCAGGAGTGTGTATCTGTCCCGAGTAAGAAGGGTTCTTGACACAAATGATATCAATCAGACTGACACTACCGTGCAGCAATTTACAGATGTCATGAAGTGTATTTTGGCATTTTGGGGCCCCATGCATTACAGCCATAGTATACGCTGACTCACAAGGGTTGTAGAAGGAGTTATCAACATCACAGCAGGAATACTGACCAACATCACGGCTGAGCTTTAGGCTGCGAGACTCGTTGCCCTTCAAAACAGGATGGTGTTAGACGTCATCCTTGCTGATCGGGGTGGGGCCTGTCGCGTCATTTGTAGCAGTTGCTCTGTATACATACTGGACCACGCTCCGAATGTATATGCAGTAATACAAAGGTTACACAGACTAGCATCTGACATCCACCAGGAGAATGGCACGTGGTCCCTGTCTGGGTGGTTTTGGGGTCTGATAGCAACATGGGCCTGGAAAATACTATTATTATTAGTAGCCATTGCAAGTGTTGTATTCACCTGTTGTTTGTGCATTAATTGTCTTCCCGCCTGTTATTCTTATTGCATGCAAAAGTTAACACCCAAGCCTTGGGTTCAAGAGCAAACAGCTAAACACTCCGCCATGATGGTACAGGCTGTTCATTATTTGATGGCCATTGACGAGGGCATTTTTGAATATTGATATGTTTACCTAGCTAACATTGCTGACGATCACCCCAATGGTTAACTGTTATATATCTGACATCATGTCTCCCCTCCATTAGAATTGTAAAGACCCTAACCTGATAGCAATAATAAAATAATTAGTAATGAATGCTAAAAGGAGGGTCTGTCAGGATTGAATGTATCATTGCCCCCTCCTCCATGACGTATACTTGGTTGTGTTAGCATTCATGTAGCTATTTCATATTGATCGCTATTGCAAATGTGTGTGTATCCAGCTTTTTGTGAAGTTGTGCAGGCAAAAGTTAGCATCTGAGACACCATTTTCCTTTCTGAAGTTGCCATGTTACGCTGTAAGAAGAACTCGGCCACTGTGCCCCCGCTCTCTGCTCGCTTCAGCAGAAGCTGCTGTGCAGAAAGTTCACTTATCTCATCCAAGGTTGGAACCCAGATACACAAAGAGAATAGTTTATTCAGCTTTGCATACCTATCCCTGGACATAGTTATGCTCCCACACTAGAGAGAGCTGAGACCGAGTAAGATGGCCTTGGCAGCCTGATAACGTGTGACCATTCTGCAGGTAGCAGCTCATCCCTCTGTGCCTTCTTTGTTCAGTCTTCAGCCCAAGCAGTATTTTTCCATCAGGGGCAGGGTTTTGAGAGGTGTTGGAAGGCTTATTTTGTGTTACCAAGTGTTCTGAGGCCAGTCCCTCGACAGCTATCCCATGAGGCTGGTCAGACCGGGCTCCAATGCCATGTATTTACTAATAGAGGTGTTAGATTGTATTCTCCACTCCCGACTCTTTATTTTTGGGAAGGCCGAGAGGTGGTCGCGAGTGACCCGGGTGGCCCATTTCGGGTCACTTCCTTCAAGGAAGTGCCCTCAGACACCAGAGATGATGGAAACCTGCTGGACTCTGGGACCCTTCGAGGGCCACTAAGCCCTGATGGGAAGAACTTAGGGTGGGGCGTAGTTTGACCAATAAAAATGAGGGGTTGTGGATCGGGAGTGAGCTTCAGATTTTACATCATTCACGCTGGCATATCATGGTAAAGCCAATTATATGGGAAGCACGGCATGAGGGGGCTTAGGGGCCAGTGGAAAGGGAGAGGGTTGGGGATTTTTAAGGGTACTTAACACTCATTATTTTGTACACTAACAAACAAACATGTTTTAAGAGCTGCAAAACACAGACGACAGTGTGTGTACTTTTGTCTGTGTGTGTAAAAAACCTAGGTGGAATCCGACAGACACCTCACCATACACGACTAAAAGCACCTGAACCCAACAATTCATTAGAGAATACATTTATTAGAGGGGGGTAGGTGTAACACCCCAAACAGACCCTGAAGCTATGCCTCTGGGGTAGACACCAGACCATGAGTACCCTTTGCCCAGGATAGGGTGACCAGATTTTGAGAATCAAAAACCGGGACAGTCTAGACATAAAGGTAGGACTAAAGCCTTCAACCTTACTACTATGTCTGGCCTGTGCCGATTTTTTGAAGAAGAAAAAACAACTCATGCACGTACACGCGGTACATTCACATAACAGTTATGGCAGGATGTCTAGCCTCTACTCTGAGTATCCTTCCCTCCTTTCCTCTCTGCTGCAGCATGCATGCAGCCTATATCAACCTGCTGCTGCCTGAAACAAATACATTATTTAACAATAGCATACCTTTTAATTCTCCTTTGTAGGATGACTTGACGTCTGTCCCAAAAACCGGGTCATGTATTTAAAACTAAAGAAAGCGCCGGGACACTAGGATTGACCGGGGAAATCTGGGACTGTCCAGAAAATCCGAAGGTCTTGTCACCGGGAGGCAGTCACATGCACTCTATGGATGCCAAGCACGCTTATTTTCCCCCCACCTCCCCCCAGAACCGTGTCTAGGTGCACTCCTCTGATGCTGCTCCCCTGGGCTTTAAGTGGGCCGGGTCTCACCGGGTCTGAGCACCGGCAGTTTTTTAAAGGAGGCCTCGAAACGGGTCTCTATCGGGCTCTGTTTTGTGCCCTGGCACAAGCGGTCAGATTTTTTTCCCGGACTGCAGTGACAGCAGGCACATCGATGTGTGCGTGCTCACAGTGCTCACTTCTCACTAGTGGAGAAGTTATGGCGTGACGTAATGCCAGGTGAGGTTCTAGGGGAAGGGAAATCCTTTAAAGAGAGTCATTTTCTCTCTGGATTTTCCTTCTCTTTTTGAAACTCAGGACCAGCAACATTGTTGTGGCCAGTTCTTTAAGTGGAAGCCTTTTCAATATTATATACAAGCCATTGTTGCTGCTTATTTATGTAACTAAAAACCATTGACAAAGCCAGTCGTCCTGACTTGTTGTAGGTATGTTACTTGTTGAATCATATATCTGGATCCAATGACAGAAACAGCAAAATACAAGTCGGGGGCGGCACACTATAAGACAAATGTTTAGCTTACATGTTTTTAAGCTACGCCCTTAATTATATTGGCCACGCCCATTTTAGAGACCCTCCAGTTGTTTCGTCCCACTTAACGCCCTGCTGCTCCCCATTTGTTCCTCCATACACGGCGAACCCTCCCCATGGCCCACACATCTCCCCGTTATCTCAGCAGTGGTCCTCGGTGCCCTTCCAACCTATCGTCCTTGTGTTCCTAGCGCCGCGCTGGCAAACAAACGAACTCATTATATCTGTTGTTATAGTTCGGTGCCTATTAAAGGCTGGGGTGTCTGAAGTGGCGACGGGCACCTCTGGCAGTGTCGGCGCCCCGGCCCTGCTGGCCTTTATGGCGCGCGCCTGCCTGGCTGACTCTGACTCTGAACAGCTCCTTTAATGTTTTTAGAGGCAGCGCCACGGCCCGTCCCTAAAGCGCCACTGCGGCCTCATTTGCATGTAAACTACCCGTGAGGCTCTGCGCAGCGAGGACCAGCGCCTGATTTCCATATAACCTGCCGCCGCGAGCCTCGGCAATTAATTCTCCTTTCATAATTGGGAACAGTTCTTCTTTCTAATGGCGTAAGGTTGGAGGAGGAATGACGGATGCCGGCGTGGACTGCAGCCGCCCAGTTTGACTCTGACCTGGGAGTGAAGCCCTTCAAGCACTCACCCTTCGACCTCACTGTTCTCAATGTCACCAGAGCAAGGGTCTGCCAAAGATCCACCCCACACCTTAGGACACATTAATACTGATCCCACCCAGGCGTGTGGCAACCCACAGGACCCGTATACTGAAGTTTACCACGTGGTCTCATGCCGCCAAGGACACACGGTTCCCCTCCTGCGGTTTACGTTTAAACCCCAGTGCATTCTGGGACTTATAGAACTGATTCCGTTCAGTTACTCCAATAGAACTCACCTGCCTGAAAAGAATGATTTGTAAAAGAAAAGCCCAGGACTGGGGCATTGCGTCCTTGAGAGAAGGTGTCATCTGGACCCCTATCTGCACTTGTGTGACTAGCAGGGCGATTGGAATTGCCGACTTATCTAGGGCTCCAACATGTCTAGAAAGGATATTTCCACTCTGAGGTTTCGCCTCCCTCTTGCGTTGATCAGTGTTTCAATATGATTTTGAAATGACTGGGCCCTGAAACATTTACCCGAACGCTGACTTCGATTCAATTGCTTTCTGCTCCACAGGAGTGGAGACGAGGCACTCTGCCCTCCTCCTCGAGTTATTAAAAGCCAAGTACAAGAAAGGCTCAGCTCTGGAAAGGGAGTGACTGCCAGGGGGAGGCCATTTTTGCTTAGGAGCTTCTTAGCATCAAAGTCATAGGTCACAGATCCAGTCAACTATCAAGCAGTGGCAAAGCCAATAGGTTTTGACTATCAGACCCATTGACTTTGTAATGATTTTAGCCATGGTGTACAGCACTGCGGCCGTTACCCTTATGTAGGCCTGTGCGTACACGGATGCGATAGCATGCAAGATAACGTGAGTATTTAGTTTTTTTACCTATCCAAGGTGGATTAGCAAATATAAAGTTGTGTGAAATATGTTTTGTTTATATAGCGCTAATTTGATTTTTTTATATAGCGCTAATGCACTTTTTCTTTGATTAAAAAATAATTGGGGAGTGAGTTGGGGTTGGGAAGCAGGACGGGACAAGGTAACGTAGAGGGACAGAAAGCAGTAGAGAAGGATGTGAGTCAGGAGAGAGAAAGTCAAGCAAGGGACAACAAACCATGGGGAAGCAAGATAAGGACAACGGAGAAGCAGCGGCTCCATCGCTAAGGTAGAGGGGCGTCGCCCACCGCTCTAAGAGCAGTGCAAAGGAAAAATAATGATAATAACCAAACGTTACTATGATTTTATTTTTAGACTGGCTGCAAGCTCCATGTTAGGGAGGGGAGGGGCTGGGATAGTGTGACGTAAGTGGGCGGAGGAGTGGTTGCTGCACCATAAGTGCCCATGACGGTTTGACTGGCCGTCTTGGGCCGGCCAAACCGTCATGCGCACTTTGCATGTTCTCCACCAGCTGCATTGCACAGCCTGGGTGGAGAACATGTACAGCCTCCCAGTACCTTTCTGAGCACCAAACCATGGCACTCAGGCCAATCACAACACTGCTGTAAGGCAGTGTTGTGATTGGCGAGGGGAGTCTGGGAGCCTGGGTGATTCCGGGAGGCAAGATACAGTGAGGACGGAGTAGAGACGGCATCTGATGACCCACTGGTAAGTTCTTTTTTTTTATCTAGCCCCTCCAGGCCCAGCCCTTCCACCACCGTCCCCTACCAGCCGCCACAACAACGGAGGGTGGCGGATTTGAAAGCACATGGATAACGGAGGGTGGGCAGGGATGGTGGAAACAAACGGGCACCAGAAGGTGGTTGGGCTGTAATGGGGAAGAAAAAAGAAGACTGGTTGGGGAAGCAAGAACGGTAACCAAAGGTGGACGGGTGGGAAGAAACAAGAATGGTAATTGATGGAGGGGAGAAACACACAGGCAAGAAAGAGGAGCATGAAGTACATGAGGGAAACAGCAGGAAAACACACATATTCTCGTAGGGTGATTAATCTAAAAGACAAAAGTAGTGCCTGAAAAGGGAGCAGTGTGAGAGCTTAAGTAATGGATTCATGCTCCAGGGGAGGGGCAAACAACAGAAGAGGAAGGAAAGCCCACAGAAGCTGACGAATAAGAAGCAAGCAAATGTGAATGACAAGCCAACACTGGGAAGCAATAGGCAGGCTCTAAATCCACTGTAAACTAACAATATGTCTTACAACAGACAGCGCACGTGCTGTCTTAGACACGACCTAAAAGCCAACCTGAATTCACTTAATTCAGAGTATTATAGGTGTATACTTGAGTATAGTAATGATGGGATGGTATAGAACCTTAAATATGTATTAGAATGTTGTTGTGTGTTCCATTCCTGTGGGTCTAGGGAATGTTCTAGTGGCAGCTGCTGTGTGGTGCCTGGGCTTGGGAGTCACAGGGTTTCGCTGCTGAATGAAGCTCCTCTTCAATCAACTATTGCGATTGCCGTGCCTGCATTCACCAAAACTGTCCTTTATCGAAATCTGGATGATTGTGGGATAGGCAGTATGCTCTGGACGTTCTATTTACAGCCCCTTTAGACATTGTATGGATTGCTGATCACTTTGCTGAGTTCTCACTTTCTAGTTTATAGTTAATATTTTTAAAAAAGACTGTTTTCCACAACTTCAAACAGCTTTGTAATAATTACTCTTGTGGACTTTCTTACCGAAATGCTGTTCTGCATACAAATGCGGTTTACGTCCTTCTTACCTGCCGGAGGCCACATTGTACATGTGGTGCATTTTCCTTCATTGCACTGGGCACACATTTAAAACGATGTGCCCAGCGCAATGAAGGGAAATTCGCCGCATTATGGTAAATGCGCTGCCCCCAGGGCAGCCACGAACTCGTGCTGCCTTTGGGGCAGTGCATTCACGTGAAAAACAGAGCAGCTGCTTTAAAGCTCCTCCGTATTTTTACAGTGCAGACGGCAAAATGCTTGCCCTTTGAAGGGCGGTTAGAGATCCCCTTGCCGCAGCCACTGCAGGTAAGAGGGGTGGGGCCAGGTGGGGGTGGATTTCGAAATACCCCCCCCCACCCAGTCCCACAGCTCTTACCTGAAGCGGCCGCGGCTGCCGCTGGCTAAGGGATGTCTGGAGGGTCCATAGGACCTCCTTTCCCCCCCTCCAGAGGGCTGCTCTCAGGGGGTGCACTGATAGTGCACCACCTTTTAGACGGTGCATTGTCAGTGCACCTCCTGAGAGCTTCTTTGCCTCTGCGCCCGCGTCTGTAATACGGCATGGGCACAGAGGCAAAAGGATTCCCTCATTTGCATGGGGCATGCCTCCATGCAAATGAGGGAACTCCCCGTGAAGATAGCGCTGGTGCTTTATGTGCGCCAGCGCTATCGGTATTACAGAAGGGGCCTCACAAGCATCTGTGGCCCGTTCCGTAATACCAAATTTGTGCGTTGTATCCCAAATTTGATCTTTTATTTTCTTTTCTTCTTCAATATTTCTAGCCAAACTTCTAGCCAGTACGTTTATCATCCAGCGTCATCGTCTAGACTTCCTTAGCGCTTATTGGAAAAAGAGTCTTGCATAAGCTTCAGGCCTCTCAAAAATTAAACATGGTCACGATAATATTCAAATGAGCTACACTAAAAGTCACCGTATGTCCACTTTAACCGAAATGCGTCAACCCGTGGCTGAACAACTTTAAAAGTTTCTTAGATTTTTTACTCATTCCATGGCCGACTTTACTGCGCATGCGCTATATGTGAAAAATGACATATGGTGACTTTTAGTGTAGCTCATGTGAATATTATTGTGACCATGTTTAATTTTGGAATTAGAAGTTTGGCTAGAAGTATTGAAGAAGAAAAGATAGTAAAGGGTCAAATTTGGGATACAACGCACAAGACTCAATGCATGTTCTTTGTTGTGCTCAGAAGGAATGAACTTTGGTATTTGGGTTCTTGCCAGACCTTGAGAGGCATTGGTGTGGCTGCCCCTCCCGTTTGTTCGAGCACCTTGGGAATATCTGGTATTCACTGAGAGAGAACCTTTGGCTTAGCTGCGCCAACATAAACAATGGCCACCAGTATCATTGTATTAAACAAGCTATCTAGGCACTTTACACTGGAGCAGTGGCAGCCCTCCACGTTTTGAACAGGTGCAGCACCGAGGCTAAGATTGCACTGAGCCTGGTGCGTTTGCATTCAAGACCTTTTAATAGAGGTCGGCCACTGTGCCCTCTTTAGAGCATAATTACTCAGGCTGTGGCCGGGCTGCTCCAACGACAATCACCTACTGGTTTTCGACTACTTTTCAATACTTAGAAAACTAAAGAATCAAAACAAACATCAGGTTCCCAAGTGATAGCAGTAGGGCTTTCAGGATGCTGACATGGCATGTAGCCTGAGCGGGAATGGTGTCAGAACTTGCATATTTCGTCATTCGTTCAGCCACCTACACATAACTTGCAATGACTCACACACCCGCTCCAGAGATCTGTCTGGAACCCACATGCCACTTATTCCTTAACTGTTTGCACACGTCTGTCCAGTCGGATCTGTTCTGCAGGGAATGGAAGACTAGACTGCACTTCCTGCTTTCTTGGAGAGAGGGAAGCTTGCTTTGCCACTGCCATGCTGTACTTTTTTCTGTGCGGAAGCAACACTTTTAATGCTGCTGCTGCCTGATTTGTACCTTACCTGTATGGGAAAGCTTGTGCTGATGGTACCCTAGCTATACCTGTCCTTTGAAGGAGGGAAGCTTGCACTGTTTCTGCCCAAGGTGTACCTGTTCTATGAGGACGGGGTGTTTTAACTGCTGTTGCTCCTTACTATGAAAAAACAAAGGATACACTGAATGCACTTGAATAACATGCCCTATGAACCAGGGGCTTTATCACAATATTTGACCCAAGAAACCTGGGGTCCCGTGGAAGGCACTTGAGCCCCAGGATTAATCTTTTTTTTTTTTTTTTTTTTTAATTTTCAAAAAACCTTTATTAAGTCGGACATAAGCAGTACACAGCCCCTGTGCCTACAACCAGCAACTGGCCGGCAGCGTAATATATGAACTGAATGATGGTTTAGTACACAGCTGTCCGCCTACAACCCCTTCAGGGGCCGGCAGCGTTACAGTAAACAGTAGTGCCACAGTACGATGTTCAGTGGGGCCGCAGCATATCCTACGTCATGTGATGTGTATGCGTTATTAAACCTGATAAACCATTACAATATGTGCATAGGTTGTCTCTGTAGAGGGTAGTGACTTCTCAAGCCATCCCCGAGGAATACAGTAACTCATGGTCACAGTGGCAATCGATTCGTGGTCTGTGGTGACATTTGGGATGACTATAACCTCATCGCCTTCCTGTACTCCCAAAGAGGGCATGCCAGTTCTCGGAGGGACCAACAGTCAGCAGAGGGTGCTTCGACCCGCCGATTAAGAGTGAGATCCAGGCCCTCCCTCACCTAACAGAGTTTCCACCCCCCCCCCCCCTCCCAAATGGAATGATCCGGTGGAATCAGTGGCATAGGATTCGGTCAATCGGGTAAGTGGGGGTGTGCTATGTCTGCGGGTGTGATAATAAATATGTCGTAAGGGGACTCCAAATATCCACTGGTCTGGACGCTGTGGGTAGCAGCTCAGCATAGCAGAGCAGTGTATCTTGGCAATGCACCATGTTGTCGATCCAGTCTTTGTATTTAGGAGCCCTGCCCCTACCCCATCTGCAGGCGATTAGCCTCTTCGCAAGGAGGAAAGCAACGGTGGCAAACCGGCGAACTGGTTTCTTAATGGTTTTCGTGTACCCCAGGAGTGCCTGCATCGGAGATGGTGTAAGTGAGACTCCTATCATTTCCGAAATCCCGGAATATATTTGTTGCCAGTAATCGGCTATTTCCCGGCAGCCCCAAGCCATGTGCAGAAAATCTGCCCCTGGTGTGCGGCATCGCCAACAGAGATCATCCCCTCGGAGGCCCACTCTACACATGTGGGCTGGAGTACAATAAAGACGATGCAGAAACTTATAGTGGATAACCCTGAATCGACTACTGGAGGAGATCTGTGCGGTCTGGAGACAACAATAACTCCAGAGTTCGTCCTCAATGGGTATCCCTAAGTCAGCCTCCCACCTGGTACGGGCCCTGCAGGTTCCCGGGTCGGACCCCGCACGTATAGAGTGATATAGATTGGAGACCGCGTGTGCCGGAGTGGAAGCTTTAAGCAGCTGATGTAGAGGGTCTAGAGTGGGTGGTTCTTCCGGGAATCCCTCGGTCAGCGATCGCACCCCTCCCCGCAGACGAGTGTAAAGGAATGTATCCATGGGAGTGGGTGTGAGGTCCGCCAGCATGTGCGATTGAGACCGAAATAACCCATTGTGGTACAGGTCTCCCCACGTCTTGAGGTTGAGTTTGGCCATAAATTTCTTGAATATTTGCTCCTGCAGAATGGGGAGTCGGGGATGATATGCCAGAGGCAGCAGAGGAGAATACAGAAGTTTCATTCTGGCTTCTTTTGCTATCTTACGCCACGCTAGAGCCGAGCTGGAGACTGTGGTGTGGTGTGCAGCCCTAGTCTCCGGCGCACTAAAGATGGCACCCTCCAGTGGGATAGGATCCACTAGCCAGTGTTCCACCGCTATGTGTGGCATAAAGGGAGTGGGGTGAATCCAATGGTGAACATAATGGGCTTGAGCGCTGTAGTAATAAAGTTCGAGCTCTGGTAAATCGAAGCCTCCCTGAGCGAATGGGCGAGTCAAGACGTCCCAGCTCAGGCGCGGCCTCTTCCCCCCCCCACACCAAACGGATGAGCTCGGAGCGCAGTAGGCGGAAGAAGGACCTGCCCGGGTAATATGGGATATTTAAGAAGAGGTAAAGTAGCCTGGGAAGGATCACCATTTTAATGAGAGACGCCCGCCCTGCAAAAGAAAGGGGCAGCGTGATCCATCTGGTCACGCAAGTTTGGATATGGTCAAACGTGCGACCATAATTCATCCGCATCAGTTCGGTCCTATCTCGGGAGAGTAGAATGCCCAGGTAGCGGACTTCGTCCTCACACCATCTCAGAGGGTAATCTAGCTGAAAAGGCTGGGCGGCCGCGGTGAGCGGGAAGATAGTGGATTTTCCCCAGTTAATGTGTATACCTGACAGGCCAGCAAATCGAATGAATTCCCTCAAGATAGGGTTGAGATTAGCAGCTGGGTCGCGGATGTATAGCGTGATGTCGTCCGCATACAATGATATGAGCACTTCCCTTTGAAGACATCGCAGGGCCCTTTCCCGGTGATGTTGTCGAAGACGAGCAGCTAGCGGTTCCATCGCTATGGCGAACAATAATGGGGAGAGGGGGCACCCCTGACGAGTACCCCTGGATACAGCAAAGGCCTCAGAAATCCGACCATTCACCCCCACCCGAGCCACTGGTCTGCGGTAAAGGATTCCGATCCATTGCGTAAAGCCTATCGGCATGCCCATGTTCCGCAGGATACATTGGAGATAGTCCCACTCTAGGGAGTCGAATGCCTTGGTGGCGTCCAGTAGGACAGCCGCCAGAGGCAAGTTAGGGTCCACATTATCTACTATTGAGAAGAGGGTCCTGAGGTTGTGGGAGGTGGCTCTGCCGGGGACAAATCCCGCTTGGTCCGCCAGTACCAGGCCCCCCAATATTAGCTGCAAGCGATTGGCCAGTACTTTGGCCAAGATTTTTGCATCACAATTGATTAGTGAGAGTGGCCTGTAGGAGTCACAGTATTGAGGTGGTTTCCCGGGTTTTAGAAGCGAGGTGATTAGGGCTTCCTGCATGGAGGGGGGAAGTGTGCCGGATTCATGAGCCTCCATATAAACCTCCCGAAGCACCGGCGCAAGTAGATCCTCGTATGCCTTGTAGAAGTCCATAGGCAGGCCGTCCAGGCCAGGGGCTTTCCCGGGTGTCATCTGCCTGATAGCGTCCCTGATTTCGTCCAGGCCAATGGGTTCAGCCAAGAACTCCCGGTGACGATCTGAGAGCCAGCCCAGCGTCAGCTCCCTCAAGTAGTCGTCCATGTCTAGTGCTCCCACCCTGGTAGTTGAGTAAAGGGCAGAATAATGGGCAGTGAAGGCAGCTAGCAGCGAGTCCGAGTCTCGCAGGGGCAGCCCGTCACCTCCCTCCAGTTCCATAACGAAATTTGAGCCTCTTGGGGGCCTAACTATTCCCGCTAGAAATTTCCCGGGCCGCTCGCCCTCACCATAAGCCCTCGCCCTAAAATATTTACCCCGGAATTTGACCTCCCTCTCGGCGGTGGAGGTGTAGTCCGAAAGGGCTTGTCTGTATTGGGCCTGTGTATCCGAGTCGGTGGCAAAGTCCGGTCGGGTTTCGAGCGTGTGTAGTGTAGTTTCCAATGTGCGCAATGAGGCCCGTAAAGTTCTCAGTACTCCCGAGCTCTTTGAGATACAGATGCCTCGCACTGTGACCTTCAGCGCTTCCCAGAGAGTAGCAACCCGCTCCACTGAACCCTTGTTGTGAGCAAGAAAGTCGGCAAGCTCCTGGCCTAGTTCAGAGCGGAACAGTTCATCTAGTAAAATGTTGGGTTGGAGTCTCCAGGCGGGTGGCCTACCCATTATGTCCGGTAAGCGGAGCTTAACCAATACCGGGGAGTGGTCCGAAAAAGTGCGTGCTACGTGTTGGACTGTGACCAGTGAGGGTGCCAAGCCTCTGGACACTAAAACGTAATCCAGTCTGGCCCATGTGGCATGGGCGGTATTCCAATGTGTGCCCTCCGTCTGTGTCGGGTGTAAGTGGCGCCAGGTATCTACGATGTCCTGAGCGTCGCAAATGTCTCGGAGGTATTTGTGTGTGGTGGTGTAATGTTGAGCAGAGGGGTTGGATCTATCTAAAGCAGGATTAAGCACAGCATTAAAATCTCCCCCCCAGATAAGATGTGTTGAGCCCACCTCCCTGATCTTGTTCCAGAGAGCAATGAAGCTGCTCGGGTCGTCACAGTTAGGACCATATGAGCAGGCAAATGTGATAGTTTCCACTCCCATCCTTCCCCAAGCCATGCAATACCTTCCCTCCCGGTCGACAGCGTCACCCATGGGAACAAACGGGACAGTTCTTTTAATCAGGATTGCGGTACCCCTTGCATAGGACGAGTAGGAAGCAAATGCAGAGTGCGCTGCCCAACGGGAGGCAAAGGAACCCCCACGTCGGGGATCCATATGTGTCTCCTGCAAGAATGCGACCTGGGCCCCCAGCCTGTCAAGAGCTCCCAAAATTTGCCTCCTCTTTCTAGGGTCACCCAACCCTCTTACATTCCAGGTGATGACGGAGAGTAGTCCCTCCCCAGTGATGTCAAGGTTCACAACGTGACTCATATCTGCCGATGGGAGAGGAACAAGTCATGAGACTCACTGTGCCGTACCCTCTTTGGTGCCACTGTGCCATTGAGATGTCAGATGTTGCAACAACGCTATGCCAAGTAAACATATCAGTATGTACTGTAAACCTAACAAGAACAATCCCTTGAAATCCTCCCTGCCCTCCCACTCCGACAACCCCAACCCGTCGGGCATCACCCCCACCCCACTTAATCCCACAACTTTGAATCATATCCTTCTGGGGAATACCCAATTGGGGGACACAAGGGCTCCGGAGCTGCCACCAACTCCCCCGATATTGCACCCGCTGTCCGCTAGCGACAATAGCCTGCGGAAAACACGGGAGGGGGAGGTAGGTGCCGAGGCAAGAAACAGATGTAGTGCACATCCAGGAATCCAGTAGATAATTAAGGCTCAACTGGTGATAGCCTACCAAGTCCAGGCTAGGGCCAAGAGCAACCAACATAGCGAGCGCCCGGGCCTAGACCCCAGGCGAGAGCAGAGCATAATGTCAGCATTGCGAGGATCCATTGCAGGAGCTGTGATGATACGATCAGTCAAGAGCAGAAGTGGGCGAGCGAGAGCATGCCTCCCCCGACGGGGACCCAGCAGCACCGCGGGTCCGCCTGCATTCCTTCAGGAAGAGTTCCGCCTGAGAAGGGTCCTGAAAAATGTGGGGCTTGCCTTGATGAAAGACCCTGAGCCGGGCCGGGTACAACATGGAGTATTGGATTTCGCTTTGCATAAGTCGTTTTTTAACCGGGCCAAATTTACGGCGAGCCTCCTGCACCGATTGCGTGAAATCTGGAAAAAAGGAGAGGGTGGTATTCTCAAACCGGACAGGTTGCTTCTCCCGGGCAAGGCGGAGCAGGGTATCGCGGTCTCTATAGTTCAGGAATCTGATAAGTACAGGCCGTGGAGGGGCTCCCGGCACCGGGCGAGGGCCCAAGGTGCGATGCGCCCGTTCCACCACCAGTTGTGTCGAGAAGGCAGCGGTGCCAAACAAGTCAGCAAGTAATTTTTCAATGAAGAGCTCCATTTTGCCCACCGCGGTGGACTCCGCCAACCCAATAAGGCGTACATTATTGCGGCGCGATCTCGCTTCTAAGTCCTCATTCTTGTCGGCAATCACCTTAAGTAGTCTCTCCATCTGCGATACTTTGGCTTCAGTGGCCGTTGCCCCATCCTCCAGGCCGGAGATCCGCTGTTCGGACTCCTTGACCCGCTCTTCTTGTTGATCAAGTCTGTGCACCACTGAGTCGAGGCGGCGGGACATGCCGTCAATCTTGGAGTCTATGGAGGTCAGGCTTGTTTGCATGTTTAGGAGAAGCGCCTTCCAGTCCACTTCGTCAGTATCCCTACCATCAGAATCGCCTTCTCCCGGCGGCTGGGCACGGGATTTCTTCTTTGGGGTGTCAAAGGGGAGCCGGGACTGCTTAGTATCTGACTTCCCCATCGTGAGAGGCTAGCAAGTCTGACGTGCCCTGTAGGCGCGCCGGTATGGGAGACCCCCGCCGGAGTCGCTGCGACCACGCCGTGTAGATAGATAGGCCGCAACGGTCTCACCCGGTGCCGCACAATAACGGCGGATGTATGTGTAATGGATTGGCAAGAGGGACAGGGGTCAACCCGCCCACGGCATCGGCCGTGGAGCTCCGTCTCGAGGCGGGGGCCCCGTGTCCCGCCGCAGGTCCACCAGTTTCCCTCCGCAGAGGCCCCAAAGATACAAGGGAGACAGCACAGTCAGGTGCAGCAGATGGGAGCAGCCCGGATCAGGATTACAGTCCACCGAGCATATCAGCCTCTTGGTGCGGCAAGAAAGCGGGCCAGCAGCGAGTCCCAGGGGGCCCAGCCAGTGTAGAAAGCACTGCACCCTCAGCGGGGTACAATCCGGGTCCGGCAGCAAGCGGCTCTCCGCTGGGGACCGGGGGCGGAGGGGGGAGAATAGGAGGGGGGGGGGTCCCGGCAGTTAGGATCCCAGCCTCCACGAAGTTACAAGGCAAGAAGCGGGCCGGGGACGCAGCACCCCCCCCGCTCCAATGCGACCAGTTCTGGTATGTCGGGGTCACAGATGGCTCCACCCCAGTGACTCCCCAGCACCCCCGCACCTTACCGGCACCTCAGGAGGGCAGCCGATTCGCACCGCGGTCACTTTTCGTCCTTTCCCGCCGTTGCAGCGTCCCGCGGCCTTCCGCCCACGTGTGAGCCGCGGCCTCGCGTACACACCTCCGCCGGCCGCCTCGCGTCTCTGGTTCCACAGTCGCTCCCGCTGAAAGTTGCGGCGGCTGTTGCTCCGGGTACACCCGGCAGAATGGCCCAGGACTCGCCACAGGTGCACCGCAGCCCCAGCCCAACACTCGGCGCTGCTCAAATTCTGGCTTCCAATGTGCAGGATGGGCTGATGAATTACAAAACTCGCCCGGCGGGCGGGAGCCTCACGGATGTGCGGCCATTGCAGTCCGGCGCCCTCTAGCGCCCCCCCCAGGATTAATCTTTAAGCACTTAAACATGCTGATGGAAAAGAGAAGCAGGGTCTGTTATCAGACAATCCTGTTTTTAATCTTCTGGTAGGGCGACACTGGTAAAAACAAAGGGAGAACATCAAGTCAAGTCAAGTCAAAGGCACTTTTATAGCGCAAAGCATATCACTCAGAAGAGTCTCATGGCGCTTGCAGCGACTCTGGTCAGACGGAAGGAAGAATTAATGATCAAACAACCCCGACTTCAGGTTCTTCCGAAAACAGCTGTGGACAGGGATGGAGCGTAGGTATATGGGCATTTTATTCCAGGAGGACGGCGCAAGATACGAAAAGGATCTGCCACCTTGTCTCGTTGTGTATACTCTGAAAGGGGTGAGCAGTGACACAGTGCTGGACCTAAGTGTCCTCTGATGCTTATACCAGTAAAGCTTTTTAGACCAATATTGTGGGCCTTTCCCATATAGATGTTTATGCGTGAGGCAGAGGACTTTTAAGAGAATTCGCTTTCTCACCGGCAGCCAGTGTAAAGCTTTCAGACATGGAGCGGAAGATGTTCTATACGGCAGGTTCAGGATCATTCTGGCCGCAGTATTCTGTAGAATCTGCAGCCTATTTAATAAGTTTTCATTTATGGACAACAAAAGCGCATTGCCATAGTCCATTCGATTAGTGATAAGTCCCTGAATCAGTGGTTTTCTAGCCTCCATGGGAATCCATTTGAAAACTTTCCGCATAGTACGCATTATTCCAAAGCATGTGCTGACAATATGGTTTATTTGGGCTTCATGGACAATTGATTCTCCATGTAAAAACCTAGATTGCGGACCACCTCTTTGGGGGCAGGACAGGTGCCAAGGTCGGATGGCCACCAGTCGGGTGACCAGTGTTCAGACGCTTTCCCAAAAAGCTGAATTTCTGATTTAGTACCGTTCAATTGGAGATGGTTACTTTTCATCCACCTGTCAATGTGGGACATGCAGGTTTTAAAGCAAGCCTTGGTTTCGATCGGATCAGGACCCAGTGTAATTATGATTTGAGTGCCGTCAGCATACGATATGACATCAAATCCATAATTTCTGATCACTGGGGCCAATGGAGTCATGTCTTGATTAAAGAGTGTAGGACTCAAGATGGAACCTTGTGGCACTCCCATCGTAACAGATCTTGCGGAGGAAATGCTGACTCCTGTCCGAACAATAGTTTTGCGGTCCAATAGATTTTGAACCATTTCAGGGCCTTGCCTCTGACACCAATCTCCCAGAGCCGTTGTTCTAAAATACTGTGGGAGATGGTGTCAAATGCAGCCGACAGGTCGAGGAGGACGAGAATGACTGATTGATGGTTATCCAGAGCCCGTCTGATGTTATCTGTAACCTCGACCAGTGCTGTCTCAGTGCTATGCGCAGCCCTGAAACCAGACTGTGAGGGGTCCAGAAGATTGTGGCTCTCCAGATGGGCAACAAGCTGCTGATTGATAAGGGATTCCAGGATTTTCCCTAAATAGGGAAGTAAAGAAATTGGACGGTAATTTGAGAGGAGTTTAGGGGCGGCCGTGGGCTTTTTCAAGATAGGCTTCACACGGGCAATCTTCCAACTTGAGGGAAAGACTGCCTCCGAAAGTGATTTATTGAATAGGTCCGTAATGTTATCCACCAACACAGGAGCAATAATTAAGAATAGCTTAGGAGAAATCAGATCAATGGGAGAGCCGGACTTTATCTTTTGCATGGCACTAGAGACTTGTCTAGTGTCACATTTGGTAAATTCGTCTAGAAGGTGGGAGGGAACAGCGAGGGCGCCAGGCTCGTCAACTGGATGAGAACTGTTACCATGGAGAGACAGAGATAGGTGAATAGCTAAAATCTTTTCTTCGAAAAAATTAGAAAGGGAGTCTGCCCAGTGTTGAGAATCGAGTGCTGACGGCTGGTTTCTTGGGGTTGTGAATTCCTTCAGAATTTGGTATAATTCCTTGGTGGAATTTTCAGCCTTATTTATCCTGTCCATTAAAAACGATTTCTTAGCCACTTTAATTTCAGTCATATAGCTATGGTGTATTTTTTTATAAATTGCGTGGTCACCCGAGTTTTTACTCTTGCGCCATTTGCGTTCTGCTGTACGACATGTCGACTTTATGGTTCTTAATTGGTCTGTGAACCATGGGGCGGTTCTAATCTTGGTCTTTACTTGTACAGAGGGAGCAATTCCATCCAGTGTGGTTAAAACTGCCTCCTCTAGGATATGTAGTGTTTGATTTACACCAGTATCAGGACTGATTAAATCATAAATGTTGACATAAAAGAAATGATCTCACGCAAATTAGGGAACCCATAACCAGGAGACTGCACAGCCAGTGAACATTAGTACTATTGGATGCTTCCCAGTGCTAGGTGTGGAGCCCACCGATGAAGCATTCCACTGTTTCTTCCAGGGGGTTTGTAATATGTTTGTTTATAGCGAGCGTACAACAGTCCTTTAACTCCTCCTTCTCTCTCTTCACTGCGTTAGCTACCTGTTTTGTTCCTGGTATGTGGGTGAGAGAGAATCGCGTGACTGTGTGTGAGAGAGAATCGTGTGACTGTGTGTGATGAGAGAGAATTGTGTGACTGTGTGTGAGAGAGAATCGTGCCATGTTCTTCTGCTAATGCTATTTGTCCTTTACCTTTCAACAAAAAGAATACCTCTCCAACCATCGATGGAAAATCTTTTAACTACAAGAGTTCCTTGTATTAACTCTGAGTCTATTCAATAAATGTGCTTTATCTCTTTAGACACAGATATATTTTCCCATGCATTGAATTTAGACTTATACTTCAAAGCAATTATATCAATATTTAATCATATGCCATATCCTTTGGCTGTATCAAAACGTTTTCTATTTAAAAAGAACAATGGAATAGCACATTGACGCTTTTATATGTCACAAAAACAATTCATACATTGTTGAAGACAAGACTTAAACATAAGCGCATCAACTGGTTTGTCTGAATAACAACATGCTTGAAGAAGAGAATTAAACAATACAAAGGAAATTAGACATTACAATCATATCAAAAACATCAACGTAGACATTTATAAGAACATTTATGGATCTTTATATGTCCTACTATGTTTTTGTGTGTCGGGGCCTATCTATTTTAGCTCCACGATGCTTGTTTATCGAGTGGTCCTGGTGAGGTCAGAGTGTAAGTATAAAACTCCTTGTCTATGCCAGTTTTCCTAAGATTAGACTGTCTGTTTTTAATGTAATTTTTCAGAATAGTTACTCTTGGCCTCAATAATATGGTGCTGACGCGTTTCAACCTTCTTAATGGGACCATGGTATATTTTAACTGATGGTCTTCATCAGGGCGGGAGAAACAGGACATAAAGGTGTTGTTAGCTATCAGTTAATATGTGTGTGCTATACTTTGATTAATCTTTATACTAAAGTATATACATACCGGAAATTCTTGAGTGTGTGGTAGATGGCCAACTTTAAGGAAAGTCTGTCAGTGTCTTTGATAATTCTTTTTCTCATATATTATGCTGTTCTTCTTATCAACTTTCGTACTTGAGCTGTCTATGGGTTGCATAGGGGAGGGGAAAACTTTAGAGCTGGTGTCACCTGCGTAGCTCACAGTCTCTATACACACTTAGGGCTATCGTGCAATAGTGCAGTGACTGTGTGTTTTGAAAGCGTGTACATTTCAAGCATAACAGTGTTTATGGTCCTCTTTATACATTGTGGCTCGCAAGCTTTATGTGCTCTGGCATGCTTTATACGGTGCATTAAAGGAAGAAGGCGATATGGATTTATTCTCCAGTTTAGTGGCCAACATGCTGAATAAACACCGTGTTGCGCCCATGCTTACAGAATACTCCTTTGTGGCGCGTGCTCACCTTACACGAGCCTCCGCGAATGCTGTGGATTTACCTTTTGAAGAAAAGTCGTCATCTTCTTCTTACGGGTGTTACCCGGTGAGGGAAATGGCTCTGCTGTACTCCATGACAGCTACTTGTTGCACATGATTACTCATCAATGTCCTTTTTACCGTAATCATATCCGTATAATGAGTAGCGTCTGACGTATTTCCTACGTCTATGGGCTGAACCTGACTTCCGGGCTTCATGACTCTCCATAGATGTCACGGGAACCTAATCATTTCCGCGTAGCGAGTAGCATCTGACGTATTTCCTACGTCTAAGGGCTGAGCCTGACTTTGCCTGACTTCTGGGCTTCACGACTCTCCATGGTTGTCATGGGAACCTGAAGTTGGTATCGTAATTGATTCCCTTTTGCCAATGGGGCTTCACTTTTGAGGTGTTTTGTCACTGCAGATCTACCTCCAGAATCTCAAGAGTCTATGTAGCAGGGAGCAACTGTCCCTTGTTAGTGGATCAAACCCCTTGTATTCTTGTATAGGTGCACAGTCTATATCATCTACTTTGTATAGATGTTAGCAGGATTTTGCTGATGGTCTCCTTTATATTAAGGGTGGGCGACAATTTCCGTTCTGCTTGCGAAAATTGCGAAATTTTCACGTTCCTCACAGAACGCGAAAATGTCGAAACTTTCGCGATCCGCGGTGGAACGGAAATATGCAGGACAGGATTCATTCTGGCACAATGCTCCTGTCATTAAACCTCAACAGGAAGCACTTACAGATATAAATAAAGCAGGTGTCCGAGTTGAAGGTCAAATTCAGTAACGCATTAATCAGCACAAAAGATTCATGAGCACGGTGGAGGCTAGGCAGGTGTGCTTTCTCTCCATATCTATCAACAATTTGCTGTAATCCTTGATGGAGGTCTGTGCATCCATGAGTTTCTCGAGCGTAATCCCCTTGTAGTTCCTGACACCAGGAGGTTCTGTCTCCTCATCTGCTGCTCTGGTCGGTCTCTGACCCTTTATAAACAAGAGGCATGTGAACTGCATAGAAGCCCTGCCGTTTGGCCCCATCCCACACACCAGCGGAGTGCAACGTCTTCCCGCCCTTTCCCCACTATGATGGCTAGCTCACTCGAGGGACCCCGCGGTGGCAAAAGTTACAGACACACATGGTCACTGGAGACAACTCTTCTGGCCCTTTACGCAGCTGTAGTGTAGGGAATGCACTATACATTTACCCACCGAGGTAGCACTTACTGATTAGCCAGTAGAAAGTAGTCCAGTTGAGTAGAGGTATTGCACAAAACGGTGGCATCTTCTTGGATAAATAATTCAGTAAGGCATTAATCAGCCCAAAATCTCCGCGAGCACGCAAAATTTCGCGTGTTCGCGGGGTTTTTTGCCGTTTCGCGATATTTTGCGACCGGCAATTTCGCAAATTCCGCCCACCCTTACTTTATATGCAATGTATAATTTCGCTCATTTCATTTAGTCCCTTCTCAGTTGTCCCCAATCGCAGGATAGTTTTAGGTTCAAATCTGGACAATAATGTGTCTATGTTCTTACCAGTAACATGTTTCAAGATTGTCCATGTACCTGACCTTTATATTACGGAAAGTTGCATGCCTGCTGTTATTTTTGTACCTTGATTCTGTTGTAAAGCTCTGTAGAAAACAAACTTCCCAGTACACAAAAGACAAAACAATTTTCATAACCAATGCTGGCTTTAATGTATGACATAAATGAAAGTGTGACCCTTCGCAGTATAATGTAAGCATATTTTACCTTTGAATTTATAAGTAAAACAAGGTGTTTTTGAAATGTATTATACAACTTTATAAAATGTTAAAACACAGTTGACAGGTGGCTCCATGTTATGTATAACACCTTCAGCTAATGCTGGCATTTTAGCCACCAGCACGTTGCACGCTAGGGGTTTAACCCCATAATGAAACTATTAACAGCAAACCTATAACCCAACAATGCAACATACTGTTGGCTTAAAAGCCAGGAATAGTTGATGGCATCCTATGTTGAAGTGCCAATTGGCAAGTTTGTGAAATGCAGAAAAAAATATAGTTCCTGACTCCACCTTTGGTCATGTAGGCAATCATGGTTTATAAAGCTCAGTGGGCGAGAGGGCATAGACAGTCATGCAAATGCAAGCACCCACAGCTAGTGAGCTAACAGTACCACTCTTTGGAAAAGCAGCATGTAAAAGAAGGTGCTATTTGTGAGAACAACGCGAGCAGCAGCCAGGACTGCCACCTTTCTGTGAGGAAAATATCGGCCATTCGTTTATGTTTTGCGAGGCTGGAAGGCCCAAGAGCTGGGGGATAAAAAACACATTCATTACTGTTTGTCTCGTTGCAATTGTCCCTGTATTTGCTCCAATTATCACCTAGAAGTGATTTGACAACTCTCAAGTACTTTTTAAGTGATTTCATAATTGGTTTCCTGTGTGCAATGTTTAATTAAAGAAAATACTGTCTTTCACTGCTTTTCCCAATAGTTTTATCTGCCTAGACTTAACAATGCAGAGCAGGCCAGTAAACAACAGCCATATGGCAACCCTAGCAGTAAGACCTTTCTGACGAGACACAGAGAGAGGCAAAACAATGTGCTGGCACTCCACTTCCAGAGCTCATCCTCGGCTTAGAGGCTGGCACGATTTAGAGTATTACCTTGAACAAATGCAAGTCCTGCTGGTGAAGGCCGCCAGTGCTGGAGACCCTGAGGGGTTAGTCAGAGTTCCAGGAATGCATAACTTGTAATTATGTGAGATCCCAGAGTGACGGTGGGGGTTCTGGTTTACCTTTTTAGAAGTAGGGACAGTAGTCTGATGGGGAGGCCTTTAAAAATGCCCCACAGCCTAACCTGGAACTTGGAGCCTTTAAACAGATATGTTTCCTTCGCCTTTCTCTGGTCTTTTCTCCCATTGCCTTGGGCAGGCAGGGAAGTGAGGGGCAGCACCTCATGCTGCCAACAATTCTGGTACAAATGGAGTGGGACAGTCACGTGTGTGTGTCAATCAATCAATCAATTATTCAATCAACCTTCTTTATTCGATTTTAAGAAGCAAAATCATAAAAGTCAGACACAATAAAAATACATTCCATAAAAATATAAATCAAATAAAATACAATTCGATTGACTTTAGAACGCCAGAAAGATAGCGTGATATAAATAGCACACTGTGGGAGTGGTTTAAAACTGAAGGAACAGTAAAGCAGGTCTCACTTGATTAAAATTCATGTTCTTCAAAGAGTGGAAGCATAGATTTAAAACGCAAATGATTGCATTTCGAGCAGACCATGACTATGTGTAAAGTGTCCTTAATAGAGACATTATCACAGTCACACACAGGGAGCCTAGAGTCTTTATAACAACCATGATTAAAAGACACAAGCCAGGGGAATAAATTAAGTCTAAAGAGAGTCAGGAGTTGTCGCTGGTGTAGAGGCATGTCCAAGGTAAGGACGGCTCCAAACCGCAAACAGTTTTCACTAAATGTGTGTGATGCACTGAAAGCTTGTTCTGAGCAGAAGCCTCCCGATCTGCTGTCATCTTATTTCTGTAGGCTTCTTTGACCCAACTTTTATCAGTTTGAACAATGCCACTTGGATCATAATAAGGTTCTGGTCTCCCTAAGGTTTCCATTGTGGAGGAGACCTAAGTCAGCCAAGGGATCAGAGAAGAGTTATCCAGGTTCATGCAATCTTGCATGATCAGCCTGTTGATCATGCTATAAGCTCCTCCTTGTACCATACGGAAAGTCAAAGCAACACAGGGCAGAGCCGAATAAAATCAATCACATTGCCCATTATCACTCTTCATGAACAACCTCAGGAGGTGTACTTTGTGGCACCTCTAAAAGGGACCTGAGGAGTTTGTTCTCCGCCACTTGGCCTTATCCCCAAATGCCACACCCATAACTAGATATTGGAATACACTTGGCTTGAATATGTCCAGGGCTGTTTTAATGTGAGTGTGTCCCATTCGCCGGGAGAAGTCTCCAATACTAAATATTGCCCTACTAAAGGCTGCCACGTTGGGATTAATTAAAGGATGCCAGCTGAGACTAGACTCTAAATGAACACCCAAATACCTAAACTTGTCAACCTGGCTAATATGATGACCATCTAATATGAATTTCATTGTCTTTGTCTTAGGCGGGCCAAACTTTATCACGTGGGATTTAGAGAAATTAATGGAAAGGTCAAGGCTATTCATAAAGTCAGTAAATAAATCTAAATGTTTCTGTAACCCCATAGCAGTCCGAGCAATTAAAACTGTGTCATCTGCATAAAGCAGAGCAGGGATCATGCGACCGCCAGCTGTGGGGGTGTCAAGGTGTGAGTCTGTGAGAGCTGATTCTAGTTGATTAATGGAGAGAATAAATAAAAATAGCGCAAGAATGCAACCCTTATGAACCCCTCGCTTTAGTTCAAAGTGTGGTGTGAATTCACCATTAGGGCCATACCTAATAGAATCAGAGAGGTCCCTGAGCAAATCACCCAAAATTATACCAGGGTGGGCTCTATGTCCATCTAAGCCATCAAGGACCACAGCCTGGAGCGATTGACTCTATGAAAGGCCAAGCTGAGGTCCATGAAGGCCAGATGGATTGCCCCTCTCTTAGCCCTGGTATACTTGCAAATCAGCAGGTATAGGTTCAAGTTTTGCTCGAAAGTGCCCCTTCATGGCCTAAATCCATATTGCAGATCGGACAAGATATTGTGTTCCTCTGCGCAGTTAGAGAGTCGCTTCAACAGGATCCGACCTACGATTTTCACCTCAGAGTCGATAAGGGAAATTGGTCTTAGCAGGCCGAGTCTGACCTGTTTCCCTTTTTAAAAATTGGGACTATAACTGATTAGCGCCAGGTTGATGGAAGGGAACCTCTAATGGCTGCATTTAAATTCTGGGTTATTAAGAGAGTCCAGAGATCGACAGAAAATTAAAAAAGATCACCAGGGACTCCGTTGGGTCCAGGGGCCTTGTTGGTAGAAAGATTAGTAATCGCAGAGGTCACCTCAGTCAATACAAATATAACGGGATAATCCTCCTGGCTGCCTTCTGACAGGGTGGCCTCTCCCTCTTGGCTATAAATAAGCCTTGAAATGCTCAACCCAGGCTTGCGAAGTAATAGTTGATGCTTGGACAGAGAGTTGGTTACTTTTGAACAAGGGGAGATTAACCACTCGCCAGAAAGCAGCAGGATCCCTCAACACACGTGTGTGTGTCATGAAGGGGAGTGGTCTGTAAAGGAGGGGGCAGCGTTTCATGGCACAATGGTATGTGTTGGGAAAGAGTGAGGTAGTTTGAGCCCATCTGCTCTTTTCAAAGGCTGCTGAAGAGTAGTGAGGCTAACCCTGGGCAGGTGTAGAAAGACTATGTCTGTGCCTTTCTGGGGCTGCTGAAGTGCAAGGGGACATGCCTAGTAAAGGTGCTGTAGGAGGTTTCTGTCTTTCTATGCTTCTGCCGAAATAAGAGGGACAAGCCCTTTTTAGTTGCATTACTGCCCTGCTTCCGTTGTACTCAGGATCACAGTTCCCATACTTTGTGTATGCACAAACATGCATGGCTGTCCCTGTTTAAACTTCATACAGTGTGGGACAACTACAATCTCATACCCAGCAGTGGAAGTCTGTGTGGCGGCACTTCGATTTCCTTTTTTAGGTTTTGCAAGCACAGCGCTTGTGCTGTGCTTGTGAAATCTATTGTATTTAATATATCTTAAAAGGGGCTCCATCCCACCTTCACTTCTTATTGGTCAGTGTGCTTGTCACTTTGGTTCCTTGATTCTTTTGGTTGTAGGTGTTCTATTTCCTGTTCTTTTGTGTGTATTTCTCTTATCAGTCTGCCACGGCTAAGTACTCGTTCTCATCTGCCCACTTTGATGGGAACTTCTTTAATTTGCAAGTGCCACGGCCGATTAGATCGCCCACTGCTGAAAAAGAATGTTCTCAGGCCGATCTCATTGGCCCACAGCTCTGTCCTGTAGCAGGAGGAGGTTTATCGTCACTCTGTGACTCCTCTATTTCTGGCAAACCCTCCACACTCACTAAACCCCTACCCTGTCCACTCCCAGAAATCCTGTCCCTAAACCATTATTATTTTTGGCAGAGTGAAGAAGAATCTTTACCTGCTCTTTTAATTCCTCAAGTGTGCTTCATGAGATGCTCCCCCAGATTTGGCAGGCTGACCTGTAAGTGTGATCAAAAACCAGCAAGTATTGAAGGAGGAATTCCTATTGACAGGCAGGGGTGAAGAAGGTGGACGGGGACAACATGATCTGCTTTTTTTAAAGTTTATTTTTTGCATTTTTATATAGTAACAATCTCGACCCAAAGGTATTGGAGCCCTTTACATGAGCACCTTTTACATTTCACAAGGACACATTCATTTCTTGGTAGACACTGGGAAAATAGGTGATTTGCCCAGAATCACAGGATGTTGAGCTGACGCCGAGACTCGAACTTGGTAACCCAGCTCCAAAGTCGCCAGAGAGGTAGGCGCAGCGATGAAGTGCAAGAAATGAAAGGCTTGTGAAAGAACACCTCATTTGTTAGAATAGCCTCATTTCAAATGTAATTCGTAGGGATACATCGATAGGCACAAATCTCTCCTGCTCAGGGTTACCCTTCTATAACTCCACCCACTTACATCTGCATAAGATTAAACAATGTTGGGAGAGAAGGGTCGGAGCAGCGGCAGTGTTTCCCTCCATCAGCAACATCAAAGTCCCCTGGAGCGGTAACAGCATTGAACACTCCACAGTGATGTATTCAAGCTGTAAAGAGTGTGAAATCACTGTCTTCAAGTCTGATTTACGTGTCACATTCTCAACTGCTAATGGTTGTAAATGCAACCATATTCATATATTGTACATCACCATTATTGTTGCTGTTCTGATGCACAAAGCCTTTCACTTAAATACTCCCTTGTACCTGGCTCAAAAACCTGAACTGTCGTGTGGGGTAAGAGCCTCAAGAAGCACCTCTACCTTCCTCCTGAAACCACTCATTCTTAACAAAAAGAGAACTTGTCACAGAGCTTTTTCAGGTGCTGCCCCAAAGATATGGAACTCCCTTCCACAGGAAGCACGCAGAATCTCTTCAGTGACAATGTTCAAATTGGAAGCCAAAAGATTCCTTATGAACACATTCTTACCCTAAGAGGGATAGGCTTCACTTGCTTGTTTTCATTGTTCCTACTACCATTGTACCACCATTTGTTACGGCTCTTCTTTACTGCATACTCTTGACCCTCACTTGTCGCCCGCCTACACTTGCTGATTGCGTTACCCTCCTGGGTACAATTGTCCTGTAATCTGCGAATAATTTTGTAAAACATTTTCTTACTTGATGTGGATATTGCATTTATGTCCTTCCTTCTATCATATTGTAAAGCGCTCTGATATCCCTTGGGATCTTGTTCGTGCTATATAAAACTTTATAAATAAATAAACAGGGACAGTGACTGAAGATGGAACGAACATCGCAGCAGCCAGTAACTGTTTTTTTTCCCATTCCTGACGATACACTGCTGATGTATTGATTGAAAGCAGTGATGAGGCAGCCGGTGTACAAATGCATGATGCTTTACAAATTATACATCATGCATTTACAAAGCTAATTCCGTAACAAAGTAAAGCCACACTGATTAGAGTGCACAGGTGATGTTTATCGTGTTTGTATTTGCATAGTTGAGAGATCAGTGAGCACAGATCACCAGGATTGATCATCACAAATCCATGGTGATCAGTGTTCCCCACCCTAACGTCACCTACTCAAACCTCATAAGAATAAACAATGTTGGGCGTGAGGGGTCAGAGCAACAGCAGTGTTTCCCTCCATGGGCAGCATCAACGGCACCTGGAGCTGTAAACATGTCTTTTTAGGTTTCACCCAGGCAGCGCATGTACTGTCTCTTTGACACATGCTGTATCCAGAATATGGTCTGTTACTCCGCCCATCTTTTTAATTGGCTCCTTTGACTGTTCTTCCAAAATGCTGTTTTTAGTTTGGTTAATGTGTTTAGTAGTCCCTCCTTTTGTACTTGTTGTAAGCTCCCATGGGGACTACCCCTGTTACATGTGATCTTACTCAGTTTGTTTTTTTAACAGTTTTTGAGCAATCCCCTTTTTTTACGGACTTTTTGGGAGCTCGTGTTGGAACCATGTCAGCAATGCACTTTCCTGA
Source organism: Triturus cristatus (assembly GCF_964204655.1). Taxonomy (NCBI): domain Eukaryota; kingdom Metazoa; phylum Chordata; class Amphibia; order Caudata; family Salamandridae; genus Triturus; species Triturus cristatus. The sequence goes on along the minus strand of NC_140590.1, from coordinate 721,093,709 downwards.
GCTTAATGGATTATTTTTTGTGTGCGTATTTTAAATGCTGTACTTTTCAGGACAGCAGCAGTGAAAAACACTCCCCAGGAGCAGCTACGTGGTTTAGATGTTATTGCTCGCTTTGGGGATGGTGACTGCCACTGCATCTGCTCGTAAACACTGTTTAAGTGCACTGCAGGCATAAGAGGAAATACAAGATAATATCCCTGGATTATATTATGTAGGACGTGTGCTTTGAATTGCTGTGTTGGTGAAAGTGGAAAAGCATAAATGTTTTTTTTTGGCAGATTTGAGGGTGGGGTATTCCTAAAGGAGTGGTGATTCTTAGCTGCTTCCTTTTTTTGTCTGTCAACGCCCGCTTCACGGCCACCGCGCTTCATGCCGCTTCATGTTTCCTGAAGCGCTGAGCTCGTGAAGCGGGTGTCATGTTGATAAAAGAAAGGCACAGGCTGCTTACTCCGACTTCAAAACAGGGCACATCTCTGTTCCATTCCGGGTGTATGAGTATGCTGGAGTATCACCAACACCAATCCAAAGCATATGGCAAGTAACAACCTCCCTCCCAAGCGAGCTATACGATTGTCTATGAGCACCATGGGAAAACTACATTTCCCAGTGGCCGAGCTCCACACTTCTGTTTTGTTATAAACAGGGAAGTGAATGCGCAACCGGTGGTAGAAGGCTATCCGAAGGCGTGGCTTAACGGAAATAAGGTAGGCTTTTAACCACCGGCATAGCCATATATCCCTTATTTAATCCTCTACTTTCAATGGGGTAAACGGAACGTCACTTTTTCTGTAAGCAGCTTGCCAACTTCTTCAGGCAAATATGGGAACATTCAGCCAGTTCTCCTTTTGCTTCCTTCGTCCGAGGTAGTACACGCTTCTCACATTCTGCATTCACTTAAGTTTCAAAGTGCTTGCTGCGCCCAACACCTCAGGATTTCAGATTCTGTGCTTCCCTGCCAGTAAAGAGAAGGAGGGGATTGTGCTCCTACATATGCATCACTTTGGTGATCTTAAAGTAGCTAGTAAGTCTGGATAGTGTATAACCTGCTGCTATGGCAGAAGGCACTATCTGCATGTCAAAGGAAGTAAGTATCATGCGAGGCACTGTCGCAAGTGCTCGAACTTTGCTACCACCGTGCCCGCTATGGGCCACGCAGTTTGAGGCCGGGGTCAATTCTATTCCCGTTTGTCATGAATGGGCTCTGGCAGGTGTGTGAAAGCTAGGCCTCACCCCAGCAGGTACAAACAGATCTTGGGTTCCTGACTTATTCATTCAATTCTGTCTGTTTTATAGAAGAGGAATTTTTTTCAAAGCTTGTACCGCATCAAAAACGGCATGCGCAAGCAGTGTCAGAATGAAAAGGTCTGCTTTGGCCTTTTCAAGCCTGGTCACGCTCAGTATGAGTGCAGGAAGCCTCAGACTGCTTGCCCCTAGTACTATCAACTATTATTCCCAGTTGCCTGAAGGATGGTATTGTGCACTGACAATACAAAATGGAGGGATATTTGCAGTGTTAGAAGTGGGGGGGAACGGAAGGGCACGGCGTGCCCCTACTTTTAAAAATTATGCTAGTCCGTTCCCCTACTTCTTGATTTTAAAAAAGCGTCCCGGGTCTGCCCTAATTCAGGCCCGGTTCTAATAAGGGCTTGAAGGCAGGCGCGAAACGCCATGGGGCTCAAAGTGCTTCAAAGCCCGGGCGCACACACACAGACAGTTTCATAGATTATCGCAGCCGTACCTGAGTACTTCACAGGTCTTTAAAAGACCATTTACATGTTAACGAGGCTTTGTTTATTTTTTCACCCCTTCATCTCCAACAGGGGCATGGGACAAATCCTTTCTTTGGCCGCGGTAACCTTTGCCTACTGTCCTGCTGCGTGGATATTCTTTTTCTATGCAGCGCAGGAGAAAATAAGTTTGTTTATTTTAATTCACCTTTCCCAACCCCTGCAGCTGCTTATCACTTCAGGCTGCGACACTAAGATTGACTAATGCAGTAGGTAGGAGAATGTGTCACTATTTGTTTTTCTTTTTAAATTCTGCACAGGCGCAGCAGGATCTGTACTTCGTGTGTGCTTCATTTAATCAGTTTTTATCGTTATCATGGCTGATGCAGGACAACAATAGGACAATAAAAAAATGCCCAGATAACGCTGGGGATTAATGATCCTGCTGGAGAGCAATCATTTCTCTGTTAGTAGTTAAGTTCAGATGAACTGTATTTTATGCGGAAGCTCAGTGGGTTACTGTCATTGTGACAGAGATCCTTGTGTTACTTGCAGTTCAGAAGTTACAATCCTAACATAGGACAGTGACCAATGAACTGTCATCAAAGAGCTAAATGCAAACCTGAATGATAGAACTTCGCGTTTTTTGTTTTGTGATATAGTTAGAACTTCCCCAGTCTTTCATTATTCTAATGTTGCTAAAATGAGTATCTTTGGGCAGATATACATTATTATCAGTAAAGCCAACCCCCAACCACAGGAGAACTCTTTAAATCCTGAGTTTGTGCTTCTCCAGACCAAACCCTCTTAAAATAACTGCCCACCAGTATGGATGACGTGTGATTCCTACACCTTGTAATCCTCATTGGCTTATGTGACATTCCCTGTAGACTGATTTACATACTTGTATGATTCGTTGTCTCTGTATAATGTGTGCGTGGTGTAAAGTACTGACACACACTACACTGATATGAGTAGCGCTACACAACAAATGAAATGCATATGAGAGAGGGGCTACGTAAAGCTGAGGGGCACTGTTGGAGGGTGGTAGTGAGGGAATCCGAGGAGGAGGTAGTGGGAGTGGCTATGGAGCGATGAGGGGCACTGTTGGAGGGTGGCAGTGAGGGAGTCCGAGGAAGAGGTCATGGGGGGGAGGGGGGAGCTAGGGAGAGATGAGGGGCACTGCTGGAGGATGGTAGTGAGGGATTCTGAGGAGAAGGTCATGAGGGGGAGGGGCTACAGCGAAATGAGGGGCACTGGTGGAGGGTGGCAGTGAGGGAATCCGAGGAGGAGGTCATGAGGGGGAGGGGCTATGGGGAGATGAGGAGCACTTGTGGCGTATGGCAGTGATTATTGGTGTGGCACCAAAAAAGACTTTCGCATCAGCGCTAAAGCCGGCCTTGTCATGGCCTTTCTGTTTTTGTTTATTTAATTAGCAGTCGGGTCATAAGGGCTACTGTGGAACATACTTTAAAGTGTGTGCTAATTATATTTACTGCTATATTCAATGTTTTAAGTTTGAAGGTGATTTTACTAAAGTTTTTACCGGGAAAAATGAAAGTGGAGCCCGATGGTGCCTGATATGGGGCTGGGTCCCAAGGTCAGCTGTGAGATAAGGTGCACTGGAGAGGAGTAGTGGATAATCAAGCCTGTAAGGGAGTGAGTTGCGGAGTCCGGGGTCAGGTGGAGGTAGCAATGAAGAGGGATCCTCCATGAAGGCTCGAACAGAGGGAGCCCAAGTAGTGTCACTTGCCTGATACTACCACCTCAGAAACCTCCTCTTCCCATCAAAGGAAAATTACATAGAAAAAACAGTTTTTGAGAGTGATAATATTTAGAAAGGGATTTGGAAAAGAGTGCGATTTAGTGGGCCTTGTAAGACTAAGAAGAGATAAAGGAGGGCCCGGAGGATTTGCAGTCTGGGTGTTGCTACTCCCAAGATAAATTTGAAAAAAAAACTATAGGGTCAAATACTGCATTTTATTTTCAACACCCCATTTTTACACAAATTCTCTCCAAAGCCATTACTGTGCCAAGACAACATCCCCAGGAGTTGACCACATTTTTTTTCAAGATGCACAATATGTTCCTCCCATAAGTAAATATTTACCTCCACTTTGCCAAGGCCTGTGTTTTGTCCTGCTTGCTCACATGTTATCTCACTCAGGCTCACTACCTCCATTATTCATTCTCATTCACTTTCCCTTTTACTCAAAATTGCTCACTTGCACTCACTCTTCAACATTCAGTATCACATTCTCACTCACTCAGTCTCACCACTTTTTCCTACTCTGATTACCTCATTCTAACTTACAGTTTCACTTACTCTACGTGACTCCTTCTCACTCACTTTCTCTCACTTTCATCGACATACACTCTTTCACTCATGCTCAGTTACATTCAGGCACTCACATTCACACCCACATTTACTTACTCGCACTCATTCTTCTTTGCAGGAAACTTTAATACATATGTGCTATACTATGTTTGAGCAGCTAGCTGGCTGACATGAATAAGAATTATTTATTTATTTATCTCACTTGTAAGCGCACTGTCACCTAACAGGCATCCTGGCGCTGACAATCAAGAGTGCACAATTTGTGGATAAGAAGGAGCCCTTGTGGGTTTCCGTGAGCCAGATCAGATTCTCTTGAAGAGTTCCTTTGTCTCTGAGCCCTGCTTAACACATGTGTACAGGAGGAGCCCTATATTCATGTCCTCAATGTTTGAGACAAAAAATACTCATTGATTTCTGAACGAGAGTAAAAGCGTCAAGGTAACAAGTCGTTCCTGCTTATATTTTGCATGCTTTACATAATCCTGCATTCCCTATGAGTATTTGCTTTTCCCAGAATGTTGTTACTTTTGTTCAGGCACTGCATAATTTGAAATGAGTCACATCCAGGTGCTTATAATGGGGCAGAATTGGGTTGTAGGTGAAGACAGTGCGAGTTTCACTCAGTGGGGCAGAAGGGTGTTCGGTGGGGATAGGATGTGGCATTATGGCCAGAGCTACCAAATTTGGAACTGGGGAACCTGGTTCAGCCTTCATGCCTTGTCCATCAGACCACTCCCGAGGGAGCACCCATGATAGACTTTAGAAGGCCCCACTAGACCTTAGAAGCCCTGGTCTCTTAGCACCAGAAGGTGAACCCTACCGGTGGCCAGTTGGGTAAACTTGAAGCCCTGTCCACCACAATTCATACCCAGGTTCACCACCAGTCTTGCGGGCAGGTCTACAAAGCAGCACACCCTAGAGCAGCAGTGGCTTTGTCACGCAGTAGTTTTCCTGCAATAATAAAAGTCTCCCACACAACCCCCACGGTTTTTGACGCATTCATAGATTTACAAGGACTTGTAATCCTGGGAATGCGGCAAAATCTTGCGCTGCCCCAGAGGAGGCATAACTAGGAGAAATATCTTTATTTCTCCTTGCTTTTTCCTCTTTCAAACTGTGCTTTATTCTGCAGCCCACATAGAAAGATGAAAAAGCCTCTCAAGATTGTTTTTGTACAGGAAGGTGCCCCTTCCTGCACAAAAACAATCCTGCATGCAAAGGAGGCACCCTTGCACCATGGGGCAAGTGTGCCTGCGTTGAAGTTAGGCTGTCGAAATGGCGCCAGTGCAGGGGAAAAAGACCGGAATGCACCATATTGGATAAATACGGCACATTCCCGCCCTTTCACTGTGACGCAGGGCAGCGCAGCAAAGTAACTTGCTGTGCTGCCCTGCGCCACCATTCCCATAAATATGTCCCTAAGCTCACGAATAGTAAATTGACCACACTAATTATCTGTGTAAGAGCATGTATTGATAAACACAATGAGCCACTGACCTTTTTCTTGGACCTTGTTGAGTTGCCAAGCACAGCAGCAGATCTAATCTTAGATACCTTACTTGCATGCTTAGAGAGACACGGTTTTACTGACGAGTATTTAAAAAGTCATTTGGTTCAGCTTGTAACAGATGGTGCTTCCAATATGATAGGTAGGAAATCCGGTGTGGCAACTCTTCTGAAACTGAAATATCCACAGTTGAGTGTATGGCACTGTGCTAACCATAAGCTGGAGCTTGCTGTGGGTGATGTTTGTAAAGAAGTCGCAGGCATTAATCAGCTCAAATTTTTTTTCGATAAACTATATACCACCTACCATGCCTCTCCGAAAAATCAGAGAGAGCTTGGGGAATGTGCTCTGGAGGTAGAAGTAAGAATTCTGGCAATTGGAAAGGTGCTAGATGTACGTTGGGTGTCCTCAAGTGAAAGATCTGTGAGAGCTGTTTGGAATAACTACAAAGGACTTATTAAACATTTCATGGAATCTTCCGAAGACTCAACGAGGAGTGACATTGAGCAGAGGAAATATGCTGGTTTAAACCGTTTATTAACCTCCCTGGTGTTTGTTGAAAATATGGGCATTTTATATGATGCTCTCACAGAATTGGGTGACCTATCCAGAAGGCTGCAGCGGCGTGATATGACCATATATGAGGCCGATCGTTCAATACAGATGCAGATTTTAGTGTTTGAATCAATGGCTGATGCACCTGGGCCCTTTGTTTGCTACAACTGCATTAGATGCTGCTGAACGGATGCAGTTTGCTGGTGTAGGACTGCAACAGAACAAAGGCTGTGTTAGCATCAAAAGGGCACAGTTCTTTAGGAGCTTAGCAAATAACCTGCGAAAAAGGATGACAATGTCTAATGCATCAAATGTTTCTATATGCACAACCACAAACAATGATGAAATAGAATACAAAGAGTTAGTACATAGAATGAAACTCCTACAACCAGTTTATTGGCCAGATCCAGTAGACATCTTATACGGTGAGGGAGAATTACAAAACCTTTGTAGCAGGTTGCATGTATTTGATACCAGGCAGTACATCCTTGGTTTCAGAGAGTACAAACAAAATAAAAATTGCATCTCTGAAAGCCTGAAACCATTAATGCACATTATAAACACCTTTTGTACCTCAACTGCTGAATGTGAACGGGGCTTTAGTGTAATGAATGATGTGCTCACACCACTGCGGAACAGAATATCAATCAATCGTCTGTCTTCTACAATGTTCATAAATATCGTGGGGCCACCTGTCATAGAATTTAAACTTGAATTTTATGTTCAGAAATGGTTAGAAAAAGGGAGGAGAAGTACAGATGAAAGAAACTGCATGGCTCGGAGACAAATGGCTTATGATTCCACTTATAAGCGTATTTGGAATATTCTGTGATTGGAAACATGTCCCACATTGTAAATGAATTAAATATAAACAACTTATATATTAAACCTTAAATAAACATGTTTATTGATTCTTTGAATTAAATAACGTTATAAGCTGTAACTGGTCAGTGAAATGCCAAACGTTCAAAAATTGGTATGTTTTGCTATTTCTAGCCACACCTCCGACTCCGCCCACTAATCCAATCCTTGGGTTATTCCCGCCCCCTGAGTCTCCGCCCACAGTTCCCCTACTTTTTTTTCCCCACTTCGACCACTGGATATTTGCAGAGTGGAGTTTAGCGGCTCAAATACAACAGATAATCAAAAGCTTGTGTGTAGAACTGAACTTGTAGGTCTTTTTCCAGTTTATTCGGATAATAGCTGACTAAAAGTGTTTTGTTTTGTATAATGCAAGAGCCTGAGTTATGCCATGTTAATTTTATTCAAGTATCAAACCAGAATAAAAAAGCGGGGAGCAACTCTTGTAAAGCAGATTGAAAACAGGCTTATTAAGAGCGCCAAACACGATAGCTGCTGGTTATCAGATTTCCGAGGCTGACCACAATCCCATTTTATTCAGTGGCAGCAAGTTGCTGTGTTTTGATAATCTATAATAGGCTTTCCATTTTGAATGAATGTGTTTTCTTTTAGGAGTTATTTAGCACGTTTTCATTATGTTTTCTGCCCTTAAGGGTCAGAAAGGCTGTGGACTTTGACAAAATGCTTGTCTCCTGCCTACTCAAGGTTTGAAGGGACAAAAAGAGACTTCATGTTGTTTAGTAAAGCCCTCAGCTCACCTCTAGTATTACTTTCAATCTCCCGTCCTTCTGCCTGTAACCCCTGACCTTCTGCCTCTATTCTCTGCCCTGCTTTCTTCTCTCTGCCCTTCCAGCTCCCTGCCTTGAGCTCTACACTCTCATCCCACTTGCATTTTTTCTCCCTTTGCGCTCTCACTTCTGTATTTCTGCACTGCTCTTCTCATCTACCCTTATTTGACTTTTTTCATTCTCTCTTTGTCCTTGCTTCTCTCTCTCTACCTCCATCCTGCACTTTCCTATTCGCTTCACTACGCTCGGTCTTGCTCTTTTCCTTCTAAAATGTGTCTACATTGTCACCTTTTACCCATGCTTTTTACCAGGTAACAGCTGTTATGTTTTCATTCTCTGCCCCATTTTAATGCATTACTGTGTAGTTTTGGATGTTTGTTCACTACCAAAATCTCAAGTCATGGTGTTGCTTTGGCCTATCAGTCTCATTCAAAGGCCTCGTTCACTTAGTCCTTGCAGCATGCATGTGACGTCACCCCCTCAAATTACGTGTGTGCCAAGCCCTGCTGTGATCCTGGGCAGGCCAGATCCCATGATCATCACCGACTCCCTGTAAGTCGGCTTTGAAAAAAATGCAGTACCTCATTGTTTAGGTCTCACCTACACAATAATGTCTTATTGGTTATGTATATGGTAACAAAAATGCTTATAACACTTTTCTATTATAACTTTTCAACATGCTTCACAGCACCCGCGCTGCTCTACAACATAGCTTAAAAACATTGGCAAAGCCATTAGCTCTGGGTAAACAATCATAAAGTCCCAAAAATTAGACCTATTGGCTATGCCAGGGCTTGTTTTATGCATTTGCAATGCTAATTCCATAACAAAGTAAAGTCGCACTGGTTAGAGCGCACGGGTGACGTTTTATCCTTCTTGCATTTCCATAGTGATGGATGAGCGTGAGTGCACAAATCACCAAATAGCTCCAGAACATAACTTTCTCTCAGACGTTTGTATTTTATATGCTTGTCAGTCATTGGCAGTAGAGGATACATAGATTGCTCTGCAGCTATTGGTTAGTAAAATCTGCTCCGTGCTGATGGGAGTCCCAGAAACAGTGCATCCCTTGTTTCCTAGCCAGGCCTGACCGCATCATGACCTCTGACAGAGCCCCTTCATGTAATTGGATCGCTTGATACTGGAGCTCAAGGGAGAGCAATAACAAGATCTGAGCAGGTTCAGCTGCCCATTCATCATGCTCAATAAGCAAGTTGGTTTTACTTTTGAAATAATTCCATAGAGTGTCTTTCTGAAATTACTGTCACCGCTTGCTCAGTCGGGCCGTTAGACCGCCGAGTCTAGGTGCTGTGCTTTTTCATCTTTTTTTAATTTATTTTTTAGAGTTTTATATAGCGCAAACTAGACCCTAAGATATTGGGTATCAGAGCGCTTTATATGAGCACCAGTTTTGTTACAGATGGACACATTCATTTTTGTTAGGCACGGGGAGATTAAGTGATTTGCCCAGAATCACAGGATGTTGAGCGTTGTTGCCGAGACTGAACCCGGTTCCCCAGCTTCGAGATTTACCGCTCTAGCCATAAGGCTACATCCTCTCCCCATCTCTTCTTTCACCATCTAATTCTGCATTTACCACTGGACTTTCTGATCACTTTAGGCTTTGATATTGCAGGTGTTTGGGGTTGTTAGCCTAAAAAATGTCTGGTCTAACTTGTTTTATCTACCTTGCTGTTTTATTTTTCCTTAAACTTGAGACCAATGAAGTCCCTATTCGCCAAGATTAGAGCACAAGTTGCAATTTAAAATTTTAAATTTCCATATCATTAAATGTTTAGTGTAAATGGAAAACACACGTGCACAATGAAATTTCTGCTGAATTTTTGGAATATATGCCTCACTACGGAATGTTTTTGCTGAGGAAAAAACTGTGGATGCTCCTTTCCTCAGGGGTGTAGGAGACAGTACATTTTTTGGGGGGGGGGGCAGAGACAGGGTTGGGGACTTTCCATTGACCGTATACAAAGTGCCTGTTGTCGGTGAGCTGGCTCCTATAAACGTAACTGAATACAATCTCATAGTTCTGAAGTGAAAAAGAAAGGCAGGCAGGTAGGCAAACTTTGCAAGTATGCTTTATTGTTATTTACATTCTGCAATAGTGCAAGGGTGGATGTTGGATGTCAAGCATAGATTTTGGATTGGAAGAGAACCCTTTAACACATTCACAAAACTTTACTACTGCCTTGAGGAAGCATGGATTTTTAGTCCTGTCTACTTTTTAGGTCTCTTAATACAAAACAAAAGACCTGGTAATATTAAGACACTTCTTGTGATTACATGGGATAAATAGAAGGGCAATGTAAACAACTATTACACCAGCAGCAGTAGTTCTTATCATGAACTATCATTCCATCCCTCGTGTCATCAAGCTTAATATTTTAGAGTTTCCAAAAGTGAAAAGCAGCCAACCATGTGAAAAGTATTTCACCAACTTCTGTGAGAAACAGAAACAAAAAGTGTGAAAAAAAATTTGTGAAAAAATGAGAAAGCATCTCACGTGCGCAACACCAGAGGAGCTACTGGCAGGTTCTCACCAGTCTGCCCACGATTTTATCATCATCGATATCTTTCTCATGTATAAATAATTACGTGTCCCAATTTAAGGAAAAAAAAGGGGAAAAACAGGGAGTTTTTTAAAGGCAGCCCAAAACCAACAAAAGAAGGAAAAAGAAAGACCCGTGAAGTTTTTGCAAGTAAAATTAGGTCTGGCTCACGTATATATTCCAATTAATTTATTCCATTCCGTGAGTCATCCCAAGGTTAAAAACACACGGTCATGTTATGTAACCACATTCAGGAATGGCCAACATGTTTCATTGCCTACTTATCTTTGCGGCAAATTCATCAGGGCGTCAAGGGTCTGTAATCACTTCCCTGGGTTTTTTCTATTCGAAAAAGAGAATAACTGCACACACGCAGAAAACATAATAAACACACAAGGTTGGTGAGTGCATCAAAGAAACCAAATACACCCCACTTTAAATATCAGAGACATATATCCTGATAAACAAGACAACTGCGAGGTCATCAATGCAGGTTACCTAATGAGAGCCACGGGCCCGCATACCAGCTCTCAATTGGTTTAGGAGATCAGTGCAACTTGCACTCGTTGTCCCAGGTAAAAACACATCCGTTGCTTACACCTTCATCTGGAGAGACAAATGTGTCCAGTGAGTAAATAAATTTTTTTCTTGTGCTAGGAGTAGCCTTTATACACATCAACTGTTAACACCCATTATAAACATAAAAAGGACAGTGTCCGTCATTCAATGCCAGCCCCTGGCAATACCACCATCTCATTAGCATTAGTTAAATGGCAGTACCCACAAGTACCGATGTAGTTCATGTGGTCCCTCGGCACCCTACAATCGTTAGCGTCTAAATGGCTGCGAAGTTCACCGTGGTATATGCAAACTACCTGTTGCCCCTTCACAATGTTTCTCTACCACTGGATCAAATATCAGGCAGTACCCGGGAGATTACAGCGTTTTCCAGAAGGTCCTCTAACATGCAGCAGTACAGACACTGTCTCTCTATCACTGGTTCAAATAACTGACAGTGCCCGGGAGATTTCAACGTTTCCCAGAGGGTCCTTTAACAAGCAACGCTACAAACATTGTTCAAACTGATCTAATTCTCACCGTAAGGTTTCCTAGAGTGCTCCGTCACTCGTTCCAGGATCGGCGTGAATGAATACGCGGCCGGGATTTAAACCGGCAGAGCGTATCAGACACTTCCTGTCACAACTCGAGACCGAGGCCGTGCACCCGGATCAAAAAAGCACCGCTGTCAAGCGGACCACCAGGGCGGCCATTTTCAAGTGGCAGAACCCGTATGGATCATAAATAGAGAGGCTCAGCATATGGGGTCAAAAAACTTACTAGTATTGCCATACGTTCAACGTTAATCATCAGTAACACTATATAAACAAAATCCCAGTTCGTTAGAGGGCAGAATATTCATTTCTAAGAGGTAATTTTTGAATAAACACAAGCCAAAAAAAACACATGAATTTAGCACTTCACTTAATTATTTCATCCAAGGCTGAAGGTGATACCCCAAGAGTCAAAAGTATCAAGACTGTACAAATCAGCAAAATGCAGAGGGGGATAGTCTGAGATCACCCAACTATCACGATGTACATAGCAGGGAGGTCAAGACGTAAAGAACAGCTTCATCAGACACTCTCACTGCCTAGAGATCTTATTCCATTCAATCTGATCATTTAAACCAATCTGATCAACCCTTTCTGAATAAATCCAGCGCGCCTCTTTTAATGCGAGTGTGTTTTCAATCTGACTCGCGTCGCCCATAACTTTTTCTAGTACCACCCATTTCACTGCCTTGCAATTATGTTGGCTATCTTTATAGTGTTGGACCAACCTCGTAGTCAATTTACCGTTCTTAATGGTGCTGAGATGCTCTTGTATCCGCACTTTAATTTTTCTTGTGGTAAGGCCAATATAGTGAAGCCCACATGGGCAGGTTAATCTGTAAATAAAATTGATCGAATTGCAATTACTGAACTTGTTCAGATACCAAGTTCGTCCACTCTGCAACTGGACACTTGTTGTCCTCTCAGTCAATTCACAAACTGAGCATCCACCACAAGGGTAGTGCCCAGGGGGAATGGAGGTGTTTGTTAGTTGTAGTGGGGGTCTCGTATGAACGAGTCTGTCTTTGAGGTTCTGAGCTCTTTTAAAAGCAAAACGGGGTTCTGGCATTTTATATTCGCTGGTGGAGAGCAAAGACCAGTGTTTCCTAATAGCCTGGCGAATCTTCGTAGCCAGAGGATCAAACGTCAGTACTATAGGTAAACATTCAGCTACCTCTTTTAAAATCCTTTCCAATAGAGCCTCCCGAGGGGTATTGTGAGCCCTCTTACGGCTCTATTAACGATTTTTCTTGGATAGGCCCGTTGGATCAATTTCTCAGCAAGACCCTCAGATTGTTCCAGAAAATCAGCAGTCGAAGAACAGTTTCTGCGATAACGCAGAAACTGTCCTACCGGGAGATTGTCCCTCAATGCTCTAGGGTGAAATGATTGGTAATGCAAAAGAGAGTTCTTATTTGTGGGTTTCTGATGAACGCACAAGGTTAACCTATTACCAGTCACACTGATGTCCAAATCCAAATAGGTCACCTTTTCGGTGCTCATACTCCACGTGAATTTCAAACATGCATCACAATTGTTCAGCCAATCCAAAAACTCACAGAGATGGCTCCGGGTACCTGTCCATATACAGAGTACATCATCAATATACCGCTTCCAGAGGCTGATATGCCTCTGGAAGGGATTGGATGGATGGTATAGGTGATGTTCTTCAAACTGGCCCACATAAATGCAGGCCAGACTGGGTGCAAAAGTTGCACCCATTGAAGTACCGGATGTTTGTAGGAACAAATCATTTTTATAGGAAAAATAATTGCGGGTTAGCGCAATCTCAATGCATTGAATCACAAAGGATTGGGGTGTGTCATAAAACCAATCCTGTCCCCCAAGAGCGCGTGCTGCTGCCACCAGCGTAGCGTCTTGGGGGATACTTGTATACAAAGATTCAATATCAATAGTCACAAGTATCTGTTGTGACGCATCAAACTGCAGATCTTGAATGATATTAAGGACATCAGTGGTATCCTGGACGTAGGACAACTGTTTGAGTACTGATTCTCTCAAAAATAAATCCGCAAATTGAGATAACGGTTCAAGCACCGAGGAAATCCCCGAAACTATGGGGCGCCCTGGAGGGGGCGTTGTGGCTTATGGATTTTTGGCAAGATGTAAAATGCCGGAATCCTGGGTTTTGTATTAACTAAAAAGTCAGCCTCCTTGCTTGTAATCCAGGTCTTTTCTCTAGCTTGTCCTACCATAGTGGTGATAATCCCCAGTAACTCGGTCGTGGGATCCCTAACTAAGGGTTGATAGTTTTTTCTGTCATCCAATAACCTCAGAACCTCCCTTTCATAGTCCATGGTGTTCATAAGGACAATAGCCCCACCCTTATCAGCTGATTTTATTGTCAGAGACGCATTTTCTTGCAAGGTTTTCATAGCATGCCAATCATTCTTACTCATGTTACTGAATACATTTCTCTGTTCTGTTTCTTCAAGCAGCTTGATCTCATCCAAGACCTTTCTTTCAAAAACAGTAACTTCAGGACCTACTGCATGACTGGGAGGACAGAAGTGAGAGGGCCGATGCAAGTTAGTGGAGAAAACCGAGGGGGGATCCAAGTCTTTATGTGCAAAAAACTTTTTAAGTTTAATCTTCCTCATTGCCTCCTGCAACTCCATTCTGCATTTAAATGAGTCATGTTGAGGAGTGGGAACGTATCCCAAGCCCTTGTTAAGCACTCTTAGTTCTTCTACCGTTAATTGGTGAGCTGATAAATTGACTACGATGTTGTTTAGGTTGGCATCCTGCCCCTGCTCCTGGTTACACGAGGGGAGAATGACTGCCATGTCTGGGACTGATTCTGACGTCCTCGACCCCTCAAACCACCCCCTCTGTTTCCTCTCTGGGTTTGGACTAAAAAAGAGCGCAGTAAACCTCCCAGATCCTGATTTGACTGCACCTGGGGGTTAAATCTTACCCTCCCTTGTTCAGAGGCCTGCGCCCCCTCTTCCTCCTCACTAGAAGTATTATCAAACGTCCAGTTTTGAGGAGTACGTCTTGCTTGTACTCGACCTCCCCTCTGATACCTATTCTGTGGTACCTGTTCGCTGCTTTGCTGATAATATTTATCTTCAGTGTAAGGGTACGCCCACTCATGTGAGTATCTTTCAAGGTTTCTCTTTAGTCCCTTAATCTTTTGGTTAACCATATAGTTTTTATAATCGCTCAGGTCTTCTTGTATCCTCTGAAGCTGTTCTTTAGCATCTACAATACTGGAATCTGCTTTTATACTCTCTTCCAATTCTAGAATCTCTTTTAAAAGTTCCTCACTCAATCTTTTGGATGTCTGAATAATCAAGATCAACCAGTCAATAAAACTCCAGTCAATCCTAAACGGTTTGTCCTCCAGGAAAATCCTAGGTTCAATCCTCACCAAAAGACTAGACGGGGCTGCACCGGCTCGGTAATATTCAGTCATTAAAGCCCCATGTAATGCTACTCTCACTTGCTTCTTTTTAATGAAGCTCAACTTCTCCCACTCTTCTCGCACAGAACCAGTGTTAGAGAGACCAGAGTCAGGAAAAAGTGAGGGGCCAGAGAGGATCGCAGCGATCTGATCATCCGTAAAGGCTAGACAATTTCTATCCATCTCAAAAAATCAAAAGATATTAATTTGACTTAATTTGACAATCCACTGTTTCGACAGAAAGAAAGTGAAGCAAACTGGGGGTCTCAAAAACAACTATGCCTGCCTCTAATCTGAAGAAGTGGGGGTATTGATTCTTTTATAAACACTCATTGTGTAAAAAACTCTATATGGTTCAAAAAAACTCTCACGGCTGAGCCGCCGTACAACATTTATATTCAAAAAAGGAGTTTGAGAGGGAAAAATTACCAGGCCACCCTCCACTCAGTCACTTAATACAAAACAAAAGACCTGGTAATATTAAGACACTTCTTGTGATTACATGGGATAAATAGAAGGGTAATGTAAACAACTATTACACCAGCAGCAGTAGTTCTTATCATGAACTATCATTCCATCCCTCGTGTCATCAAGCTTAATATTTTAGAGTTTCCAAAAGTGAAAAGCAGCCAACCATGTGAAAAGTATTTCACCAACTTCTGTGAGAAACAGAAACAAAAAGTGTGAAAAAAAAAAATTGTGAAAAAATGAGAAAGCATCTCACGTGCGCAACACCAGAGGAGCTACTGGCAGGTTCTCACCAGTCTGCCCACGATTTTATCATCATCGATATCTTTCTCATGTATAAATAATTACGTGTCCCAATTTAAGGAAAAAAAAGGGGAAAAACAGGGAGTTTTTAAAAGGCAGCCCAAAACCAACAAAAGAAGGAAAACTTTTTAGGTCTTGCCTAAGCCAGCGCTTTAGCACTGCTCTCGCGAGAGCTTTTGTAAACGGGGGATTTGGAAGTGCAAACTAGTGATTTCAGGCCGCCAACTAAAGTGCATGTGCGCCGGGCGCGCGCAGCATTTGGCAGCCTGCGTGATCATTTCGCGGCCGCTTTGATGTTCTCAGTGAGCCGCACGGCCACTGAGAACATCAAAGCGGCCGCGAAAGTGCACACCATTTGCCACCCCCTCCCTTATCCCACTTCCTGCTTGTTCAACTCTTTCATGGGATCACCCACACGTAACTTGTTCTGCTTCGTGGGGTTATTGCTTAATGGAGCGTCCGCCTTTTGTATGTGCCTAGGTTCTTCCCAAAGCCTCCGCGCCGTACAGTGAGTACTTGGTATGCCCGCGCAGCTTTTGTTTTGAGTTGTATGTTTTACAAAACGAGCTGGTAGCCCTGTGTGTTTGTATCTCATTGCGTGTCTACACCTGAGCGCCATTTACTGGCAATCTCCCATCCTTGCGATGCATTTTCTTTTTTAATCTATATTGAATTAATTACCTGTTGTTGTGGCCATCTCAAAATTAGCCAGACAGTGCCACCTTGTGGCAGACTGTCACAAGCAGGTGTAGTCAAGTAAATGCTGGTGCCCCTTTTCTAAAAACATCTAGATTAACTGGAAAATATTTGATTCCTTCAATTGATTCTTCACATTATCTATTTGATAAACGTTCCTTTTATGCCGTATTTGTCTGTGGGACCCTGTTCTTTGTAGTTTGCATTAGTGAGCAATTAATGGCCTAGATCAGAAGGCATGGCTGTGCAAAAAGGAAAAATACTTCAGATATAGTAGGCAGTAGAATTAAACTCTAAAAAACCCTTCATCAGAATGATGTCATTATTGGTTGCTGAGCTTTCATAGAAAATACCTGCAAATCTAAGTGAACTTAAATCGGAATTCTGGTATACCGTGAAACTTCATGCAACTGGATCGGTTATTTATTTTCTTTATAGACCGAACATGCTTAGAAATTCCTTGGCATGGTTGTACACTCCCTATAATATATCACAGCAACTCGCGATATTCACCCGCTTGCGCGCGGAAATCACTAGCGTAAACCAACTTTTTGCAGCATTATTTTTATTTAGTTTCCTCTTGTGTCAGGACGCGTTTCGGCCGTCCAAGCGGCCTTGATCACCTGATCATACGTCACAGAATAGCCCATTTTAAAGTGCAAGTGCAACATCATCATTAATAGACATGGAAGACATACTGTGATAAGTACATAATATAACATACTTAAAAACATTATTATTTTAGAAAAAACCTTTGTGTTTCTCTTATATTAAATTCCCCATGTATTAAGGAAATTTAGAGCATAGGAAGAAGGCATAAATGCCATGTATACCTCATATATATATATATATCTTGGTATTATGCAGTTTAATAATAATTTCAATAGTACGTCTGAATTTCTCATAATATGATTTGTTGCATAGTATACTAATAATATTCAGTGCTCACCAGATAAAGTGCTATAGTGTTATCTTTTCAAATTATACTAATACTAAAACAGCTTAATAAACTAAAATACATATAGAACCATTACATACATGCTGTTACATAGCTGCCAAGGACATAAGTTTGAAGAGGACAATAAATTAGAAGGCAAAAGGTCAGAAATGTAGTTCATCGTTGTAGAGGTAGAGTGTATATAATCCTAAAACGTTAAAAATATTAATTTAAAGACAGTAGCCCAGTGACATATTTAAAACAATCAATAAAAAGACACATAGATAAAAACTACCCATGAGAATCTTAAAACTAATTGTAAAAAAACAATGCCCCCAGGACTACAGCCCCCATGATAGGCTATTATCACTCTATTTTATGATACCATAAACTTCCTGATAGTTCTTATAGAAGGGTATGTAGATCTTCTGTTGTATTCAAACCACCCGGTCTAAGAACCGTACCTGGCTTTCAGTTTGTTTTGTTTTCATATCAACTGGATCACTGCAGATGCGTTTAATTCGGAGCATCTCCCCATATGGAATACTATTTATTAAGTGTTTGGGGTTTGCACTTGTGGCATGCAGCAGTGTGTTTCCGGCGGTAGGTTTTCTAAAAAGGGTAGTTACCAGCGTATTATTACACACTAAAACCTTAACATCTAAAAATGTCACCGAGCTGTTACTGATGTTGGAAGTAAAATTTAGGTTAAGATCATTGTTATTAATACTTTCTACAAAATGTAAAACACTCTCCTCAGTACCTCGCCAGACAATAAACAAGTCATCAATAAAACGCATCCAGGAGACTATATTATTGTTGCAAGTTTGTTCATAATCACGTTTGAGGACCAGCTCCTCCCACCAGCCCATAAATAGACAGGCATAGCTGGGGGAGAAGCTGGCCCCCATAGCCACACCTTGTACCTGTTGATAGAGTTGATCATTAAAAAGGAAATAATTGTTTTCTAAACAGAAAGATAACATACTAAGCAGCATTCGTGTATGTTCCGTATGTTCCAAGGATCTTCTGCTCAGAAAGTACTCTACTGCTCTTAGGCCATCCATATGCCTGATGCATGTATATAGGGAAGTCACATCCAATGTCACTAACAATAGTTCAGAGTTCCATACTAGATCTTTGATTTTATTCAAAAAATCACAAGTGTCTTGTATATAGGAATCTAGTTTTTTCATATGGATCTGCAGAAAATAATCCATGTATTGAGAAAGGTTTTCAAGAGGTCCATTACATGCTGCAATGATGGGTCTCCCTGGAGGGACCGTTAGGCTTTTATGAACTTTGGGTATGAAATAGATATATGATACAAGTGGATGTTCCTTTTTGATGAACTTGTACTCATCCCAGCTCAACAGTCCCAAACCCTTCCAAGCCAACAGGCTTTGAAATAGTTTATCTTGCATTGCTTTGAATTTTAATAGATCTCTTTTCTTGTAAAATTGGATGTCATTTAACTGTCTATATGCTTCCTTTAGATAATCCGTTACTGGCCATAGGATGATGTTGCCACCTTTATCCGAATTCCTTATTATCAGGTCCCCTTTCTGTAATTTCTTCATCAATTGTTGGTACTTTCTTTCTTCGTTGGAGTATTTTTTCTTTTGTTTGTTGACGGCAAGGGTTAGTCTCTTGATTTGCGTAACCACATGTTCGTTGAATGCATCCAGACCATCACTTGACGAAATCGGAGTGAATTTGGATTTTGGTTTGAAGGGGGTTTCCAATTTTTTCTGACCTATAAAGGCTGATGCTTCCTGTGTACTGTCGTTGTCCCCTGAAGCGAGTTGGCACATATCATACATAATATATATATAGGGCCATACACATGTACATTGTAGATCCGAGGCTTTTCCGCTTTGAAAAAAAACTATTGACTTTACAGGTTATCTGCCACCTGCTTTAATGGGGAATTACTTTTTCCAGTGTCTTGAACTTTTCGAGAGCTTCTAGCCACTCATTTGTTCATTTGCAATGCAAGAGGTTTCGCATTACTAATAGTTTAAGCTATTGGCGTTGCATTATTATCAACAACGCCAATAGCTCAAACTTTCAGTAATGCGAGACCTATTGCATTACAAATGCTTGTTTTAGTAGCTGGGGCTTTGCACTAAAAATATTGTGTGGTTGCAAGGGAATGCCCACTTGGAACTCATGCTGCTTTCCAATGCAAACTTTTCCTGTGTTTGTGTCACTTTTGTGAAAAGTGTTAGTGAATTTGATCCTAAGTAATTTTGCACATTTTGTGGCAGCCTAATGTATTCTGAGAACAGTCTAATAATTTTTTTAACTGACCTATGTATTTGCAATGCTTTATCACACAGGCTGGGACCTCTTCGTTCTATAAACACACAAGTGACTAGTCTCTAGTGCATCAACCAGTTATACTCACAGATTTCTGAACCAATCATTTTAAACATCTAAGCTTTAATACCAGAGCAATGGATTTCCACTGATTAGTTTATCTTTCATTTATTTTTCACTCAAGGTTTATGCATTATATTTCACATGCAGATATTGCCAACATTTAGGGCCAATTTTAGCATGTGGTTGGGAAGACCAAATTATGCGGCAGTTTTAACTAAATTATAACGCAAATTATGCGGCATAATGGGTATATTTTTGAGGATATTACTTATTTTGACATTTTTAGAAATATTAGCACTAGCAAAAGTTTCACATCATTAGTACCAGTTTAACAGCTAAATACAGGGATAAGTAGCTGAAAGTTTGACAGTTCAGCTTTTGAATGGCTTCCCACTGTGCTGCAATTCGTGTTGCTGCAATTTTAGTAACTTTTCATCCGTTTGAGCTAAAATCCATTTTTTGATAAACTCTGAGGATTATGTGACAGATGATGGATTATGTGACAAATGTGACAAATCCAGCAGCTGCAGAATCACATTATTCAAGTGGCCCTGTTTATGATGAACTGCACAACATGATATTAGTAAAAGTCATAAGCTGGCCCACGCACATGTGTACAAAAGATTAGCACAACACAGTATGATATTACTTGTCCGATGTGAAAAGCAGTCACCTTCAGGTGACCCATCAAGTACGCCAAAAGCAGCACATGACATCTTTGAACAGTAAGGGGCATATTCAGGCGCGGCTCCTCCATTATGACGGAGGAGCGTCGCCCCGCCTGCTGCCAGGGCAGCAGGCACACTCAATAATAAAATGGTAATAAATACCATTTTATTAATGAATTTAAGGCTCGCGCTGTTACAGCACGATGGCAGGGAGCGGGGCTGATTAGTGCAATTTCACTTACGTCAGCCCCCAGCCAGTGCTCAGGTCAGATTGGCTATCTGACCCTGCGCACTGAAGAGCCTGCAATCCCAAGGCTGGGAAACATCCGAGGGACTGCATCTGCAGGCCCCAGCCTCAAAATGAGCGCTGGGTTAGCCTGCTCCAGCCAATCCAGCTCCAGGATTAGCTGGTTTCACGTTGTCCTAGGGTGGAACTCTTTCCCTTTCCGCAAGGACTTCCGCCCGAGTCAGCCGAGGAGAGCGAGGAGGAAGGAGACAGCATCCAGAGCCTGTGGACACGGAAATGAGCGTCGGGCGGCAGATAAGATCTTTGTTTTTTTTAAATGTTATGTGTGTTGTATGTTTTCCCCCCTCTTCCTCACCTCCCCGTCACCCCCCCTCCCTGCCACTCCGACCCCACACCAGCCGCTACTGGGCATATTTATGTCAAGGTAACGCTGTGCAGCAAATCACCTTGCTGCGCTGCCCTGCATTACAGAGAAGGGGCAGGAATGTGTCATATTTATCTCAATACAGCACATTCCTGTCCTTTCCCCAGCGCTGGCGGATAAAGGGCTGCCTAGTGACAATGTAGGCACCTTTCTGCCAAGGTGAAAGGAGACCTGAGTTGTTTTTTTTGTGGTTTTTTTTGTCCTCATCTCACCAAAGACATTGGCAGATTTAACAAGCCGACTTTTTGTTTGTTACTGGGCGCCCTTCGGCTAACTGCGTCTGTCTAGGCCCGCAAGGCCTTCCTCACGTGTTTGAGGTCTGATGTAATCATAGGACCCGGAAGAAGGTCCACCAATTAACAATTTATCAATCGCAGGCGCCGTCCCCAACTTCACAATGGGAGCCAGATATTATTTAGATTTTCCTCTCTGCCGTCTTGCTATAAACGTGCCATGCTCAAGGCAGCTTTAAGCCAGCCTTCACTGTCCGGGGTGGTTGAAGCTTTCCACCGTATGCAGATCTCCCTCCTTGCCAACAGTATAAGATATAACAGCAAGCCCATTTGGATCTGAGAGAGCATCCCGCTGGTAGAATCGTTTTTACCAAAAATCACCAGATGGAGATCTATCTCTATGTCGGTTTCAAAAATAGATGTTAAAGAATCTCCCACATTTTTCCAAAACGTGCTTAACAACGGACATTAAAAAAAAATATGAATATCGTCAGCATTGGCAAGTTTACATTTAGGACAGTTTGGAGCCAGGACCGGGGCGAATTTTGCGATCTTGGCCGGAGTATAGTAAAGCCTGTTAAGTACAAAAAAATGGTTCTTCTTTAGACTAGCGGGCTTTATATATTTATAAAGTAGCTTAAGTGACGGTTCAAAAAAAAATTCTATACCATAGGCAAGTGGTGTTTGATTCCAAACTGATGTTTGAGGGGGGATCTCAATTCCGTCTGCTTCACGAAACCTTATGTACCAAAGAGATATTTCTTTCTTTTTAGGACCTGTGTTGTAAGGAGGATTGTTTTTGTGCAGGAAGGAGCACCTTCCTGCACAAAAACAATCCCCTGAAGCATTTTCCTTGTTCTATGCGTACTGCAAAATGCAGTTCACATAGAAAGAGGGAAAAACAAGGAGAAATAAAAATAGTTTTTCTTTTTTCGCATCACCTAGGACCATCTAGCATTTTGGCGCATTCCCAGGTCTACCACTTTTGGTAAATCTGGGAATGTGTCAAAATCCAAGGATGTTGCGTGGGAACACCCACGCAACATCCATGAAACGCTTCCTGGTTCAGAGTAAGGCAAGACTGCAATTTGTGCTGTGTTGCCTTACTCCAGATTTATGAAGACCCTCGGGCCAGGCAAGGCTTCATACATTTCATTTTGGACTAGTGTCATGCCTGCAACACATTGCGTGGTGAAGGAGCTAAGCAACTTCTCTTATAAATATGGCCCTAAATGTGAGAAATGTAGAACAGGAAAAAACACCTGGTTGAAACTAACAAAATGTAAAGGTTCGAGACAAGTCCTGAAGATCCTACCGCTAGACATTCAAATGTACTGTTTTCAGGGAGTGGATTCATTTACAAAAGCCACTCCACCTCTAACAGTGCCGTCCTAGCATATGATTGAATCGCACACATATCAAGAATCTTTCTTAGGAGACTTTGACAGCTGCTTCTTGAAAAACCGCCAGGCTGAATTTAAATCGGGGATGAATATGAGTTTTTCATGGAGTTTTTTTTTTTGGCCTGGGCTTCAAAATGTTTAAATCCAGAATATATTTATTAAATATTTCATAAAACAGAAAAAAGGCAGAACCTTGACATTAGGCTAATAGTCGGCTGGGTCTACAAATAAAACTGTATTCATGAGTTGTCTGTATGTCGAATGCCGGCAAAATTATTATATAACTGTTATTTTTTTTGCCACATCTCTACCCCACTTCCAATGTAGTCAAGGATCTCAGTCCCCATGCTTTTTATGCACTGATAAATTAGTGAAGTTTAAACAGGGACTGCGTTACTGTCTCAATTAAAGCTTCACACGTTGTTGTAGAGTACATGGTTTCTCTCTAACAATAATATCTCACCTGGCAGTAGCAGGCTGCAGGCATTCGGCTGGGCAGGACATTGATAGTCCTCTTTTTCAGCATGAAGCTCAGCTTTGAAGCAGCAAGCGTAGTAGTGAGGCATAGCTGCCAAGTTTACCAGTAAAGTACTTTGTTTTCTTTGGATTCTGGGACTGCAGAGTGTTGACCTGGTTGTATAATGGAATAAAGAAGCCTACATGTCCCAGAATTCAAAGAAGACAACCTGGACAGGACCAGCTTGACCTGGGAACCTTGGCGGGGCAGTTGCTGAGCAGGGCCTGGGGCACTAGACAGCCAGGACCCTGGCCCTGCTAGCTAATGAGCAGTGTGTGGAGGTCCTGGTTCTCATCCCGGGGCAGACCGGAGGCAGTAAACAGCAGGCAGCAAACAGCTTCCACCTCTTCTTTTATCCTCAGCGGCACAGGACAGTTTGAAACTGTCGGCAAGCAGGTGAGACACACAAATAATGGGCATAAACACTGAAGTCTAAATAAAAGGGCAGTGGGCTTAGGGTGGGGTGACCTTCATGGCGGTGGCCTCATTTTGTGACCTGCAGATAGGTCAAAAGTACTGAGGGCACATCAGAAGGTCAAAAGCAGTGTCATAATAACTTAGGGTGACCATATTTTGAAATCTAAACAAGCAAAGGTATTGGGTCTTGCCTGTGGGGGAGCTATTGGCTTTGTCAATGTTTTTAGCCATGTTGTACAGTGCAGGTTAGAAAAAAAGCACTATGATGTGGCCAACGCTGGCCTCATTATAGCGCTTTTTTTCTGACGGGAGCGGCAGGGAAAGCAACACAGTGCACCCAAACAAATACCTGAATAAAGGCCAAAGCATTACCCAAAGAAACACAATGCCAATTATTATAGTTCTTCGCAAAAATGCAATAAAGACGTTTTGAAGTGTTACCTGAAATGAGGTAGTCAAAATTCCAATGAATTGTGTACACAGGTTTGTCTCTGAGCACCATAATTGGCTGTGGGATTTGGTACCAGACATCTATAAAGCTGTGACTTGATTTGTCAAAACTTAAAATAAACATTTTGAGGGTTTGATTAAATATTTAAAAAAGGGATATTGGTGTTTGACAAAAAGCACAATTAAATAAAAAAAAAAAAGCAAAATCAATGGTAAGTAATGTGTGGCCTCTATGCCCCTTTTAAGTTTATGTTAAAAAAAGATCTCACAAGCTACAGTGCATACACTGTCTTAGGGTTGAGCGGAAACCGGTACCTCAGACAAACATGGATGTAGGACTACAATTTTGCATTGACTAACAGCCATAATGAACAAAAAGCAGGTTCTGTGAACTAAAGTATTTGCCTAACATCAGATAATTTGGTCGAGCAGGAAAGCTGCGTTTGATCCCAGATGTTCTTGTTTCACTCAGTGCTGTTAGCTGCTAGTTGGGTATCTCTTTCTAACATCCAAGGTTAATGCTTCGTCCATAATTCTTAGAGGATGTGATTAGAGCTTGGCTGACAAGCAGAATCCACATTTTATTTTGGAAGTTTTACATAGCACAAATCTTGCTCAAGGACATATGAACTCTTCACAAGAGACATGCTGCAAAACATGCTTGTTTTTGGCACAGTGAGATTTGCCAGGGTTGACAGGATGTGGAGTCACGCCTTGTATTATAACATTGTTCCTCATGTTACATGGTCAGCAGCTGTAGCCGTGAGGTCACCTCCATTGCAAGCTTGGCACTTTCTGGGTTTAAATTTCCATAAAGTCCTCGAGTTGAGCCAGAGTAAGGAATCTGGCAGGAGCCTGACTCGAGCTTTTTTGACTCACTCACATCTACAGTTTAGTTGCATTCTGGGACTTGTAATGTTGCATCTATAAAAGTAAAAAGAGAACTGAAAGTTCCTAAAAGCAAATTATAAAACCAGGACTTAATAAGTATAAATATTTGCCTACAAAAAAGAAGGAAAGGTGGTGGAGAGAGGCACAATTTAGGAAATTGTCTTTTCTGCAATATGAAACTAATAAAACATGTATACCTGTTTTAACTTAATAGAACATCAACGTTTTGCCAAATTCTATTACAATTCAAGTGAAAATAGTGCAAACTTTTTTAATTATCTAGCACTTCTTCTTTTCAAAACTTTGTTTTAAAGCTAAGGGGAAATCTCATGCGGTATGTTAGCAGCAGGTCTTCTCCAGCGCTTCAAGTGAAATAATAAAATAGGGTCTCTAAAAGGCAGTAACCTTTGAAATTAAGGGTGTGGCTTAAACATGTAAACAATGGGCCAGATTCACCAAAGTGTTGCATTGCCCTTGCGTCACACAAGGTAACACAAGCAACGCAACTTTAAAGTTAGATTTAACAAGCAACGCCACCTTGCATGGCCCTGCGGTGTTTGGTAAGTCTGGAGTAGGCCAAGCCCGCGCAAGTCGCTGCCTTGCGTTACATTCCCCCAGGGAGGTGTTCCATGGGTGGAACGTGGGTGTTCCCACCCATGGATTTTGGCACATTCCCAGTTTTACCATGAGTGGTAGAGTTGGGAATGCGTCAAAATGCTACGCCTTCCCAGGGGAGGTGTAATGTGTAAAAATATCTTGATTTCTCCCCTTTTTTTCTCCTTCTACAACATTCTGCAACAAACATAGAAAGAGGAAAACGCCTCAGAGGATTGTTTTTGTGCAGGAAGGTATCCCTTCCCGCACAAAAACAATCCTCCCTGCAACACAGGCACAGGCACCCTTGCACCATGACTAAAGTATGCCTGCATTGGTGCTAGGCATCCAAAAGTGGGCCAGCACAAGGAGAGGACCGGAACTCCCCTTATAATGTTAAATATGGTGCATTCCTGCCCTCTCCATTAAACGCAGCACAGCAAGGTGTCTTGCTGTGTTGCATTGTGTGAAATATTGACAAATCTGCCCCATAATATCAGTGATTTCCATAGTGTTCCACCCAGCCATTATTTAGGTTCCTCGCTGTGCTTTCTGTTACCACATCCAGATATATAATGCAACAACTGACATACAACTAAACCCAGCCAGGACAGTTGGCTTTGTCAATGGTTGTTAGCTCTTTAAGATAATTGAGTAACACTAATGCTTTTGTTTTATGTAATTAATGTAGAAAATGTTTCAACAATTGCAATGAAATATGTGACCATTTCTCATTTCATTCTGCAGAGATGCCAAGTATTGGATGGCCACGTATTTTGAACACCTTTTTGACCCACTGACAGGCATCCTGAGAAACTCGAGCTGCCTTCAGTCTAAATTCCAGAGCACTCATTCGTGGCACGTTATAAACACACGAGAGTGACTCCGTTGAAAATATGCAGTATATATATAAATATATATATATAAAAATAACATCCTCGAAGTAGCTAACACATTTAGGGAATGCAGTATTAGGTAAAACTTGAAATATAAACAAAAAAGAAATTGCTGACATAGATCACCTAAATGTTTTTTACATTTATTGTTAAAAAATCAATCAATTTTTTGGGTATTTTAGTGAAGGACATGAATACAGGCCCTGATAGGGACCACATCAATGTCCATTCTTTATCACTACCAGCTCTGAGACTAGGACTGTCCCACTTATTGTCCTGGTCTTCTCAGAAGCTGATTTGCCTCTCTTTACATCCTGTTGTGCTAATACACTACAGCCCAGCAGGAGAAACGATTGTAAAACAAGCATTTTCTGTCCTCTCGATGAGATGAGAGCAGAAGAACAGAGGAAATGGCTCTGCTAACACTCGAGGTGCTTGGGAGATTTATTTATCCACCTCGTCCCCTCCCACCTTTCCCACTGAACACCCCTCATTCCGAAATTTGGGGGGATGTACCCCCGCGTCCCCACTTCTTACAGCCATGCCTTTCCCCTCGATGCAAGAATGGATTGGTGTTGAAAGCAGGCAATTTGTAAAGCAGAACACAGTAAGCTCCTCCCTCACAAACCATCCGTCTTGGTCTACCACTCTGGTTTTCCCACTCGCAGCGTCAGATGGGCAAGCTAGAAAGGCCCTGTATATGGGCTTCTTTTTTTTTCAACCCTTTTATGGTTTATGGAACCAAACAAACAGCCCACACACTGGACATTTTGAACTGGTCAATTTCGGCAGTGCTAAATTGCATGAAAGGCCAGTTGAACACTACAATCTGGTGGGTTTTTGTAACATCCCACTCTGGTATTTCCACGCGCGCTATTGGACTGACATTTCAGTCATTCTGACACTGCCAGAGAGGCCAGCTGGAAAGAGCGAATGTATGTGTTTTTTCTTAGCCCCGTCAAGGCCCACTGGACAAAAAATAAAACGGCACACACACCAGCCTTTTCAAGCTTGCCCATCTGGCAGTGCCAGATTGCCCAAAATGCCAATACAACAATTCATTCAGGTGGAGTTGTGTGACCTTTCACTTTGGTGTTATCTCTCACAGGGATAACTGACCGTTGTATGATTTTGCCTCTGCCATATGGGTAAGCTTGGAAGAACCAGGGTGTGTGATGTTTGTCTTAACCCTGTCATGGTCCCAGAAATAGATCTCATACTGGCACTTTCAAGGTACTGCCTGAAAGGCTAGTCCAAGACTGCTCTCTGGTGGGTTTGAGTACCATCCAGTATAGGGTTTTTACTCTCAGTTTTGGGTTGGCCTTTCCTGAAGCCTGGCACTGCCAGAAGGCCTAACTTGAAAGGGCAGTGTGTGGTCTGTTTATTTAGCTCTCTCAAGGCCCACACAAGTAAACAAACAGCCAACACATTGGCCCTTTCTAGCTGGCCTGGGTCACTGTGTGAGGTTGCTTGGAAGTCCAACGCTGCACTCTAGTGGGTTTTTATGACCTCCCACTATAGTGCTCCAAGTTACAGTGTTGGACTTCCCTTTCGGGCAGTCTGCCACTGCCACATTGGATGGGCCAGTGCGTGGGCTGTTTGTTTAGCCTCTTAATGGCCCACAATGTCCCTTTCAAACTGACCCATCTGACAGTGTCAGACTGACCGAAAGGCCAGACCACGACTGCACTCTGGTGGGAGTTTCCGATTTCCTTTCTAGTGTTCCTGCTTGCAGTGTTGGGTTGGCAGACTGCATGTACATTTTACAGTTTACTTGTGAAAATGTCATTTCCTAAATATTTACCGGTGAAGTATTACCTTTTGGTACAGGTGTCGGGATATTGTCTTTTTCATATTTTTTCACTTTAAATATGTAATTAATTGTACTTTGGTTGATGACTTCTTGTCCGTGACCCAATGCTCATGTGCTTTCTATGTGTGCTTAGTTCTGATTTTGTGCCGAGCGCATTTGTTTCCAGGCCATCTAAGCTACCGGGCAGTTTTCAGGCTCTGATTCTAAACCATGAATGCTATGAAAAAAAGCCTTGTAATTTCACAGAGTACTGAAGTGCAGAGGGTCCTTTTCTCTTTCCCTTGCCTGCTCCCTGGCTCCAAATATCTATTTATTTTATTTATTTTTTTATTTTAAAGGTCTTATATAGCGCTGGCTAGACCCGGAGGTATCAGAGCGCTTTACATGAGTATCAGATCATAATTGCAGGTTACATCGTTACAAAGGTTACACAGTTATTAGAGCCTGGCAACATAGTGACAAGTAAGGTCGAGACAAACAAAAAGGACATATACGTAAGGGAGAAAGCAGGCAAGGGGAGAGATTCAGGAGAGGGGGGTGAGAGCAGGGGAAGTAGACAGAGAATGGAGGAGGGAAAGAGGAGGGGAGGGTGAGAGACACAGCATGGAAAGAGGAGGGGGAGGGTGACGGGGACACAAACCGGTAGACGAGTCAGAGCTGCGTCCAAAGTCCAGTAAGCTGTGATCCCAGGGGAAGTGGTATCATTTCCCCATCTCTGTTGCAAGAGGCTCCCTATACGCAGTGGACTCTCTCAGAGGGATCTCTGAGACTCCAAGGCCTACATACTGGATCCTTCCCCAAAAAGGGGAGAGGGAGTGCTTTGGCAAGAGGTGCCATACCATACCTCAACTGTGAGTGGCTCCCTAGGTGCTGTGGACTCTCTTAGCGGGTTCGCTGAGACTCCAGAGTATAAATATTAGATCTTTCCCCAACAAGAGGAGAAGGAGTGCTTAGTCAAAGGGCACAAAAGGACAGGGGGATAGGCGAAGTAGCGGGCAGGGGGAAAGATTTAGGTGAGGGGATAGAGCAAAGGAAGTAAGACAAAGAAAGAAAGAGTGCTAAATGGTAACAGATAGATAGATAGGAGACAAGGAAAAATCAGAAATACGATGGGGGTGGTGGGCGAGACAGGGAGACGGGGAGAAAAACTGTGCCCAAAGTCCGGCTGGGTAGGTGACGGTGAGGGGATGAATCAAGGCCGATCTCCTGAACAAAGCGGCGAGATCCGAAGGTATCAGATCGCTTTACATAAGGTTCCACATAGTTGCAAACTTACATCAGTTACAAGTTACCAATGATACCAGTAAAAACATTTAAGGAGCATAGAAGAAAAGGAAAGTGGAGTGAGAAGGGAAAGGGGTAAGGGGAAAAAGGGGTAGGGTATAGATACGATGGAGAGACAAAGGGAAAGTCTGCCCAAGGTCCGGCTGGGAGGGTGACAGCCGAAGAGGAATCCGCCGCCCGTCTCCTCTTCAGCTATCAGGTAGCTCCACCGGGCATTGGTCAAATAGCTAGGTCTCAACAGAAAAACATTAAAGGGATAGAAAGCAAGAAGAAGGGAGCGTAGAGGGGGAAGGGGGTAGGGTGAAGTGGTAGGAGGGAGATACGACAGAGAGACAAAGGAACGTCTGCCCAAAGTCCACCTGGGTAGATGACAGCAGAGGGGGGATCCACAGCCCATCTCCTCCTCAGCTAACAGGTAGCTCCACCGGGCATCGGTCAAATGGCAGGGTCTACACGGTCGAGTGAAAATTCGAAGAGTACATGTCCTAGTGGGGGGGCAGGATCAAGGTCAGTGAGGGATGTGGATAAGATCAATGATCAGCTCAATTGTCCAGTCAATGCAGTGAGGCGGCAGGAGGACAGGGCCAGTGTCCGCATGTCTTCAGAGGGTGTGAGTGATGCCTTCAGAGTCATTCTCGCATAGTCAGGGAGCAAGTCAGGGTCATCCTTATAGGTCTGGACAGTAGATACAATTTCCATTCTATTATGCGGGATTTACGCCGTAGATGCAAAACGGGGGGATTCCTTTATGATGTTGCTAAGACCCCAGGCGCCAATCTACTTCAGGCGCCATTTTGGAACCAGGCGCATTTCTTAAGAGGCACTCCATACAAAAATCATTGCCCAAAAGATCTAGATGAGGGCATGGACAGGAGCCCCCAGCCTCCCGGGGTTACCCTCGCGACTCCCGTTGCACCCGGTGATGGGATGAACCGGGCACTACCTAATAGCAGAATCACTCAAGAGCATAGCCAAATGGAGATGATGTGACCAGACAGAAATTGGTCTTGACCATATGAGACTCTTCACAGGAAAAGCCGGTTCAGTGTTCACCCCCAAAAGGCATAAACCGATTCACAGAGTCATCGCATGGCTGCCATATTAGAGTCAGGCGCTAACATCTGAAAGTCGTCTGGATGCTGACAACGGACCCGCTCAGAAATGCTTCAAAATACTCCAGACAGTCTTTCTGATCAGCGGCCCCATCAAGCATACCAGCTCCTCGCGTACTTGAACACATCAAAGAGGCTGGCAAGTAGGACCCCATAATACACACATAGCCGCCATTTTAGGGCCAGGCCAAGGAATTAGAAGTTTGCCACAATGTCCATATTTTGGTTGTAACTAATTAAATACCTCATCGGATGGTGTAAGCTGATGAATCCTCATGGCTCC
The DNA here is from genome assembly GCF_964204655.1 of Triturus cristatus. Taxonomy (NCBI): domain Eukaryota; kingdom Metazoa; phylum Chordata; class Amphibia; order Caudata; family Salamandridae; genus Triturus; species Triturus cristatus. The sequence continues at coordinate 721,062,809 of NC_140590.1, read as the reverse complement.
GATGTGTAGTTAGGCAACCCGGATCTTAGAATAGACTGTAGGGATCTCCGAGTGCGAACTGCTCGTAATCCGCCATTTTATGTCCACGGGTCTCCAATCATGGCAGAATTAACCACGGTATTTCCGCACAAAATCGGAGACCATGCTCAGCTATAATGGCACCCTCAGGAGCAGCGCTCCAACAGGGAACGAATCCAGGTGTTCTAACGAGCCGACGATTCCATAGTCTCCGGAATCCTTGCATTTCTTTCCCGCCCGGGACGAGAGCACTGTTTTTTGTGTCTAGAAGGCTTGAAGCCCCGCCCCGTCTCTCTTCAATGATGTGTTATTTTAGGTCTGGTGTTAGCCAAGATCTTTTGATTGTACTACAATATGTATAATATACATACCCATAGGGGCTTTCAATCACCTGTCTTCATCCATTGGTCTGTCTGTTGTTGCGTCATTCACATTTTGCGTCCACCCCCTACAGCATATAGCATGAGAAAGTTGGTCAGCCTACTTACACCTCTGATTAACTCATCACACAAGCTAGTTCCCTTCAGTGCTATTTTTCATTTATTTCACTATATAATTCATTTAGTGTTACCTTTGTGTTTAGATACAGATGTGTAGCACCAGTAACAGCACAATATATTGCCTTTCCCAAAAAGCAAGTCATAACACTTGAACAGACTTTCAATAACTTGTATTGCACAACTATTCACCAAGATACAACTTACAACAAAATAGAGCGTATTAATAATCACATAGGCGAAACCTAATGCATTTACCAATACTTGCTGTTCCTGTGAAGGGTAGCCCTGCAGGGCTCTACTCCAAGCCCACAGGTAGGGTAGGGCCGTGTGGGGGGCTCAGGCGCTACTTGTTCCTGTGAAGGGAGGCACTGCAGAGCTGCACTACAAGACCACAGGTAGGGTGGGGGGCTTGGGCACTGGTTGTTCCTGTGAAGGGATGTGCTGCAGGGCTCCACTTCAAGACCACAGGTAGGGTTGGTCCGAGGGGGGGCGCGGGCGCTGGTTGTTCCTGTGAAGGGAAGACTGGTAGGGCTGCACTCCCAGGTGGGCAGATGGGGTAGGGCTGAAGATGGGCTTGGACACTAGGTGACCAGGGTCGGATTGGTAAGGTGGACACTCGGGCAATGGCCGAGGGGCCGGTATCGAAGTTCCAGCTGTGGGCTTCTGTTTTGGCAGCCTGGGGGGCCGTTCTGGGCTGCGTCTGGTGTGTTCAGATGTCACCAGCGGCCCAGTGGGACCCTGAGAGGCCTTTCTCGAGGCAGATGAGCGTCCATTACCTCCCTTTTATCAACGGGCAGAGGTGTCACTCCCTTTCTCTAGCTGGTCTGGCCAATTAATGTGTGAATACTGAGGGCGGGCAGGGGGCCTGAGCACAAGTGGCCTCACTTGGTTTCAGGTGTTTATAAAACTTCGCCGAAGCAGTGTTTTGAGGAGAGGCAATATGTAAATGTGGGCTACTTTTTTTAGCGTGCCCGGGCAGATTTCTAATCCCAATCCAACCCTGTAGGTGACCCAGAGCCTGGGCTTTCCTGTCGGGGTTGGGTGGGGAGAGGCAGACTGCCGGCACCAAAAGAGCTTCCTCCTCTTCAAGGTCTTCTGCTGCACAGGACACTTTGAAGAAGACTGGGAGGGCAGGCAGACACAATACAAAGAATGTCCAAAGCCTTTGAGTCCAAATAAAAAGGCAGAGGCTTATATTACTTTGTGATGTTTGCCTCATTGCGTGACCCATAGATTGGTCATAAGTACTGGAGGCAGGTGAGCAGGCTTTTAGCACAGCCATCCTATGTAGCGCTTTCACTCGCCATTGGTCCTGCGAACAGTGGAGGTGCGCCATGACCCCCCTACTTGTCCCCCATGTCCCCTCCACTCTAAAATCTGGGGGGTGCGTAACCCACACTTCCTGATCCCATGGGTTTCTTCCTGATTAAATAAACGATTTTGCTGTACGTCCAAATCAATTGGTAGCTGATTTCCCAACTAACAACACATCTCAGCTTCTTTATTCACGCTGCAGCATGTGCCCGCACCTGACAGCACACAGTGAGTACTGCCAGAGGAAAGGGGATACAGGATCATTGGGACTTTTGAAAGACAGGAGCTTAGGGTAGGATTTCAAGGCAAGGCAGAGCCAGTCACTGTCCTATACATTTGTATCCCCTTTAAGATGTTTCTTTGACTCCTTGTAACAGACGATTGGCGACCGGGTCCAATTTGCTCTTAGAAACTTTATAGAAAAATAACAAAGTAGGCAACGTTCTGAAGCAGTATATTTCTTTATTTTTTTTATTGTGTAAAAATAAACTCAACATTTCATGTCCTTTTAGCGGTAAAAGAAAATCAAATGCGGTAAAATCCGTAGAAAATGAACCACAAATACATCGGTGAAAGCTGCTGAGCTGTGACATACAACGTACAACCTAGCCAAAAGCCAAAGGATGTTGTGACATCGAGGTGAACTGAAAAGGTGTACAGCTCTGTTGAACAAGAACGACGATGCAGGTACTGGCATTCTTTAGTTCTGCCTGTACAATATTTACAACTCATGAGTATCACTACATGTTGGCATAGAGGACAGAAAAGGAAACATGGAGGTATTGTCTTTAAGGGGGTCATAAAACTTACAAACCTTGTATGTGTGTGCAGAAGTAACCTTGCTTTTTCTGTTCCCAGCATATGTAATCCATATTCAATTTTCTGTGGTTTAAGAATGCTTGTATCCTTAAGCTCTTGTGCATGGCATCTCAGAAGGAGAAAAGCTGATTGTGAAATCTCATGCTTTGACTAAAAGTAAATCACGTCTGACATACAATTCACTGTACCCCAGCCCTCCGCTCTTTCAGAGGTACCGGCCTGTCAGTAAAGCTCAGTTTCCCTCGCGATCAGCCAGTCTATGGCATATTTGTTAACAGCATAGTGCAAGTGAATTAAACAAGCTACGGCATAATAGCGACAGGTACCTTCTCCACTTGTTGTCTTAGTGTTGAGGATAGGTACCGTGCAATGTTGGCAACCAGAAGTGTAAAATAAAGTTTCAATAGTGCCCATGCCCGAAGTGTCCTAGCTTGCTTTGAATCCTATGGGAGCGGATACCATGTGGAACATGTGCAGTGTTTTCCCCTCTAATCTAAACAGAATGTATGAGTTGGGGAAGGTAAGTCCTGGATACACACAACGCTCATTTGTAATAGTTACATACCCTTTTCAAAACATGCTTTATTTTTTCTCTTTGCAAATTGTGCTTCAGTGTCTTACTGCCTTCAATGAGGCATTGAATTAATCAGGAAATTGCCCAACCCACTTGCATGACTTAAAATATGCTGCTAAATGCTGAAATACATGTCACTGCTCCATCGTTTGGATCCAATCACATACTTCTAATTAGATGCTTTACCTGTCTACATCTGGGACTATAGTTAATACAGAGCCCTCACTTCCTGTTTTGGCTATAACATGAAACAGGCATTTCCAGACAACTTACTCTCATGAGAATATCACCGGAAGCAGCATTCCTTGTCTCACTGGTCTGGCTAGACAGAGAGTTACTGTTTCCATGGCTTAGCCCCTCCCCAAAAATTATTTTTGGCAGTCATCCTGTATCCAGCCCCCCTCCCCACACTTTGTGCCATAAACACCTCTGGAGGCTGCAAAGCAAGTAAATAAAAATATACAAAGTCTCTTTCTTTTGAAAATAAATGCTTTTATATTCTAATTTTTGCAGCTTGTTGAGAGTTTTTTGTGTCAGGGAATAATAGTTGTTTTAAATGTAAATCTACTTTTTTGAAGTTATTATTTTTCATACAAAATATACCAGTTATAAACGCATCTTTACAGTAAGAGCTTACACGCAGTGTTATCAAAAGTTGGAAAGCTTCGAAAGGTGTGAAGTCGGCCAACCTGGCCGGCGTGTAAGTAGGGTTTAACCCCTTCGGTGCTCATGACGGAATGGTTCCGTCATGACCCACGGTTGAGCTGTGCTCATGACGGAACCATTCCGTCATGACCACGCCCGCGCAAGATTCCGTCAGCACAGCGGCGGAATCTGCGCAGCATCGAAGGGGTTAAAATGCACTGGGAGTGGCAGGCAGCAAACACACGAAGGAATTAGGGAGTTAAAAATAGCTTTCAGTATAAAATAGCATGGCCTTAGAGCGAAGCATGTTCAGTCATTGCAGGCTGGAAGATGGGTTGGGCTGAAGGGATGCAAGAACAGGTCATATGTTGACTGCAAAAATATTTCAGGTTCCAAGAATAGCCCATGTTGTACTATTCGGATTCACCAAGAAGTGGTGGCGAGCTAGTGTGTGCTAATAAAACATGGCCTTGCAGAAATGCACCAAGTTGCAATTACATAAACTAGAATTATAGGAGATTCCTTTCTTGACATGCCTTGGGGGTTGTTCCACTCAGTCGATGTCAAGAATCACTTCCAAGTAAGGCACAGGGAGATTTGCATCAAAAATTAGAGCAAATCTTAAATACAACTTTGCCAAACTTGAAATGTATTTTCCCTGGCTCAGCCTCAATTTCTTGAAAATCCTGGTTAGTTTTTAAAATGTTTTTGTTTTTTTAACATTGCATTTGTAACCTGAAGAAAACAGTAGCCATTTCAAGATGGAGTTTTTGAAGAACCAGAAGGAAACTGCGGCCCTGAGGTTCCATTCACCCTCTGTGGTGATCAGTGCCATCTTAACACGTGGGCACGCTGTGCAGTAAGCCGGGGGCCCCACCAGCATAGGGGCCCCATGCAGACCAGAATTTAACACTAATTTTCGGTTAAAAATATTTATTCCTGTGAGTGGTTGTGTGTTGCCCGGGGGCCTATAATGCTGTTAAGACGGACCTGGTGGTGATCATTGTCATCTTGATGTTGCAACACATTGCCATTAGAACATCTTGCAGAAATCCTCCTCCGATGACATAGAGGGCTGTGCCGGCTGCGTCACAGCACACTGAGCATCATGGGAAAGCAGTAGTTGTGGCGCCTAAGCTTGCTTAGAGTCATGTGGAAGCAGCAGCGCAAACAGAAGCCGTGCATGCGGTGTCACAGCCTGAGGAGTGTCCTTGGAAAGAAGCAGCTCAGATACTCAGCGGTGATATCTCTGTATCACCGCTTTTTTGTTATTCAGAGCAGGAAGAAGTTCGGTCAGCTTGCCACTGTGTCACAACTCGCCTTTACACCTCGAGAAAAAGCAAGGCAGGAAGCGGCCTGTGCTGCACCCTGGGAGAGGCCAGGTTCACTGACCATCATGTCTGTTGTGACATCTTACTTTGTTCTTGTGTCCAAGAGTAAACTAGATGCAGACATTTAGGGAACAAAGGTAAATTTACTAGGCCTACGAGCCTGAAATGTTTGAACTGGAGACATGTAAAGTTGTGTAGCCTGGGGTTGTTTTGTCAAGTTGTGTTGGTGAGTGAGAAATGTCGGGATGCACACGGCCATTTGAGCTGACCAATAAAAAAGCTGTTCTTCATGACACGAGGAGACTTAATTACTGAATCAGTGGAGCTTTTGTTGTGCCACATGCAAGCAAGCGGGCGCTTCGTGGCCTGGTGATGACGCAATCATGCTTGTATCTGGATAATCGCGCAACCTGTTCAGAAGGTCTGGTCTTCAAAATACGTGGACCAGACTCCAAATCGCAGTGCACTTTACATCTCATTGGTAAAAAAACAGCATACTAGGACAAGATCTAGAGCAAAGTGTGTTTACTGTTATGTTAACTCATGAGATTTGAACCTACATCACTCGTCACTCGTAAATGTGGGTCTTGTGCATGCGCTGTGCTCTGAGGCCGGCTGGCCAATAGCGAGAGTACCAGAAGGTATGTGCTTAGTCTGTGTGTGTGCCTTGTTTCAAGTCGAGTAAAAAAGACTCATTTTATATGCTAGAGTAAAAATCACGTGTCTCATATTTCACTCAACCAGACCAGTCCACTCAAAAACGCACCAGCCATGGCTTTTGTTCACACTTTTAAATATTTTGCGTCTCATAAAAAATAGATATTTTAGTGGAAGAGAATGGGCCGAAAGCACAACAGCCACTTTGTACAAAAAAGTCCGCTCTCTCTCTCTCTCTCTCTCGTGACGTTTGCCATGCGTGTAGCTTTCAAAACAATGTGATGGTATGGAAGTGTCGGCCATTCCTGCGGCGAGCTGGGGTATCGGGGATTTGTGCAGAGAACGACAACAAAACTAAACTAAACCCCCACAGAAGAGGGCGCCTCTGACGAACAGCGCCAGCGCGAAACACATTTATTTTGAGAACAGATGTTGTTAGTCAGCTAGTGATATATTCAAGGGGTGGTGCTAATGACGCAAGCGCCTGCGGGTGTATACCGAGGCACTACGGGTCGGAGCTTAGTTGGTAACGGGAAAATCTATGATTCTAAAAAAGCAAGAGTTTGTAGCGCCCTATCATGCCAGGCCGGCCGTCGAGGCACTCTCCGGAGCAGTGCTTGCAGAGGCAGATATACATTTGGTCTGTATTGTCCCATCAAAGTCACGCAACACCCGTACTGTTCCGTTAACCACCGAAGTCCGGCAGAGTAGCGCCCACACCGTCCTCCTAAAAGTAGCGCCTATGCCAACTATTGGTTGTGTCGGTTCTGCGCAAGAGTGCCCTTACTCTCCGACTACCGATGTCTTCGTCCTACACGTTCTGTGCTAATGAAAGGTACACAGTGTTGCTGAGAAACGCCAGTACTGTCCCGTTAAGTTCTGCCGAGGCGTGCCATTGGTTCAGAAAACAATGACAAGGCTAAAAATAGCTAGTGCTGCAACAAAAAAGTGCCCTCATCTGCACAGAATTAATTGTACGTAGCCACAATAAACTACCGCAAAACTGCAGAGATGTGCCATTACTGTCGAATTTGCGTGGCTGTTTTGCTGAAAAAAAGTGCCGGTCTTGTCCCTTTAAAACTTCTGCAGCCCTGTTAAGAGGTAGCAGTACTGTCCAGTTAAAGTCTCACGGTTCAGCAGAGAAGTCCCGGTACTGTCTGATCAAAGAGCGGCAACCATGCTCGGAAATGCGAGTTCTGCCCACGTCGCAGGTGCCGAGGGCCTGCCAGGAACTCCCCGTCTTAGACACTGCTCAGGAGGATGCGAAGCAAGCCACGCCCTCCCACCAACCTCCATGCAAGCTCAGCCTGGCCTACGGTGTGCTTGTTCGACACAGTTATTGATTTCTGATTGATGATAAACGGTGATTGGTTGGTGATAGTTTTTTTGTTGCTAGAAATGAAAACGCACCTGCCCTTACCTCGCCCCCCAGGGGAGGAGAGGAAAGAGTCTAAAACGGCGAATGGCTAGCGGTGGCTGGGGCCATGCCCCGCCGAAGGGCCCGGACACGCCTCAGTTGATCTGGCGGCAGGCCTCGAAGGTCCACTTTGTGGCCCCGCCATAGATGTCGATGTTGGACTCGGACCATGTGATAACGTTGCTGGCGGGGGCCTTGGTGCTGCAGGTCGCCAGGTTGTACACTTCAGAGGGCACCAACTTCCGGTCCCAGATGTTGAAGTGAGAGAGTTCTCCAACGAAGGCCTGTGTGGCGTCAAAACCGCCTCCGAGGGTATCCTGCAGAGGAACACAACAAAAGGGAACTTTGAGATATTTCTTTTATTATTTCATTTTTTACCAATTTTTAGAGCCAGGATTACAATTAACATGCTACTATTCATAGTGTGTGTTTTGTGACCTGAGTCAGACGTATTGCCTTCCTATATGAGAACAAATTACGGGGCAACCTCTGTTCCCATTAAGCCTGGGCAGAGTTGGAGGAGTTCCTCTACGCGGAACTCCACGAAGTGCCCAAAAAAATCCACCACACTACGCAGAGTTCCGCAAGCGGCGGAGTGCTCTTGGTCACGCCTGTTCGTTTTGATTTGCAGCGCCGGGTGTTTGTCCTGCACTGAAAAATCAACACAAATGGCACCATGTGCAGTGCACGAGGGCGCTGCTTCTTTTCTGCCACTCAAGTGGATTTTCTACTCGAGTAGCAACTTTGTCGATGCGAACAGGAGGTTTGTCAACATGTGCGGTTGCGACTGCCTGCGACTGCCTGCATTGAGAAATCCAACCACCTGCATTGAGAACTCCGACGGCCTGCGTGAGAAATCTCGCCGGGAGGTAGATTTTTCTCGCTTGCACTCGCAAACTTTTTTTTTTTTTTAAACATAGTTTATTGGTTTTCCAATTATATCTGTTACAGTCAATTATCGTTAGATAACTTTACATTGTTTCTGTTCAGTTTGGCATTGCACATGACATATACCTCAAAGATTTTGTATACAATTGCTTATCATTGCCGGTAAAGTTTGCCTTACATATAGATTAGGCTTTGACATAATTATACAGGTACCAATAAGAGGTAAACGTTTAACTAATAACATCTGTCGAAGTCCCCACCCCCTTCCCGCCTTTGTTCTGGCATTCTTATCCACATCAGAATATTTGTTACATCCTATTACAGATTGCATATTACTTTAAACAGTATTGAGCGTCTCCTTCATTTCAATCAACTATATTAAGGCTGGTTATAGCAGCATGACATCATGGTCTACTGCGTGTTTGGGGCACCAGGTATATGATCAGGGTCTGCGCTTTTAAAGGCTTTTAAAATTACATCCCACTCCATAGATATCAGATTTTCCCCAGCCCTCGGGCCTCCTCTCGGCGTATGGCAGCACTTCCAGCCCCACCCCAACATAACACTTCGCTGTGCCAGGTGTATATTGCAGGTGGTTTTGCTGACTTCCATCTCATGGCAATGTATCTTCTGGCAATTATAAGCACCAGATCCAGGAAGTGGAGTTGAACCTTCTGCAGGGTCGTACGCTTACGGAGACCCAACAGGTATTCGCACTCGCAAACTTGACGTTGGGGAGCGCGAGTGAGGAAAAAACTCTGCTTCGCTATGTGGAGCGGGGTTTTTACGAGCTCTACATGGTGCGCGGAGCACAGAGTTCGGAACACTACGTGAACGGATCAGAGTTCACCGCCTGGGCTTAGTACCCATGGATCTAGGGCAATTAAAGACATATTAAGAAAAACCGTTCTAGAAGGAATAACTTACAGAAAATATTTGATGCTATAGCAGGGCTGTGTGACATAAAGGCCCTGCTGACCCGATAAATATACATAAAGCAGTGACAATTCCTATTAAAGAATAGGTGCTACAAGTAACGGCGAAATGCAAGTACACATAAAGTAAAACACTAAAATAAAACATAAAATATGAACATATAATTAAATGTCTTAATCGTGTGGACATCATTACGCAAAATAGAATCCATTTCAGAAATGATTTTTCAGATATCTATCGAGTCCAGCACAAAATGCAAACATGATTAAGACCAATCAGTTCAAGGTTACTAAGAAGTAATTTAATCAGCGTATTCCTCAGGACAAGAAAGTAGCAACCTGTATGTCACTACAAAATGTAAACTAGCATTGGCAAAGCAAATCGGTCTGGTCTACGGGAGACCTATTGGCTTTGTCAATGTTTCACCTTAGTACATCGGCTTATATGAGAAGTATATATTAAAAGTGAGTTTTTAAACATCAACTGAGAAGCACTTCTGCCTCAGCCCTGATAACACTATTAATAGTGATCCAAGAATCAAACCAAAATTCCTATTAAAGATGGAGCGACAATATATACCATTCAATAAAATACAAATTAGGTAATTTGAACAGTACATTTCCTGAACTCAAGCATTTAAATTTGTTCTTCTATGGGACAATGAACAACAAGCATACACGACTACAAAACGAAGACAAGTGATTTGCTTTCTTTTTTTTTATGGATTGGAGTTGGATTGGTAAACAAAAACAAGCATTTGCAATGCAATAGGTCTCGCATTTATAAGAGTTTGAGCTATTGGCATTGTAAAATTACAATGCCTTTTATTTATGTTTTGGTTTTAAAACAAATAAAAGGCATTGTCATTTACAATGTCAGTAGCATAAACTCGCATAAAAGCAGTGTGTGGAGTGCAGCAGTTTGCGGCGTGCAGCAGTGTGCGGCGTGCAGCAGTGTGAGGCGTGCAGCAGTGTGCGGTGTGCAGCAGTGTGCGGCGTGCAGCAGTGCGCGGCATGCAGCAGTGTGCGGCGTGCAGCAGTGTGTGGCGTGCAGCAGTGTGTGGCGTGCAGCAGTGTGCAGCGTGCAGCAGTGTGTGGCGTGCAGCAGTGTTTCGTGTAGCAGTATGAGGCATGCAGCACTGTGTGGCATGCAGCGTCGTGCAGCAGTGTGCGGCGTGCAGCAGTGTGCGACGTGCAGCAGTGTGCTGCGTGCAGCAGTGTCGTGCAGCATGCAGCAGTGAGTAATGCAGCAGTGTGCAGCAGTGTGTGGCGTGCAGCAGTGTGTGGCGTGCAGCAGTGTTTCGTGTAGCATTGTGCGGCATGCAGCAGTGTGTGGCATGCAGCAGTGTGTGGCGTGCAGCAGTGTGTGGCATGCAGCAGTGTGTGGCGTGCAGCAGTGTTCCGTGTAGCAGTGTGCGGCGTGCAGCAGTGTGCAGCGTGCAGCAGTGTGCGGTGTGCAGCAGTGTGCTGCGTGCAGCAGTGTGTAGCATGCAGCAGTGTGTGGCGTGCAGCAGTGTGTGGCATGCAGCGGCATGCAGCAGTGTGTGGCGTGCAGCAGTGTGCGGCGTGCAGCAGTGTGCGGCGTGCAGCAGTGTGTGGCGTGCAGCAGTGTGTGGCGTGCAGCAGTGTGTGGCGTGCAGCAGTGTGAGGCGTGCAGCAAAGTTTAGTGTAACAGTGTGAGGCATGCAGCAGTGTGCGGCGTGCAGCAGTGTGTAATGCAGCAGTGTGTAATGCAGCAGTGTGCGTAGCAGTGTGTGGCGTGTGGTAGTGTGCGGCATGCAGCAGTGTGCGGCGTGCAGTGGTGTGTGGCGTGCAACAGTGTGTGGCGTGCAGCAGTGTGTGGTGTGGTTTGTAAACAACAAGAAAAGCGGACATCAAAGGAAGGGTGGGAGGGAACGAGCATATGGGGTGTGAGTTATAACGAAAGTTAATTGTTGTAAGAGGGGATGCAGGAAGTGAGTCCGAGCGAGCGCTGGCGAAAGCAGTCTGCTGCTTTCAAGTCCGATGCCAGATGCCAGCTTTGCGCTTGAATGCCTCACATGCACTGGCCATAAACCGCATTCTTAAGGTCTTGTGCCCCTTACTAAATCTCTCTGAATGCGTGAGGCGGCGCACGCGCAGGAAGTAGCTGGTGGCAAATGGAATGCGCGTGGTTGTGCGCGTAACCGCCACCCGATCCGCCTGGGAAGCCTTTGGGAGCATTTTCTGAAGCCCCTACATAAGTCTCGCCTGGCGATCGCTTACGCGATAGCCAGGCGAGACCTAAAAAGTAGAAGAAGGGTAGGGGAAGTATGCAGGTGGAAGGAGGGAGCAGATGTATGCAGGTGGGGGGAAAAACACAGAGGGTAGAATAATGGAGGGCATGGAAGCAACATGGAGGGTGGGAAGAAGGAACACGAGACATGTGGGGGAGAAGCAGCACATGGGGCACAGAAAGGGAAGCAAACGGGCAAGATAGTGCAACATGGAGTAGAGGAGGAGCCCACAGGCAAGCATACAGCACGGGGTCATGGAGCGACGCACACAAGGGTGAGCACAATATAAAGGGGGTTGGGATCAGGCAGAGCAACACGAGTGAAGCAGAGGAAGACAAGTACACAAGTCAGACAGCTGAAAAACACACACTCTCTTGTGAAGTGCTCAAAACAAGGCTGTGAAGAAGAGTGCCATGCAAGGCAACACATGGTAAGCAACGGGGGGGGGGGTTTAAACGCTTTATTGTTAACAACAGTGTGTCACAAGCGAGATGCATGCGCTAGCGCATGCTCTCGTAGGCTCAACCCTAAATATGGAAAAACAGCGCTAGTAAACACACATGGGTAATTGCCATGGTACAAACGATTAGTCTCCCCTGGGGTCCGGGCTCTCACTGGGAGTTCATTTCAGACATGCTGCCGCACATTGTAGCGGGGTCTTCTGTGATTAGTGCAAGTGCGAAAAAGCCTCATTAGATGACCTTGCGGAGAGCCGGGGTGTGTGATAAACAGCCTTGAAGTGTGTGGAATGAGCCGCTTGCCAGTCAAAGTCCCACAAAGAACCAGCAGAGTCTTGGGCTTTGCCTCCACATTAGTGATACTCTCCATTCCTCTAGGATGGCACCTCTGAGGCGGACTGGTCAGACCACAAAACTCTTCTTTGAGGCGGCGAGATAAAAACCCAAAGCTGCCTCGGCGATGCCCATGAAGGCGACGGTTAAGGCCATTTATGTCAGTCACTCCGGGGCACACTGCAGCTGGCTGTCTAGCAGTATGGCGGTGGCTGAGGTAGAAATAGGAAGAGGAGTCATGTGGAAGTGTGCTGACAGGACGGCTTAGCTGAGAAGGACGGTCTGGAGACACAGAATGATGGCAGGGAGGCCGTTAAACAAGGGGGTGTGAGCGGCAGTGAGCACAGTAAGAAACATGCACAGATTTCTAGCTGCTCGGACTTTCAGGGCATCGGTGTTGATGTCATTGCCCTGGGCCACGTCCTCGGACCTTGGGCTCCCGGCTCTTCACTCGGTGTGTGCACAAGCCCTCTGGCTATCCCTGGGACTAGAGCCGCTGCAGCTCTAGTGAATGTCACTGATCCTCCTCCCCCTGACCCCAGGGACTGACAGACATGGCAGCTGCTCCCCCCGCATACCCACCCCGTGTGGCTTGCCTGCCCTTACTGTGACGACTACGGGTGACCCTGCAGCAGACTGTGCATGCATTTAGCAGGGGGAAAGTTGGGCGGTGCAAGGTCAGAGCAGTGAGTGAATGGGATGCATTTTGTACCGAGTGAGCCTGCTGGAGGAAAGAAGGCTGCGAATGTGCCATGCTGAAAGGGCGGCTGCAAATGTGACAATATGAGAACAAGAATTACAGCCCTGTTTAAAGAAACAGATCTCAGAGCGTTGTTAGAAAAATAAAAATGTAGTTCAGAGAACAGATTCTATAATGGGACAAGTGTAAGGATCCAAGTAATTGGTAGGTGCTCAGTGGGAGGAAAAAAACCACAAAAAGGTGGGACAAAGAAGAAGGATTAATTACTAGCAAGCAGGCATTTTTAAACAACAATTGAAGGGACGAATAAAAAGGCAATGGGTGGACTGTAAGCCCACACAATGAATACAGCATGTCTCAAAGAGACAGCGCAAGCGCTGCCTAGGCTCAACCTCAAAGGGGGGGCATCTAGAACAGCAAGGTCCAACAGAGATCAAAGGGCCAATACATATCCCAGGGAAATCCCATCTGATGGGCAAAATGATTATTAATGGAGTCATACAGGCAGTCTGAGATACCACCAAGTTCTCTAAGCGTGTCAGTAATAATGAACCCGAACTATGCATGGCCACTGGCTGCAGACAAACTATTTTGTAGAATCCCATTTATCAAAAGGATAATGATACTGCTTAACCCTATAAACATTAACATGTTAGATATATGATTCTGATTCCAGAATCCCTATTCACACACCTTCAAAGGGGCACACAATTGTGAGCCCTTTTTACAGACATTATCAAAATAACACACAATTTGTAATCCGTTATCCTTATACAAGCTTATTTCCAGCTTTAGAATCCCCCGCAGTCATCAATTCGTCATAAGATATGCATTATGGTATCCCTATTTATTATTTGACTATTAGTGTAGAATCCCTATTAACAAATGATCAAACGAACACATACTTCAGATTCCATAGTGTCTAGTCACTTTTGAAAGGAGCTAAAGCTTCTGGTTGTGGAATCCACACTCCTGACTGTGGAATGCATCGCGGAATGGACCCAAGATTACGATTCTAGTATTCCTGATCACACATCATCAAAGCGGATACCATTCTGAGTGCTGAATCCCTATTTCTGCATCGAAAAACAAAAGATTCTGATCCTAGAATACACACTCATCCACCCAAGGGACACGCACTCTTATTCCACACTCTGTATTTAGAATCCATGGGATACAAATTCTTGACTGTAGAACCCGTATCAGCACGCCGCAGAAGGGACTCATGCTTATGGATCTAGAATCCTTATTCACACATTGTCAGAGATGAACACAGGCTGATTCTAAAATCCCTATTTACACATCACCTAAACTGTGGCCATAGCTTCAGGACAGTGTTCAATTACTGATGACCCAACAATTAACCCCATCAGTGGGCCGATGATGACAAAGCTGCACTGCCTCGCTCTGAAGTCACACTGAGCACTAAGAGAGAGATACAAGAATATATTTGTCTGGGCTGCTGCAAATCAATTAAAATTGGTAACTCAGCAACAGATGGTAAACATTCAGAATTATTCTCAAATACTATTGTTTGATGGTACCCAAAGGAATGGGAGTAGGGTTACTGAAATAACAAAACCTGTTTATTGAAGCAGGCTGATTGAAGCATTTCGCCCCGAGGATGCCCTATTGGATGCCAGCATTGGATAATACCCATATTGGATGTGGCAGAAAAAGTTTACGAACAAGTGGTACATTCACGTCTCTCCAGATGAGTGTATGATTGAATAGTCTACCAGACAGCTTGACTAGATTGGTTTAGAGAAAATACCACTCTCTGGTGTGTAAGAGTCTTTAAATTATATTTGCTCAAATGAGAGTTTAAATGGCTTTCTGCAATGTTTTGTGGACCTTTCTAAGCCATTGACGCCACGGACTGCTCCAGAGTTGGAATTCTATAAAACCAGGCTGGCACTTTCCCTTGTATTATGGATCTGATGCAAGTGGTCTACTCTGGTTACATAGCAGTAGGAGCACAAGGCAGGGAGGCATCAGACAGACAATCAGGTGAATGAGCGGGTAGGAAGGAGCGTATGAAGATCAGGCTGACACCTACAGGGCTATTTACCCTGCAGAGCTCAATGGGAGGTGCTACCATTCTCTGCTGTATGCAAACTAGATCTGACAGTAGATGGGTAGCAGCATATTATCTCAGGCTAATGTGCATTTCAAGAAACAACATCATGAGTTCCACTTAGACAATATATGGGTCGAGTGCTCTGGGAAAGGTAGGCGTGGGTGTGGCTGATATATCCACATGTATTTTGGCTTTCACGTTATCAAAGAATTGTCAATGGGCACATCATATTACAAAGGTCAGAAACTCGCATCAAGCAGGATTCTGGGTTTCATCTGCTTTTGCTTTAAAAAAAAAAACATGAGCTATCTTATACTCCTTAAGAATACATTTTGGATAGTTTGGTAGTATGCCTCTCTATGGAAGCGACATTTATGGTGGGAACAAAGTTGACAGAGGGTAAGTTATGCAGAACCATTTCTTATACACAGTTCTGTGGGTCCCAAAATGTGCTTCAGCTGCAGCACGTCAGCCGAAGACTGGTACTCAGATTACTGAGCTAAAAACAAGGGGGCACCTCAGAAATAACAATTAAAGATGTAGATGAGCAAACAAATGTATGCAAATAAGGTCCATATTCTGAGCTTGCCATTTAAGGAAACCTTCAGTGATCAAGAATTTCAGTAACTTACAAGAGCTTGCAATTTGGAGATAATTATCCCAGTAAACAATCAATGAATCAATCAAGCACATTTATGATGAGCTCCTTGGTCCCCAACAATTAGAATTCCACGTACTTCTATCTACTAAGACAGCTGTCACCCACACACATAATCATCTTCATATCAACCACCCAGCACAATCTAATCTTCTTTATTCCTCGGTCTGCCCGCTGCGTTTGATATGTTTGATCATGCTACTCTAATTTCCTTCCTAAACTTCCTAGACATGGTTGTCTCCGCCCTTATATGGTTCAACTCCTTCCTGGTGACATCTTCTCCTCCTTTGGTTTCTCGCATCATCTCTGTTCCGATGACACCCACATATTTTTCTATTCCACATCTTTCTCAAAACTCCTCCAGTTAAGCAAACCAGATTACGCCACAGTGATTCCTCATCGTATGGCATCAAGAACCCTCATACTGAACTCTTCAAAGGCAGAGATCTAATATTTTCCTTCCCCAGCTGCACACACTGCTTACTTCTGACATTTGCTCCCTCTGAAGAAACCTTAGTGGTTTTTTTACTGCTACCGCTGTTCGAAATCCATCATTACTACTGCAACGTCAGCTCTGTGTCAAATATTGAATATACAAAGGCTCTGTTCATGCATCCTATTACATGCAGCCAAACCATTGACAAATGTCCTTGTTCTCAGCACAATCGAATTTTGTGGGAGTCTAATTACTCGTTTTCTCCACTGGACAACTCTTAAACGAAGACACAAGAGCACATTGCTCTCTACCCAGGCACGCTCCGCCTATTCTTACCAACGCCAGGCTGGGTGCCTGGCTTCCTTGAAAAACAGAGGCCTTTGTAAGGTACCAACACTTGTATTTGAAGTTATTCATGACCATGACCTTGCACACAACAAATGTTGACAACACCGACCGGCTACAATTGTGCCAGCAACCCACTTTGTGCTCACTCGGACCTTCTGGCTTCACGCAAACCGCCCTGTACTTCATCGAGGTTTGGCTCTTCCAGGCACTAGGTACCCACCTTCTTCCTCCTCACGCCAGGGCCAGCCTCTCCACTCAGGATCACCATCATGTACTAGAAGGCAACAGTTGATCTCAACATCTGGCCGTCCTCGCTCACAGTAAATATGTAACTCCCACACATTCGCTTTCAAGTGCATGTAACCCTATATTTCATCTGTGTGCATGTGAATTTCAGTTGCTTTTTTTCTTATTCATCCTAAATTGCTGCTTATTGTCTCAAGCTGTGTATTACTCTCATCACATATTCTAAATCTAGTTTTCTATCAGTCACACACCTGCCTATGATTCTAAGCACAGGGACATTTAATTCTGATTATAAAATGAAACCTCCCACATCAAATGGATTAAACATTCTGATTCCAGACTCCAGATTTACTCATTGAAGAGGCATAAGATTCTGATTTTCAAATGATTACGCTCTCATCAAAGGAGCGCAGGATTTTAATTTGAGAATCCTTATTTGCACATCTTTAAGAGCGTATAGATAGTTACTTTAGAACATACATTCACTCAACAAAGGAATCCCAGATCGGATGTAAGTGGTGCCTCAGAGAAGGACAGGGTTTCCCCTTTTCACATACTTTGGTACTGTGATTAATCTTCGGAGTGTCAAGCCAAAATCAAGCATATGAGTTCTATCACCGTGGTCCAGCTAGTTCATCAATTGATTCGCCGTGAGTTTCACCAAAGAGTTTTGTGACTTCACCACTTTTCGCATTAGGCAATAGAGTCCATTTATACCCTTGCAATAAATGTGATCAACGGTGAACTAACCCCATTTTATTCATTGAGGCACTTCTAACCGAGGTCGAACCTAGTTTGGGCAGGAACGAAGTAGCTCTGAGTACTTTGCGGCACCCCTTATATTTGTTTCTCTTTTGCACTGATCTGCCTCCTTCCACCTCCCGCTTTTGACCCTCATCCCATGGATACTTTACTGATACCTGACTGGGTGGCAATTCCTACTGTGCCCCATGGATGCCCCTGGCACCTGCTGTCTGGAGTTGTCCCACGTGCCCCCTATCTCAAGCAGTTACTTTCACCTAAATGGCTGTGTTGAGCTCACCTGTTTAGATGACATTTTGGGGTGCAGCTTAAGCAGCAGTACCCTGTGGTCATGCCTTCCGGTTAGGCAGACCTCAGGAACCCCTCATAAAAGGCCCATGGTGGGCATTGTCTAGCGAAATCCGTTCAGAGGACCTAACACACATTCTCTGACCAGAGATCATGCTGTCCCTATCAGAGTTGTTATTTTTCTCTCTTGAATGACCTTGACAAACATGCAAACCTTGTGCCAAGAAAACCCTTTCCAATTTACCCAGCAAAGGTTTGAGTGAAACACGCCACACCCTTCAAACTTTTAAAATGCAGGACTATGATTAGACCTGGGACTCCTTCCCTCCTCAAACGTAGCCAGTGCCATAGAACATACCTCAAAAGCTGCTTTGACATTGTAGAGGTGCACCCTTTTTTGGCTCTCTTCCTTACCCAGCAAGAACACTTAACACTTTTATCCCTCCCTGACCTCCGAGAAAGCGGCTCTACCTGCTTGACAACCTTTTGTGGCCAGTAGTAGGAGCACCTGCTGGCCATGCCTCAGGTCCAGGGGTGGACTGGCTATAAACTGAGACTGGCTAATGCCAGACTGGCTAGCTGCATTAAGGGTTTCGGGCAGGTTTCCTGCTGGTTTATGACCGGTCACTCTCTCGTTTGTGGCCACTTCATTGTTAGTCATGTCTGTAGCCAAACAAGAAGCACAACAGCCCTCGCCACTTGAAGCCGCACATAAGTTGGGTGCTATCCTGAGCAGATGATATTACACCCTTACTAAGTGATACCTCAAAATTCCATAGTATTCAAGGTAGGTGGTTTTGCCTGTGATCACAGCCATGGATGTGCACGACAGATCAAACACATTGAGCGACTCTCTCCCACCTCACTTACTCCCTCCTACCAATGCTGCTTCATGGAATAAGAAAATGGGCCACTTTCTCAATAAGTCCAACTATGCTTTCTCACCCAGGGCTGCGACCATAAAAAAATGTTCTCCTGCACCAAAGCAATTAAATACGTTCTTTGCTCTTCATCACCTCTCAATGCATCGATGAAGTGGGATCCTGTCTGGATCTACAAACATTGATGGGGCCATCTAGTGTTTCATTTGTTCCTAAGGTTTGCACCCTACCCCAATGCCCTTACAATAGTTGTGCACCATGGCCACAGAGTCCACTGTTTCTAGAAAGCAGAGACTATTGTCAAAAGTTAGACAGTGGTTTCTCCCATCAATAAAGAGGTTGAAATGCCACTCTGTCTGCTCTGTTGCCATATTTAATTAAACAAGAGCTCTGTCCATCCATACAAACGGAGGGAACTCGAAACATCCAACGACGCGTGTTGTGATCCTCACATGCCCACAAATAATCGATTTTGCTTTGGTGTGAATGACTCCAGGGGATACTTTTGAACAGAGGGAGAAGACATCTTTCAGTAGTCAAATATTCGTCAAGGAAAATGGCCAATTGGTGTGTCGATTGGTCTCTGTCCCTCAGATGAACAGGGGATGCTTTCACTCTTACCCTACAGGGCTTGATTCCCTCTATACTTGGGAAATATCTTAATCCTATCATGTATAACAGTGAGTATTTTTGTTTGTTATATGTGATAATTGCTTCAATACCCTCTACTCTATATACAGAAGATAAATTGCATAAGGAGTGTAAGAGTCAATGATTGCATATCCTGAAGAAGGCCACTGACCTGTCTGGGCTTCAATGTTGACAGTGGAACATAGCCTTTCTAGGTACAACACTGGAGGATAGCACTTAAACTCCACAGCAGGTACTGTTCTGCCTTCTCGGTTAAACTCAGTTTAACTCTAAGCCGTCCTTGGACAACGATTCACCATGAATATGGACATTACCCAAAGATGAAGCATGCCACAAATTGTGGTTGAGGCATCCTTGTCCAAATAGTTTTTGCTCTTATCGGGGAGTATGTCACACTTGTTAGTTTATTCTGCTGGTTTGCTTTAATTTGTTGTGTATGTATTTTTTTTACAACAAATTAACATTTAGCACAATTAATTATTTTTTAGCATGACCTTAGGAAGTTGAGTGAGCGGAAGTCTGGACAAGGGACCAAGGTGCTAGATCGCAGGCACAGTAGACAGGTGAGGGCCGGATCCAACTGGTCAGGTTCAGTGGCCATGTTTTGAATTTTTTATGGTCTGCCGCAGTGTGCAGCCATTGGTTGCCACATGACCGGTAGGGTCGCCTGGGCGGTAGTCAGGGGAAGCAGGACAGGTTAAATAATGGGCTAGGTTACATAATTGCTCATCACTACCTGGTTGCCCCTCATGAATGCTGATGTGGCCCCTTTCGAACACCAGAGATTTTCTTTTGGGGTATCAGCTGTTATGCTAACCCAAGCTCCCTCTGTATTGAGGGGTCAGGTGAATTCGCCTTGTAGAGCACAACTTATGGAGGGACCAGCAGGTTTTTTGTCCTGGGTCCAAGTCAATTGACTCAGTCGATGCCACAAGGTCCTGAGGGGTGGTCAACCATGACTCCTTTGGAGTATTTGCTAGGAAATTTAATGTATCAGCTCTGGAGTATTTGCAGGAAATGTAATGTATTAGTTATGTCCTGGTGATAATCACAATGCTACTGTACATACTGTAACTTTATATCTAAATGTGGAAACTGAAAATTTGTCGTGTTGATGAGGTTTAATAAATAGGGCCAGAGAATGGGATATTCTCTAATGCTTGAATTTTGAGTCGCATTGGGGCCTTTTGCGGAATCATCTATATGTTTATGAGTGTGGAATGTCTGTCGATTTGAAATATGACCGACCTCGCTGCGGTCCCCCACCTGTTGCAAATGACAGCTACCTCTCCTTAGTCGGGCTTAGAGAGGACTTTATGTGGCTAATTATGTGGCTATGAGAGGCTCTTGGCAAGGCATAGGTTACACTAAAAGAGATTCACTCTCTGACCTCTGTCAGACGCTCTTCGCCTCCCCATTTGTCCCCAGCGACAGAGGTGCAGCAGCCGTCACTCTCTGTGCTGCTAAGTTCTGGCTCTGTAGATGAAACCTGCCATGGCCCTCCCGGTACCTCTCTCGGGGACAGAGCTTTCTAACATCAGAAGGTCTTGGCCACCAGCTGATGCTGCATGAGAAGAAAGTGCTGCTTTGTAAGCTGGAGGACACTTCCCCCTGCTACAAAGGGCCCTGGACACTGCTTTATATCCAACCGACGGCAAATGAATTCCTGGCTTCAAAGGCCAGGGTGGGGGCGACTGCCTTTGTCTCTACGTGTTATCATCAAAGGCAGCAGCGCTGCTGGCGGGGAGCCTGGGCCCCTCTCTGTCTCTGCCACGCGCTCTGATGTCCTCGCCCTCCCGGCCTGCCCCGCGCACTCCTGCTTCTGAGGAGGCAGAGAGACCAAATCTGCAGGGCGAGTGTGCGTTTCCATTCTGTCCCCCTCAACCACTGCCCGTCGTCCTCGAGCTTTCTAGAATGTGCAATGACCTTGACAACTATTTACAGTTAAACTTGTGTATGTGTCGCCTGACACACCAGCTGAGGGTGTAGGGGTGCGCAGTGAGAGGTCACTTGTCCTCTTCGAGCCTTCTAGAATGTGCAATGACCTTGACAACTATTTACAATGCAACTTGTACAATCCCTAGTCGTCTCTAAACTGGACTACGGGAACGCCATCCGAACAGGGACGGCAAAAGCCCACCTAGCCCCACTAAAGTCAGTCCTTAACATGGCAGCTCGACTCATAACGGTGTAAAAAGGTTTGAACACATCACACCAACCCTCCACTCCGTCAATTGGCTTCCCATTGAAGGTAGATGTATCTATAAATTGTCCTGCATCACACACAAAACCCTTCACTCACATTCCCCCAACTACCTAAACAGCAAACTGGTAAAAGCTGGAAGATCCAGAACTCTGAGAGGCTCCAACTCACTTCTTCTCATCCCCCCGAAATTGAAAAGGAAAACCACTCAGTCCCGATCCTTTTCTGGTAACGTACCCAGCATGTGGAACACACTCCCTATAGACCTCAGATGCAACCACTCCTTCCCCTGCTTCAAAAGGGACCTGAAGCTCCTTCTCCTCAAGAAATACTTTACCATCCAAGTCAACTAACCTAGACTTCAATAACCTAGCTGACTCCCCGCTCACCGTCCATCAAGGATAGGTGGTTATTTGACTGTTTCAACCTCCTGACCTTCCTCCCTCCCCTTCACTGTATGCCTAATTATAATGTTTTGCTAATATCTGTATGCATCCTTATGTCCTGCTATGTAATACAACATTTTTTCCTTTGTGTATGTAAAGCGCTCTGATACCCCCGGGTCTAGCTAGCTCTTTATAAAACGTATAAATAAATAATAATAAATAAACATGTGAATGTGTCGCTTGACACTGCAGCTGAGGGTGTAGGGGTGGGCAGTGAGAGGTCACCTGTCCTGCTCGAGCCTTCTAGAATGTACAGTGACCTTGACAACTATTTACAGTGCAACTTCTGTGTGTAGCACATGACATTCCAGCTGTGGGCATGGGGGTGAGCATGGAGAGGCAGGCAATTTGGCCAGGGATCCTGCAGAGATTCCAGCTACACTATCTCACCAACAGATGGTCTGCTATTGTCTAATTTTACTTGTGGGCATGACCACTAGAATTATGCAACGTGGATCGACACATTTTGCGGCTCGGAAAGGCAAATTATGCAGCAAACAATGTTATTAAATGCAAACCATGGAAAACATTCCATGGCATTAACATCTTGCCAGTTTGACTCGAGCATGACTTTGTCTGTCTCATCAAATTTACAAGCTCTCCAAAGAATCCTAGTACACGATCTGCCGGCTTCAATGCTTAATTTGAGCCGGTGGTTGCTGGGGGGAGGGTGGCACTGGCACCTCTTTTTGGGGACTGGCACTTATTTTTCCCTATCAGACATTTATCAAGTGCAAGAGAGGGAAAAACCCACAGATGGGAAAGACAGATAAAGAAACAGATGCCAAAACCATCACAGAAAAAGGGGCAGGGAGTGTCTGATAGTGGATAAAAGGCTACCGGCCTTGGTATTTGGCATACCGACATTTAATTGCACCAGCCGCCGTCTTCTGATCAGAGCTTCAGGCGCCAGCACTCTTTCTTTCACAAATTAAGCACTACCCGGCTTCGTAAAGAACTCTGTCCTGCGGTGGAATCCCATAAAACGTGATAGGTGCAGAAATAAATTCCAAATTGCTTTTTGGAAGTGCCCTATTTGGAGGGCATCTGAATTGCCCGCTTGCAGGACTGCAGCAGTGATTTACCGCAGCAGTTCAGCTCATTCTACAGCTCCCTAAAATGGATCCAAGTTTAATGTTCCTGTTGGCTGCCTCTCAAATCCAGGGTCAAGTTTAAAATATTGACACTGGTCTTCATGTCTCCACTACTTGGCACCTTATATTTTTGGGCTGAAAAATAAGAATACATACACCCTCTTCTTAAACATCATATATCACAGGATTCTACCAAGTGTGTGGAGCGGTTGCATCCTGCCCCCAAATCATAAGCGAAGCCCGCCTTCCCTTTCTAGCAGCCATCATTTCACTGCAATGCTCGTCTCAGAGGAGAAACCTTGTATTAGATGAGCCCTTGACACGGGCAATGGACAAACTGCTATTGTAGGATACACACACGCGATGGCCGTGTTATCAAGCAAGCGAAAGGTGAGTGAAATACAAACCTCACCCCATGTGCTCTCTAATGACAATGGGCCACTGCCAAAAATGTTGACCACCAATGTATTCTAGGCTGATCCTTTTTCACTTTATATG
Source organism: Triturus cristatus (assembly GCF_964204655.1). Taxonomy (NCBI): domain Eukaryota; kingdom Metazoa; phylum Chordata; class Amphibia; order Caudata; family Salamandridae; genus Triturus; species Triturus cristatus. The sequence continues at coordinate 721,039,374 of NC_140590.1, read as the reverse complement.
GCCAATGTAATGGATATCCTTGATCAGAACGAGTTTGGTCCCTAGTCTGAAGACTGTTGTTTTTGATCTCTGTGTATACGAGTTAGATTATTGTAGGTAAGATGCATTGTAAATGATTTTCTTTCATTTATATAATAACCCATGTTATCCACACACTAGGCCTTTAGCTGACTTCCTGCATTTACAAATTTCCAGAACAAAGTGCAAAGCACACGGTGACCAGAGAATTTCGGTTCTTAGTCCCAACTAATGTAATGATCTGCCACTAAAACATCTGTAACGAGCATTCTTTCATCTTGTTAGATAAAGCTCTAAAAGTTTGCTAAGGCTGATACTTGCTCTGTCTCGGCACATTGGCTCGTGCTCACGCCATAGTTGCCCGTTCGGCGCCGAGATAAGGTGCAGTACTCTGAGAGTATAAATAAAATGAGAAAAAATCCCTCTGATGAACCATACATCGGAGTCTGCAGAGTAACTTCAACTAGTAGCTTTCGGTTACAATAGTATCTGTTCCCTCATTGATATAACATGGCTTCGAGGGGTCGCTGGCCGGAGTTGGCGCTTCATGTCCTCTGTAATAAAGCGGTTACATAATGGAGGTGGCATGTCTGAGAATAAAACAGGAGACACCTTTGCTTCTCTGACTCCGCTCCGCCCGAGCCTACGAAGGGGGTCAATGCAGAAAGGCTTTCTCAGGCTTCTTGGACTGAGATTGCAGACCAAGGCTAATAATAATACAGTAGCCAAGCCCATGGGACTTCTGCTGCCCATAAGAATTATGGAAATTCTACAGAAGGGTCCAGTCCAGTCCAGGAGCGGCCCGTGCAGGTAAGACCAGTGGGGCAGGATGGAGGGGAGTCGACAGACGCCGATGAGGGAAAATTAAATTTGAAAAAAGAACACCACTTAGATTGCGCTTGCCAGATCGTCGGGTTGGAAATGCTGTGAGTGCAAGTAAAGTGTTTTTTTTTTCCCTTGTCTTACCTGCACGGGCCGCTCCTTGGCAAGTCCAGTCTCATGATAAGCATAAGAGTCCTGCTTAGAAGTGCAGATACTGTCCTTTAAAGCCTGCAGAGTAATGCAGGCACTGTCTGTGAATGGGATAGCAGCACTGCTGAGAATTGACCTTGGTACCCATTCAGATATCACAAATAGCAAATCCAAGGTCAGAAATGTGTTTCTTGATTAGTATGCTACCATTCCATCGCGGGTAAGTACTTTGAGGGTGGGTTTTCACAAAATGTACATCATGGTGTTTTACTTAACAAATAAATGCATTTTTTGTGGTTTCAAGTGACATAAACATGGTGTGTGAGTGTATTTCAATTTTATATTTTTCAAGTAATTTAAATCAAATAGAGGTAATAAGGGATATTAGGATTTAGGAATGGGTAGAGTTAAGGAGCAGAAAGGGTTTTTTAGAGTTAGGGGGTGCATAGTGTCAAGGGGTAGTAAGGGTTTTATAGGGTTCAGAGATGGATAGTGTTACAGGTAGTAAAGATGGTTTTAGGACACACTGAGAAGGCTGTGCCATTAGATGGGTGGCCTTGGGTCGCTTGAGAAGATGTTGGCATTAGGAGTAGACAGACAGGCTGTCGCAGGAACATAATGAAGATTGATTTTTATATGGCTTGGCCCAGGGGTGAGCCAGATTCGGCAGGCTCCCAAATCTTTCCAGCAGCCGTGGAGATGTACAAAAGGGGTTACAATAAACAACTCCTCACAGAGCCTGAAAGACCCCTTTTTTAACTATAAATAGCTACTCATTAGCATAACTACCTGTAGTTTTAAAAACATTAAGTTAGTGATGCACATTTGTGAAGATGTGCAACTTTACATACTCCTAGCTCACATTAAGATTTTTCACAATAATGTGAATATATTGTTAGAGGTGCTTGTCGCTGAGTTTCTCTTTCTTTAGTAAGGGTTGGAGAGTGAGACGAAGATTCTCTAGAGTCTTTGCCCATTCCTACGACTTCTATTAATGTAGAGAAAGTTGATCTTAGTGGACTTTAAAGTGCTGTGCAAATTATATAAATATTATTCTATCAGAGGTTTGGAATTCCAGTGCAAACTCCTGCTTGGTACTGGGGTGGGGGAAATCACAAACCTTTGGTGGTTACATTTAATAAAAATTACACAAAATGATGCATACAGTGGAATTTTCTTTGGCCAGTTATCTCATCTGAACATTGAACTCAAGGGCATAACTTGTGTTGAGAATTAATGCGAGAAACCAGTAGGAGGCTGGTTCTCTTTGCTTTGGTTTACCTGAACCAGTCTCTTATGGACAAATATAATGTGAAATTTTGCGATATGGCAAATCGTTTTGCAAATTTGCAAGCTTTTACCATTTTCAAAATAAAAATTGCCTATGCCTAGATAGTCTCTTGGTCAACACCCTTGTCCCATGGGAAGTCATGGCCCCCTGCTTTTAAGGGATCTGGTTTAACTGCCAAAGAGCACAAGTGGAGCAGCCCATAGGAGAAACCGAAGAATATCCAGACAGAACAGTACTTCAGTACAGTAAGTATGGCTGTGGCAGTCAGCCAGATGCCAGGCATGAGTTGCTCATCCATTCCTGGTTTTCTCTTTGCATTCTGGTTGTTGTAGTTTTGTTTCTCCAACAATATAAATGCAGGACTACAACTTCCAGTATACAATGTCAGCTTCTTGCATGGGGTTGCTTGCGATTTCAGATTTATATTTTTTAAGAGCTGGGCTAGCTGTTTGGAAATTCACGTGAGCCATACCTGTTCTTGTCCCAGCACCAGTACTCCATGGGGTTTGATGGGATGGTAAGGGGCCAGGTTCTCCCCACTGCCCTTCAAGGTACCATCCTGGTAGGCCTCCCAGACCCCGTCCCGGGTGGTCCAGGTCAGGCAGATGTGGTGCCATTTGCCATCGTTGATCACGAAGGGCAACTTTGCAACCTATGGGTAAAAATAGGAACATGGTCAGAAGTTTGGAAGCTTAGGAAAACAAGCAGCTTGACAGCTGTTCCCTTTAAAAACACGGTAAGAACTTCACAAGCATAGTTAAGTTTAAACAGTACAGTATGTCATTTTGTGAACATTATATCTATGTAGAAATACACTCTTTGCTGGGACACTTAAAGACAGCAAAGTGCTCCATTTTCCCAGGCCCTTGCGTGAGTACCTTACTTGGTTGAGTTTTTTTCGTTGAATACCGTTATTTGTAGTTCTGTTTTAACCTATTAGAACCGCAGGACTACTCGTCTCAATAGCCAATGGAAACGCAGGGACTGGGTGCCCTACGCACGCGTGAGCCGAATGAAACTGACGCTTCTGTCTGAGTGTTCTTGCATACCTGCAGGCACGGTACCCTCTTTCCATACCAACCGTTGTGTTTTTGTCTGTGGCTCGGTTGCCCTCGTCTGCCTTGCTGGCCCCGCAGCATCATTAGCTCCTACATCTCCTGGGCCCAGCTGGTTTCAGTGGCACCTCTCGTTCTGTTTCCTTTAATGTTCTCTTTCTTTGAGATGCGGGGATGGCTGAGAGCAAGCAGGCTAACAGGCCATTATACGCAGGAGCGAAGGTCACACCTTCAAAGGAACATGCTGACGTAAAGAAGCGTTTCCGCTGCACTGATAATGAATCTAATTTCGTTCTTCGAAAAGAAAGAAATAGCTGAGGCTCCTTCAGCATGGCTGTCATCTGTGGACGCCATCTTGTCGGTTACAGGCTGCACCGTGAGTTCGGGGCTCGGAGGGGATTATAAACTCAAAGCTGGTTCTCACGGTGGCTGCTGTCTCTAACTGGCTGTCTGTCGCCCTGCCTGTTTCAAGCGATGTCCTCCTCTAACCCTCAGTATCCCTAACCCTCTCTGTCTCTAAGCCTGTCTTTATCTAACTCTGCCATCTGTCCCTGGATCCGGCCGTCCCGAACCCCTGAGGCCACTAACGCTGCATATCGGCGACTTCGATCATTATTGTACCTCCATTTCTCTCTCTATCTGGTTGTCTCTCACCCGGTTGTGTGTGGCTCACTTTGTCTTTTATCCTGGTTGCTTCTCATCCTCGTTTGCTCTCACCTCTGTTGTGTTCTGCTCTGTTTGTCTCTCACCTCGGTTGCCTCGTTCCCTGGTTGTCTCTCTCCCCGGTTGTGTGTTGCTGTGTTTGTGTGGCACCCAGCTGGTCTCACTCTCTGGTTGTTTCTTGCCCTGGTTGTTTCTCACGCCGGTTATGTGTTGCTCTGTTTTTCTCTAACCTAGGTTGCCTTTCTGCCTGGTTGTCTCTCAACTCAGGTGCCAGCTGCTCTCTTGTCTCTCACCAGGACTGTCTCTCATTCTCAGTGCCCCTCACCCCGGTTGTGTACTGGTTTGTCTCGTGCATCCCTCACAATGGTTCTCTCTGTCCCCGGTTGTGTGTTGCTCTGTTTGTCTGGCACCTAGGTGATCTCTCTCCCTGGTTGTTTCTCACCCGGTTATGTGCTGCTCTGTTTTTCTCTGGTCTAGGTTGTCTTTCTGCCTCGTTGTCTTTGACTTCAGTTGCCTTGTTCCCTGGTTGTCTCTCTCCCGGCTGTGTGTTGCTCTGCTTGTCTGACACCAAGGTAGTCTCTCTCCCTGGTTGTTTCTCACCCCGGTTATGTGTTGCTCTGTTTTTCTCTGGTCTAGGTTGTCTTTATGCCTGGCTATCTCTCACCTCGGTTATCTCGTTCCCTGGTTGCCTCTCTTCCCGGTTTTGTATTTCTCTGTTTGTGTGGCACCCAGGTGGTCTCTCTCCATCGTTGTTCCTTGCCCTTGTTTGTTTCTCACCCCATTTTTCTCTAGCCTAGGTTGTCTTTCTGCCTGGTTGTCTCTCACCTCAGTTGTGTGCTGCTCTCTTGCCTCTCACCCTGGTTGTGTGCTGCCTTGTTTGTCTCGTGCATCCTTCACAGTGGTTGTCTTTCTCTGCCCAGCTGTTTCTGCCCATAGCTCTGTTTAGCCCTTGCTGTCTTCAGACTCCCTTTCTGATACTGGCAATGCCAAGGCTAGCTGTCTCTGTCCCAGATGTGTCTACCTCTGGTTGTCTTTATCCATCGCTACATCTAGTTCTGGACATGCTTAGCTGTTTCAGGGCCTACCCCTGACGGTGTTTTTTCACCTTGCTATCTCTAGCCTTGGTGCTCTCTGAGCCAGCTCTCCTTAACAGTAGCTGTTCCCGCCATTATCTAGTCATCCTGCGTCCATCACTGATGGTATCCCTCCCGAAATGTGTTTAACCCTCTCTCTGTATAACCCTTGGTGCGGCCAGCACTGGTGGTACCCATCCCCCACTGTATTTAACCCTACGTCAGGGTTAAATGACCTTAGGGCGGAGGAGCGTTGCCCCACTGCTTTCTCGCAGTACGAGAAGCAGAAACATAAAATGGTATTTTAGATACCATTTTATGTTTCTGCTTCTCACGCTGCGAGAAAGTTGAAGGCAGGGTATGCCTGGTTGGGGGTGGGCGTTAGGGTATACCTGGTTGGGGGCTGGTCAGAGAGGAGTGGCTTACACCACTCTGAGTACCCTGACTGTTTGTCGGCCCTCTGGGGCCGACCAAACCAGTCATGCACACTCTACATTTTCTCTATGTAGGCTGCATGTAGCCTACATAGAGAAATGGCCTCCCTACAGGCGCGCTGCTGGGTGCCGTACGCACCAATCACAACGCTGCCATTGCAGCATTGTGATTGGCTTAGAGACGGGGAGGAAGGTTGCCTTCTTCCTGTTTCCTGCTACGCAAACAAATGGTGGAGGGAATGCTGAATAAATCATACATTCACCCCCAGTCAAGAAATCTGGGTTAAATCCATTGTTCTTTTGCTCACCATGCCACCCCAGTTTAGACCCAGCCATATGCAAATCAGTCTTAACCATGTGCCTCATGGGAAGAGTCCAGACCGAACTGCCAAGCTACGTCCTCCCTGGACCGGAAACAGCATCCTGGGACCTGTTTCTGGGTATTACCCTTCTTCAGCCAGGCTAGCTTGATTCCAGTGGCACAGTGAGCAAGGGATCCACGTCTGGGCATACCCATCCCACTTAGGGTGAAAAGTGCTAAGCAAACAAACGATGGACGGAATGCTGAATAAATCATACATTCACCTCCAGTCAATAGATCTGGGTTAAATCCATAGTTCTTTTGCTCACCATGCCACCCCAGTTTAGACCCAGCCATATGCAGATCAGTCTTGACCCTGTGCCTCATGGGAACAGTCCAGACCGAACTGCCAAGCCAGGTCCTCCCTGGACCAGAAATTAGCATCCTGGGACTGGTTTCTGGGTATTAACCTTCATCAGCCAGGCTAGCTTGAATCCAGTGGCACAGTGAACTCAGAGTCAAGCTATCCTGGCTGATGAGGGGTGAAACCCTGAAATCAGTCAGAGGATGCTTGTTTCCAGTCCGGGGTGGACCTGGCCCGGCAGTTCGGGCTAGACTGTTCCCATTGGGCACAGGGTCAAGACTGACTTGCATATGGCTAGGTTCAATCTGGAATAGCATGGGGAGCAAAAAGATAATGGATTTAGGCCCAGATCTCCATACTGGGGTGAATGTATGACATTGTTCTGCATTCTGTCCATCAATTTATCTTTTTGCATTTGTCACCCCTGTTTACAAGGGCAGAGTAAATAGGAGGCTAAAATTAAGACAAGGGAAGGCGACCTCATTTTTGCTGTTTCCATGTGTGCTGCCCTGTGCAGCACACATGGAAACAGCACATTTCCTATGATTGTTTATGTGCAGGAAGGTCCCCTTCCTGCCCAAAAAAACATAATCAGTCTTGCAGCTTTTATGAGTGCTGCATTAAGCAGCACACATAGAAGTTACAAAATGGCATTTAAAGATTGTTCATGTGCAGGAAGGGAAATCTTCCTGCACATAAACAGTCTTCCCCTCAAAACAGGCACCCTTGCATGGGTGCCTGCGTTGGTGCTAGGCAGCCAAGGTTAGCGTCAGCGCAGGGGGAAATGCAGGGCTGCCCCATATTTTAGTAAATATGGTGCAGCCCTGCGTTTCTAAAGTGATGAAGCGTGCCGTTAGCCTTCTTGGCTTAGCGACACCTTTTGCCACTTTCTTGTAAATATACCCCTGAGTGAGGCCAGCACTGGCGGAATCCATCCCCCACTGTATATAACCCTGTTTCTTTATTGCCCACTTTGCAGGCAGCACTGGCGGTGTCCATTTTTAATTTCGGTTACCCCTATGTAGGAGAAAACTAACATGCAATGGGGACTCGCTGTACCTATTCTCGATTGCGTTTGCCCCTTTTTAGGAGTGAACTAAAATGCAGCGGGCACTGGCGGTATCACTTCTTGATTGCGTTTGCCCCTCTTTAGGAATAAACTAGAATGCAGTGGGCACTGGTGGTATCCATTCTTGATTGCGTTTGCCCCTCTCTAAGGATAAACTAGGAAGCAGTGGGCACTGGTGGTATCTATTTTTGATTGAGTTTGCCCCTCTGTAGGAGTAAACCTGGATGCAGTGGGCACTTGCGGTATCTGTTTGTCTCTATATTCGTCCCTGTTCATTTATAACCTGAGCTGCTCCAACCCGTGCCTGTATCCAGCTGCCTCTGACTCTTCACTGTTTCTGGCTAGTATGACCCCTGGCTATCTCTGGCTGCCTCTGACCCCTGGCTATCACTGGGTAAAGCGGACCCCTGGCTATCTCTGGCTGCCGCTGACTCCTGGCTATCTCTGGTTGTCACTGACTCTAATTATCGGTGGTTGTCGCTGACCCCTGGCTATCACTGGGTGCCGCTGACCCCTGGCTATCTCTGGCTGCTGCTATCCCCATGTTATCTCTGGCTGCCTGCAGTGTGGGCTGTCATGGCATGCCCTGACCCCTGGCTGACTGTCCGCCTGCAGCGTGGGCTGCCACTGCATGAACTGACCCCTGGCTACCTCTGCCTGCCGCTGACCTTTGGCTATCCCTGGCTGCCACTGCCCCCTGTCTATCTCTGGCCGCCTGCAGTGTGGGCTGTCACTGCATGCGCTGACCCCTGGCTGTCTGTCTGCCTGCAGCGTGGGCTGTCACGGCATGAGCTGACCCCTGGTTATCTCTGGCCGCCTGCAGTGTGGGCTGCCACTGCATGCGCTGACCCCGGGCTATCTCTGGCTGCCGCTGACCCCTGGCTGTCTGTCTGCCTGCAGCGTGGGCTGTCACGGCATAAGCTGACCCCAGGCCCGCTCTGGCTTCCCCCAGCCTGGGCTGTCACTGCATGAGCTGCCGGCGTGGGCTGGGACTGAGCTCTGACCGCTCCCAGGGATTATCCTGGGCTCAGCCCTGACTCAGAGGCTGTCAGCCTATGATGGAAGATTACTGGGTCAGATATTAGGAAGGCAGCTAGAAGATTCACATTTAGCCGAAGGTGTTTGTGGATGGGGGAGGGAGAGAACATGGCAGAACGGTGAGTATGGGAGAACTGATTAAGACAGTCTAAAAGGGGAATGTTAGACGGAGAGAGACAGAGAGAATGGAAAAAGCAAAGAAATAAATGAGAGCGGGGAACATTGGAGAGATGGAGGAAAACTAAGAAGTGCCAGGGAAAATAAAGAGTAAGAGACGAGAGATAAGTAACATAAAGAAAGAGTGAGAGGAGAGAGGGACAGAGATGACACATCGAGGGGAGTTCAATGACAAGTGAATGGACACGTATGGGACTCAATGGAAAGGGGGAGCGAAGCCTGCTTCTGTTCCCTGATCCCAGAGTGTATTGTCCACAGGGAAGTGGACTTGCCGTATGCTAGGACTTTTCTTTTCTATATTTTCTTTACAGAAACATCTCTTTATTGATAGCATTACTCCACCCATACAAGTGAATTTAAGGTAGCAATGTTATTAATGATGTCACTTTTGATACCATCTATGATACCATACATGAGGTCAGGAGCAGGTCACTGCAGGCATTATTGCTGCACAGCCCACCATCACTCTTCAATTAAAGTTCTTAGTGGCGCTTCTTTATAGCACTCGAGATTATGGTTTCTAAGGAACAACCAATGGCTTCCCTTTAGCATGGTTTTTCGGTGGTTGTTTGCATGCCCTTAACTTCTGCCCATACTTTGATTATTGGGGGAAATCTGTTGTTGGGAGGGTTTCATGGGATTGTGCATTTGGTGAACATGATCACTGTGGCTGTTTCTTTTCCATTCCTCAATATAGTTGATGGTTCTTAATTTCACCTCCTTTGCCCTGACTTTGAGTTGGCTTGGTAACCCTCAAAGGAGAGGGTGAGTGCAGTCCCAACCCACCTTGTCATTGATCAAGATCTCCATGGGGTTGTTGCCCCATTCAATCAGCACCACCTCATTGGCTTGGCCTGGCACAGCATATGAGAAGGGGGTGCCCACTCCGGGGGAGGCATTGGACTTGAGCCACATGCATACGGTGAAGGCGTACATCTCCGGCAGACTCTTCTTCACCTTGGCGTACATGTAGTTGGTTCGGAGTGGGAAGGTGAGCTGGAACTTATCAGTGGGCCTGTTCTCCTTCTGACCTGAAATCATATTAAAAGATGACCTTTATTTTCGTCGAGCACAAAATGACAGGCTGGCAGAAGGTGATGACAACACAGGTGATATCAGAAAAGATTGTAAGTGGATTACAGGAAACAGGCCTCTTAGATGCACAAAAAGCACAGAAATGGATATGCCATAGTAGTTCACCCCCAGAGGAGGGATGTCAAGGCTGACCTAATTTCAATGGAATCCTTCACAGGTCTAGTTGATGAAATCCGAGACATACGTCTGGTCACCCATTGAGGCCAGAACTGTAGGCTGGGGAAGGTCTGGTACCAGTTGTAAGAATATCGTATGGCTTAAATCTGGTGGCCTGAATATAGTCCACACAAATATCACCACCTTAGATTAATATTAGAAAATCTACACACAGTAGAATGACGTTTTTGTAAGCGATATTTAGAACACAGTATTTATGCAAGAAAGAATTTCAGCAAATTATATTCTGACTGGCAACCTCGGAGAGTGAGGGGAAAGGATGAACGAGCAGAGGCAAAGCCAATAGGCCTGCCTTTCTAATGCAAGTGCTAGGCCTTTGGCTTTACCAATTCCTGTTTGTAAAGCATTGTTTAAAAAAAGTAAAAGAAAAAACATTGACAATACAGGAGGAAAAGCAAGCACATATACTATGTTATCTCATTACTAAACACTGAATTAATTACATTTTTTAAATAATTATAAACAGCATGGCTCATTTTTCAAATTTCATACAGGAAACGCTGAACAGACTTTTAAAAGCCAGATTGAAAAAACACGGAGGACTAGCTACAGCTACTTAAAAGAGCATATCAGGTCTCCGAGGAAGTGTACAAACTTTAAGGGAAATTGCTGGTCCTTAACTTTCCATACGACTCAGAACTGGAACAAATGGTCTTGCTACTTCATGCTCTACAGCTGTTCAAGGAGCAGATTTATGAACTCATTTTAATGTCACTCTCAGGACCAGATTATGAGTTTGCCATTATATTCCGACCCATGCATAAACCCCTGTTTACTCACGGGTTGGAATCACAAGGTGGTAGGTATTTAATGCGTCCAGTAATTATCGGATGTGTTCAAATCCCCAACCTTCATTACATTTTGGTAGGTCAATTCTGTCGAAATTTAAAGGGGGAAAAGCATACTGTATTTACTGTATCATGCAGATTTTAGTGCATTAAACACTAAAATCTGCATGTTATTCCCCGCCAACTTGTAATAGATGTTATTTATCGCACTCAATAAGTAACATATCCGAGGTACTGTTATTTAGCTGGTGCGATAAATTGCACCTAAACCCATAATCAGGCCCTCAGTTAAACTTCTGCCTTAAACACAGGGTCAGTGTCAAAATGCTAGCTTTGTGTAACAAGTCATGGGCTTTCTTTCAACATGTGGAAGGAAGAAAACCAAACTGATAAAGTCTTCTCTTTAGTCAACGTTGTCCAAATATACCTGTTCCAGTGCTTTAATGGGTGAGCAGTGAGGGATGGGGCAACATGGAGAGCATGGGGTGGTGGGGATGTAACAGAGTACAGTACTTTGGAATATGAGGAAGAAAACACCTACACTTCCATGGAGTGTTCAAAGAAAAAGAATAAAGGCCCCTGCTGTTAGCCGTTGATCGCACACATCATGCAATAAAAAGTGGTGTAAAGAAGCTGTGCTCCAGCGGAGGGATACAATACACAAAACGAGGGATTTAAGCCATCATATCAGAAGCAGGCAAATGAGAGTGACAAGAAAGTCAATCAATAATAAGAAATGGGCTGACCCAAACATCACTCTAAGGGGCACATATACTAGGAAGTGGCAGAGTGCGGCGTTAGGCATCTTGGCATAACGCCGCGCTCCGCCACTTCTAAAACGCAGGGCTGCACCATATTTACAAGGATACGGTGCAACCCTGCATTTCCCCCTGCCCTGGCACTAGTCTTAGCTTCCTAGCACCAATGCAGACACCCTTGCACCATAGTGCATGGATGCCTGAGTTGTAGGGGAAGATTGTTTATGTGCAGGAATATGTCCCTTCCTGCAAATAAACAATCTGAAATGGCATTTTGAAACTTCTCTGTGTGCTGCTTAATGCAGCACACATAGAAGTTGCAAAAAAAAGTTAGTTTTTTATTGATTTTTTATTGATTGTTTATGTGCAGGAAGGTTCACCTTCCTACACATGGAAGGATCACCTTCCTGCACATAAACAATCAATGGCCTTTTGCTGTTTCTATGTGTAATGCAAAACGCAGCATACATAGAAACAGCAAAAACAAGGAGGAATAAAATATTTCTCCTCATCGCACTTGTTTAAAACCAGATTTTCCCTGGTCTTAATTTTGGTGCTGCCCTTGTAAATATGGGGCAGTGTCAAAATCAGTGGGTGATGCGGTGGAACAACCACCACAACAACCATTGCCTGCCCCTTTCACGCTAAGTATAGCATGAAAGGGGGCCTTATTTACAAGGCAGCATTAAGCCACGTTAAGTAGCTTAACGCTGTCTTTTAAACAAGGCAAAGCCCATATCGCCACAAGTACGTTACTAAAAGGGACGTCCCTGTGGCGATAGGGGCTTGTAAATATGTCCAAAGTGTTGATGTTGCACACAATACGTCTTTGACAACAGACAGCTAAAATTGTTTTTAGCTGTCTGTAGGAGAGACCTAAAATGTGGATGGGCAGTTCAGCGAGAAATCCACCAAAGAAGAAGAAGGGAAATACAAAAGTTGTTAGGTTCAGCCATGGGGTAAATTGATGAAAATGTCAAGGGTAGCAGAAGTGACATCATGGACCCTTTGATCACCTATGATACAACAGCCTTTGCTCCTTGGCTTGTGCTCGGTTCTTCAACAGTTTGCTTTTTCCTAATGAAGGGCAGAAAGAATGGAGGATTACGAGGAATCTAAAGTGCAGTAACTGTACCTGAAACTATTTGAGTGGCTTATTAAATGCTTTTGATTGTGAAGCTTCTTTGACGTAGTTAAGCACTTTCTGACTTCTTGGCTTGTTTGCACCATGAGCTACTTTATCATTATTACAACAAATGGTTCACTCATCCTCTCTGCCACAGTGCCAACTATCACAATGCACTACTAAAAAAAAAAATGTAAACAAGGAAGATCCCGCCGTTATCACCCAATCACTGGGATACCTGTTGTCCTCACAGGATGAGAGAAGATCAGAACACAACAGTTACAGGATCTCCTATGTCAAATTAACAAGGTAGTTTTTCCGTAGAGAGGTTTACTTTCCATCACCCCAGGGGGTATCTTGAGCACCAGAAACAAAGTTCACCTGCTAGGCTAGTGCTCTTGGACTTCCCTGCTGGCTTTGACATGGTAGATCAACTAAAGCTGTTTTGTTTCCTTACGTACGTAATTGGGATGCATAGAAAGGTGCTTGCATGGTTTGATTGCTTTATAGTTCATAACGCTGCAACTGTCCATTTACACCTTTCAATCTCCACCTATAAAAACTGACCATAGTGTACCACAGTGAACCTCCCTCTGACCATGTCATGTCATGTCAATGAGAATTTGTAGAGCGCACGTACACCGGGGAGGTTTCATGGCGCTGGTATGGCAAAAGTCTGGTCCAAAGGAAGAGTTAGGAGGCCTGCCGGAAAAGCCAGGTCTTTAACAGACTTCTGAAGGCGAGGAGATTGGTGGAGAGACTGATTTCAGAAGGGAGAGAGTTCCAAAACGAGGGGGCCAAGGTAGAGAACCTGGCTCCGCCGGTATGTTTGAGTCTGAAAGCGGGAGTCAAAAGAAGATTTTTGCAAGCTGAGCGAAGATGACGAGTGGGGGCATATTTTATGATCATGTTATTGACAAATTTTGGGCTAGAACCATTGAGTGATTTAAAAATGAGACATCCGATTTTGAAAGCACTCCGCTGAGCGACAGGGAGCCAATGAAGTTGCTTCAGAATGGGGGTGATATGGTGATGCCTAGGTAAGTGAGTAATTAAGCGCGCTGCCTGGTTTTGTATTAGCTGTAACCGTTTAGATAGATGAAGGGGGATGCCAAAGTACAGAGAATTGGCGTAGTCAACATGTGACATGACCATAGCAATGACTACTTAAATACGAGCATCATGAGTGAGGTATTTACAAATCTTTATTTTCCGAAGTTGGAAGAAACAGGTGAATACTACAGAGCTAATCTGGGGCTTTAAAGGGAGGTCTTGACTGATAATCACCCCCAGTCTTTTGGCTGTGCTGGAGGGGACGGGGGGCTGACCCAGTCCTCTGGGCCAGAAGTGGGGTCCCCAGGGGTTTTTGGCAATGCCACCAGTAAGGATGAGTTCCGTTTTGTCCAGATTAAGTTTCAAGTGGTTCTTGTTCATCCATGTGCTGATGAACAGCATAGTGGATTGGAATGCGTGGACCGACTCAGGGGTATTGCTAATGGGAAAGATAAGTTGGAAATCATCGGCGTAGTTTAAGGTGCAAACTTTGCGCTCCTGCAGGGTTCGGACAAGAGGATGAAGGTAAAGGCTGAATAGCAAGGGTGAAAGAGAAGAGCCTTGGGGATGCCACAAGAGATTTGAACGCTGGGGGCAGTGAACTGAGCCATACGGACTGCCTGAGATCGATTTTCCAAAGAGGAGATGATCCAGCTTAGGGCAGGGCCAGAAATTCCGGCTTCCCTGACACGGTCTCTTTAACAATTACATGACTCCCCTCCTTGTTTGCATCCAGTGAACATTCTCTCAGTCTCAGCTGGCTTGAGATAAAGGCTACAAAACAGAGACGAGGCAGGCTACAACCTGCCTGAAAAATGTTTATTGCAAGGGTCAATTAGTAGGAAGAAACATCACACCTGAAATTTCGAACTATGTGTAAGCTGTACAGGTTGTCATTTATTTATTTATGTATTCAGGAGTCATATAGCTCCGGGAGTCCTTTACTTCAGAGTGCTAAAGGTTTTTGTGAAGCTAGAGTGGTGGTATTTAGTCTGCATGAGTGAGACAGTCACCTTGTATGATGCACTGCAAAATGGCCGCCGAGTAGGAGTTCCATGCTGGAGCTCCTGGTTTGGGGATAACCGTTTTCGGTGCATATCCCCGTTTTAACCCCGCCATCTGCCCTTCTCCCTCTCCTACTTCGTGTGCCCTGTGGCACTGATCGCCTGGATTTACTTTCCACCTACCTGCGTGAGGACTTCCTGTACCACGCTGGGCTCGGGAGCTGCAAGGTCTCGATTCTGCTTTCTGCAACCCCTCCACCTCCGTTGGCTGTGGTGCTGTGGTGCGCCTGCTGAGACCGGGTGCGGCGGTGAGGGACACATCGCAGGACGACCCCCAGGGGTGAGTGCCACTGCACCGTGCTGCTCCATTGCAAAGTCCCAACGGTGCAGGTCCCGACGCTGAGGACAGTGTTGCCAGGGTGGCAGATTTGTACTCTGTTCTGTGCCTTGTATCGCTAAAGTGATCGGCACTGATGCTGCCCTCCGCCTCCAAATGTTTAGCTAGGTGGTGGTGTTACGAGCGTGTATGCGCATTGAAGATGACCCACTAATCTCTCCCATGGTAGCCGCTGCAGACATCCTCTGTTGGCCCTCGGCGTGCAGCAGATAGGAGCGTCTGGGCACCGTAAACGTGTTCGTAAACGTTTTTGATCATGGTTCCAGCAGGGACGTGGTAACATTGCCTTTCCCCAAAATGCTCACCTGTGATGTTTATTATAAACAATATTCTCTCGTACTCGTCGGTAACCTTATCACACTGTTGCACTAATCAGAAAAATAGGACTACACCCCCTGAAGACCACTCAAAGGAAAGCGAAAGAGGACTTCATAACAGAGTGGCCATCTTGAACTGATGCTTTCTAAGTGGATTAGCTCCCATGACCTCTGACAACCCCCTCTTTTCCTCACTCAATAAACATAAGGGTATCTACAAACAAGAGGGGTTATCAAAGAAACTATCTGAGCAAATGCTACACTTATCAGAAACTAATGAATACTATCAGCAAACGAACAAGATGCTGTTCCACCCCGACGACTGAGGAGATGTAATCCTGAGAGATCCCCTGGTGCATTGCCGCGCTGCCCTGAGAGGGACCTCGGCACTCCTTTGGGGTCCGGTGCGCGCCATCTCCTATCTGGGTCATGACCTGTCCTGGCGTTTCTCTGGGCCTGAAGTGTTGAGGCTGGCCCAGCCTTTCAGACTCCGCTGCAGTAGTTGTATTCAACCACGTTCCGGGTGGTGGAGACTCACCCTTTTGGCTCTAGTTGACCAACTCCGATTATCGATCCTATACTGCCCTACCCTAGCCAACATGGCAGGACCTGGCCTGACCACTACTGGGGAAAACTATTATACTCTTGTGTATCCTCGCAACCTCTCTAAAACCCGCCATGAAATCTTTCAAGCACTCCACCCTGATAATCCACCCTGAGTCCCTGATCTCTGATCTACGTCAAAGCGCTGACAAGGGCACAGTCATTAACGACCTTATCTTCTACTCCAGAAGAACATCCACATGGTGCAAAACCATTGCACATCTCCTCAATGTACACAGAACTAGGAACATACCGTAAGGGACCAAGCTCAAGATAGTGCCCTCCGCAATCTTGCGAGCTGACCTCACTATCACCCTCTACAAAAACGGCATCGTCTTGATACAAGCCACAACCAAAAACCTAAATAAATTTGCAGACCTCTTTACCCACCTCAAAAACCACGTGCATGACACCTGCAGGGTAACAAACAACCGCCCTGACGACCCCCCAACTAGCGTGGCCAGGTACCCTCATACCACCCCCCTAAGCACTCACAACCTAACCCCTCTATCACACCACCTACGCCTACCAACAGAACTGCTCCCAGACCTTAGGCCTCCTGCCC
Source organism: Triturus cristatus (assembly GCF_964204655.1). Classification (NCBI taxonomy): domain Eukaryota; kingdom Metazoa; phylum Chordata; class Amphibia; order Caudata; family Salamandridae; genus Triturus; species Triturus cristatus. Next base: position 721,023,036 of record NC_140590.1, on the reverse strand, counting down.
CCCAGCTTCTCCCTCTGATATTGAGACTGAAACTCTTCCTTTGGCCTACAACACATGTCGTCCCAGCCTCTCTACCCTACCCCCACCGCATGCCAATAGAACTGCCACCAAACCACTGTCTTCCTGCCCTCAAGCACCTCCCTCCTATATTGATATTGAATCTCTGCACCACAGAGCAGCCAAATTAACGCATAGCATCCATAATTCCATTCTGTGTCTAAAGAACTTCCTTCACCTCAGTGAACTTTCCTTCTCCAAGTTCAAGCCACAGTGGAACACCACCCCCTCCCTATCACAGAGCCCCCAATCACCCATTACCACTATCCTTGAGATACCTTCGCCCTCGCAAGCAACCATGCCACCTCTCGGAGGAGGAAATCCTAACTCTCCTCCTCTCCTCTTGTCACCCCTAATCCGCTAGACCTTACTGAAGAGAAAATTCTAGCCATCCTCCCTTCCTACAACTCTGCCCCAGTAACCTCCAATCCACTAAACATGAATGTCGAACATGCCATCCGCACGCAATCAACCCCAACAGATCAGCCACCCTCCGCAACAGAAGTGTGGTTGAGAACAACCTAGTGCCAGTACCCCTGTCCGCCCCTTCGCACGACTCCCTCTCCGACCACCCTCTATCTGGCCTAATCAACTGCCGCTCAGGAGTTAGGCACACCGTCGATATCGCAGATCTCATACTGAGCCAAAACTTTGACTTAGCAATCCTGACCGAATCGTGGCTCAACAAATCCTCATCTCCATGCCTGGACCTCCTAGTCCCTCCCAACTACAACATTGCAAGGCTGGACAGACAATCTAGCAAAAAAGGGGGAGGCATCACCTGCATTTACCGCTCTAACCTCCTCGTCACGGAACTCCTGGCAGATACCACAAACTCCTGTGAATACCTCGCAATTTCCATATGCAGTAACACCACCCAACTGTGCAATCTGCACATCTTTTACCTCCCCAGGCACGAATGACGCCTTCACCGGCCACCTCATGGAAATCATCACAGCCAAGGTGTCCTCCAACTCTAAAGACATTTTCCTTGGTGACTTTAACCTGCATTGGAATGACCCCAAAGATCCTCATGTTGACGCCATCAAAGACTTCCTTGCTGACCAAGCCCTAACCCAAGCCTGCTCACTCCCTACACACTTGAAAGGCACCACTCTAGACTGGATCATCGATAAGGAATCAACAGTCAAGCTTATCGCTACAGACCCTTGCGACTGGTTGGACCACCACGCTATCACTTTCTTATTACCTGGCACCCACAAGACTGGGGTACCGCAACAGGCGATCCCTAAACCCTGGGTTAGAGACACCAAGAGCCTTAATCCCAGGGAACTGGCAGCCCGTTGAAAATTTGCCCTCCCCTTCCCCATATCACAATGGTCAGTGACCTGAATGATCATTACTCTGCGACTATAACTAACATTCTTGATGACCTTGCCCCGCTAAAACTAAAAAGAACCCAAATCAAAGACAGAAACCCCTGGTTCAATGGGTCCCTCAACAGCAAGAGGAAGTCCCTCCGGCAGTCAGAAAGAATCTGGAGACAGCACCTCTCAGCCGTGCATTTAAAACTTCTCCGCCAGGCCAGAAATGCCTACAACAGGAACATCCTCAACTCAAAAAAAGAATTCTTCAGGTCTGAACTGGGGAATGCCAAGAACAGAACCCGCAAGCTCTTCGAACTGGTCAAACGCCAATCCAACAAACTGGCCAAAACATTGAAAGAAACCCCCAAGTCACTAATATCATCTGAGTAATTCTCCGTCTTTTTTGCTGACAAAATCACAGCCTTAGGCAATGAGCTCAGATCCGCCAACTACTCTCAACCCCTTCCAGATCTGCCTCCTCCCTCCAAGTCGCCTCCTCAGGCCTCTCCTAAAAACCAAGCGCACTGGACCGACTTCAAAATGTACGACAAACACGCCATCGCGAAAATCCTATCCACCTTAAACCCAAACAACCACTCCCCTCCAACTGCCTAGCTGCCACCACCCAATCCATCATCCCTAGCTGGACTGCAATAATTGACGTCTCCCTGCTTCAAGGATCGATACCCAACTCACTGAAAGCCGGCCAAGTCCTACCAATATTTAGAAAAACAGCCCTTGACCCTGCCTTCCCTGACAATTTTAGACCTATTTCTAATATCCCACTCTTAGCCAAAGTTCTGGAGAAGTGTGTGCAACAGCAGCTGAGCCAACACATCACCAACTTCCACCTTCTAGATGACTTCAAATCCAGTTTCAGGCCTGGGCACAGCACGGAAACCACCATTCTCCACATCGTGGATGATGCCATTCAAGCCCTTGACCAAGGCAAACCTGTCTCCTAATCCTCCTAGATCTATCCTCGGCCTTCAACACGGTCAACCATGAAAAACTACTCGAATACCTCAAACCCAGGATGGGATTGGATGGCTCTGTTTTGGATTGGTTTAGGTCCTTCCTCCATAACCGATCTCAGAGATTCTTAATTTACGGTAACCTGTCTGCTCCTTCTCCGGACACGGTTGGAGTCCCCCAAGGATCAACCCTGTCCCCTACCCTCTTCAACCTTTACTTCGAACCGCTTACCAAAGTATTGTAAACTGCATATGTCTCCTACCATATGTACGCTGATGACACCCAGATCTACATCAAAATCTCCTCCCTCAAAGAGATTATTTCCCTGAATGAAGCCTTGAAACTGTCTGTCCAATGGCTCTCCTCCAATCAACTCAAACTCAACGCAAGGAAGACAGGATTTCTTCTAATTTCCCCACCCAATATAAACCCTGAGACTCGGGTTTGGATTAAGGCCATCACAGCCTTAAACTGCCCTCCAACCATCGTGGACTTGGCCAAATCGCTTGGAATAACCCTGGACTGCAACTTGAGCATGCGGGACCACATCAATTCAATGGCCAAATCAGCCAGATTCCACCTGAGCTACCTAAGCAAATTGAAACTATTCCTTGATTCTCCCGACCTAAAAATGGCAGTCTAGTCTCTAGTCATCTCCAGACTTGAATATGGCTGCTCTACCCTGTCGGGTCTACCCAAGATCTCCCTGGCACCTTTAAAAGCCTGCCTCAACGCGGCCGCCAGACTACTAATTGGCTCAAGGAAATTCGACCATATTTCTCTTCACCTGAAAGCTCTGAATTGGCTTCCTCTAAAGGCCAGAATCCAACTCAAGTTGGTATGTATCATGCACGAGGCATTATACTTAAACTCCCCTGCATTTCTTGCTCAGAAACTCGTGTTATCCGGAGGAACCAGAAACACACGATCCTCCAGAGACCACTTGCTCCAACCTGCACATTTTCGGAAAAAGAAAACTTACAATCGGGCCTTTTCTGGGGCTGCACCGAGAATATGGAACTCACTCCCGCCCGCCATTAGAAGAATCCCTTCTCTGGCTCACTTCAAAAAGGATGCCAAAACCTTCCTAATGGGCAAATTCCTTGCCTAAACTTTGCCTCCTACTCATCCAGAGACCTTGCCCTACTTCCGTCTAATGCATCCCCCTGGAGTACTCTGATACTATCCACCCCGAACTTCCGGGCATCCCTCCATGTACCCAGGGACCTACATTGTCTCGTAAAATGCAAATGTAAATTTAATTGTTTGTCCTTTATCCCTTGAGTACCCAGCCCCTCCCCCCCCATTCAAGTATGTTGTATATTATTGCTGATTCCTGTAAAGCGCTCCTGAAACCCTAACGGGTCAAGTTCGCGGTCTATAAAAAATTCAAATAAATAAATGATCCTTAGTTGCGGCTTCCATTCTCCATGAAGTTTAATTGCAGCCAAAAGCTGGTGATCGCATAAGTGGTTTAAGCACAGACCTCTTTGTAACTACTGATGGTCATGCATTAGCAAAACAAGGTATGGTGAACCCTAGACAAAGAATTGGACATGGAAGCCTGACAGGTCCAACAAGACCTCTCCTAGTAAAATGCAAGAAACTCACCCACCAGTGGTGGCATGCTTCATCTTAAGGTCTGCTCCTTATTAAGAACAAGTAGCACTCCTGTCTGAATGGGCTGCTATTGGAAGAAACTGAAATGGACATCTTCTTTTTTGTAACAACAGGGCTATGATAAAAGCCCAGGATCCAACGTTTTGTACTGGTAAAATCATCTGCTGATCAACCTCCATTTTTTTAATGATTATCACCAATATGACAAAAAAGCAAGAATTGGATGATAGTGAATTTCAGTAATTCCCCACTTTTCTTGGTCAACATGTTTCAGTCAACCATTAAGCCTATATGAATCAGTAGCCTTTGTCAGTACCTAAGAATCCCTTAACACTGTCCCTACACGACATGTTGTGTTTACTATATAAGAGGTGTAGAGTATGAAAATAAACAAAATATAAATGCTTGTGGTTCAATTTGGCTGTTGTTACAAAAAAGGCAGACCCCAGACCAAAATATATTGTATTATGTACTTCCATGAAGAAGTAACCAGTCATCACACACTTAAAAAAACCATCAAAAGGAATAGAAAACGTTGAAAATTATTTTTTTTCCTATTAACTCCAGTCCTTAGGAATTTGTAATAGTCTTGATAACATTATTACCCTCCCTTTCATTAACCTGTAAGACCAACAAATGACCCATATTTTCATTGTTCTCAAAACAACAATTTTGTTGTTACAGAGTTGCTCTTACTGGGTTGTTCTAAAAAACAAATCCAAATTAGAATTTTGTGAGTAATTAAGTCTGAGAATAGTTATTTTTCACAAGGCTCAAGCCATTGTTCCATTATGCATTTAGTATGGGTGAAAACCAGTTACAGTAGCTGCTACCTCAAAAATTCTACTTCTAATCTCTTTGAATTGTAAAGCTTAAAGAATCCCCTGGGTATTTGCATTCCAAGCTTCCTCAACATAATCTAAAGATGTAGAGTCTTCATTTTTTGTTACATAGTCTACAAGAGTTTTGGATATATATGAGAGATATTTAGTGTCAAGGGCGAGCTTACAGTTAAACGCCTAGGGTCTTACTGTGATATCTAATACTACTATTTATATTCTCCCGATAGCAGGGGTTACTATCCCAGTTACAAGCTATACTCACTTGATTTTTTGTATACTCTTATTAGTGTTTGCCTATAGGAGTTAGTACCAAAATTCCCTCCATCGACCTGTTGCCCTTCTATGTAAAGTAAGATAGGACTATTTGCTCTGCTTCTTATTCACATTGATGCGTCTTTCCACTTCCTTGAGTTTTGGAGGGAATTATTTGGCTGTGAAGCATGTTCCTATCAAGGGTTCAATAAATTTTCACCTAATTATGTTTTTTTTTTTAAGTGTGTGATGACTAGTTACTCTGTCATGGAAGTGTGTGACATAATATTTTTGGATTCTATATTTCTTGTAATACCAGGTATTTATTGCAGCCAAATTGAACCATGAGTATTTATAGTTTACTTATTTTCTTACCCTACATCTCATACATACTAAACACAACATCTAGGATAGGAACAGTTTTTAAGGATCCTTGGGTCCTGACAAAGACCTCTGACCCTTCTGGACTTGATATCCTACCGAAACATGTTGGCCAGGAAATGTGGGAATTACTGAATTCCCCTAACTTCCAACCCTTTCTTTTCAGTCTTATCAGTGATAACCATAATAAACACATGTTGGCTGGCCATAGGATAATTTTACCAGCAACAAAATCCTTGGATTCCAGGCTTTAATCACACCCATATTGTTAAACAGGAATTAATCTCCTTTATAGAGATCTGTTTACCAGGAAGCCCAGTCAGATAGGAATGATTCCTGTTCTGACAGAGGAGTGGACCCTATGATGAACCATATCACCACTGAGTGGGTGAGAGTCCTGTGTATTATTAGGAGTTGCCTTGTTGGACAGGACAGGCTTCCATGAGCAATTCTTTGTCAAGAATTTGCCATACCTTGTGTTGCCAATGCTTGTAGGTTGGAAGGATGTATATCTGACCTCTTTAACCTCTTCTGTGCCCATGACGAGATAGTCTCGTCATGGAGCACGGTCGCGCTGTGCCCATGACGAGACTATCTCGTCATGAACCCCACCCACTAATGTAACGCCCGGCACAGGAGGGGGAAAGGGCGTGGCACAGAAGGGGTTAATTCTCTCAAGTCCCCTTTTCTAGTGTTTTGATACTAATGTTTATAATCAGTCCAGCACCTAGAGATGTTTCCATGTCTAGATCAGAACACAAGTGTCATTACTCACCGACCTACACTTGGGTCCAGTTTTTTTTCCATGGAATGCATCAAGTCAACTTTTATAACTAATATACTACAAAGCCAATTGTTATTGAGACTCCAAAACATACCAAGGCAAAGAACCAAGGGCCAGATGTACAACATTTATGGATTGCTGTTTCCTAACTGTGATTCTTATTGAATCACAATTAAGAAATCACAATTCCTAATGTACAAAATAAGTATTTATGAATGAGCAATTCCTAATGGGTTCGTATATCGATCTACCTCATGAATATTAATGAGGTAGGTCGCAAATAGAGACTCATTAGTAATCGCAGCAATTACAAGGATGGTGGCATGCTGAGGTCAGCAGACCATCAGATCTTTAAATTTATTTTTAATAAAGAAAACTTTTTTTTTTATGCAGCCAGTTTTCCTTGAAGGGAAACGGGATGCATCTAAAATGAAAAAAAGAAAACTGTTGTGTTTCCTTTTTTTATGAATGGGCACTTCCTGCTCTTAAAACTATTTTTATTTACATTCTCAAAGGGGAACGGTCCCTTGGGGACCCCTTCCCATTTGGTTACCACTGCCTTTAAGTAGTTGGTAAAAAATGTATGTTTTGCAACCGTAATTCAGTTGCAAAACATCAATAAATACCACTGCGATTCAGTAGGTGGAAGGGATGCCCTGGACACCCCCGCTCAAAATACTGAATTGTATGTAACAGCGTTTTTTCTTGTAAGTGTTAGATCTGGTCCTGTGCAAGCATTTTATATATTCGTGCATACCTTGCTTAAGTCGCAAGTGACTCAACACGTGCAAAGGTTTTGATTTTCTCATGAAAGTCTAGCTCACATGAAACTTTGCGACCTAATGTTCATAGTTTTTGTAATTTTCCCGAAAATACACAGTTTTTGAGAATTTGTTTTTACTTTTCACACCTCTAGCTGAAACCCTACCTGTAGATTGACAAAAAAATGTATTTCTATTAGTAAAGTTAGATAGTATATTCCACTATACCACATGCACTATATCGCATGACAATAATATTGCATCCACTCCATCATCCTATCACTTGTTGCAAGGTAAGTATAATGGGTGAATACAATAGCTAGCTGGGTTAGGTTATAGAGATGATGTAAAGATCCAAATGATAATGCCCCCTCAGATCCCCCACCCATTCATTTAGGGTATGTTCTCGCTTTCTGTGTCTTCCCTCCATAGAGACTCTCTAGTGTCTCCAGGGCTTCTCTGGATGGGAGGAGACACCCTGGATGGGAAGAGAGGCCTAGGCAAATGGGGTGGCTCCAAAGGGGGAAGAGACACCGTGAAGCAAGGGGACTTTTAATGTCAAGAGAGACCTTAAGTAGACAAAGGTTGACCACAGATTTGAAGGGGAGTCTCATGTATGTGAGAGGGAGACTCCTGAGAGGGAGGAACCCATGAAAAGGAGGGGGAAGCCTTAATGGGAGGGTATGGAATCTTTCATATGAAGGGTGACCACAGAGTGAGGGGTGATTTCAAGTGAGAGATGTAAGGGAGACCTTAACAAGAGCAGAGACCTCGGTAGGAGGAGCAACTCAAGATAGGAAGGAAGCCCTTGATAGGGCAGAATGATATTGGGGAGAGGGAGGCAATGAAGGATGAGGGAGTCTGAGGTTGGAATAAAGAGGCCGCAAAAGGGAAGGGGCGATAGCTAAATGTGAGAGGCAGCCCCGGAAAGAGAGGGTGAGTCTGAATGGGAGTGTGAGAAACATAGATGCTGGGGGTCACCCTGAGTGGAAGAAAATAACTTGATATGAGAGACAATCCTATGTAAGATGGAGACGCCTCAAGTGGACGGAGAGACCCTGGATGGGAGAGGTATGTCCTGGACATGAGAGGGGGCTGCAGTGGATGGGTGGAGAGGCCATGGATGAGTAGAGAACACTGGGTATGAGTATGAAAGACTGAATGAGAAGAAACAACACAGATGAAAAGTGAGCATCTGTATGAAAGATGGAAACATGGTTGAATCTAATATTATCTGGCTTCATGCCTGCCCTACCAGATGTTCAGAGGTACTGGCCTGTCATAAAGCATAGCTATTAATAGCAGACAAGGGCCACCAGGTTGTATATCTACCAACTGCAACTACATTGACTCTTTGGCCTTCATTATGATGTTGGGCGGTCCGGCACCGCCACCGATAGTCCCTCGGTGGTGGTTCACCCGACATGCAGGGGAACAGTCCGACTGCCGGATTAAGATACCGGCAGTTTGAGCGCAGCGGGCAGGGAGAAAGACCTCTCCCTCCCACAGGCTCAAAGAGCCCATTTGGACGGTGGTGGGACAGTAATCCCTACAATGAAGGCAGTGCCTGTGCAGACACCATCGTAGGGATTACGATGTCCATTTACCACAGCCTTTTCATGGCAGCCTCACCTCCATGGAAAGGCTATTGGAAAGGGATTTTGGGGGCCCCTAGCAGAGCCCCCATCGATCACCGCTATGTGGCCAGGTGGGCACATGTGGTCCCCCCAAATATCCATGCACCTTGTGCTAGGCACCACATGCATGGATGTTTGCAAACATGCCTTTCTCTACTGCAGCTTGTGCTGCAGCCCTTTTATGGGCTGCAGCACAAGCTGCAATAGAAAACTGCATGTTTCCAATCGCCTACACGGCAGTCGTTTCATAATATGGCGGGTGGATCCACCAACTACATGTGGGACTGTCTCCATCCCACAGTGATGGCAGTCAGACGCTCGTCTGACCGCCATCGTAATGCCTGGGGATACTCCTTGCTCCTCCCTCAACTTGTTTGGTGTTTCCCCTCCACATACCACCCAGGTGACTGCTCTACCTGCGCCCCACCTGAGCACCAGACTCCATTTGGCTGATGGGGGTGCGCGGCACCAAAAGGAAGTAGTCTCCCTTGCTTGCTTGAGTGCTGATGAGTCTCTTGCAGTTCAGGGTACAGCCTTGGAGGTAAAACTCCTAAGGTGAGGTCCTTTAGGACAGCTCTCTGAGTGATCCATGCCAGGGGCAACCTGCTCTTCAGTCAGGCTCCCAAACCATTAGACTGGGGATTGGCCCTGGGATGTCTCAGCTGCGGGAAAGAGAGTGCTGTCCAAGGGGTAGTTTTGGCAGGCTCATGAGAGAGACTGTAGAGCACTGTGTACCACTAAAACGTGGCATGCCTCAGCCTGAGTGTGTATAAGCAGGCCAGAAGGAACAGGGGCCAGGCCCCACATCTTCTTCGTGGATAACTGAAACTTCATGGACAACTGGAACAAGAGAAGATGAGGCTCCAGGCTCTGGACCTGTCCTTCGTTGTGATGATTAGATTAACACCCATGACCCACCCCTCTCTCCCATCTTCGTTGGAGGCTAGAAGTCACCTTTGCTGGCAGAAAAAGGACGAGTGGTTCCACAAGAAGGTCACTCACATTGGTGACCGGGACCGGTGAAGGACCCATGCCTAAGGCACCCACCCTACATGAGTGGGCATTTCTCCTTCTGTGTCTCATGTGTGAGCACCAGAAGGTCAGACTCCATTCTGAGTAAATGAATCCTGGCTATGTTCCTCCCTTGCCATATTACTCCAATATGTTGGAACAGACTGTGGGACCAGGAGGCCAACAGTCTGATGCTCCCATAGACAGGGGGTGATGTCACTGTTATGTTGCGGACTGACCGCCAATCCACAGTATACACCTGTTAAGCTGACTGAGCATGTCAAGGAACCCTGCCTCTCTGGGATGAGTTGCAGGATAGGACCCTAAAATATTTGAAGGGCAAGCTGAGACACGTAGGATTCCTTTCTTTTAGAAGGGCCATATATTACAGAGCTTTCGGTAGAGGTTAGACTAAAGGTCCATTTAATGTATGTCCCTGTGGTGCACTCTTTTACAATTAAAATTACCAACCCCAATGTAGAAAATCTTTAGAGTTCCCAAAAAATGAGCCTTCTTGCAGGGGCGTAGCTTGGGGTGGTGGGGGGCTAGGGGGGTTGGGGTTTTACATACCCCCGATAAATGTATTTACGATAAATAGTTGGATACAGGTGCTTTTAGTCCTGTATGGTGAGGTGTCAATCAGATTTCTCCAGGAATTTATACACACAGACAAAAACGCACACACATGCTCTCCCTCCCTCTGTTTGCAAAGACTTAAAAAATGCTGGTGATGTCACAAAATAATGTACTTTCTCTCGCTTAGTACCCCTAGCAATCGTCATTCGTCCCCCTTTCAGCTGCCTCTTATGCCTCTCGAGTGTGCCCTGCTTGTCCTGTAATGTATTTTAACATTATATGCCAGCGTGATTGTTGGGAAATCTGATGCTCCCCGCCCCCAAGTCTTACTCACCAAGCTACGCTGTTTCCTTCCTGATTACCCCATAGGTGCTGCAAGAATGTGTTACTATGTTGATCCCCATATGATGGATACGTAAGTGTGCGCAAGTAACTCTCCACTAAACGGTGGCAGGCCTATTGGCAGGAACCCTTCCCTCTGGACCCGCTGCCACACGTGTATGTTACTCTCTAGAAAGTAATCTAGCCAAGGCCGCCATTTTGTGGCTCTGAGAGCCGCCTCTCCCTAGGACTCCAGTCAAACGTAATTACAAAGTCTGCGATAAGTCTCGACTCATAACAACTCTTGCAGAAACACCTGCCACCAATTGTGGGGGGAAAATCGTCCTACTCATACAACTTTGGTTGCCTCAACCCCTATGACATCTGGGGTTATTTACTGGCAGGGTCTATCCTAAACCTTTTCAATGAATACTTTTTTTAATTGACATTGCTTTAATGTTCTTTATTTTTCCTTCATGATTACCTAATTAGGTCGAGCCAGGGCTGCGCATGCGCTGCTCTGTGAGGCATGCTGTATTGGAGTACGGAATAGAAGACCCACCCACTCTCAGTCCATATTTTTCATTGTCTTGTGTCATTTTCCTTTATAAATGCTGGCTTCTGATTCATTAATAGACTTGTTAGTCCCTCCTTAGGGCCAGCGTCTTCATATATAACCTCCCATAAGGAAAAGTCATTTTACTTCGGTTGTTACACTGTACTTCTTTTTTCGTCTGTAAGCACTATTTTCTTTAATGAGTTTCTCCTATTGCAGGCACAACATGCTTCCCTGCAACATTCCGCTTGCCATGCATGCTTTAACTTTCCGAACAGCCCGGGACAAAAACGGCCGCTTCTTTGAATAGGTCTTGCATTTACAAAAGTTTGAGCTATTAGCATTGTAAATGACAATGCCTTTTATTTATGTATTAATCAGCAAAACAGATAAATAAAAGGCATTGTCATTTACAATGCCTATAGCTTAAACTCTCGCAAATGCGAGACCTATTGCATTGCAAATGCTTGTTTCTTTGTATTGTTTCTTCGTTTTGGGTTGTGGATTTCTATTTATTGTGGTTTCTTCACGTTCCCCATGATGCTGACGCCGGAGTTCTCAGCTCTTCCTTGTCACTACAGACCAATGACGTCATAACCTTGGTAGAGGCCAGACTCAACAGCCAATAGGCGTCTCTGAAAGCACACTCACCTTTCTCCAGGTCGGAGATGCGCTGGTGCAGCGAGGTCAGGGTGCTTTCGATCTTGCCCCGCTGCTCGCTGTCGTTCTTGCCTCCCAGCTTGCCCTCCTCCAGGCTGTTGACCCTCGACAGCACCTGCCGCTCGAGGTCCTCGATCTTGCTCTGCAGAAGGTCCTTCATGGTGTTGGTCTGGGTGGAGGTATTGCCCCGGCTGTACTGCTGCGGCGGGAGAAGGGGGGGAACACGTCGGGTAAGTGGATTGTGGATAAAACAACATTACCACCTGGTACTTAACGGTGACAGTAATCCCAGGCCTCCCGCTAGGAGTGGGGTTAACTGAGAGATTGCCGGGCAAACACTGTAATCACATTACACAACGCGGCGCGCGGCTCTGGCCGACTGCCGCTGAGACAGAGGCGCGCGTGGTACTAAGAGAGAGAGAGAGAGGCAAAAAGAAAGAGACGGAGAGATAGACAGGGAGAGAGCGAGAGGTGGTGAAAGAGAGAGAGAGGTGGAGCGAGAGAGACAAGTAGAAAGACAGAGAGAGATGGGGAGAAAGGCAGAGAGAGAAAGACGGGGAGAGACAGAGAGCTAAGTGAGAGAGAGAGAGCTGGAGAGAGACGAGGAGAGAGAGAGAGTGCGCTGAGAGAGAGGGAGAGAGAATGACAGAGAATGGGGCGAGAGACAGACAGAGGGAGAGCTAGAGAGAGAAAAACAGAGAGAGATAAGGAGAAGGACAGGGAGAGAGAATGGCAGATAGAAAGAAAAAGAAAGACAAGGCAGAGACAGAGGCGCGCATGGTACAAAAAGAGAGGGAGAGACCGAGAGAGAGTCAAGGTAAAACAGAGAGAGAGAGAGCGCGATGGGGAGAGACAGAGAGAAAGAGAGACAGGGAGAGAGAGCGAGACAGGTTGCGAGAGAGACAAGGAGAAAGAGACAGACCGTGAGGGAGACCGTGACAGAGAGAAAGAGTAAGACAAGGGGAGAGAGACAGGCAGAGGGAGAGCGTGAGAGATAAATACACAGATAGAGAGACGGGGAGAAAGGGAGGTAGAGACAATGAGAAAGACAGAGCGAATGCGCGCTCGAGGGAGAGAGCATGGCAGAAAGAAAAAGAAAGACGAGGAGATCGAGAGCCCGAGAGAGAAAGACAGAGAGAGAGCGAGAGAGAGAAAGGGAGGGAAGGGAGAAAGACAGAGAGAGAGGGTGAGACAGACAACGGGAGAGAGAAAAAGAATGAGAAAGAGACCAGGAGATAGAGAGACCAGATCAAGTGGATATAGACAGAGAATAGGAGAGAGAGAATGAGGCAGAGAGGCAACGGGAGAGACCAGGCGAGTGACAGAGAGAGAGAGAAAAAGAGAGTGAGACAGAGAAAGACAAGAGGAGATCGAGTGGATGAGATAGAAAGACAGTTATAGTGAGAGAGGGCTTGACTCCCAAGGGAGCAAGAGAAGACGAGAGAGTGCGAGACAGCAGGATAGCCAAAGGGAGCGAGAGATACTGAAACAAAAGGAAGTAGAAATAGAGGAATGGAGAATAGAGTGAGGGAGATCAAGAGAGAAAGTAGGACACAAGGGCGACATCGAGACGTGAGCGTGATGGGGCAGGAAAAAAGAGACAATCAGAAGGAGAGAGGGGTGGGCAAAAGAATGAACTAAGGAGCGAGTGAAAAACAGATACCCCGGGGACGAAACAGAGAGAGTCAAAGAGACAAAGGGACGAAACAGAAACAGACAAAGAAACAGAATTCGGGATAGAGAAAACGAGCCAGACAAGGACAGGGCGTGACAGAGAGACACGGAGAGAGACAGCAAGAAAATAAGGGAAAGAGAGCAGCCGCGGCCCCACCGCTGCTATGTGGCGCGTGCACGGACGGCGGCTGAAAGAGAGACAGGCAGGGAGTGAGAAAGAGTGAAAGGAGGAAGTGTGAGGGGGATATAGAGAGAGGGAAAAAGAGACATATACCCAGCACGAAGAGACAGAGCCAGAGAGAAATGGAATTAGGTAGCAAGAGAAGACAAGACACAGGACAGGGCAAATATGGAAAGAGCTGTAAGACACACAAGTAGAGAGATACAGAAAGCAAGGGAAAGACTAAAGTATGAGAGGGATGCAGAGGGCAGATAGGAAGTTAGATGAATTGAAATAGGGCTGAGGGGAGGAGAGGTAGTGAGGGGAAAGACAGAATTAGGCCCGGATTCTCACGGGTTTACCGTCTCAAACGCAAATTGGTATTCGGGTTGGTGTGTATGTAAAAGTAGCGCAAAGCGGCGCAAACGTTGCTTTGCATTACTTTGCGTCAAGGACGTGTCACATGGGTGGTACATGGTCTTTCTCATGCAATCACTCTTGCTTTTTGACACTGAATCCTATTCCCTAACATTGGTTGAAAGGGTTTACCACCAAAAATGGACACCACTGAAAAGCAAGTGTGAAATGGAGGAGAAATGCTTTCATTAATCTGTGCTTTCGGGCTTTGCATGCGTTCTGCACTGTGACGCACACATACAAAGTAGGAACAGCTTCTAAAATTGTCTAGGTGTAGTATTTTGTACAGGAAGGGTTCCCTGTACAAAACCTTGGCTAGACTCAGACACACACCCAAGCGCTATGGCACTAAGGTGAGCGCCTTGCGCACAGCAGCTGAAATCAGCCCTGGCACTGGGGAGAGGCCTTATCTCTGTGAATATGGCGCTCTCCCAATCTCTCCCTGTCACGCACCCTCTTTGGGTGCTGCGCTGCCACCTTTCAGAATCTGGGCCCTAATGAGAGAAGGAATGAGAGAGGAGGTGTGGAATCGGAGAGAGCGAGTCCCGCAGCCGCTCTGGCCATGGCCTGGATATCAAAATGTCTATTTAATATTCCCTCAAATGTAGTTGTGCAGTTGTGGGTACCAGAGTGTGTGTCAAAGGTCAGGTGGAACTTGCAGCAGCCCGACAGGCGAAGGAAAAGGGCTTGTCCTGATGGCAGAGAGATGATAACAGCCAGAGAAAGTGAGTGGCTGAGGGCGTTTTTGGGGACGGAGCCCTGGGCCACGGGGCATGGAGCTATGGGCACAGGGACTTTTAGGTCGAAGTAGCTCAGAGCACAAGGCGGATGCTTTCTGGAAGAGGATGCCAGCTGGCCGTGATCAATGTTAAGCAATCCTGGGGCAGAGGCCGAGGAGAGCCGAGGAACAAGGGAAGGGGCACGGGGGCATAGGTGACGGGACACCAAGACACAGGTCCAGACACCAGGGATACCTTGGAAGAGGGTCAAGACCCCCGGGCAGAGGTCAGTAAACCGTAGGGCTCAAGTCAAGGGGCACCCGGACATTGGTCATGGTAGACCGGAGCAGAGGGCAAGGTACGCTTGGGACTAGGTCTAAGAACACCGGGCGGAGGTCGAAGAACCCTGGGCAGAGGTCAAAGAACCCTGGGCAGAGGTCAAAGAACCCTGGGGCACAGGTGAAGGGACACTGAATTAGACGTCAAGGAAATCTGTGTCACGGATCAAGGGACGCCAGGGCACAGGTCAAGAGACACCTAGGAATAAGTTAAAGAACACCGGGCACAGGTGAAAGAACCCTGGGGCACTGGCCAGGGGCGATGGGGCACAGATGAAGAGCTCTAGGGTGGATGTCAAGCAGCCTTGGGGCACAGATCGAGGGACACCAGGGCACAGGTCAAGAGACACCTAGGAATAAGTTAAAGAACACCGGGCACAGGTGAAAGAACCCTGGGGCACAGGCCAGGGGCGATGGGGCACAGATGAAGAGCTCTAGGGTGGATGTCAAGCAGCCTTGGGGCACAGATCGAGGGACACCAGGGCACAGGTCAAGAGACACCTAGGAATAAGTTAAAGAACACCGGGCACAGGTGAAAGAACCCTGGGGCACAGGCCAGGGGCGATGGGGCACAGATGAAGAGCTCTAGGGTGGATGTCAAGCAGCCTTGGGGCACAGATCGAGGGACACCAGGGCACAGGTCAAGAGACACCTAGGAATAAGTTAAAGAACACCGGGCACAGGTGAAAGAACCCTGGGGCACAGGCCAGGGGCGATGGGGCACAGATGAAGAGCTCTAGGGTGGATGTCAAGCAGCCTTGGGGCACAGATCGAGGGACACCAGGGCACAGGTCAAGAGACACCTAGGAATAAGTTAAAGAACACCGGGCACAGGTGAAAGAACCCTGGGGCACAGGCCAGGGGCGATGGGGCACAGATGAAGAGCTCTAGGGTGGATGTCAAGCAGCCTTGGGGCACAGATCGAGGGACACCAGGGCACAGGTCAAGAGACACCTAGGAATAAGTTAAAGAACACCGGGCACAGGTGAAAGAACCCTGGAGCACAGGCCAGGGGCGATGGGGCACAGATGAAGAGCTCTAGGGTGGATGTCAAGCAGCCTTGGGGCACAGATCGAGGGACACCAGGGCACAGGTCAAGAGACACCTAGGAATAAGTTAAAGAACACCGGGCACAGGTAAAAGAACCCTGGAGCACAGGCCAGGGGCGATGGGGCACAGATGAAGAGCTCTAGGGTGGATGTCAAGCAGCCTTGGGGCACAGATCGAGGGACACCAGGGCACAGGTCAAGAGACACCTAGGAATAATTTAAAGAACACCGGGCACAGGTGAAAGAACCCTGGAGCACAGGCCAGGGGCGATGGGGCACAGATGAAGAGCTCTAGGGTGGATGTCAAGCAGCCTTGGGGCACAGATCGAGGGACACCAGGGCACAGGTCAAGAGACACCTAGGAATAAGTTAAAGAACACCGGGCACAGGTGAAAGAACCCTGGGGCACAGGCCAGGGGCGATGGGGCACAGATGAAGAGCTCTAGGGTGGATGTCAAGCAGCCTTGGGGCACAGATCGAGGGACACCAGGGCACAGGTCAAGAGACACCTAGGAATAAGTTAAAGAACACCGGGCACAGGTGAAAGAACCCTGGGGCACAGGCCAGGGGCGATGGGGCACAGATGAAGAGCTCTAGGGTGGATGTCAAGCAGCCTTGGGGCACAGATCGAGGGACACCAGGGCACAGGTCAAGAGACACCTAGGAATAAGTTAAAGAACACCGGGCACAGGTGAAAGAACCCTGGGGCACAGGCCAGGGGCGATGGGGCACAGATGAAGAGCTCTAGGGTGGATGTCAAGCAGCCTTGGGGCACAGATCGAGGGACACCAGGGCACAGGTCAAGAGACACCTAGGAATAAGTTAAAGAACACCGGGCACAGGTGAAAGAACCCTGGGGCACAGGCCAGGGGCGATGGGGCACAGATGAAGAGCTCTAGGGTGGATGTCAAGCAGCCTTGGGGCACAGATCGAGGGACACCAGGGCACAGGTCAAGAGACACCTAGGAATAAGTTAAAGAACACCGGGCACAGGTGAAAGAACCCTGGGGCACAGGCCAGGGGCGATGGGGCACAGATGAAGAGCTCTAGGGTGGATGTCAAGCAGCCTTGGGGCACAGATCGAGGGACACCAGGGCACAGGTCAAGAGACACCTAGGAATAAGTTAAAGAACACCGGGCACAGGTGAAAGAACCCTGGGGCACAGGCCAGGGGCGATGGGGCACAGATGAAGAGCTCTAGGGTGGATGTCAAGCAGCCTTGGGGCACAGATCGAGGGACACCAGGGCACAGGTCAAAGGATCGCTAGGTATAGGTCAAATAACACCGAGCAGAGGTCAAACAACCCTGGGTCACAGGTGAAGGGACACTGGGGCAGAGGTCAAAGAACACCGGGCAAAGGTCAAACAACCCTGGGTCACAGGTGAAGGGACACTGGGGCAGAGGTCAGAGAACATCAGGCAGAGGTCAAACAACCCTGGGGCACGGCAGAGGTGAAAGAGCTCTGGAGTAGAGGACAAGGAAATCTGTGGCACGGGTCAAAGGACACCAGGGCACAGGTCAAAGGACACGGAGCACAGGCAAGGAGCACTGGGGCACCTATCAAGGCACACTGCTGCACCGGCAGAATCCTACTAAGAGAGCCCGTGGCAGAGAGGAGGGCAGGGATCCGCGCGGTACCCAGAGCGGATCAGGTGGCATAGGCAAATGCCCCCCAAGAACGCCCAAGAGGAGCTCTCGGGCTTCTAGGAGGCACCGCTGGAACCGCAAGAGGTGTTAACATGCGGCTACTGTGAGGGATAAACGCAGGAAGGGCCGGCGGAGCAGGACTAGGGGGAGGAGACGGAGAAGTGAAAAGGGGAGGGGCATGGGGGGAGGGGGGCTTCAACAGAAATTCAGAGGGAAAGTGGCAAGGAAACATGGAGGGAATTGCAGAGGGGGCGGGCGGGAAACTCAGGGGGAGAGAAAGGGGGTGAAGAGAGGGCGAGAGAGAAAAGCAAGAAAAAAAGAGTTCTATAGTGACGACTGAGAGATAACGGGCTGCAGGAGCCACTTGGGGACTGAGTCTGAGCTGGAGACAGTGCGGAAGGGCGATGGAGGGAGGGACGGGTCTAACGGCGAGAGGAGAGTCTGAGCAGAAGATTGCAAAACCTACATCAGCTTCTTCAGTGGGCATCAAGGGACCACAAGCCCCGGCGTGTCCTCGAGAAGCGAACACCAGCCAGAATGCGAGCCCCGGGGCAGCATGCGTGTACTGTCCTCCGGGATTCAAGCGGTTCCAGCAAACCGCCTGCCTCTGGGCACTGTAAAACCTCTCTGTGTCCTGTAGTGAGGGAGGGAAAGCGAGGGGAGAGAGGAGGCACGAGAGACGAGGAGCGATGGGGTGCAGAGCAGAGACGAAAACAGAAGGGAGGGACGGAGGAGATGAAAGAGATGAAAGAGGAAGGCAGCCAGGGCCACACCTAGAATCGGGAGAAGTGCGGGAGGCTGGATGTTTTTTTTTCCACGAGTGATGGAGAGGAGGAGAGAGGCGAGCACGCGAGGGAGAGAGGAGATAAGGAAACTGATAAGAAGAGATGTACCGAGGACCAAGGCGAAGATAGGAGAGAGTGTAGTAGCGCTGGGTCACACAATAAGAGAGAGGGAAAGGAGTGAGGACGGCGAAGAGAGTCCCATTCAAGTGATGAGAATAGAGAGGAAGGAGTGAAGATGGAGGGGGTCGATGGGTGCAGATTGGAGAAAAGAGGGAATATGCACCGTAGATGGATGGGAAGTCGCAAAAGAGGGAACAAGATGGTTAGAGAGAGGGGGGCGGGAGCGAGAGATCCGGGTGCAGCCCAAAGGCACAAAGGAAGGGAGGGCAGAAAAAGGAGAAAGTGAGTGATTGGGACAAAGAAAGAAACAAGTAGGGAAGAAAGATTTGGAAAGTGAGAAAAAAGAGGTTAGGATCACACTAGAGACATACGCAGGGGCGGTTGTGAGAGTGAGGACAAGGAGGAAGAGGAAAAGGAAGAAAGGTTAGCAAGAGACGGAGAGAGGGAACGGAAGGTGAGGGTGCTAGAATAGAGAGAGACGGGGATTACTTGAGAGGATTAAGAGATGGAGAAAGGAGCAACGAGAAAAAGAGAAAAAGAGACAGCGAGGCAGATTAGGGAGAGGAGAGGGACGGAGGGGGAGAGGGGCATACTGAAAGAGAAGAGGAGAGAGAGAGCAAGAGAGAGTGCGGGAGAGATAAAGAGGAACGCAGATGAGATGGAGTAGAGGGGTCAGAGAATAATGAGAAGGGGAGAGAGCGGAGGTAGAGCAGGAAGAGGAGTAGGGAGGGAAATCTTGAGTAGAGGAGCGAGGAATAGGTGAGAGTTGAGAGATGAGTCTAGTGTGAGAGATCAGTGAGAGGGGAGAGGGGAACGGGTCGAGAGGGAGGCAAAGAACATGGCAGCATGGTGAGAGGGGGGGTGAGACTCCTGGAGAGATGGGGAATAGTGAGGGATCAAAAGGAGTGGCGGAGAGAGAGATAAAGCATTATAGAAAAGCAAGGGATAAGAGAAGGAGGGGAGCATTTGAAAAAAAGACCAAAGACAAGGCGGTGAGAACCACGAGAGAGGATGAAGAGAGGGAAAGAGTATATTTCTGCTAGTATGCCGAAGACAAGGGACAGCAGTACACGAGGGGGGGGGGGGGGGGGTAATCACCTTGCTCCAGGTCATTACAGTCACTGTTCTGGTCCTGGACTTTTTTTTATTATCGCCAATGCATTCTGGGGGTTGCAGTCTTGTTTTGCTTCCATTGAACTAATTAGAGAAACACCCCTGAAATCAATGGTTTGTGAGTGAAAAGTTCTGGACTGAGGGCAGTGTCTCCAATGACCTGGAGTGAGGTGGTCGCCCGGCACCCATGGAGCGACAGGGAGAAAGGGTCATAGGGAAGGGACGCTATACACATACCAGGGGCAGAGAAGAAGGGGTGAGGGAAAGCGATGAAGAATTAGAAGGTGACAATAGGCACGCGAAACTAGATGGAGGCATAGAGAAATAAACTGACAGATAAGGATGGCAAGAGAATGGAGGCAGGGGAGAGGAAACATGATAAGTGGAAGATGCCAGGAGAAGATAAGACACAGGGGAATGGTAGGAAGAAGGAATGTAAAAGAGACGGAAAGTTTGAAAGCAAAAAATGAGTGAGAAGGAGAAAGTAGGGAGAGCAAAGGCAGAATTAAAGTAAGACAGATGGTGAGGCATAGAAAGGAGGAGAGAACATGTGTGCTAGTGACAGAAGAAGGCGAGAGAGACATCAAGCGCAGGCTGGGAGAGGAGTCGTGCACACACTGCGAACAGCTGGATTGTAATGTGCATTGCAGACCCAACACATCCGCAATCCACGATCACGACAAAGCAGTCCAGTTCCGCCCTGACCCAGATTATACCAGCCATTAACCGCCCGCCTGGGACCCAGCCCCTAACTCGGCAGAGCACTCTGGGCCTGCTGAGGCAAGCAGGTGGGTAGAGTGCTGGAAGATACCGGGTGGGTGAGTAGACAGGTAGAGGGACACCCAGAAGAGTAGACGGTAGATAGATGTATGCACAATTGGCAAGAGAGATGCAGAGATACTGAGGTGCCAGGGACTTGTGTGGGTAGATAGACCAGTAAAGAGACCCCAGAGGGCAGTGTGAGAGAGGAAGAGAGAGAGAGACAGAGAGGCGGAGAATCAAAAGGTGAGGGGTAGGTCTATTTGTGGGAAGTTGGAGTGTCACAGAGACTCATAGCCAAGAAGATGAGGATGGAGAGAGCAGGTGCATACGCAAGTCAGCCCCTGGCAAACAGGTGTGGACATAAAGTAATAGCCAAGTGGGTGGGTAGCGAGACATGCGGATGGCTAGGTAGGTGGGTGAGTAAACTGGGCTATGGTGGTTAGGGCACCCCAGCTCTTACCTCCAGGTTCTCCAGTCGGGTTTTGAGGGTCTGCAGGGTCTGGCCGAGACTGCTAAGGGTCTCTGCGCCGGACCCTCGGGACAGGTCCCCCAGTGAGCCCTTGGGTGGAATCTTCCTGGCCCCTGGGAGCCCGGCCTTGGCGTCGTTGGCCCCCGGCTCGGCGGAGCTCTGGCTCTCGCAGCGGCTCAGCTTGCCCGTCAGCTCACGGATGGTGTCCTGCTGGCTCAGCAGCGTCTCTTTCTGCTGCAGCACACTCTCCCGCAGCTGCAGGATGGTCCCACGCAGGTCCTCCGTGGGCCCCGTGCCCTGCATAGAGCCGCACATGTCCGTGTCCGCGGGCACCGAAGTGCAGATGAACCGGCTCTGCCCAAAGCCCTGCCCGGACCCGGGGGGCCAAGAGAGGGTCAGCAGCAGGCACATCCACGCGAGTCCGGGGCCCATGGCTGCCGGAAGTCTTCTGATGGGATCCGCACTCACTGACGATTGAGATCGCCGCGTTGCCTGGTTTTAATCACTCAGATCGCGGCAAATCCTTCTCTGGCAGATGGGAGAGTCGTCTGAAAGAAGGAGGTGGTGGAGTCCCTCCGTGGGAGTGAACGGGGAGTCCTTTCTGGCAGAAGGAGGCGCTGGCAGAGCACTCCGCCCCCCGCCTCCTGCAGCACTTCCCCTAGTTCAGCACCGGGAGCTGTTCGTGCCGCGCCTCTCGGACTAGTGGTTTCAGCCCCGGGAGCGGTCCCAAGCGAGTCTCTCCTGTTCTCTCAGCACCTCAGCGCTGTCTCCCTTTTACCTGCGGGATCAGAGATCCTTCTCGTGTCTTTCTTTGAATATGAATGTATTTGTGTTTTCAGCACCTGTTCTGTGCGAGACTCGGATCTAGACTCGGATCTGCCACGTCAGTCCGCACCTTGCTCTCGATTCTCTCTTCAGCACCAGGAGCTGTCCCGCAAGCTGCTCTCGCGCTCTCCTCTCTTCAGCACCAGGAGCTGTCCCACGAGTCGCTCTCGCGCTCTCCTCTCTTCAGCACCAGGAGCTGTCCCACGAGCGCTCTCGTGCTCTCCTCTCTTCAGCACCAGGAGCTGTCCCACAAGCCGCTCTCGCGCTTTGTCCTCTCTTCAGCAGCAGGAACTGCCTGGTCAGCCCGCACCGTGCTCTCTCCGTACTTCATTCAGCCCAAGAGGTGGCTCACAAGCGCGCTCCCGCGCTCTCACAAGCGCGCACCCGCGTTCTGTCCTCGTTTCAGCACCAGGAGCTTCCCACAAGCCGTTCCCACGCGCTCGCTCTCCTTACTTCAGTCCCAGGAGCTGGGCCTGAGGGGACTTCGGCTCTCTCCCCAGTCTCGAGGGGTGTCAGCGTGTCTTCTTGCGCGCACCCCGCCCCTTTGTAGTTCAGCACCCAGCAGCTGCGCCCTTCCTGCCCTGAGCTGCGCTATCTCTGCCCCGGGAGCTGTTCCGGAAACTGTGCATCCAGCTTCCTGCAACCCTCCCTGCAGTCCAAGGAGCTGTCTATCCTGCTCCAGTTCCAGGAACGGCGTAGTGTGCCAATGCAGGGGAACTGCCTGCTGCAACGCCACCCTAACCCGGCTGCCACCTAGGAACTGTCTATGCTTCAGCTACTCCCTTAGTCACAGGAGCTGTCTCTTCTGCTCTCTGTGCTGTAGGCTACCTCCCTATTTCACTAACTGTGCTGCAGGTGTTCGCTCTGCACCAGAAGCTGTCCCTACTGCAGCTCCTCGCTACGCGTGCTGCCTCCCCAGGCCCTAAGAGCTGTGGTGTGCTGCAGCTCTCCCTTCAGACCCAGGATCTGTCTGTGCTGCAGCCTTCGCTCAGTCCCAGGGTCTGTCCCCGCTTCAGCTCCCCCTCAGTCCCTGTAGTTTACACCGAGGCCTGTGCGTCCGCTGGCTGGGGAGCTGTGCTGTGCCCCTGCTGCAGTGCTCTCGGTCCCAGGAGCTGTGGCTGAGCCCGCTGCAGCACGGCCACAGCTCTTATACCGCGGCCGCCTGCACGCCCCTGTGACGTCAGCAGGGGTGGAATCCCACTTTAATCGCCGTGTGACCGCCTCCGCCTGGCTCTTGGTGGTGCAGAGAGAGTGCCCAGCGCTGCGAGGAGCGTCTGTGCCAGCGCACTCCGCTGCCAATGCGCCTCGGTGTCACGACGAAGCACTACTGCCGCTGTCACTGACAGCATTCTAATAGCAGTGATAACGTCAGCACTGAGAACAGCAGTAATTTATGTTATAATACCAAAAACATGGAATCAGCTCCTAGTAATAATGAAGCACCGCCAAGTGTGCATTGTACGAATACCGTAAGGTGGTGGTCATGTATAGATAGGCAGAGGCTGCAGGCCAAGCAGCTTTATACGAGGAAGGGCCCGCGAGATGACTTGCAACATCCTCTGCATGTTCTCTTGGGGAACGTTATTCCTTATAATGCAAGGTACCAGGCACACACCTTCCCTGAGTGATTGCGGTTGAATAAAAGCATATATCTTATTCTTCACCCTGCATTCATGTCCCTGCAGGACATGAATATCCCCTAGCATGATCGCAGCTTACAGAAAGAAACAGAAGCATATGGCGATAAAGGGATTTCCAAGGCTCACATTATTTGTGTAAGTGGGAAAGCCAAGATTCAGTCTTAGAACGCCTGGCTGACATTTATAAAGATTTTGCACTGGGGTCGTGTCATTTTTTGATACAGCCCTAGCCCAAATCCTTTTTTTGGATTCACAAATGTTGACTTGTGTGGCTTTCTAAGACAAGGCAATGCAGTGCATTGCTCTATCTTCCGTTACTTTGAGTCAGGTGGCATTCCATGGGTGGTACATGGGTGTACCTGTGCACCTACCCATGGTTTCTGACGCAAATCCATATTCACAAAAATAGATAGCCATGGGTTTACTCCAAAACGGTGTGCCTGGCTGAGGCTGGCGTATCAAAGAGAAATATATGTATTTCTCCTTGCTATTTTCTCTTTGCAAAGAGGAAATAGCCTGAAAGGACAGTTTTTGTTCAGAAAGGTGTTCTCATCTGTACAAAAGTTATCCTGACCACAATGTAGACACCCTTGCACTATGGCGGAAGGGCGCCTCCATTAGGGTTAGGCCGCCCAACGTGTGCCAGCACACGAAGAGATAAGTACTGTGCCATTTCCTTGAAGGTATGGCGCAGTTCAGCTCTCTCCAGGCGATGCAGTGCAGCAACTTCGTTGAAACCCGACCTGGTGCTTGCCTTTTATCTTACCACTACAGGTGGTATGTGGTCTCCCAGGTAGTGCGTGCTCCCAGGTAGTTTGTGCTCCCAGGTACTGTGGGCTCCCAGGTACTATGTGATCGGCAATTGCTTCTGTGACTTCCCCGTCTCTGACACTTCCTGTTTGGCCACCGGATGAAAGGGGCAGCGCCAAGATGGCTCAGGACTGGAAATGTTCCACAAGAAGTCCTTCACTGCTAGAGGGACTGCCCCAATTCCCGGGAGAGAGGGGGCGTGCTCGGTACCCCTACTCTCGATCCCTCGCTAGATTTCACTCCTGCAGTGCACAAGAAAAGCGGCAGCGCGGAGGGACCAGTGAAGTGCACTGTTACTGCGCCCCTGCACAGAGGTCAGTCGCCGCCGCGCAGGACCCCGGGGGCACCGTGTACGCACCAGGACAGCCTCCTCCCGGGTCCCCGGGCTGTATTAACCCTGCCATCCGGAGCACGCGTCTCACTGTCCCGCTGACTTTCAAGCAGGGGACACTTCCTGCATTGCGCCGTCACCAGTCACCTACTCATTACGGACGAGTTCTGACGTCAGACCTCGCTTGTTAAAAAGAATATAAACTACAGCCTTTAAAAGGTCAAAACAGGCTTCCGCACAATACATGGATATTGATAGTAATAATCACAGTAATAGGGATATGAGTAATAATTACCGGCACACATCACATTATTGTTACAGTGAGTGGACAACTTCATGTCTTTGGTCTGAGGGGGGCACGTGGTATTACAGCAGTGCACAGCCTCGTTTGGGAGAGGGGGGCATTTAGAAGCTTATTTACAAGCCCCCTGCGCTGCCGGTACGTCACTTTTTCGTATATTAAAAGTGACGCACCGGCGGCGCAAGGGTCTTGTAAATATTAATAACCCCCTTAGTGTTCACCTAGCTGCATATGGGTTTGAGTTACAAAAGGAAGGTGACTTGAGTACAGGTGACTGTAGCAGGCGCCTCGCGGCAGGGGTGAGAACAGGCGCGCAGCGCACCACCAGAAAAAGAAAAGCACTCAGGAGGGACAGGCACGGGAGGGGGCCTGGGACCAAAGCCGGGCTGGAGAGGGCCGGGGCCCTCAGGTGCTGCAGTCACCAGACGTGATTAATCTGAAGGGCCTGGCGCATGCGCCTTCACGCACGGGTGTCTATGAGACGCTGCCATTAATAACAATTCTAATAGTAATCACGAGAGTAATAATACAGGGCGGTACCAGACAGCTAAATGAGCGGGGAGGCCCTATCATTGAAATGGAAGAGACAAGCTTAGGGGTCTGCAGACTGTGGGACAATTGAATGTCCTGGGGGTCGCGAGGCACTGCAGACTGTGGCCCAAAGGAACGTGCTGGGGATCGCGAGGCGCTGAAGACTGTGAGATAAAGGAATGTCCTGGGGGTCGTGGGGCGCTGCAGACTGTGGGACAAAGGAATGTCCTGGAGATCGCGAGGCGCTGCAGACTGTGGGACAAATTAATGTACTGGGGTCGCGAGGCGCTGCAGACTGGGTTCAAAGGAATGTCCTGGGCGTTGCGGGGCGCTGCAGACTGTGGCCCAAAGGAATGTCCTAGGGGTCGCGGGGCGCTGCAGACTGTGGGACAAAGGAATGTCCTGGGGGTCGCGGGGCGCTGCAGACTGTGGGACAAAGGAATGTCCTGGGGGTCGCGAGGCGCTGCAGACTGTGGGACAAAGGAATGTCCTGAGGGTCGCGAGGCGCTGCAGACTGTGGGACAAAGCAATGTCCTGGGGATCGCGGGGCGCTGCAGACTGTGGGACAAAGGAATGTCCTGGAGATCGCGAGGCGCTGCAGACAGTGGGACAAAGTAATGTACTGGGGTCGCGAGGCGCTGCAGACTGGGTTCAAAGGAATGTCCTGGGGATCGCGGGGCGCTGCAGACTGTGGGACAAAGGAATGTCCTGGGGATCGCGAGGCACTGCAGACTGTGGGACAAAGGAATGTCCTGGGGGTCGCGAGGCACTGAAGACTGGGTTCAAAGGAATGTCCTGGGGGTCGCGGGGCGCTGCAGACTGTGGGACAAAGGAATGTCCTGGGGGTCGCGAGGCGCTGCAGACTGTGGGACAAAGGAATGTCCTGAGGGTCGCGGGCGCTGCAGACTGTGGGACAAAGGAATGTCCTGGGGATCGCGGGGCACTGCAGACTGTGGGACAAAGGAATGTCCTGGGGATCGCGAGGCACTGCAGACTGTGGGCCAAAGGAATGTCCTGGGGATCGCGGGACGCTGCCGACTGTGGGACGAAGGAATGTCCTGGGGATCGCGAGGCACTGCAGACTGTGGGACAAATGAATGTCCTGGGGGTCGCGGGGCGCTGCAGACTGGGTTCAAAGGAATGTCCTGGGGGTCGCGGGGCGCTGCAGACTGTGGGACAAAGGAATGTCCTGGGGGTCGCGGGGCGCTGCCGACTGTGGGACAAAGGAATGTCCTGGGGATCGCGAGGCGCTGCAGACTGTGGGACAAAGGAATGTCCTGGGGACCTCGAGGCGCTGTAGACTGTGGGACAAATGAATATACTAGGGTCGTGAGGCGCTGCAGACTGTGAGATAAAGGAATGTCCTGGGGGTCGTGAGGCGCTGCAGACTGTGGGACAAAGAAATGTCCTGGGGATCGCGAGGCGCTGCAGACTGTGGGACAAAGGAATGTCCTGGGGATCTCGAGGCGCTGCAGACTGTGGGACAAATGAATGTACTGGGGTCGTGAGGCACTGCAGACTGGGTTCAAAGGAATTTCCTGGGGTCGCGGGGCGCTGCAGACTGTGGCCCAAAGGAATGTCATGGGGTCACGAGGTGCTGTAGACTGTGGGACAAAAGAATGTACTGGCGGTCGCGGGGCGCTGCAGACTGTGGGACAAATTAATGTCCTGGGGTTGCAAGGTGCTGCAGACTGTGGGACAAAGGAATGTCCTGGGGATCGCGAGGCGCTGAAGACTGTGGGACAAAGGAATGTCCTGGGGATTGCGAGGCGCTGAAGACTGTGGGACAAAGGAATGTCCTGGGGATCGCGAGGCACTGCAGACTGTGAGATAAAGGAATGTCCTGGGGGTCGCGGGGCGCTGCAGACTGTGGGACAAAGGAATCTACTGGGGATCGCGAGGCGCTGCAGACTGTGGGACAAAGGAATGTCCTGGGGACCTCGAGGCGCTGTAGACTGTGGGACAAATGAATGTACTAGGGTCGCGAGGCGCTGAAGACTGTGGGACAAAGGAATGTCCTGGGGGTCGAGAGGCGCTGCAGACTGGGTTCAAAGGAATGTCCTGGGGGTCGCGGGGACTGGAGACTGTGGGACAAATGAATGTCCTGGGGTCGCGAGGCGCTGAAGACTGTGGGACAAAGGAATGTCCTGGGGTCGCGGGGCGCTGCAGACTGTGGGACAAAGGAACGTCCTGGGGGTTGCGAGGCGCTGCAAACTGTGAGATAAAGGAATGTCCTGGGGGTCGTGAGGCGCTGCAGACTGTGGGACAAAGAAATGTCCTGGGGATCGCGAGGCGCTGCAGACTGTGGGACAAAGGAATGTCCTGGGGATCTCGAGGCGCTGCAGACTGTGGGACAAATTAATGTACTGGGGTCATGAGGCACTGCAGACTGGGTTCAAAGGAATTTCCTGGGGTCGCGGGGCGCTGCAGACTGTGGCCCAAAGGAATGTCATGGGGTCACGAGGTGCTGTAGACTGTGGGACAAAAGAATGTACTGGCGGTCGCGGGGCGCTGCAGACTGTGGGACAAATTAATGTCCTGGGGTTGCAAGGTGCTGCAGACTGTGGGACAAAGGAATGTCCTGGGGATCGCGAGGCGCTGAAGACTGTGGGACAAAGGAATGTCCTGGGGATTGCGAGGCGCTGAAGACTGTGGGACAAAGGAATGTCCTGGGGATCGCGAGGCACTGCAGACTGTGAGATAAAGGAATGTCCTGGGGGTCGCGGGGCGCTGCAGACTGTGGGACAAAGGAATCTACTGGGATCGCGAGGTGCCGCAGACTGTGGCCCAAAGGAATGTCATGGGGTCACAAGGTGCTGCAGACTGTGGGACAAATGAATGTCCTGGGGGTCGCGAGGCGCTGCAGACTGTGGGACAAATTAATGTCCTGGGGGTCGCAGGCCGCTGCAGAATGTGAGATAAAGGAATGTCATGGGGTCACGAGGTGCTGCAGACTGTGGGACAAATGAATGTCCTGGGGGTAGCGGGGAGCTGCAGACTGTGGGCCCAAAGGTATGTCCTGGGGGTCGCGAGGCACTGCAGACTGTGGCCCAAAGGAATGTCATGGGGTCACGAGGTGCTGAAGACTGTGGGATGAAGGAATGTCCTGGGGTCACGAGGCGCTGCAGTCTGTGGGACAAAGGAATGTCCTGGGGTCGCGAGGCGCTGCAGACTGGGTTCAAAGGAATGTCCTGGGGGTCGCGGGGCACTGCAGACTGTGGGACAAAGGAATGTCCTGGGGATCGCGGGGCGCTGCAGACTGTGGGACAAAGGAATGTCCTGAGGGTCGCGAGGCACTGCAGACTGTGGGACAAAGGAATGTCCTGGGGTCGTGAGGCGCTGCAGACTGTGGGACAAAGGAATGTCCTGGGGGTCGCAGGGCACTGCAAACTGTGGGACAAATGAATGTCCTGGGGGTCGCGGGGCGCTGCAGACTGTGGACCCAAAGGAATGTCCTGGGGTCGCGAGGCGCTGAAGACTGTGGGACAAAGGAATGTCCTGGGGTCGCGAGGCGCTGCAGACTGTGGGACAAAGGAATGTCCTGGGGTCGTGAGGCGCTGAAGACTGTGGGACAAAGGAATGTCCTGGGGTCGCGAGGCGCTGCAGACTGTGGGACAAAGGAATGTCCTGGGGTCGCGAGGCGCTGAAGACTGTGGGCCGAAAGGAATGTCCTGAGGGTCGCGAGGCACTGCAGACTGTGGGACAAAGGAATATCCTGGGGTCGCGAGGCGCTGCAGACTGTGGGACAAAGGAATGTCCTGGGGTCGCGAGGCGCTGAAGTCTGTGGGATAAAGGAATGTCCTGGGGTTGCGAGGCGCTGAGGACTATCGGACATATGAATGTCCTGGGGGAAGCGGGGCGCTGCAGACTGTGGGACAAAGGAATGTCCTAGGGTTGCGAGGTGCTGAAGACTGTGGGACATATGAATGTCCTGGGGGTCGCGGGGCGCTGCAGACTGTGGGACAAAGGAATGTCCTGGGGTCATGAAGCGCTGAAGACTGTGGGACAAAGGAATGTCCTGGGGGACAAAGGAACGTCCTGGGGGTCGGGAGGCGCTGCAGACTGTGGGACAAATGAATGTCCTGGGGGTCGCGGGGTGCTGCAGACTGTGGGACAAAGGAATGTCCTGGGTGTCGCGGGGCGCTGCAGACTGTGGGCCCAAAGGAATGTCCTGGGGATCGCGGGGCACTGCACACTGTGGGACAAATGACTGTCCTGGGGGTCGCGAGGCGCTGCAGATTGTGGGACAAATTAATGTCCTGGGGGTCGCGGGGCGCTGCAAACTGTGGGACAAAGGAATGTCCTGGGGGTCACGGGGCGCTGCAGACTGTGGGACAAATGAATGTCCTGGGGGTCGCGAGGTGCTGCAGACTGTGGGACAAATGAATGTCCTGGGGGTCACGGACGCTGCAGACTGTGGGACAAAGGAATGTCCTGGGGTCGTGAGGCGCTGCAGACTGTGGGACAAAGGAATGTCCTGGGGGTCGCAGGGCGCTGCAAACTGTGGGACAAATGAATGTCCTGGGGGTCGCGGGACGCTGCAGACTGTGGACCCAAAGGAATGTCCTGGGGTCGCGAGGTGCTGTAGACTGTGGGACAAAGGAATGTCCTGGGGTCGCGAGGCGCTGCAGACTGTGGGACAAAGGAATGTCCTGGGGTCGCGAGGCGCTGAAGACTGTGGGACAAAGGAATGTCCTGGGGTCGCGAGGCGCTGCAGACTGTGGGACAAAGGAATGTCCTGGGGTCGCGAAGCGCTGAGGACTGTGGGACAAAGGAATGTCCTGGGGGACAAAGGAACGTCCTGGGGGTCGGGAGGCGCTGCAGACTGTGGGACAAATTAATGTCCTGGGGGTCGCGGGGTGCTGCAGACTATGGGACAAAGGAATGTCCTGGGTGTCGCGGGGCGCTGCAGACTGGGGGCCCAAAGGAATGTCCTGGGGATCGCGGGGCGCTGCAGACTGTGGGACAAATGACTGTCCTGGGGGTCGCGAGGTGCTGCAGATTGTCGGACAAATTAATGTCCTGGGGTCGCGGGGCGCTGCAGACTGTGGGACAAAGGAATGTCCTGGGGGTCACGGGGCACTGCAGACTGTGGGACAAAGGAATGTCCTGGGGTCGCGAGGCGCTGCAGACTGTGGGACAAAGGAATGTCCTGGGGTTGCGAGGCGCTGAAGTCTGTGGGATGAAGGAATGTCCTGGGGTTGCGAGGCGCTGAAGACTATGGGACAAATGAATGTCCTGGGGGTCGCGGGGCGCTGCAGACTGTGGGACAAAGGAATGTCCTGGGGTTGCGAGGTGCTGAAGACTGTGGGACATATGAATGTCCTGGGGGTCGCGGGGCGCTGCAGACTGTGGGACAAATGAATGTCCTGGGGTCGCGAGGCGCTGAAGACTGTGGGACAAAGGAATGTCCTGGGGTCGTGGGGCGCTGCAGACTGTGGGACAAAGGAATGTCCTGGGGTCGCGAGGCGCTGAAGACTGTGGGACAAAGGAATGTCCTGGGGTCGCGAAGCGCTGAAGACTGTGGGACAAAGGAATGTCCTGGGGGACAAAGGAACGTCCTGGGGGTCGGGAGGCGCTGCAGACTGTGGGACAAATGAATGTCCTGGGGGTCACGGGTTGCTGCAGACTGTGGGACAAAGGAATGTCCTGGGTGTCGCGGGGCGCTGCAGACTGTGGGCCCAAAGGATTGTCCTGGGGATTGCGGGGAGCTGCAGACTGTGGGACAAATGACTGTCGGGGGGGGGTCTCGAGGCGCTGCAGATTGTGGGACAAATTAATGTCCTGGGGGTCGCGGGGCGCTGCAGACTGTGGGACAAAGGAATGTCCTGGGGGTCGCGGGGCGCTGCAGACTGTGGGACAAATGAATGTCCTGGGGTCGCGAGGCGCTGCAGACTGTGGGACAAATGAATGTCCTGGGGGTCACGGGCGCTGCAGACTGTGGGGCAAATGAATGTCCTGGGGGTCGCGGGGCGCTGCAGACTGTGGGCCCAAAGGAATGTCCTGGGGGTCGCGGGGGGCTGCAGACTGTGGGACAAAGGCATGTCCTGGGGGTCCCGTTGCGCTGCAGACTTTGGGACAAAGGAATGTCCTGGGGGTCGCGGGCGCAGCAGACTGTGGGACAAATGAATGTCCTGGGGGTCGCATGACGCTGCAGACTGTGGGACAAAGGAATGTCCTGGGGGTCGCGTGGCGCTGCAGACTGTGGGACAAATGAATGTCCTGGGGGCCGCGGGCGCTGCAGACTGTGGGACAAATGAATGTCCTGGGGGTCGCGGGGTGCTGCAGACTGTGGGACAAAGGAATGTCCTGGGGTCGCGAGGCGCTGAAGACTGTGGGACAAAGGAATGTCCTGGGGTCGCGAAGCGCTGAAGACTGTGGGACAAAGGACTGTCCTGGGGGACAAAGGAACGTCCTGGGGGTCGGGAGGCGCTGCAGACTGTGGGACAAATGAATGTCCTGGGGGTCACGGGGTGCTGCAGACTGTGGGACAAAGGAATGTCCTGGGTGTCGCGGGGCGCTGCAGACTGTGGGCCCAAAGGATTGTCCTGGGGATTGCGGGGAGCTGCAGACTGTGGGACAAATGACTGTCGGGGGGGGGTCTCGAGGCGCTGCAGATTGTGGGACAAATTAATGTCCTGGGGGTCGCGGGGCGCTGCAGACTGTGGGACAAAGGAATGTCCTGGGGGTCGCGGGGCGCTGCAGACTGTGGGACAAATGAATGTCCTGGGGTCGCGAGGCGCTGCAGACTGTGGGACAAATGAATGTCCTGGGGGTCACGGGCGCTGCAGACTGTGGGGCAAATGAATGTCCTGGGGGTCGCGGGGCGCTGCAGACTGTGGGCCCAAAGGAATGTCCTGGGGGTCGCGGGGCGCTGCAGACTGTGGGACAAAGGCATGTCCTGGGGGTCCCATTGCGCTGCAGACTTTGGGACAAAGGAATGTCCTGGGGGTCGCGGGCGCAGCAGACTGTGGGACAAATGAATGTCCTGGGGGTCGCATGACGCTGCAGACTGTGGGACAAAGGAATGTCCTGGGGGTCGCGTGGCGCTGCAGACTGTGGGACAAATGAATGTCCTGGGGGCCGCGGGCGCTGCAGACTGTGGGACAAATGAATGTCCTGGGGGTCGCGGGGTGCTGCAGACTGTGGGACAAAGGAATGTCCTGGGGGTCGCGGGGCGCTGCAGACTGTGGGCCCAAAGGAATGTCCTGGGGGTCGCGGGGCGCTGCAGACTGTGGGCCCAAAGGAATGTCCTGGGGGTCGCGGGGCGCTGCAGACTGTGGGACAAAGGAATGTCCTGGGGTCCCAGGGCGCTGCAGACTGTGGGACAAAGGAATGTCCTGGGGGTCGTGGGCGCTGGAGACTGTGGGACAAATGAATGTCCTGGGGGTCGCGGGGCGCTGCAGACTGTGGGCCCAAAGGAATGTCCTGGGGGTCGCAGGGCGGTGCAGACTGTGGGACATAGGAATGTCCTGAGTGTCGCGGGGCGCTGCAGACTGTGGGACAAAGGAATGTCCTGGGGTTCGCGAGGCGCTGCAGACTGTGGGACAAAGGTTGACCTGGGGGTCGCAGGGCGCTGCAGACTGTGTGACAAAGGAACGTCCTGGGGGTCGCGGGGCGCTGCAGACTGAGGAACATAGGAATGTCCTGGGGGTCGCGGGGCGCTGCAGACTGTGGGACAAAGGAATGTCCTGGGGGTCGCAAGGTGTTGCAGACTGTGGGACAAAGGAATGTCCTGGGGATCGCGAGGCGCTGCAGACTGTGGGACAAAGGAATGTCCTGGGGGTTGCGGGGCGCTGCAGGCTGTGGGACAAATGAATGTCCTGGGGGTCGCGGGGCGCTGCAGACTGTGGGACAAAGGAATGTCCTGGGGGTCGCGGGGCGCTGCAGACTGTGGGACAAATGAATGTCCTGGGGGTCACGGGGCGCTGCAGACTGTGGGACAAATGAATGTCCTGGGGGTCGCGAGGCGCTGCAGACTGTGGGACAAAGGAATGTCCTGGGGGTCGCGGGGCGCTGCAGACTGAGGAACATAGGAATGTCCTGGGAGTCACGGGGCACTGCAGACTGTGGGACATAGGAATGTCCTGGGGGTCGCGGGGCGCTGCAGACTGTGGGACAAAGGAATGTCCTGGGGGTCGCGGGGCGCTGCAGACTGTGGGACAAAGGAATGTCCTGGGGGTCGCGAGGTGTTGCAGACTGTGGGACAAAGGAATGTCCTGGGGATCGCGAGGCGCTGCAGACTGTGGGACAAAGGAATATCCTGGGGGTCGCGGGGCGCTGCAGGCTGTGGGACAAATGAATGTCCTGGGGGTCGCGGGGCGCTGCAGACTGTGGGACAAAGGAATGTCCTGGGGATCGCAGGGCGCTGCAGACTGTGGGACATAGGAATGTCCTGGGGGTCGCGGGGCGCTGCAGACTGTGGGACAAAGGAATGTCCTGGGGATCGCAGGGCGCTGCAGACTGTGGGACATAGGAATGTCCTGGGGGTCGCGGGGTGCTGCACACTGTGGGACAAAGGAATGTCCTGGGGATCGCGGGGCGCTGCAGACTGTGGGACAAAGGAATGTCCTGGGGGTCGCAGGGCGCTGCAGACTGTGGGACATAGGAATGACCGAGGGGTCGCAGGCTGTGGCGCCGACTCAGAGGCTTCCTCGGCCACTCAACAGGGGTCTTTGAAAACCACTCACATCTTGAACACGTGCTGGGTAAAATGTGCTTCTCAAGCAAAGCCAAATCAGTGCGGTGTTGGAAATATTTGAAAGTTTAGTATGAGAAACGAAAAAAGAAGAACCTACATCGATAAAGAAATAAATGTGTTGAGTGCTGTACTCCCTCTGTCCCCCAACACGTCCCGTTGAAGTTGCCACTCTAGCTTGCAACATATTTTTTGTTTCACATAATTGATTTATTGAAAGATGAAAAGCGAAACAGAATGTATTTGTCTGTTATTAAAAAACATGAGCCCACAGTCTCTTCTCGCTTGAAGTGTTGGACACGGCTGGGATGTTTTATAGCGCTCTTTTCACGCCTGGGTACCTGCACACCTTACAATAAATGAATAGCATTACTAAAAATCAGCTTTTGTGTTTTTATTTTTGAGGAAAATGTTCTCAAGCGTCACCACAATGCGTTGACCTGCTCTGGGTGTTTTTATAGTCTATTCAACTGGAAGAAAACACCACGTCGCTTTGGGTGACCCCAACCAGGTTATTTCACGGGTGGGGAGTTCGGCATCACACATTCTGAGGCCCCGGGGAAGCGCTCCAAGTCTGTGTGTTATTGGATACATCAAGGTTTGGTGAGAGACTGCATTAACTGGTGCACGTACCAAGGGTCAAGGAGCCCGATTTAGAGACCAACTGTAGGCCATTGAGACTAAGGTAGCGCAGCCGATTAATGCGCGTGCTTCAGTGTAAACCGGAGGTCCCAGGGTCGAAACCCAGTAAATTAGCTCCAAGGACCCGGTGAGTCATCTGCCTCCTTCACACATCTGCTTCAAGCTCGCAAGTAGCATGCACGGCAACTCGGTGGGTTAGTGCACTTGCTGTACCTATGCGAGTGTGACTTGCGGGTCCCATGTTCCAACGCAGGTCATATTTAGCACAATGGGGTTCCCTGCCAACCCTGACGGAGCAGAGCCCACCCACAGATTCCTGGCCACGTATCCATACCCCCTTTTATGGCCATCTTCCCAGCACAATCTAGTGCCTTCTGACTCACCCCGTGACTGGTTCAGTGAGTCACCCGTCACTTTGCAGTGACACTTCTGAAACTCGCCCATAGAAGCATATGCTCCACACACCCCCAAGGATGCATAGGAGAGAGACGCTCTCTAAACCTGAAACGTCAGACAGTGCTCGCGAAGACGGGGTCTAAGGGCCCGGCAGCGACGAAAGGGGAGGGGGAGAGGGGGGGGGGGGGGGGTTCTCAGGTATGCGTCTTCGGCCATTCCTCCGTCTTCGCTTCGCTATGGAAAGTAAACTCGTGAATAACGCGCCTAGCCGGAAAGGTAGCTCAGCCGGTTGACGCCCGCGGGTGGAGGATCTGCGTGCAACCTGCAGGCCACAGGTCCAAAGCCGAGCGGGCTCGCGGGCTGATTGTACAGGTCAGCGTGGCAGGTCACAGGTTCAAATGTCAGCCAGGCAGCCCGATGGGTGGAGCGCACACTGCAGCGATCTACATGCGCCCGACAGCATTTGTCATCCACCTGCGCCGGTTCAGCCGTTTGTCCTTCGGAGGTCGACATCAACTGATGCGCCATTAAATAAGTCAACGGGGACAGCTATTGTTTAAGTACCCAAGAGACTGACGTGTATGGTGTGCGCCGAACAGATGCACAGTGAGGAAACAATGAGCAAAGATTAGCACCGAGTCCGCTGTCCCTAGCAACAGCCATGCGTCTAAAGTTGATGCTATTCCAATAACAACAATGTGGTAATTGTGTAGTGCTTAAAACGAATGATTGTGGCGTCAATGCACTATAAACAACACCTTTTATTCTAAAGGTGGAACTGTTAGGGACAGAAATGTCCTCATGTGTTTTCATTGGACTCTGTCACTTCTGTTGAAACATGTAATCTCATTAAGCCTGCTAGATAGCTCAGTCGGCAGATCGCCTGCTGCAAAGATCTGCGTGCAATGTCCTGGTAGGAGGCATTCATAAGCGCTATGAATATTCCACTGAGGCACAATTTATTTGTTGAAGAGCACTATATTGTCGATCTTTATTGTAGGAGTTACCGATGGGACGCAATGCAGTAGAAAACCAGCCCAGGAGCTTGATTCACCTGTCCGAGGTACAGGTGTGCAACCTGCTGGGCACAGGCTAAGCCCTCGTACCATTAATCCGTCAGCAATCCTCACCAGGTCGATACAATGAGCACCACACAGTAGGGTAGTAGTCAGATCTGTCTTTCATTTCAGATCTTAAAACTAAATGTGCATTTTGATAGAGGGGCTGCCTAAAGAGTAGAGCTGGGTGTGTCCGTCCTCCGGACTGTCATCTGCAGCATTTCAATGTGTGGAGTCACTCGATGGCCCGGTGACTGCGCTTGCTGCTGTAAAGCAGGGTGTTCTGCAGGTAGAATCCTTCAAGGCCGACTCAGCCTTTCATCCTTCAAAGGATAATACAATGAGTATCCTTTCATGGGGTATGTTATAGAGAACTGTCCCCCATGAGTGCGACCAGCTTCCTGGGATTCTTACTCGCAGATCCAAGTCTTCACTGACACACGCCTACAAAGCCTTCCACGACCAAGGACCAGCATACACGAACCACCGCCTGAACGTTCACCAACAACCCAGAAGCCTTCACTTCGCCTCCCTCGCCCTGGCACAGACTCAACGCATCTGCGTAGCCACAGCGAAGGCCGCTCCCTCTTCCACCTCGCCTCCAAGTCCTGGAACGCCCTCCCTCTCCCAACATCACCCTCGCTGACGGACTTCAGGAGGACACTCAAGACCTGCTTTTCGACTGAGCCCACCGACCCGGAACCCAGATACCCCCACGGGTGATAAGTCGCGCTCTACAAGTACCGACTGATTGAGTGAGGGATTCAGGTTCATGAGTGATACTAACACCTGTTACTTAAAGGGCCCGGATCATGAAGCGTTATATAAAGGGAAATTATTGCTGTACTTAATTTCAGTGAAGATTATTTGCATATGTGTTTGTAATTCTGAGAACCCTACCAGGTCTTACCTTTCAATGGGTCAGTGAGCCCAGCCATGAACAGAGAGTTTCGGATAGTATCAAAATAAAGGGAACGGCCTTCATCGTTGTAAATTGGAGCCAGTGATACTGTTCTGCAGGGAGACTCCCCAGCGCCAGGAAGTTATACGGCCATTTGTCTGCTTGACGTTGAGAGCAAGATACACTCAGCATCGATCTTGTCGCCCCTCCGGGGCTGGGTGAAAGCAATCAAACCACTTCCAGACAAGCAAGGCAGGGGTTCTCCAGGTTTTTCTGTGCTTCATTAGTGTACGGTCTTAAATCATCCTGCTGAGCAATATGTAAAAGTTAAAACAGGGCCTCTGGCATTGTTTTAATCAGACTTTAACAACTTGCTTGTTTTGTTGATTTCTTACATATTATCAACTTGCCGCCTGGCAGCCGCTCGGATTCACCAATAGGAAACTCCATCTTTAAATCATTGCAAGATAAGAGATTCATTCACCTCCTTTCTAATTTGTCTGCCTCTATGACGTAAAGTCTCATTTTTTGCGGAAATGCTTAAATATGTCCTTGGTTATATTAATTAGTATTTATGTCCTCACAAGAGCAGTGTTGGCAATGGATGTAGGCAGGGCGACTCTGCTCTTGATCAGGCATCAGGGGTTGGTGCAGGCCATTACTGTTGAGTGATTTTCTGCTGATTTCAGACATCCTTGAAAACAGTCTCACACAAATAAATAGTACAGATGGCCATACACCGCTCGACGCCGTTGTCAATATGCTATTGTTAGCACTAGCTCCTCTTCAACAGAAGCTGTCTGAAATGAGTGCAGCATATTACCAATAAATCTGAGACAACAAATTATAACTGTGTATAATTTGGCAATGTGGGCAAATCGTTGTATCTATTACTTTGCATTTGTAGATGTTGTTTGCTAGCTGTAGGTTCGCATAGCTTCCAGAGCCACCCAAGAGTGTTTTTATGGAGCTTAAGGGTGTGTTCAAGAAGAAGAATTTGAGGTGGACAAGCCAAACGGAAGTCCTTGAAGGCCGAAGAGAAGCTTGGAGGGTGTAGTGCCAATACAATCATCATATGGCCACTGCCTGAACAGGGTCCCTGGGGATTTCGTTAGAATGCGACAACAATGGGGTTAATGTGGCTTGTTTTAAAAGTGATGACATTTCTTCCAGTTTTTCAGATTTTTACATACAAACCCCTGACAAAAACTGCTGTCACTTATGACTGCCCTGCCAACATCTGTGCAGCCTACAGAGAACAGGATGTTTGATCCTTAAATAGCTGCAGATGTGCACATATTTTGTATACAGCATTAATAAGTGTACTGTTGAGGATAATATATTTTTTTCCTGACAGCGCTAACACCCAGCAGGTACTATTTGTGAGTGTACATATATTGGATAAATAAATGTGGGAATGTATTAGCTGCAACATTATCCCTTTTCACCGAACACAAAAAAAACAAGAAGGAAGAAAGATAAAAGGAGCAAAAAAGAAACATGGCTAAATACAGAAGGAAATGTTAAAAAATAAATGTCATAAAACCGAGTGCGGTAATATTCGTGGAGAGTCACTCACAATAATAATTCAGTGGCATGGCCCTTTTATGGTTTCAAATGAAACGAAAAAGATCTATGCTCATGGAGTTGTTGCACCATCATTGTAGGGTGAAGGGTCAGGTTTTCAAGGCTTTCCTGAAAGAGGCTTGAGCCTTTAGGCAGGGGATGTAGCAGGGGAGGAAGGTCCAAACCTTACCTGTGGCCACTAAAAAGGCTCTGCTTCCCCATCTTGCCTTCTGTAACTTGGGGGTAACTACCCGGTTGTGACTTTCAGAGCCTGGACACGTGGAATGCAGGAGTATCATTCATCTCCTGGTCTCCGATCCCCTGTGCACTTACAGGCCATTGTTGAAGTGATGCTCAACGTTAAAGTCCAGTGGAGCAGGAGGGCATCAGTAGGTTCTTGAGCTGTGCGGCTCAACAACAAGGCACTATGTGTGAAAAGAGCTTTGGCACAGAGGGCTCAGGACTAGAAGGAGGACATGCTCCTCAGACAGGGTGGTGCATGGATAAAACTGATCTGCAGAAGTGGGACTGGGGACAGAATAAGGACATACATTAAATAGGGCCCTGCCAGACACAAGAGATTATTTCCAGAGTGAACACAAAGACCGAACTGGAGATTAAGGAGTATGTGGTTTTAAGGAAGGCAGGAAATGGGCAGCGTAGATGGGTCAGTGGTCATAATGGAATTTAATATCCAAGCACTTACATGCAAGGTAGCCAAAGGGAGTTTCCAAAACACCAGGCCCTGGTTCACTTAACTTGTGACGTTCCTTTCTGGAAACATGTTGTGCAGATCTGTTAGTTTATTCTTGGATCTTCTGTAATGAATGACTCCATCTCTAACAGAAATGGGCTGGGTAGGAATGAAGGAAATGTTCAAGCTCCTGTTACTAATCTCAAGTTTTTTTTCATTGTATCTATGAAGTACATGCATACTCGAAATCTTCATGACACACGCAATATGCGTGTATTATGGCGCTATACTGGAGGATGTATAAAAAGAAATATATACCATCAAGCTGGCACTTATCCCTAGGTGTACCAAGAGTTTGCATCAAGTTTGCATTACTTTTTAAATACAAACCCAACTCAAAGTCTACTGGTAGGATTGACAATCCAACGCAAATTAAGATTTGAGTTGGATTGTAACCCAAAGTAATGCAAGGCATTGAGGGACGTTCCAAGGGGGGTGCATGGACGTTCTCATGCAACCATCCATAGGTTTTGAAGAAAATACAAAAAAATGTAGACATGCATTTGAGCCTAAACCCTGCACATCCCTTAAGGCGTAACAAGGAAAACAATATGAATTTCTCCTTGTTCTTCGATCTTTGTATATGTGCTGCCTTCTACAGCACACAAACAAATAGGAAAATGCGTTAAAGTATAGCTTTTGTACCGGGAGGGACTCTGTCTGTACACAAACTATACTTCCCATAATGTAGAGATCCTTGAACTGTGGCACAAGGGTGTCTGCATTGGCACATGGTAGCCAGAAGTGTGCCAGCGCAGGGAGAGAAAAGAACAGCGCAAAATGACTCTGTTCTGCTCTTTGCCAATGAGACAATGCAGCTCAGCAACTTACTTGCTTTGCGGCATTGAATCATTTCTTTGTGAATATAGCTCTGATGATATATGCAAGATATCTCTGAAGAAAGCAGAGTCTTCAATTTCTTCTGAAAATGTAGGTGTGTTTATTTCTGGCAGAGGTGGACAGGCGGGAAATCCCACAGTTCCCCTAATCGTACTCACAACACATAGCCACCAATTAGGACCTTGTTAAAGAGTCATGCTCGAACAGGGCCCTGGCCAGCAGAATATACATTTCTTACTAAAACATATGAGCAGAATCTATTGGTCAGGAAATTGAGGCCTACTCCCAGTCATGATCATCCTCTGCAGAGACTGTCTTGAATCTGTCTTCTGCCATCAGCCAATGGATTCGAGCCAGCACAAGCCACGTGTGATCCTACGATGCAGCCATCAGGCCCTTGTTACCGATGCAGTCATCGAGATCTTGGTACAAATGCAGGCATCAGGCTCTTGGTACCAATGCAGCCATCGGGCTCTTGGTATCAATGCAGCCATCAGGCTCTTGGTACCAATGCATCCACCAGGCTCTTGGTACCAATGCAGCCATCAGGCTCTTGGTACCAATGCAGCCATCAGGCTCTTGGTACCAATGCATCCACCAGGCTCTTGGTGCCAATGCAGCCATCGGGCATGCAGGCTCTTGGTGACAATGC
This sequence comes from Triturus cristatus, assembly GCF_964204655.1. NCBI lineage: Eukaryota > Metazoa > Chordata > Amphibia > Caudata > Salamandridae > Triturus > Triturus cristatus. The sequence goes on along the minus strand of NC_140590.1, from coordinate 720,982,076 downwards.
ATCCACCAGGTTCTTGGTACCAATGCATCCACCAGGCTCTTGGTGCCAATGCATCCACCAGTCTCTTGGTGCCAATGCCTCCACCAGGCTCTTGGTACCAATGCATCCACCAGGCTCTTGGTGCCAATGCAGCCATCACGCTCTTGGTATCAATGCAGCCATCAGACTCTTGGTACCAATGCATCCACCAGGCTCTTGGTGCCAATGTATCCACCAGGCTCTTGGTGCCAATGCATCCACCAGGCTCTTGGTGCCAATGCATCCACCAGGCTCTTGGTACCAATGCAGCCATCAGGCTCTTGGTACCAATGCATCCACCGGGCTATTGGTACCAACGCAGCCATCAGGCATGCAGGCTCTTGGTGACAATGCATCCACCAGGCTCTTGGTGCCAATGCATCCACCAGTCTCTTGGTGCCAATGCCTCCACCAGGCACTTGGTACCAATGCATCCACCAGGCTCTTGGTGCCAATGCAGCCATCAGGCTCTTGGTATCAATGCAGCCATCAGACTCTTGGTACCAATGCATCCACCAGGCTCTTGGTGCCAATGCATCCACCAGGCTCTTGGTGCCAATGCATCCACCAGGCTCTTGGTGCCAATGCATCCACCAGGCTCTTGGTACCAATGCAGCCATCAGACTCTTGGTAGTCGGCCTCATGGCCAGCATTCTGCAGGCGCTGAAGATGTTTGAGCTAGCGGTGGGTAACCCAATACATTAAGAGGAAATGCCAAGCTGCGGGTGAGCGCTGGCTCCAAGAGCGTGTGTACGAGCCGAGGCTTGAAAATATGTGGCACTTGCTACCCCTTCTTCGATAAAGTACTATACACAATTGCAGGAGATATTAATGTATTTCTAAAATCCCTGTACACCACTCCTCTTCAGCGTGGACAGCCTGGATGGCTGGCCTGTCCACCTGCCCAGCAGTGAAACACAAGCAGAGCAGATGGTGAGTATATACAGATACCAAGCAGCCGGCCCTGAGCATGAGCAGTCGGAGCCCCTCACTCTCTACTGGCACGGAGCGTAGGCAGGGGCTGAGATAGAGGAACACTGGGGGGTTTCCAGAAAAAACCTCTCTCTTCGAAAGGCCTAACGAGCCGGGGCAGAGTCAGCCACGTGTCAGACATAACAGAGCCCTGCGTCCGCCCTCTGAAAGGCCCCTGCCTGACGAGGCCCCTGCGCTCCAGGCTGCTTCGGCCTTGAAGACGGTGTTTGCTGCTCGGCAGATGAGAGGTTAACCTCTTCGGTGTCGCTCGCCTCTCTCACCGCTCAGTTGTGCCCTCTTGTGTTCTTAACATTGTTCAATGTCACCTTGCTGCATGCATCCCGGTCGACCTTCGACGACAAAGACACGTGCTGCTGGCGAGTAGTGCTTCCGCGAAGAATGCGAACCCCAGAGCCGCTGCCTCGCGCTCTTCGAACAAAAGGGCCCACAAAGACTGCCGGCGGCAGCAGACCTTGAGGGCCGGAATGCTGAGCCAGAGAACTGTGACGTGGGAGCTGACGGCCTGTCAGCAGCGCGGGAAGACGCCTGCCAGGCGCTCCTCGTGCCCGGGGTGCGAGGGCTGTCCATGGGAACTGTGTGTGTGCTGGGGGCAAGGGGGTTATCCTGCCCTTGTCACGCAAACCCATACCACTCTATACCTGTGAGACCCGCGCTTGTCAGTCCCAGGCCAGCTAGACTCCCGTTTAACCTACCTTCCTTTATCTCTGCACTGACCACTACAACGGAGAGGTCCATTGATACTCCTGTCTAGCTTCTAAAGCAGAAGTGCGACATAGCGCCCCCCGATGGCAGTGAAGAAAATTGAAGCTTCCCCTTAAAATCTCTCAGTGAGGTGCTGCGACGGGCCCCTAGGTGGCACTGCTGCGCTATCTGTGTCCGATGACACCACTGGAGGTAAAACCCCAGAATAGGTAGTTCATTAAGCCACATGATTCCGAATATTCTGCTTCTTCCTTTCCGTTTTAGCTGCGCTGTGCGTCATTGTTGTGATTGTTGGTGCTGCTGTCCCTGTAGAGCGCTGGGACGACGTGCTTCCCTAACACTTAGTTGAAAACATAGGGGCATATTCTCAAGGAGCTATCGCCGAGTTAACGGCACTTTAACGCAGCCAAAGTCGAGATAAATTTATCATGCCATTCACAAGCTGGTGCTAACAGCCCATAACACAAGTTTACCTGTGATAGCAGTCGCAAAAAACATAGCCACAGATGACCCCGGCAACTATTGCTAATGAGATGCAGAGTAGGCGTTCCCGTGCAAAAAGTCGCGACAACACCACTCCACAACATTCTCAACGACCAGCCACATCGGCGATAAGAACACAAGCATGCGATAAGGCACGTTAGCAGCAGAAAATTAACACCTGCTCTGGCCTGGTGCAAAGTCGGGCGGCAGCCTGCAGCACAAAAGGGAGCCCAGCCCAGAGCCACACCTGACGAACAACAGATGCCATTGGGCCACTGAACATGCATGCTGGACACCCAAGAGGGCCACAACACCCACCGCCACCACCCCCAGGACCCCCCTCCCCGGCACTCCTCCCCTGGCCAAAGACATGCCACATCAACTACACGGAATCATGTACCTAATAATCCGTCTGATGTCTCACAACCACATCTGGTGACATGCATGTGTCGTCACAAAAATGAACATCACAAATTCACCTTGGAAGCAACAAATGAAAATTTATTAAAATAAACACAGAACAGAAATGAAGACACATGGGGGCTCCCCTCGGACATTCCGTAGGTCACAGCCTGCAAGACAAAAATCATGATGAGAAGGTGTGTCCTGCGCACATCAAGAGACAGAGAGAGAGCGAGGGAGAGAGAGATAGACGGGCAGAGAGGGGGAGAGAGAGATAGACGGACAGAGAGGGGGAGAGAGAGAAAAGAAGAGAGTGCCGACACTGCGCACCCAGGCCACACTGCTCACCTGCTGCCACTGGTGTGTCTCCAACTACGTGCCGGTATGTAGTGCAGTTCACCAGGTTCCACATCTGAGACAGACCTGCCATCTGAAACAGAGTCCAGATACATGAATGGCACAGTACATACAATTGCACAAGACACCATCCCCTGGCCGCCCCTGCGCACCCAGGCAGATGCACCCCAGCCCCACCCGCCGCCCAGCGGTACATGCCCGCCTCTGCGCACCCAGGCAGATGCACCCCAGCCCCTCCCACCGCCTAGCAGTGCATGCCCGCCCCTACGCACCCAGGCCTCACTGCTCACCTTCCGCCACCGGCATGTAGAAAAGAGTGCCCACCATGTGCCACTGCAAGCCACAAGCCCAGGGTCCGCGGATATGGCACCTTCCACATCATGCAGCCCCGCTCTGCAGGCCACCAGGTCTCACTTTTGATGCTGGGTCTTGATTTTGCCATGGCAGAGGACATACCAGTGCACAGGACATCATTCCAGGCTGCACACCTGCTCAGCCCTTGAGGTGCCACTAACTCTGTGACCCGCAAGTCATGGACCCTCTATGATTGGGTATCGTGGTGCGGACTTCATCATGTCACCTCCGGGCCTGTGGAATGTGATGTCGCAGGCCCCTGGGTCCCAATGCCTACATGCACACCACACAGATACACCCCGAAAGAGGTTGGAAATGGCGTCGAGCACATGTGTCGGGCCCTTTTTATTGGCAGGGTCACATGTGCTGTGATGCGTGTGCTGGATGGGTGTGATGTGGGTGTACACCAGCCGTGAGGGAGTGGCTGTGGCATGCTGACAACTAGACCTGTGAGCAGCAGATCCCTACAGGGAAGACCTGGGACATGTAGCGTTGTCGTCCCCCCTGTAAGCGTAAGTGGAGTGGGCTGGCCTGGCGTATGCCAGTCTAGCGTAAGGGTTTGAACAATGAGCCCGGGGCTCTGGGCGTTGTTTCGCACGGGGCTGGAAAAGGAAGTAACAAATGCGTGTGTCGCTGTTGTTGCGTCAGCGCCACCCTGGCAACATTTGGCACTGTGTCACCCTGTGACCCAAGTCCAACGACATGAGCCACATGACGTGGGAGGAATTCACTGACCCTACATTCGTCCATACTACCACACGTGAAAGACCATACACACGCCACATCTGTGTGAGTCGGAATGTTTAATGCACATTCAGTGGAGTGTTGCATCTGGAGCAGTACAGGTCCATGCAAAGCCCACTTTACAATGTTGGCCTGTAGAGGGCCAGCCAGAGTCCTTCAGGGAATGACAAGTCCAAAGGAAGAGGAAGAGTTCAGTCCACAGTCTGTTTGCTGTGTCATTGGCGATCATACAGAATATGGCAGTCCATTGCGAGGTACAAGGTGAGTGTCGCAGAGTGTATCGGGGGACAGTGGAAGGTGATGATGCAGAGGGCAGAACCAAGCTGAAACCGGCCATATGGCGGAGATGAATGCTACAGTATTCTCCGTACCAGTAAGGCGGTTTCATCCGCATCTTCGTCCTCTGCTGTATCATGTGCCTCACGTGTGGGTGGTGCTGGCCTTTCTCCAGCACCGTGTGGCATTGACACCTCAGGGGCCGGAGTTGGAATGTCTGCCGCACTGTGTGGCATTGACACTTCAGGGGGCTGAGATGTGGATATAGTGGTAGCAGCAGCATGCATCGGCGGCAGGCCTTGTGGCAACAATGCCATGAGGATGCTTTTGAGGTCATTGTGGATCCCAGCTACCTCTCGCTGGTGTGCAGCCATGGCAGCCGCTCTTTCCGCATTGGCCCGCTCTATGGTCTCCATGACCCTCCGCATGAGTCCCAACTCCCGGGCGAGCTCGCTGGAGCCACTCTGACTAGACAGTCGTTCTTGTCTCAGAGTCAGGACTGGCGATGTCAGCCATGGTTCGTTGGAGAGCATGGAGCAGACTGTGGGTGTCCGTTAGGGACTGTGAGTGGTCCCTGATGGGACTTAGACACCCACGTGTGGCATCTAGTTTGTCTGTCATGCAGTCGAAGCCCACCTGCACCTGTTCAGCCAGCTGCTCCTGGCATCCCAACACACGGCATTGGAAGGCCATTTGTTCTTCATGGTGGTCCTGGGAGGCAGCCGTGGTGGTGGTACTGCCTGCTGTGTGGTCTGTGCAGGGGGTGGGGTGTCCCCGTTGCAGCTGGGCTGCCCTGCTCCTGGAGGTGGGCTGTGGAGACTGTCAATAAACTCTTGGAGGGTGTCGGATTCGAAGCTGTGGTGGTCCTCCTCATCATCAGAGAAGAGAGGTTTGGGCTGCTCTGCAGGAGGTGTTGATTGTCCCTCTGCAATGTGAAGGGGAGATGCAGTTTGACAATGTGTTCACATGTGTGTTGTCGGATTGTACATGTTCACATACAGACTGCATGACTGTGTACATCGTGCCTGTTTTGGAGGGGCTGCCTATCTGCTGTGGGACAGTGGGCATTTCTTGGGGTGGCCGGAATTTGCGAAGTTGCACTACGCAAAACTCCGCGAAACGGTAAAACCCTCCGCGAGCATGCAGAAATTCCGCGAACACGCGGAATTGCTTGTTCGCGATGCTTTTTACCTGTTCGCGAACACCATTTGTGTGCTCGGGGGGAAATATCCCGCGAACACGCATTTTGAGAACGCGAACAAGCAAAAAATTCCGCGAAGCAGCGGAACGCAGAATTTGAGCAATTCCGTGTTCTCCGCAGAACGCGAAATTACCCAAATTGCGCAAATTCCGCGAACGGAACGGAATTTACCGCCCAGGCCTAGACATTTCGACAACATCACGGATGTGTGTTTGAACTTGAACATTGTCTGCTCACATTTCCCTGCAATTCCACTTGTGATTGGCCAGTGTCTACACCCAGTAGGCGCCAGTTGTGTCCTGTGTTCTGTTGTGGACGTGTTGCGGTTTGTGCCACTTTGTTGTCAGTGATGCTGTGCTCTGCATGTTATGTGTGTGTGCTGCATTGGGGCGGGGTGGCCCCTGCTGCTCTGTTTTGCTGCCCCTTATCCCTTTCATGCGGTGTGCCTTTGACTTCTGTGTTTGTACAGTACTGATATGTAGCATACTTGGGTACATTGTTCTCTTGGTGGAAGTTGGGGTCTGGGGCATGGTTTGTCCGCAGATGTGCTCAGCTCAATTGTGCATGTGTGCCATTGTGCCCATCTCCCCCCGTCCTCCCATTCCCTGGTCGTTACTCACCCTGTTGCTGTTGTGTCCAGTCCTGATGAGCAGTGTCCGGTCCCCGGACTCCTGCCACCGTCTCCCCACTGACGACTGTGGACACCATTTCCTCCATGTCGTCCAGCTCCTCCTGTGGCGCAGGACTCCCACTTCCAGTCTGCATTGCTGCCTTCCGGTTGTTGGCGAGTTTCAGCTTTGTTTTGCGCTTGACGTCATTCCAGCACCTCTTCCATTGTCCTCTTCAGCACTCCAACTGCATTCACCTTGTCCACGATGGACTCCCATAGTCCATTTTTTGTTGCCAATGACACAGTGGAGGTGATACACAGTTGTTGATGGTGTTCGACCACCTCCGTTATCAGGATCCTGATTTCCTACGGACTGAAGTGCTTTTTCCTACTCTTCTTCTCCTTGCCATTTCCTGACCCCGAGGTTTCAGGCAGGTCCTCCGGGGAGATTGTGGAGTTCTGGTTCTCCTCCGTACTTCCTCCGGCAACATCCATTGTGCCTGGATATTGTTTGGCATTTGTTTGTCAGTTTTTTTCTACTTTTATGGCGCGTGTGAATTGTAGGCCTGTAGCTGGTTTTCGCTGATTTTTGTATCGCGCTTGGGCTCATCGCAGCTTTTTTTGCATTCGCGTATCGCATTTTTGCGGTGTGGCGTTGGTTTTAATGTGGTCAGTTGACGCGTTATCTGGGGAATATCGCATGGTGCCGCAGTGTTGAGAATGCTTCGTTAACACAGCGTATTTTCCCGCAATAGACTGCGATGTTGAAGGTTGTGTTAAGTAACTTTTGCGATGGTTATCACACATTCTTCAGAATATCTCCCATAATGTTTGTATGGTTGGATCCGACCACAGGCGTGACAGGCACGCAATAGCCACAGATGGCCCTGTCCCCAGTGCGGTGGTCCTCTCACAGAAATAAAAGAGCATGGTTGGTGTTGTAATCTGCTATTTATACTGCAATATACTCAAGGTTTCACTTCTTCTTACTGTTATTTTTCGCAATTATGCTTCTGACCCAGGACTGTACCATTTCCCTCTGGTATTCCATCTACCCCTTCTTGTACCTTGCCTCCCCCTGCCTCCTTACTGGTTTGGAATGTTCCGACCTGTCAACTGTCATCAGGGAAGTTGTAGTTACAGCTGACAGGGAGTGGTGATGGCAATAAAGACTTGTTTTACTCGTTGAAAACTTTGTTTATCTTTCCAACTGCTGGTCCTCCGATGGCTCGTAGCATCTTTACGTCCCTACTGGAAGCTTCACGTAGAATCACCAAATACATTTTACATTGCCCATAAGTGAGCAGATCTTGCACGGGTCATGCTCAGGCTCCCTTTTATCAGAAATTAGAAACTGCAGAGCAGTAAGCGAGAAGGAAAAGGCACATTTTTGTAAATTGCACAGACAATGTCTCTACACAGACCAGATACCAGACTAAGGCATTTGCATAGAGAGAATTCTCAAACCAAAACTTCTCCTCAACTGAGTGAGTGTGTCTAAAGCAATGATCTTCTAACTAGTGGGCAGACCACATAAAGGGACCTGGACTCAAGGGGGCGCCAGGCACTGGCCAAGTAGAGACTCATGCCAACAAAGTGCCGTGCTTTCAGTGAAAGAACAGAGCGGCGGTGAGCCACTCTGTGGAGGGGCCATCACTAACATTTTTGTCTCTCATCTTCCGGCTGGGAGTAGGTATCAAGTGAGACGGGGCTACAAATAACCCTCGAAGTCTCTCATCCCATTTCTGATAAAGGATCACGCTGTGTTTACTTTTAAAATTTCAGGCTTTACCATGGCATGTTGGCAATCGTGTATTTGATTAATTGCAATTTAAGAAAAGGAAAACCAAATATCATTGCAGTGTTTGAATTGTTAAATATGCTTAAGGGCTGCTAATTTTAAAGAATAGTTGTGGAAGAACAGGACCCCAATGAAATTGTTTATACAAAAGGGGGTGGGGTGGGCATACACAAATTTGAATACCTCTGATCTGGAGTGACCAGATGTTGAGACTCAAAAACTGGGACATTCCACAAACATAGGAGTAGGACTACAAGTTTGCATCACCCGGGGTACAGAATGACTTAGGTGTCCGCACTCACCAATAAAGAAAACACGGACTGTGGTAGTTAAATACAACTTCAACAAGCAGTAGCATTTGCGATAACTAAATTGCTTTCTGGTAAGGGCTACTAATTCTGCACAGTAACATATAAAAACTTGCCCCCATCTCTCTGCAATTGACCAGCGGTGAAGACTGGGACACATGCTAAAGGTACTAAAATTTGACAAGACAGATGGTAAAAATGGGGACTGTCCCACCTGGTCACCATATGTGTCCCAAGAATAACGCAAATTGCCTACAGATTGAAGCTTCTACTCATGGCTCATCGGGGAATACTAAGTGTTTGTGGCGACTCAGCATACATCAGAAGGGACTCAGGGCACCCAGAGAGAGAATATCACCTCCCAGCGCTTAGCCTTTTGTCCAGGACGTTCACTATGAATATCTGAATGCCCATCTGTTTGGCTTTTCTGCATGTTTACAATGTCACAGTGTGCTCTGAGAAAGCTATAAAATGGCAGCGTGGCACTATATAAAACAGCTCATCTGCAGGTGCGTGTCTTCGACAATTGAAGCCTCTCTGCAGATCAGGGCGACGAAGAGGGATCTCCATCTTGCTGTCGGCCGCACCAGTCTCTCGGGCACACGGCAGGGCGCTCCACGACTTGAAGATGCATGGCACTTAAAGTTTTGGCAAAAAACAACAAGAGAGGGAGGGAAATTTACTAAGGAGCACTCTTGGTCTCCCAGCTTATATCATCAAAGCCACAAAAGAGTGAGCCTTCTCAGGGGAAGAGCAGGCATGAAGAATCCAACTTGGTTCTTTAGAAAGCCCTCACTCACCAACCTAGTTGGTGACATGCTTCATCATCGGGCCCCACCAAAAGAGGCCGAATGCCACCCTGGTGTGCTTCAACGCCAGAATTACTGCGGAGCAGGATTTGTGACAAGTGAAAGTGTGTGTGTGGTAGTTAAAAATGTCTAGATTGTGTCCAAAAATAATGTTATTGATTGGCCAATCAGACACAAATAAAAACGAGGTGTGGGATATATAATGTGAATGGATTGTTCAGCTATATCCCATTGTGCGTGGTCAACATGTTTCTGCCTATAAGGGGTTATTAACCAGGCATTCTTCAGGACCAAAGAGTGAACCTCGGCGGTATGGGCACGCTAAGGCCAACCCTAACCTGAGGTTATAAGTGTAAACATTTTTAAAAATCCTGTTTATCAGGTGTTCCTCTTATTTAGAGAAAGAAAGTGCAAGCTGTAACAGAAGGTAGACAATGACAAACATATAAAGAAGAAAACAAACAGAAGTTATTTAGTTATAATACTCATGCGTTTGTCATTTGGAAATTCTCATGCACTGTTGATCTTCAAAGTGCACTATAACCGTAACTATAAGAGAAAGAGTGTACTATTGTGGATAGTAATGTGCACTTATTTTTGTATTTCTCATTAAGGTCAGCTCATGTTGTAAAAGTACCTTAATACAAGCGCTAGATCACCTGTACGCCCATTACGGCGTTAGCAGTATCAGTAATTCTGTGGAAAAACGCTATCTATATCTATGGAACAAGCCGGTGTTGCTGGGTAAGTGTAAATCACACAATTCAAAGATATCTTACATGGGGTGTAATGATTTATCACACCATGGGTCTCGAGAGTGGGGTGGTGGCAAAATGGCACACCCTGTAGGTAGAAGGGAAGGGAAAATAGAGATCAATTCTGTTGCCAGACCACAAATGGATTACTTATCTCATGTTGTCGCACGGTTTTGACTCACGCCGTCAATGCCAGGCACCCACTTGATACCTGCTGTATCCCTCGTAAACCGGACCCCGTAGACGGGTAGTCCGGGCTCCCATGCGTGGTTTTAAAGCAATGGGGAAGGACACAACCCGAACCGGGGTGTAGGCGTATCTATACGTGTCATCGCGTATGCGTGGTAGACACTACGTCAGGCTGGGCCAATCAAAGAGCTAGTAACTAATGTTAAGGTGCACTCAGCCAATCTCGTGGTTGAAACTGAATCCTCAACACGGAAGCTGGCTAAAGTAAGCTTTAACCGCTGACTTCAAATTTTCTATGCAGAACTTTATTGGCATCGAACAGAATACAGTCCCCATTCTAATGTACCCAATTTGAAAACTAAGGTGGCCAGATGTCAATGTGACAGAGAATGCTGTTATTAAATTAAAACGGCCATAACATAAAGAAGGAAAGCTGTCAGTACAAAAAACGGGGGAGATTCTGTATATCAGTCATAAGTGTCCCACGTTGAGAAATGGACCTTTTACTAATTCCTCCCATGTCATTTACCCCACATGATGAATTCATTAGGCGGTAGAGAGGGTTGTATCAAATTACAATGCGGGGACCAAAGGTAACCTCTTATGGAAAGAGAAAGGTCATATATGCAACAGAAAAAAAGGAACCTCTTATGAAAAGAGAAAGGTCATATATGCAACAGAAAAAAGGTGACGGGAGGCATCTAACAATCCAGGGATACCTGAGAGTCTGTGACTCAGCGTCGCAGCACGGTGCTCCAAGGGATATTATCATTAAGCCCTTTAAGTTGAAGCACACCAGGGTGGCATTCGGTCTCTCCTGGTGGGGCCCGATGATGAAGGATGTCACCAACTAGGTTGGTGAGTGAGGGCTTTCTAAAGAACCAGGTTGGATTCTTCATGCCTGCTCTTCCCCTGAGAAGGCTCACTCTTTTGTTGTTTTAATGACTTAAAGTTTTGGCACAGTTCACAACATGAATCACTTGACAACTCGGAATGCTTCTGACTTCTCTTCCTTTTGGTAATCCATTTCTTCTAAGTGTTTCGCGCACAAGGAACACAAGTCTGGGCTCTCCTCCTAAACAGTCTCACACTGTGCATCACTTTCCACTGGGACAATTAGAAGCTGGATAAATACAGTGAGCTAATTTCTACTATTGGTATTAGTATTGGAGAAGTGGTAGAGCCTTCAAGTCCCCACGATAAGGAAATACATTTTTAATTATTGACAGACAAGACCTAAGGGCACCCATCTTCTGTAATGTGGGTGAGAAGCCCATGCCCTGAATTGCCACCCCATTGTCTTACCTCTCCTCACACAGACCAGGGGGGTCCTGGAAGGCCTTGTTGGACGCTGGGTTCCATTTTGTTTGCATAGTCGTTAGCCTTGTTTGGGGAGGCTGCTAGCTCTGATGCCAACATTGATGCCAGATTTGGTGATGCTACCAACTGGGTACCTGAGGACCAGAAAAAACCTAGAGTTGTTGGATTCCCAGTAGCCATGAACGTCAGTTGTCTTTAGGAATAACAGTTGCTTCCCCTGCATTGGCAGTAACTACCACAGACACTGCTCTTGCTATTCCTATTTCCCGTAGTAGAAGCAGGAACAGAATGTAAACCGGGATCCAAGAGCCATGTACATTCCTTTGTTTCGCTTGGGTGCAATCACTTTCGCACTCTGCAGCATATGATAGGCTGTGGATGTCTGAAGTGTTGGACAGTCACCCAACCCTGTGATGTCATAAGGGACTAAAGGGTATGTGATGTTACTTCCACTACCCAACCATTTTGATGAAACAACACTCAGGACCATGGATCCACTGAACATGTTCGGACAGGCCTACAGGGCAATCGGGCAGTGTGGGCTGGATTTTTTGGCTGTTTGTGGGCCTGTTTTGTGGTTTGCTGGGCTGGTTTTACTGTCGTTCTCTCTCATATTAAAATGAACATTGCCTACAGCTAGCTCCAATCCATGCAGTTTTCCATACCTTGCAAAACACCTATACAGCATGCAGCCGCGGCCAATGCATGTAAGAGAGGTGGGGCGGTGGGGCCCAGTGGTGGGGGAAGAGGGGATTTCGAGAGACGATGACGAGGGAAAATTAAATAAATAGTTAATTTTCACTCCTTGTCGTCGTCTGTCGAAATCTCCAGCCCCCCCCCCTCCCCCACCCCCCCACCAACGGGCCCCACCACCCCACTGCTCTTATCTGCACTGGCCGCGGCTGACAGCATGTCTTAAACTGGCCCTATTTGCAAACATGAGTCACCTCTTTAGTTATCTATTTCTACTAATGGGTGGCACTTTTATTTTGGTGTCCGGGGGTATTTTGATCCCAGTCCGGCCCTGCCACTGCCTTTCACAGCTCGAAGTCTCGGCGCTTCTGGCCTGTGTGAAACCAAAGCTAGCTTTCTCCGTCAATGAGCCATCCAGGCCCAGCTGAAATCACTTACCCTCTGCTCCCCATGGCAGGGCTAATGGCGGAGCAGGAATGTCGGGTTTCAGTGACTCCGAAGTGCTCCTGCCGGTTAATCAGTTTTCTCAGCCTCTCTGTGTCTGCGTGCCCCCTCGTGTAATAAAATATTTCCGGTTGTATCTAAAAATAGGGCGGGTTTTGATTGAAGATAGCACCGCGTGCCCCCTCCTGCCGCCTTCGAAGTGGAAGGCGATCCATACCTCGACTCCGGAGGGAATTAGGGCTTCCGGTTTCCGCTCCGGCGAGCTCTCGTTCCTGGAAATTAAAAACCTCGACAACAATGCCGTCCGATTTGTAATACGCGGATGGATGCGTGTGTAGACGTGCGTCTGTGAGTGTGCGCTCGGGTGTGCGTGTCTGAGGAGGGCTGTTGCCCATTAGCCCCCGCCTTCGGTCGGTGGGGGATGGGGAGCTGTTTGATGAAAAGGCGAACTTGTAGGCTGTGCTGTGAGTTATCGTCCTCACAGAAGTGGGGACCATTTATGGCACCAAATGAAACATTTATGGCTTCACGGCACAAAGAGCTGACGGGACGGGAAATTCATTTATTGGGAGGGATTTTTAGGGTGGGGCATTAAGAGGAGGCGGATGGAGCTCCCCTCCCCTTGCGGAATGTTGGGAGTGGCTCCTCACACCCCCAAATGTCTCAAATATTCGTAGGCTAAATTGGGGGCCCTTGAAAGGCTGGCCTCTCGTGCCGCAGGGGCCTATGTTACGCCCATGACGCGAGGGGCATATTTAGAAAGGATGCACAGGAGACAGAACATGAACAGTGCAGGTGACAGAGCAGCATCCGAGTAGCACCGGAGACAAAACACCACCAGCAGGGCTTTATGTGGGCCGGGTCCTGCCGGTGCTCTGCATCGGCAGTTTTAAAAAGCAGGTGCTAAGACAGGTTCATACCGGGCTCTACATTTTTGCCCTGCCCTCAGGGTGAAAAAAAAAAATTAACTCTGCAGCAGTGCCACCCTTTACTGCCTTTGAGGTAACTTCAAAGAGACTCGTTCTAGTTCTTTCACAGTTTCATCATTTCAGAACTGAAGCACTTTCAATGTGCTATACAACAAAGCCATACACGGGCGGCTGGTGTTAGTGGGCAAAAGAGGCGTTGCCCAGCCAATCTGAGAGGAGAGGTAAGAAAAGAATTTCAAAAGCCAAGCAACTGAAAATAAATTGCTATTGCTGGCTGCTCTATTTCTTTTAATGCTGCAGCTGTCATAAACTGCAGAGGTCCTGCGGCGCATGTGCCTTCCAGGGCGAGGTCATCTTTCGACCTGCAGGCACAAGCTACAGTAGTGACATCATGGCAGGGGTGTGCCGAGTTAGAATGCGGAGGATAAATCTGCTTTTCGGGCGCTTTAAAAAATGGCCCTGGGAGGAGTGTGCAGAGCTCCATTTGTTTCAATGGCAGAGGGAGGGGCAGGCTGAGAGGCAGAACAAGGTAGTGGGTGTCATAACGGGGGGGGCCGGGCTGCAGGAGGGGTGCAGCTGTCTGCACTCTTCCTTCCTTTCCTCGTGTGGTGGGCTTTCACTTTTGAAAGCGTTGTGCAGCTGAAGCGGAGTCACGTTTCATTGAGATTGTTACAGCGTAGGCCCAAAACAATACAGGTTGGTAGGTGCCTATTTTCCCTTTAAGCTGCACTCAATATACATAACTTTTTATGGGTTTTTTAATTTATGTGCAGTTAAGCAGCCATGTGTTGTTCACGCAGAAGAGTTTGTAGTTAGCAAACTCGACCTAAAGGTACTGGCGTGCATTGCATAAGCACCCGGCCGGGCTACATTAATCAAGGTCACTCAGATCTTTTTTAAGGCACCAGCAGTATGTGATTTGCCCAGAATCACAGGATATACTCGAGCCAGGCGCCGAGACTCGAACAGCACTTACTGTTAACTCCCGGTTCGGCTCAAGGGTCAATGTTGAAATATTTTCACTGTGAGGAGCTATCTGTACCTCTCTTTTGAGGGGATACGGATTTCACCGTGCGCCAAGTCATATCTTCCTGCACTGCTCTGCTCATATACACTGGCAACTACGCTTGGTTGCATTGCTGCCGTGTTGGTGTTTTGCCACCATCCGTCTTCACGCCATATATATTATTTGCACTCCAGAGCATGCAAGGTTTCGATAGAGATACTGTACACTCCAGCCCTTGCACACTACCTCTGCCCTTGGTAAATATGCCTTGCGCCTTTCCGTGGATGTTTGTTTGAAGGCGGTAGCTGACGTTTCATTCCAGAACTGAATGTTCACAGTTACCGCCTCTATGCTTTCACTTATAGAGAAAATGTGCTTGAGCTGGCGACCCATTTCACGTTTCTGTCTGATAATGAATGGAAAGTCTGTGACATCAGTAAATTGTGAGCTGGAATGTGTTCGTCTGGTGACTGCTTCCTGCTGAAGCAGGAAGAGCGACAATAAAAAAGAGGGAAAGCTGATCTGAATTTTAGATGGTGACATTCACATATGAAGCAATTGGAGTTTCTTTTTGTGGGGGTTTAATTGTTAATTGATAATTATAATCCTAAAGAACTCAAAGTTAATTGTTTCAAATCTAAATGTCACCATCTAATATTCAAGACCAGATTTTCATTTTTCAGGGCTGTGTTTCTTGTGCATGTTTACTTTCACTCAGTCTACACACCCCAGCAGGACTACTCCACGTTTATGACTCAACAACAATAATTAACTCAATTCCCTGGACACTGACCATAACTAATTGTTAATCATTCTTTGCAGGGGGCCCCCTGCTCTCAATGGCAGGTTTTACACTATGGTGATCTGTTGATTTATAGCTGCCAAGTATTCAGATTGCTTATGTGCAACATATTCATAGTTTCATATGCACAGTACTGAAGTCCAATCATACAAGCGGCTCACTACAGTAACTGTTTAACATATTTAAGGCAGTAAGATATGGGGCAGCTTTTGATGCGTTTAAATATTTCATCACTGCACTTTCACAATTGCTTAATAAACCTTTCTTTCTCAAATTTCCTTTAATATGTACCATGCCGGGTCCCGGGGGAAGCAGAGTCGCAGACTAGTCTTCCCCCGGGGTCATTCGCGCGAGGGTAGGACCAGGTAGGGTCAAGGGGTGGAGTTAGGGGGTGGGTATATGAGCGCAGGAGAGGAAGGCGACTTCCTCTTCCTGCGCTCGGCACCATCGAGAGGGTTTAGCAAAGGGAGTGTGACGAGAGTAGTGTAGGGTTAGGCCTTGGGTAGTTTGTCGGGTGTTTACTCGTTGCTGTGGCAGGCGGGACGTTGCGGATGGCGTTTGACGGTGCCAACGGTGTGGCGACCTCCGAGGAGGTGAGGCGGGCGCTGTTGGTTCTGGGGCGGGCAGGGCGGGAGGACCTCCTGCGGCCCGGTGTGCTGGGGGAGGCATGGGTGGGATTTGAGAGGGCCCCGTGGGCGGCTTCGGCGGGGGTGGCGGCGGCGGTATTGGCATGCCAGGAGGAGCTGCTGCCGCCGCCACCGCTGGTTTACTCGGGTCTGCGTGGGAGGGGGCGGGGCGCGGGCCGATCGAGGCAGGCGCGCGGAGGCCGGCGCAGGAGCCTGCCTCCGCGTCTTCGTTTCCCCCAGCTGCAGTTCCAGGCCCACGAGGCTGAGGGGGGCGTGGCGTCGGCGCTGTCCGCGGAGGAGCGGCTCCCGGGGGTGTTATCTGCGGCCGGGCGGGCTGGTGAAGTGGAGGGTGAGGCAGGCAGGGGAGTGGGGGGGCCAGGGGGTGAGCTCGTGGTTGCTGGCGGGGACGGGGCGCATGAGGTTGTGGCGGGGGTGGGGGTGGGGGGGCTGGGGGCTGCGTGTGGGACGGTGGGCGTGTTGGCTGGTGTGGAGGGAGCGGGGGGGGCCGTGGAGACGGAGGGGCCCCTTGATTTGTCCCGGGGGTCCCGGGCTTCGACCCCTGGTGTGTCGGTTAGCGGCGCGGGGCGGCTGGGAGGGGGGGTTGTCGCGGATCCGCCCGGAGGGGTTGTGCAGCCGGTGGGGTCCGCACAGTTTGCCTCGGGGATGCCTGAAGTGGGGTCTTTGGGCACCCGCCCCCCCCACTGCTCCCGGGTTGGGGCGCGTGGACGTGGGAGGACAGGCTTCGGGAACAGCGCCTTTGGGCGCAAGTGGCGGATGCGCGGTGGACTGAGCAGGACGGGCGGTGTGTGGGGGCGGTGTGGGAGGCCGTGTCGGAGGGGCCCCCGTCACCCACATCGGAGGAGGAGAGGTGGGCGGAGCAAGAGGAGTTAGGGAGGGCGGAGAGGGCGACGTTGCGGGCGGAGGGGGCTGTCAGGGGACCGCGGAAGCAGGCAGGGACGGCCAGGACGGCTTTGAGGCCCGATGGTGCCGGGGCCCACCCAGGTTCGAGCGACCTGGGGGGTGGGGGGGGACCCAAGCCGGCGGCTGTCGGCAGAGTTAGGGGGAGTACGGTGGGGTGCAAGACGGCCCCTTACCGCCGTCAAGAAGCAGTAGGGCGGTCCGCGGCGGCCATCCCTCCAGCGCGGGAGCGGGCAGCGGCAGCGGGGGGGAAGGGGTCACGCATGTCTGGCGCGGTGAGTGGCAAGGGTGTGAAGAGAGCGGTGAGAGAGGTGTTGTGGGTGCCTGACGGTGCGGAGGCAGATGTGGAGTTGGATTATGAGGCGGAAAGTGATGAGCTTGAGGACGGAGAGGTGCGGGATGACTGTGACGGGACGGGCGCAGGCAAGGACAACAGAGAGGTTGGTGTGTTACAGGTGCCCCAGAGACCGGCGGACAAAGAGACGGTAGAGACGCGGCGGGCGGCCCCCTCCGGAGGACGACTCAGCGGGCAACATCCGACTTTGACAGGTGAGCGGGTTTGGTGGTCGGTGTGGGACGGGGGTCCCAAGGGTGGAAGGAAGAAGGCTTGTAGGTCGGTTGGGGTTGGTGAAGGCTCCATGAGGGAAGTGGTGGGGGCTCCCAAGGGTGGGCTCACTATTGAGGACAAAGCGGTCAGGAGCAAGGCGGTGGCGTCGGCGGAGGTGCAGACAGAGAAGGATGGGGGTAAAGAGGAGGCGTCGGGGAGTAAGCTCCCAAAAAAACTGCCTTACATGGGCCTGGCTATGCCGTTGGGGTCGCACTTGTCCGACAAAATTAAGGGTAAGATCTGGAAGCACGAGTACGTGGACGTGTTTAAATTACTGCATAGGGAGGTGCAGGCCAAGGAGGGCTCCAAGGAGGAGGAGTGGGAGCTGACTAGGCGGCCGAGGGTGCCGGTGAATATGGAGAATTGGACCTCGGCCTTTCTCATTTACGCGAGTATATATTGCGAGAAGCATCCCGATAGGGCAATCGCATTGTTGAAATATATGGATATAATCAGGAAGGCTCAGATGCAGTTTGGGGGTTTCGCTTGGCTGAGCTACGATGAGGAGTTCAGGGCGCGGGTCAGTGCGAACCCCGAGAAGCATTGGGGTGAGGTGGACCAGGAATTATGGATGCAATGGATGGCGTCCACGCATTCATCCGCATCAACTCACACGGCGAGTGGTTTACCGGTCACGTACCGGTCTTTTCAGTCGCGTCCCGCCCATACTGGGGCGGGGGGAACCACAGCACCCACAGGTGGGCCCGGACAGACTAGCAAGCCCGGCACTTACAATACCGGGGCCTGTTGGAGTTACAATAGGGGATATTGTTCCAGGTACCCGTGCAAGTTCAAGCACGAGTGTTCTAAGTGTGGGGGGAAGCACCCCCTTACGCAATGTCTTACACTCACCACTCCTTCCGAACAATGGCGGAATTCCAAGGGGAGGGGGCAGACTGGACAGAAGGGCCCCTACACCGGTTAAGGTGGAGGCGATGGCCCCGTGGCTCTCCCTTTACCCGGACATGGAGGCCGCCTTGAAGATTCAGTGGGGCTTTACGGACGGTTTTCGGGTATCAAGGTCCCAGATCACGGAGATGGGCCGACAACCTCAAATCAGCGAAGGAATTGCCGGGGGTGGTGGCGGCCGAACTCTTGAAGGAGGTGGAGGAGGGGAGGATTGCGGGCCCCTTTTATGACTGGCCGATGGAGGATTTGATCATTTCTCCACTGGGGGTGGTGCCCAAAAAGGAGGAGGGTGAGTATCGCATGATTCATCACCTATCGTGGCCGGAGGGACAGTCAGTGAATGACTTCATCGCGGTGGAGGATTCCCGGGTGCTGTATGCGTCGGTGGATGATGCGATCCGCCTTGTGCGGGTGTGTGGGCCCGGGGCAGAATTGGCGAAATGTGACGTGAAGTCGGCTTTCCGCTTGCTGCCTATACACCCGGCGGATTTTGCACTCCTCGGGATGCAGTTCGGAGGGGCCATCTTCGTGGACAAAGTCCTGCCCATGGGGTGTGCGATTTCTTGCGCCTTGTTCGAGATGTTTAGCACCTTCCTGCAGTGGGCATTCACGCAGCAGAGTGGGCACCGGGATGTCACGCACTATCTGGACGATTTCCTCTTCCTTGGGAGGGCAGGTTCGGGGGACTGTGGCAGGGCTCTGTCAGGGTTCCAGGAGTTGGCGAAGGGATTTGGGGTTCCGTTGGCGCCCGAAAAGACGAGTGGGCCGGGTTGCGTTTTGACATTCTTGGGCATTGAGCTGGATTCCATCCAATGGACAGCGAGGCTCTCGGTCGCGAAGGTAGTGGAAATTCAGGAGTGCCTCCAGTGGGCGATTGGTGAGAAACGGATTGCGCTGCGGGCGGTGCAGCGGCTGCTGGGGTTCTTGAACTTTGCATGCCGGGTGGTCAGGGCGGGGCGGACGTTCTGTAGACGGCTCGGCATGGCCATGTCGGGGGCAGTGCTTCCACACCACAGGGTCAGGATCTCCATGGAAGTGAGGGCGGATCTGCGGACATGGTTGTTGTTCTTGATGGATTTCAATGGGGTCTCCTTGGACTTTGTGGAGGAAAACACGGTTTGGCAAATCCAAATTTACTCGGATGCAGCTGGGGCGGATGGCTTTGGTATTTTCTGGGACGGGAGGTGGTGCGCAGAGACCTGGCCGGAGCACTGGAGGAAGCAGGGGAGGAGCATTGCATTTTTGGAATTCTTTCCTTTGTTGGTGGCGCTGGAAGTGTGGGGTTCTGAGTTTCAAAACAGGGCGGTGTTGTTCCATGTGGACAACATGACGGTGGTCGAGTTGGTCAACCGGCAGAGGGCAAGGGACCTGAGGGTGTTGCGATTGTTGAGGAGTTTCATGCTGAAGTGTTTGCGTCTGAATGTGACTTTTCGAGCCAAGCATGTTCCGGGGGCGAATAATGACATTGCGGATGCTTTGTCTCGTTCGCAGTGGCAGCGATTCCGGCGACTGGCACCTGGAGCGGATCTGTGCAAGACGGGGCTGCCGGATGGCATTTGGGCCCTGGGGGAGTGAGGGTGGTTGGCCTAGTGGAGAATTCTGTTGCTGTTACCACCAGGCGGACCTACAGACGGGTGTGGGCAGAGTTTGTCGCCTTTATGGGTTGGAGCGGGGTTTCTGAGGCTGGGGGACAGGTGGTGGTGGAGCGTGGAGTGTTACAGTTTGTGCTGCACTGCGTGGATAAGGGGTTGTCGGCGGCAACCATTTCAGGAAAGCTGGCGGGGGTGTCTTTTTATTGCTGTCTGTTTTTTGGTTTTGACCCTACAAAAAGTGTGATTGTTAGTAGGGTGTTGCGGGGTTGGGGTAGGGAGAGAGCGGGGGGCACTGTGCCGAGGGAGGCCATAACGTTTGAGGTGTTGGTTCGGTTGGTTGCGGCGTTGCCGCTCTGTTGTTATGATGAGTTTGAGGTTCGGATTTTTCACTTGTGTATGGTCTGGATGTTTTTTGGGGCATTTCGGGTTTCTGAATTGCTGGGCACGCGTGCTGGGGAGGGGCGGAGGTATGAGGAAATCAGATTGGAAGCGGGGCGCCTGGGGATTTGGCTCGGTCGGTCGAAGACAGACCAGTTGGGCCGGGGTAAGTGGGTTTGGCTGAATGAGAATCAGGGAGGGGGTGTATGCCCGGTGGCTGAGTGGCGGGCGTTTGTGAGTGTGAGGCAGCTTGGGGTAGGGGAAATATTTTGTCACAGGTCTGGGGCACGAGTGACGGCTGGCCAGTTGTTGGCGGTGTTGCGCATGGCATTGGTGCGTGTGGGTTTGGAGCCGGCGGGTTTTGGAACTCACTCCTTTCGGATTGGGGCGGCGACAGCGGCAGCCCGGCTGGGGTGGTCCTGGGATAGGATCCGGCAGATTGGGAGATGGAGGTCAAGGTGTTGTGAGCGGTATGTGCGGAAGTGACAGGGTGGGGTGCAGGGCGTGGGGGGTCGGTTGGGGCAGGGAGTGGCTTTCTTTGTGCGTCTCTAACCTATGTTTCTCTCTTAGGTTGCGTGGGAGGCCCTGGGGCCAAGACGGTCACATGGATCGTGGGGCATTCCTTTGTGCACTGGGCGTTGAAATACGCGGAGCAACAGGTGTACGGCCGTAACCTGGGACTCAAAGGACAACTTCACGAAGTGCACTGGTGGGGTAAAGGGGGAATGCGATTGGGGGCACTACTGCCCTGGCTCGCGAAGATGGTCCCACAGAAGGGTTGCCCGGATCTGTTGATTATACACTTGGGGGAGAATGATTTGGTTCGGCTGTCGGGTTTGGCGCTCTTACAGCTGATGCAGAGAGACTTGGAGGTACTAAAGCACAGACTGGCAGGGGCTTGCATTGCCTGGACGGAATTTGTTCCAAGGAGGATCTGGAGGGGAGCTGTTAAGCATGGGGCAATTGAAAAGGCGCGACGGAAATTGAACAGAGCTATGCGCGTTTTTTGTGGGGAGAAAGACATTAAGGTGATCAGTCACCCGGGACTATGACTGGAAGAACCACTGTTATTTAGGGATGATGGGGTGCATCTGTCTAGACTGGGGAACGCCTACTATATGATGGAGATGAGGGATGTGGTCAGCAAGCTCTGGAATGAGGCAATCTGGTGTCGCAGGGATGTGTGAGGGGTCCTGGCCTAGGGGGTGGGGCAGGTATCCGCCCTACAGGGGGCTACCTGGTTGGCGGTACTTTGGAGGGGTGGAGGGAGTCATTAGCGGGCACACCCATCCCTCGGGGGGGGGGGGAAGAGTGAACGAGGTGGGGGTATTGGAGGCATGAGTGAAATGGCTGAGGAGAGCCGGGAGGATGCAAGGAGGTTTGTGGAATGGTGAGGAACGGAAGGGGCATGGAGTGGTACAAAAGGGGAGTGTGGAGTGGGTGAAAGGAGTGAAGGATGGTAGAGTGTTGTGGGAAAGTTTATTCAGATAATGTTTGGTTATTGTTTATGTTGTGCAGCCTGGTCCTAATAAATGGCCTTTTACGCTAAAGACACGGTGTGGTCTGTTTATTGCGCGATGCCGGGTCCCGGGGGAAGCAGAGTCGCAGACTAGTCTTCCCCCGGGGTCATTCGCGCGAGGGTAGGACCAGGTAGGGTCAAGGGGTGGAGTTAGGGGGTGGGTATATGAGCGCAGGGGAGGAAGGCGACTTCCTCTTCCTGAGCTCGGCACCATCGGGAGGGTTTAGCAAAGGCCACCCACCCGCCCTGCAGTTGAGGGTTGGGTTTCGGGGTTGGCTACAGCGTGCCAGTTTAGGACAGGCTGCGGGGGTGGCGGTACTTTGGAGGGGTGGGGGGAGTCATTAGCGGGCACACCCATCCCTCGGGGGGGAAGAGTGAACGAGGTGGGGGTATTGGAGGCGTGAGTGAAATGGCCGAGGAGAGCTGGGAGGATGCAAGGAGGTTTGTGGAATGGTGAGGAACGGAAGGGGCATGGAGTGGTACAAAAGGGGAGTGTGGAGTGGGTGAAAGGAGTGAAGGATGGTAGAGTGTTGTGGGAAAGTTTATTCAGATAATGTTTGGTTATTGTTTATGTTGTGCAGCCTGGTCCTAATAAATGGCCTTTTACGCTAAAGACACGGTGTGGTCTGTTTATTGCGCGATTTGCCACTGGTTTCTTGAAGGTTTTCTCCCCAAACACGAAATAACACTTGAACCCAACCTTTAAGGCTCACCACTTTCAAATGTCACCAGCCACCACTGGTTGCTTATTTATCTTATGAAACTAACAACCATTGACCAAGCCAATAGTCCTGGCTTGTTGTATGTGTAATGTTACTTGTATTATATATCTGGATGCAATCACAAAAGCAAATATAAATACCAGTTGGGCGGCACACTATGATAAGCACAGATTTTTAGCTTAGGTATTTTTAAACCCCGCCCCTAATTACGCTGGCCACGTCACTTTGAGAGACTCCCCAGTTTTTTTTATCCCACTTAAAGCCCTAAACACCAGTGCAACAGAACAGCACCAAGTAACACATCAAACAGAACAAACAGGCAATAGGAGACAGAACAACATCAGTGTAACAGGAGGGACACGCTCAGCACAAGTGCAACAGCACAAGTCTAACAATAGCTCCAAAACAGCACTGGTGTAACGAAGGAGGCAGTGCAACACTGAACCGAGCAACAATAGCAACACACAAGCACCAATGTAAAAAAGCATACAGAGTAGAAAAGCACCAGTGTAACAAAGGCGACACAAGAACGTTGGCGTAACACAGGAGGCAGAGCAAGATCACTGTTAGTAAGAAGAACAGCAGCACTAGTGGAACAAAGTAGATACAACAAGAGGAGTAGAACACAAGAGCTAGAGCAGTACCACTGAATACAGGAAACAGGGGAGCTTAAGTGTAACGCAACAGACACTACCAAACTTAATGCTGCTGATAGAGCAACACCCGTATAACAAAGGACAGGGCAATATCTAAGTTGCGCAGCAGATAAATGAGCACTAGCTGAACACAGCAGACACATCAAAACCAAACTAGTGTAAGATAGGAGGCAAAATATCACCAGTGTAACACATAATATGAAATAGCAGTAACGTAACAAAGTAGACAGAGCAGCACCAATGTACCAAAGAAACAGAACAGAACACTGAGGACAGGAAAGAACCAGTGTAACACAAGAGACAGAACAGCACTAGTGAAACACTACATAGCGAACAGTTGCAGTATGAGAATAACACTGGAGCCAGAAAATTGTAGTTTAACGAGGGAGACATAACTGCACCAATGTAACATAGCTGACAGACCAACACCTGTTTAAAACAGGACAGGGCACCACCAGGATAGTACAGCAGAGCAGATCTAACAAAACCAAGCACTGTAATATAATGTAAGGTGGAGTTGTAGAATGCTGCTTGTCATCGTGAGGGTATTCAGGCGCTGAGTAGGGGAGTATTCGCATGTAGTGAGGCTGGGCCTAAAAACAGCCAGTCTCAATGGTCCCACAAGAAGACTAGTTTGATAGCTAGGTCTTCAGCTTCTTGCGCAATTCACAAAATGAAGGGGGGCATTCCAGGGTTTTGCAGCTTGGTGGGAGAATGATCAACCTCCAGCTGTGTTTCTGTGGATGCAGGGTGTGTGTGTGAGTGCAATGATACCAAATGAAGCTGTCTGGTGAGTTGGTGGAAGGGAAGCCAGCGATTGAGGTATGTGGGTCCCGTGTTGTGTAGTGACCTGAATGCATGTGTGAAAGGTTTGAATTGGCAGCACTTCTGGATGAGGAGCCAGTAAATCTCTGAGGTGTGGTGTGGGTTTGATGCAGGAGGTCGAGGACGAGTCTGGCGGCTGCATTTTGGAGGGTTTGAAGTCTGTGAAGGAGATGGGTTGGGATGCTGGCATATAGTGCATTGCCATAGTCCAATCTGCTTGTGATTAGGGCCTGTGTGATGGTACGCCTGGTGTCCAGTGGGAGACACTTGAAGATTTCACATAACATGCAGAGGATGTGGAAGCATGTGGTGACTGTGTTAACCTTGTACTTCATGTTGAGATTGGTGTCCAGGTTGAGGCCTAAGTTCCAAGCCTGGTCGGTTGGGGTGGGGGTGGTTCTTAGATCAGCACACCACCAGGTGGAGTCTGAAAGAGAGCTCTTATTCCTGAAGGTCAGAACTTCAGTTTTGTCAATGTTTAGCTTGAGGCAGTTTTCTTTCATCCAATTGGCCTCAATGGTCATGCATTATTTGACGTTTGTCTTGGTGGTGGCGGTGTCGTCTCAGAGGGAAAAAAATTAGCTGGGTGCCATCGGCGTAGGAGATGATATTAATTTCTGCGGGATGTGATGATGTAGATGTTGAAAAGTGTGGGGCGGAGTGTTGGTCCCTGTGGGACTCCGCAGATGAAGTCCTTGGGTTTTGATGTGAACAGCAAGAACCTAACTTCTTGTGTTCTTCCGGAGAGAAAAGAAGCTATCTGTTTGAGTTCTGATTCTTAAAATCCCACTGTGTGTAGTCTGGTGATGAGTGATGAGTGTGTGGTGAAAGACAAATGCAACGGAGAGGTCGAGGAGGATTAGGGTGGTGGTCTGTCCATAGTCGCAGATAGTGCATATGTCGACTGTGGCAGCGATGAGGGCTGTTTCTGCGCTGTGGTTGTTTTGGAATCCTGTTTGCCAGTCATCCAGGAGTTTTTGGCATTCTAGATGGCGGAGAGTTGTCTGTTGATAGTCTTCTCAATTACTTTGGCTGGGAATGGGAGCAGCGAGATGGGTCGGTATTTGCTGAGTACATCGGGGTCGGCCAAGGGTTTTTTGTTACAGCAACACTGACAGTAGAAAGAAATACTGTAGCACAGGATATATGACAGGATACAAAATAGCACTAATGGAACACAACAGACAGAACATTTACAGCATGAGTGTGACACAAGAGCTAGGACAATAGCAGTGTAACACAGAAGACAGCACAGCTCTAGCTCAACATAGCTAATAGAACACCACTAGCATAAAACAGGGCAGGACAACCCCTATGCAACAAAGACGACATAACATCACTAGTATAACAGCAAGGCATTTGGAATTGGGCATCAGTGAAGGACCACGTTATGCAGTAGGGTTGACTAAATTATGTGGCAAGAAAAGGCTGCATAAATGCAGCATAATGTGGCACATTTTGTGGCAGTACTGCTTCAGTATTTTGTCATTTGTACACTCTCTGGCAAATGATTCATCCAATTAGTGTCAGTTTGATACCTAAATACAGCAATCAGCAACAGAAAAGTAACAACACACGTGTAACAAAGCAGGCATGGCACACTAGTGTAATAGAGGAGAGGGAATACAACTAATGTAACATAGAAGACAGAACAGAACTAGTGTAACACAATAAAGAGAAGGCACCTGTGTAACACGACAGACAAAAAGTATTGGTGTAACGCAGCAAAAGAACAGTATCAGTGTACCACAGAAGGCAGAAGAACTCTAGTGTAACACAGGAGATAGAATGGTACTAGTGGACCATTGAAGATGGAACAGCATCAGTAGGTGCCACAGTAGCATTAGTGTAGCATGTCAGAAGGAACAGAAGCGCCATAATACAGGGGACAGAACATCCCCAATGTCATAAAAGAGACAAGGACGCACTGATATAAAACAGAAACTGGACTGTCCATCAGTGTTATAAATGGAAACAGGACAACACCATCGTAAGACAAGAGACAAGGCAGCATCGGTACAACATAACTTCCACTTAATTTTAGTTGCAATATCTGACCTTTAATTGAAAAAGGAATACTCTTAATTTCCCCCCGAACTATTAATTTGACTTTCCTTTTGTCATATCTAAATCTACAGTATGTCATCCAAAACTTTCTATTAGATCTTGAATTCAATGTACAGCTCCTTGCAAGAAATATACTCCAGTAAGCCGTAGCTGCTCCACCTCTATGGCGGAGGAGGGTTGTCCCCCCCGCCAGCAGCCAAAAAATGAAAAATAAAACGATAATAAACCTGTGTTTATTATCATTTTATTTTTCTGCATAGCGTCGGCTGGGGGCGGGGCCATGGATATGACAGACAGAGGGTGAGTGGTAGGTGCACTGGTTGTTAGTACACATGACAGTTTGGCCGGCCATCTCAGGCTGGCCAAACAGTCATGCGCATAGAGCAGGCACAGGCTCCCAGTTTTCCTGGGAGCGCAAATCATCAGCACTCAGGCTCATCCTGATGCTGCTTTCATGCAGCGTCATGATTGGCCCATGGGATTCTGGGAGCCTGTGCCTGCAGTGCACTGTGACAGAGCCAGAGAGGAGCATAGAGACATCAAACAGGTAAGTTCTTTTATTATTTTTATTTTTTGGTTGTCCGTCCCGGTCTCCCCTATCCCTCTGCCCATCACTTTGCCCAGACACCGGCCACTACTGCCAGTAAGTTGGAGACCAAAACTGCAATGCAGGGAAACGTGCTCTACTACAACACTTTGTGCATTGTAGAGCACTTAAGTCACACAGACTCTTGCGGATACTCTTAGTCTGACTCAATAAGTATCACATGCATTGTATATCAAGTTGTTTTCTATTAAAATCTGGATCAGATCTGCCAAAAAAGAGGCAGCAAGTAGCATTAAAGGCAGTAACTTCTCTTCACACACTATCGACAGAAGCATTAACAAGGATCCTCCTTACCTCTTATAAAATTTCCATTTCTTTTAAATCCTTGTTGCAGTCCTTGTGTTCACCCTTTTTAGGTCTCACTTGCCAGACAGTGCAAGCTGTCTGTTTGTGAAAAGAACTATTATAAGCTTACAGAGGGCTTACAGCCCACTTATTGCTTACCATTGGTTAGCTTCATTGTCACTCTTATTTGCTTGCTTTTAATTCACAAACTTGTGTGGGTTTTCCTTCCTCTTCTTGTGTTTGTCCACCCACAGGAGATTGGATTCATATGGCCAGGTATCACAGAGACACGCCCCAGCGATTAAATTACCCACCAGGTCCCCCTCCCTGTGCCCCTATCATCCCTCACAAAGACAGCACACAACAACTTCTGCAACTTTTTGGGCTAGGGGTCGTAAACCCCGACAGTATTTTATTATGACAAACAGAAGAAACATCAAAACAAAATCAAATAGTTTCCAATATCAATTCATAAAATTAATATGCAGAAACCCCATAAAACACATACAGTATTATTTACAATTTTGATGGATGACTAATCTTAATGTAGACTCTAATACATAGCCATTCCTAACCATATCTCGCCTTGTCCATGCATATCCAGCATTGAGCCTATGAGTGAGATTATGACTAGTCAACATGTGAGGGGCCCTCTCAAAGGAGAGGGGCCCATCCCCCTGCCTCCCACCCCAGAGTAAGCTTGCACAGGGGTCAGCCTACTCACCAGGTTACCTACCTGGGGCACCCCCTACGCTGGTACACTTTAAGGGGGGCATCACCTTGCCTCCCACCCTGGGATAAGCTTGCACAGAGTGCCCATCTGCCCGCCAGGTTACCTCCCTCACATAGCCTGAATGCCCTCATTCAAGGGCATTCAGGCTATGTGATCATTCAAGGGCCTGTGCTTCTAGCTTGGCACCCACACACCAGTGCAGGGATTGGCCGTAAGGGCCTGTTGGCAGCTTGTACTCTCACATCATCCATACCATTTAGCCAACGTGCTGCAAGCACCCCCTAAAGGGCCCTGTGAGTCCTCTGTCTCTTCCTATCCAAAGTAAAAAGGATGCCTTCAATTTACCGGAAGTACTCCACCAATCATTACCTCACCGCAACAGACCAGTATAGTTCACCTTCTATCTGGCCTCCACCCAAGAAGGTCATGTGCAACTGGCCAATGTATCAACCAGGCTAGGATGTTCTCCAGAAAAAAATCTCATTACCCAGATTAGTGAGGTAAACCCCCACCACGCACAAAAAGCGCACCCCCTGCACGTGCCTATACAGGATAGTCTGCCATTTGGGTGATCTAAATGGCTTGTCTGCCTTCTTATTAATACTCTTCACAGAATCATTCAGGGCTCTGACCGACTGTTCCCCTTGCCACTGCGGCCTCTGGATGATATGTGACACGTAATGCATGCCTGGGGGTTTCTTTGCCAACTAGCCTATCCCAGTGAATAATTCTTCAAATGAACCTCTCCTGCCCAGGTGCACCAATTCGTTGCCACCACCATGCACCATCATGATCCCAGGTAGAGTACACCCCTTATGTGAACATGCTTCAAGAGCACTCTTCAAATGAGTTAAACAGAGCCATCCTTGCACAAGGAGGACACATGGTTGTCTGCCTAGCGGGCCTAGTGCTCAAAATTACCTGCAGAAAGACATGTTTAAATCTTTGAACATAAGAATGGCCAATTACCCACACTTCTGTCAACCGTCACCGCGGCATGCAGCAGAGCTGCACAGAAATTCGGCAATTGACTTTTCACTCCAGACTTCCCTCCTGCATCAGGAAAACTGTGAGAGTAAAAAAAGAAACAACGGTCAGCACCAATCCTACAGCATGAGCAACCTGTAGTGCTAGTAACACTCCAAAGACCTTCCGACAATCCTCTGCAACAAACAATTGAGGGAGGAGACAACCCTACTGATGTCTTCTGGACCAGGAATGCTTCCGTCTCAATCCATGTGCTTCCAGAGCTTCGCAGCGCATGCCAGGAACTCTTCCGTATCAATCCGTGGGCTTCCAGAGCTTTGCAGCGCATGCACTATGCTTGCCTGTAGTAATGCTCTATTTTGCCCTAACTACTGTTAAGAACTCGATCAATGCCCTAACCGAACTCTGGGGTGAACCTGTCAAACACCCCTGCACTCCAGAGCGACTCTGTGTGATTAACCATGCCCAGGGTGCCAGGTGCCGGAGCAACATCTGGTAACTAGGGCAAAAGGCTGCCACTGTTGCTCGGGTAACTGTGTAGGAGCTGCCAGGTCTAGAATTCAGTAGCTCGCAGGCGATGGTACCTGAGGGGCCTACTTCTTACATAAGATAACATGAGCCACTGAATTGGTCCGAAACAGAAACAAGCTCATATTTGGATTTCGATTGACCATCACTGGTCGCCACAGCAACAACAACCCCTTAAGAGCTTAAGGACTCACCTGCACTTGGCTGTCCGCTGGTTAGTGAATTACGCCATAAGTATGGTTCTTACAGACTAGTTGCGGAAGCTACCTTGGCCACAACTGTGAGGGCCACTAGGGCAAGACAAAGGAAGAACAGGAGGAGAAGAGGTCCGTTATTCTTGCTGCAAGGCAAACAACCATACACCCCAATGGAGGCCTGTGCCGCTTCATTCCCCTCTGCCAAACAAGGCAGGGTCAGCATTGTATGGTTTGAAAAGAAAACACAGCACAAACATTGGACCTGGTTTATAACTGACTCCGTACACTAATCGCTGTTTTGTGAAACCAACACAGTATTCCAAGGGTTTAGGTGAAGACCTAGGTCTGAGGTGCCATGGGGCCCTTCACCGACTGTTTGCTCCATAGGCATGTGCAAAAATCTCTTTCAGGAGCCACAAACTCTCGTCTGTGTTGTGACCAGAGTGAGATGGGTATAGCAGAGGAGACCCATATACAACTGAATATACTACTAAAAAGTGAGGGTCAGAGCTTTGAAGGTCCAGCACCAAACGTCTCTACCTATTGGGCCTCTTAAATCAGCACTATGCCTCGGTGCAGCAGGTCTGGAATGTGACCCACATAGATCCCAAATAGGTGGTTAAGAACCACCACTATCAACAACTACAGATTGACCCTGCACCCGAGGAGGATAAATGTTCGTATTATGCAATTATCCTAGTGTATGACAATTAAACAGTAACAAAATCTATTAAAGACAGAATAGCTTCCCAGAAAGAAAGTATCACAAAATCATATGTCTTGATTGTAGTTGGAAAGAATCTTTTTATTCAGAATCACTTGTTCTTTTAAAAACACCACACAATTGCTTGCCAATGCGTTTCATCCCTCTTGGGACTTCTTCAGGGCTTATTCAAAGTCTGTGTCTGCTGTTGATGTTAGATGTAACTTCAAGCCAACCTTAACAGCAGCATTGGTGAAATCGTGTATTGATTTTCAAAGTTAGCATTGTCAGTATTGTATCATTATGCGCCAATGAGCATCGAAAAAAATGGTTCGTATTTTGAGTTGATTTGGAGGTAGCCACCATATCAGAGTGAAGACTCTCTTATGTTTTCAATTCCATTGTTGGAATAGGAGTCCCAAAGTTTCAGGGCTTATTCAAAGTCTGTGTCTGCTGTTGATGTTAGATGTAACTTCAAGCCAACCTTAACAGCAGCATTGGTGAAATTGTGTATTGATTTTCAAAGTTAACGTTGTCGGTATTGTATCGTTATGCACCAATGAGCATCGAAAAAAATGGTTCGTATTTTGAGTTGATTTGGAGGTAGCCACCATATCAGAGTGAAGACTCTCCTATGTTTTCAATTCCATTGTTGGAAATAGGAGTCCCAAAGTTTCTTATGTACTTCCGATTATAAAAGTTATAAAAGTCCCCGCGTCATCAATATTAAATCTGTTTGCTCAGCGATCTTTGTCAAACATTGATAGCATCCGGTAGCGTGATATATTAAAGTATTTTCAATAAGTTATTGGTCCAAGTATCAAGTCCTCTGTGCACACGCGGATGGCCCAGTTTTTTGGTTGTCCTAATATTGCACAAGGGGTTCATTTGGGTAGAAATCAAGTCTTATTATTAAAGAAAACCCCTAACAATGGTATTACATTTTAAATTCTTAATTTGTGCTTTTCCAGTCCAAGGACTCTTAAAGTATACTTCCTACCAGTATGGATGAAATGTGACTCCTGCTCCTTGTAGGCCTCCGTCTTACGTAACATTTCCTATATACTTATTTACACAGCATGATTGATTGTCTCTGTGCAATGCGTGTGTGATGTAAAGTGTTATGACATCTTAAACTGGTATGAGTGGTGCTATAAAACTAAATCTAAGGGACAGTGGTTATGGAGCCTTGAGGGGCACTGGCGAATGGTGGTAGTGAGGGAATCCGTGGTGGAGGTGGTCATCTCTGATTCCTCAATCTGAGCATAAAGTGCAAGAATCCATAAATTGCACTCGAGTCGGACTATGAAACAGCTCTCAAGCACGTGCCGCTCCTGGAGGCACTTGCTGGACCATGGCTGCCGAGTTGGAAGTGAAGCGTGGTGGCAGTAATCCACGTCGGCCGTCAGGAACCTGCAATTAAAAACCCACTCAACAAATAAATATGCCCCAAAACAAAGAGAAACATGTGGGCAGGGCACGGGAAAATAGCAGAGGAAGCAAAAGTAAACTGTTCTGGTTCCCCTGGATTGGGGTACCAACAGGCACGGTTCTAGAAGGTGGGACAGGCCCACTCAAACATGAGCCTGGCCCTGGCAGTAAACGTCTCGAAGGCCAGTAGTAAATGGCCACTTTAATTTAAAATGTTCTTCCAAAGGTTGTTTTTCTTCCTAGGAGTTGCTTGATTGGGCCTAGGCTCTCTCACAGCACCCCCAATCACGCATCACCTTTTAGAAAGCTGGGCAGTGTCCCCGCCCACTTGTGCAGGTAAAATTGAGTCATGGGAAGGGAACAAATCCTTTCTTTGTCACTGGGCAACCTTAACTGTAACCTTAACCGTTCTGCTGCCTGGATATTTCCTTTTGTATTCTACGCTGGAGAACATTTTTTTTGTTTATCCTGGTTCACCTTTCCTGGTCCTGCAGCTGCTTATCAGATCGGCTGTGACAGGGGAAACAGCAGGTAAGAGAAAGTGTGGCTATTTGTTCTTCTTATTATAATCAGGGAAGGCAAGCAAGACACTTATTTCATGTATGCTTCATTTGCAATAAAAAATGTCCAGATAACTCTGGTGATAAATGATCCTGCCTGAGAGCAATCCTTTGTCTTTTGGTAGTTTTGAAATGCAGATAAACTGTATTTTATGTGGACAGCTCAGTGGGTTACTGCCTTTGTCACAGAGATACTTGTGTTATTTGCAGTTCAGAA
Source organism: Triturus cristatus (assembly GCF_964204655.1). Classification (NCBI taxonomy): domain Eukaryota; kingdom Metazoa; phylum Chordata; class Amphibia; order Caudata; family Salamandridae; genus Triturus; species Triturus cristatus. The sequence goes on along the minus strand of NC_140590.1, from coordinate 720,949,813 downwards.
GTTACAATCAGTGACAGCCCGTGTAGGGCGTTTTACCGGGGCGGTGACGTGGCGCAGAGGAGGGGCAGGGTGGGGGGTTGCAAAATGCGGCAAACGGCCGATTTCAGGTAAGTTACGAAAAAAATTAATAAAACGAATTTCGTTGCGCGCGCTGCATCGCATTTGGCAGCCTGAAATGTCATATCCTTCGGGCTATGCTCTTGAAAGCTGGGATTTCTCTCTTTGATATGCCAACAAACAACACACAATAAATGGCAGGCCTGTTGTTAATAATCTGGCAGGCTTCAGAGCTGGATTTGGCACAGGTCCTTTTTTTCTGTCACGTTCTGAGTAAATCCATTCAAGTAAAAAGGAGAACATGTGCAAGCAGAACAAGGCCTGCTCTGCTGATGAATGGTGTCCTTTGCGAGGTATAATTCCACTGACAAGTTCTAACAGATATGGTGGGCATGTGAACGATCTGAATAATGGTCATCACAGACACCTCCTAGCTGCTGACTAATGTCTTTAACTGCTGTGATGCATTGTTGATTCTCCCGCAGCTTTAGGCTTAAAATACTTTGCATTTTTGTGTAAACAGGTCTTTTAATTCTTTAGAAAAAAACATCTTTGTTTTTGGTGTTAAATCTCTGGATCAATTGAAGCTTCAGCCACCAGTGATTTAAGCCAAAGTTTTTTAACTTGTGTTTTTTCTGGATTTCTCTGCCTCACCAGTTGCTTGATAAACTTGTTACCGCTCTCTCGTTATTTGAAACCTCCACCCCGCCTCACAGTGCATCAGTGTGGGATCAGAGGCGTCCATTCAACGGCATTGCTGGCATCCCTGGTGCAGCGCTCTGCCTTGGCAGTGCAGCTCTAGCACATTTAGTGCTATTCCTCAGCTCTGCCAGTGTCTGAATATGGTATCTTTGAATGTAGCCTGTTGCTCTCATAGTCAGCAGAAACAACCTGCCCCAGCAGCTGTTACTGAATGACATTTTATAAAGTTTGGCATTCAGTGAAATGTAGTTTTGTTGCTCACTCCGATAATGGCACAACACTGTGAGACACAAATAATATTCGAAGAAGCAGTTGATTTTGTTTTGGAGATGCACACATCATATGCCAGCTAGTTTTGCTTTCTGTTTGTGGCTGTGCAAAACTACCACTGTGGTGCACAATCAGGTGTATAGTTGCAGACAAAGTTGTTTCAGTATTAAACCTGATGCAAATCATGCAACAGCACCTTTTCTCAGTGTAGCACAAAGCCTGTAGGGTGCAAGAACCTGCAAAAGAGTCCCCTCGGTGTCCAAACAACCAACCAAAACATGGTTTGGCATTTAAAATGCTTAATATTAAACATCATTTTGATTGACACGCAGCTGCTGATTTCCATGTTTTTTTACAGACAACTTTTAGCTGTGTTCTGTCAAAGACCATTTGTGGACTATAAAATACCAACAGTGGCATTTGATTCAGCCTATTGCTTACTTCTGGTTGACTTTCCTATCATTCGCTTGCTTCTTATTCTCTGGAATTCATTCCTATTCTATTCTTGTGCGTCCCTGGTGCATAGCTTGATTATGAATGAATATTGTTTAACTGCTCACATTCATGGAACTGCTTCTTAGGTCTCGCCTGTATGTAGCGCATTTGCGATGTCGCTTGGCAGCAATCTACTGTGTCTAAAAAAATAATTCTAAAAAGGGGCTTTTATTCCGCCCATTACCTGCTATTTATTGGGATCTTTGTCACTCTTCTATGCTGCCTTCTAATTTGGGAGTGCGTGCCAGGCGTCACTTCCTTTTCTTTGTGTGGAGCATTAGCCAAGTACAGATTGATTTATCTTGATTAGTGTCCCACTGCTGCTTTCCCTGTGATCAAGGTACCGCTTTTTTTGCATTTTTATATAGCACAAACTCGACACGACTCAAAGGTATTGGAACGCTTTACATGAGCACCTGTTATGTTACACAAACTCACAATAATTTTTTCCAAAGCCACACTCTTCCTTTACAATAGTACATAATTGTTTTCAGAAAAGCAAACTGTGCATCTTAAATAGGCCTGCAACTCTGCTTGGAATGCTTATTACCAACAGCCTAATTGTACTACACCATTTACAACGTGTTGCATTTCAGTGACTAAGGAGTAATGGTAGGGCGCAGCCCTCTTCAGCATCCTTGTTTTCATTTAACAAGCATTGGCAATCCCATAATGTCTTGCCTGCGCAAAATCTATTGGCTTCGTCAATGTTTTTTTAGCCATGATGCACAGCATAACAGCTGTACAACATAGTTGAAAGTTTTTTAAAAGTGGTACAACGCAGCAAGCATTGACCACGTCATAGCTCTTTTATTTTCTTTATTTTGAGCCATGTGGCATGGCTAAAAAACATCGACAAAGCCAATTGATCTCGCATAGGAAGGCTGATTGATTTTGTCAATGCGTGTTTTCTTTGCTTTTAGCATTTCATGAAAGTGCATTTGTTTCCTTGCTCTCCCTGTCTTGTTCTACCATTCCCACAGATCCTGCCCTGACTCCATCCGTGTCACTCACACCTCCCCTCCAGAACCCCCTGTTGCTTCCCCCATCGGTCCCATCTGCAAAAAGCATTGGCAAAGCCAATAAGTCTGCATGGAAAAATGTAAACCCCAAAGGCGTGACCTATTGGCTTTGCCAATGATTGTTCATAATAATGAACTGTGTAGTGTCTGGCCTTGATAAATAGACTCTCATGCTACTAGATGTTTATGTGTACCATGCAGACCGCGGATCAAGAAATACAATGTAACTTTTAAAGATAATGGTTGGTAACAAAAATGGATCCTTTTCTACTCTTGCAAAGCATTTATCTGGTGCTGGAGGCCAAGGGAAGTTCAGTCGCAAGGAGAGCACGTCATCTGCGCATAAGAGCAAGTTCGCCTTCATGCCACCTACATTCAGCAGGCACCCATCTTTGCTTCTTCTTGTAGTTGTGAGGCGTGCTGGTTGAAGAGGACTGGGGCGAGGCCATTTTCAGTCCTTCTTCTAGCTAGCCTAGCCTCAGTTTCAATGTTATCCTGTATCCAGCGGGCAGTGTGCGAGCTGGCCAAGAGCGACAATAAACCACACTGAGCCTCCAGCTGCCTAATTTGGACCCTAAGTGGCTATGATCCCTCTCCTCGAGGCGCTGCAATAATTGATCAAAGTGCCACAGACTTTCGTCTTTTCGTTAATCCCTTTTCATAAAATGACTCAAATCCGTGATATCAGACGCTCTCCCTCTGTAAAACCGGATGGAGAGAAACTTTTTAATCCGCCTTCTGATGTCAAATGGAGGAGTGTTTTGAAAAAAGTGGGAAGATTTTAGCCTTGCAGTCAGTCAATTCCTTCTTGGGTTTAAGGCGCTCCCTTCTGAATATGCAGCGCACAGTACTTCTCGGGTACAGAGTTGGAATCACATCCCAGAAAACAGTCCTGTTGCAGAGAGACACAAGGCCAGATCCTCAAAACCTGGCGGCTTTAAACACCATATCAGGGCCCAGCCGGAGAATATCACCTTTCGACGGCCTCGCTGTGCCTGCAGCAGTTTTTTGTTTCTGATACACCATTCATCCCCGTGGCCGATAATGCTTGAATATTGCATGGAATATTCACAGATTGGTGAGATCAATAATACACTCTTTCCGTACACTGAAGTCAGGCCTGCTCCCAAAGCGAGAATGATAGTCACAGGGCCTGCCTCATTTAATGTGTGCATGCCTTGCTGACCTTTGCCCTTGCTGCTGATTTTTATGGCCCCGGGTGGTCTCATAAAACCTGAATTCCAATAGGTTTTTTATGTATATGGTTGCTGACATTAAAAATCTCGAGTGCAGAAGGTCATGGCTGTGAAATAAAGCCATAATGAGAAGTACAGATTTATTTACCTCTTTAAGCAGCAAACGCGGGCGTCCCTCTTGGAACTAGGCATATTTTTAAATAGTCTGTATTTACCCTGGGGCTACCCAATATGCTAATAGTAGCAGGAGTATCATTGGCCAAGTGCATAGGGTGATTGACAGTTTGCGTATTCCTCCCCTTAATTTTCGGATGAACTACTGGCATCTATCCTCACTGATGAACCAGTGTGTTTTGACTGAAGCACCCACACCCTCTTTACACCTCTGATTGATTCAACCACCGCGTAGTCGCAGTCCTTTAAGTAGCCAGTTTTGTTCCTTTGGTCAAAACTGGTGGTCCAGACGTGTACGATGGACGCTGTCATGAAGCATCAAGATTTCTAAGTCAACGCATATTTGTAAACCACAAAAATATAATAGATCCTAGCCCATGGGGAGTAAAGGTTTGCCTCGTAGAAATGTCCCAGTGTCGTTGACTAGTCAAGGAGCTGACATCATTAGTCGGGTTGAATCCCATTGGATAGAAGCAGCCAGTAGGAGACCTGTTCTCATCATTCATTATTATCAATCGATTTCCCTTCCTGAAACTGCTGGGCCCATATTTAACAGTGACCTCGAGGGCATATTTTTATTGCTGTTTTTCCATTTTACTTATGCATCAGAGATCATGTAAATCAATTTGGCTAAACCTACATTTGCACTATCTTTTGGTGATCCATGTGTCAAGCAGTTGAGTAGACGGAAGCCTGTAACCCACCATGTTTCTTGCAAGCATGAATTAATTATCTTGTTTGCACATAATGATAATAACCTTTGTGTATGGTTCTAAGTTCCGCACATATGCTGTTTCCAAGTTCAATAAATTATACATATTATTATCCTCCAATGGATGGTAATCAGTTTACCCCCCTCAGAGAGCCGGACGGCTGAGTCTGCCTGTCCAGTATTCAAACTCAAGATATTCAGAACATGCCATTCGCCTCCCCAGCCATACTCCCATCTCGCGGATAACTTGTTCCCATTGCAAAGAACCCTTTCAGATTGCAATTTCAGCTACATTTCAAGAGGCTAATTTCAGCAGGTCTCTGGCTTCCACTTTCGTGCAAACAATTTTCAGAGCCACAGTCAAAATAGCATCTTAGTGTTTGAACGTTCCATTATCCCTATCAGGTAGGCCATATTTAAAGCTGTTTCTTTCCAATATGACACCATTTTATGGCCATTTGTGGGGGATCGGTGACCAAACATAGCACCAGCTCCTTTGTTATAATTCTTCGCGTCCTTTAAAGGGTTCCCTACCCCTGCTTGAAGTAAGTTAAATTCTATATCCCCATTGTTATGCATCCATCACTGAGTCTCTGTAGAGAGCACCAGATAACCATGTATTCGCTTCCTCTTGCTATTCCGAGCTGTTCCCAAGAGAGTATATATATCGTCTCCTCTGCCTTTTTGTCCTTCCCTACCTCTTCTTGCTTTTTCTTCTCCTCCTCGCCTATGTCCCTCCTCTTCTTACCCCCTTTTCCTTCTCCTCCTTATTCCACAGTTCACAAAGATCAGATTCCAGACAGTGGTATTTCTTTGAAAATGGTGTTAGTATAACAAGCGAACGAGGAAGCACTTAAAAGAAAGCACAGAAGCGAAACCCTGAAGTGCTTATCGCCTACAGTTGAGGAGATATGACCAGAAAGCTATCCCAATGTTACTCTGAAATAAATGAGATTGTCCTCTGAAGCTCTGAAACAGACAAGTCCAAATCTTTGTCTCCGTTGACAGACGGAGCGCCCTCCGCAGCAAGCAGGACGGGTGGAAGGGACTGCCAAGAGGTTCACTAAGGCAAAGATAGGGGTAGGATGATACATCTGGAACCTTACGCGGAGAATAAACAGGACAAGAGGAATGGACCACATTGCGGCAAATGAAGAGGCATCTGTCAATAAGGAATTTGAGGTCTGGAAGCCAACAGAACATAACCAGATGGCTCGATACGCAGTCCTGGGGAGTCAATCCAAAGGTGAGATGAGCAACTGGGGTCCATATGACTTGAAGTTTGGCCCAAGTGTTTTTGGGAAACCCCAAATACAGAGAATTGCCATAGTCAAAGAAGAAGCGTATATTGGCTTTGTAGCCATGTCTCTATGGTAAGAAAAGATCGACTTAGCGGTTTCTAATCAGGCAGTGAATAAAACAAACTTTGTCTCAAGGTAGCAGGTAATAAAGTATGCCCATTATGCCCATTTGTAGGTGTCTAAATGTGGGTGCCGGTTGATCTGGCGGAGGAGTGGCCTTCACGAGGGACCACTTTGCAGCAGAGTTGAAGAAGAGAATAGCTGCTATATGTGTGGAAGCTGTGGCAGGGGTTCTCAGCCGGCACCCAATAGGCACATACACCAGACAAATGGGCTTGTCTAAGGCTGCTTCGCCTTACGTACGTGCGGGGGTGATGGGCTCGACAAAGTCTTGTCTTCCTCTATTGTCACCTGGAAAAGTGTGCTAAACCTGACTGATGGTTCCTGGGGGTTAAAGGAGCAAAATATGAAGTCCAGCAACTCTTGGTGCCAGTGCAGCTACAGAAGAAGAAATTAAATAAAATTAACGAAACAACCCAAGCAGATGAAAATGAATTAAACGAAAAAGCACCCAGACCCTCAAACTAAATAAATTCATTAAAATGGCAAAGTCAGACAAAAGTTACGTCTCCAAATACATGGGAAGGAAGGAGGAAGAATAAAGGGAAATACTATACCACCTTACTCATCTGTATCTGAACAGCTTTATTCTAGCCTCAGAAGCTTTCTCTGAAAGTCAGAGGAGCCTAGAAATAGCCCCAAATATTCGAGGACAGCATTACGCTGTATTTGCGTCACCCTGTAACTTCGGTACACAAATATTTTGGGAACATATATTTTCGGGTGCCCTGCCGTAGTCACCTTGCTGCGTGAAAGGTACATGGCAGGAATGTGCGGTATTTAACATTATACAGCAGATTCCTGCCATTTCCTTGCGCTGGTGCACAAACTACTGCGAAGCGCCAACGCCGGCACTCTTGCGGCAATTTTTTTTCTGCAGGCAAGGGCTCCTTCCAGAACATAAACAATCCTCTGCGGCATTTTCCACTTTCTATAAAAATCAAGGAGAAATACACATATGCCTCCCGTGGTAATGTGTAGCATTTTTACGCATTCCCAGGTCTACCAGTAGTGGCAAATATGACAATACGCCAAAATCCATGGGTGGATGTGTGGTAGCAGCCACGCTTCACCCATTGAACACCTCCTGAGTTGGCGTTGCAGCACGCAATGTAAATTGTTTTATTTATTTATTTATTTATTTATTTACTTAACTCCCTTTGGCCGTATGCCAGAGTTTACTACCCCCCACCCTGCCCCTCCCCCGCCCGCCCCACTGCCCCCCAGCACACCCTCGGCGAGCCACCACTGCTCCCCACGACACAGGCATCCATACATCCTGGTGCAAGGGTATTTGCACTGGCACATGGCAGCAGTTCGTGCTCCAGCGCAGTGCGAAGCACAGATATGTGACATGTAAATATGTTGCATCCCTGTGCTTCAAAACTGAGCAGCGCGGCACAGCAAAATGACTTGCGGCACCGCGCTGCATTAGTTTCTTGCAAATCGGGCCCATAATATTGACTGATTTCTTATTTTGTGACTGCTTTTTGCATTTAATCTGCAAACCGTGATCATTTAATCGCAAATTGTGTGTACTCAGCATTTGCAATTTCCAAATAGTTGCAAAAACACCAAATTGTATGTGCTGATTAACACAATTTCAAACAGGAGGTAACCCGACACAAGGTATAAAAGGTAATCTAAAATGCTTTGCAATCTTTCACAATGGCTGCAATTTATGCGATGATGAGGAGGATGAACATTATAGCAGAGGAGGAAGAGGAGAAGAGAGAGCATTAAAGGTAGATTGTGATTTTGTTTGAACTAACAGATCAGCAGGTGTTTAGTAAGGTGGTGATTTTAAGTTTAATTTCTGGATTGGAGTTTGTTTTAGGAAGGTCCACCCAGCATGGTATGCTTATCCCTACGTATGCCAGAGTGCTCTTTCTAAAATATTGTGTATCTTTCTAAAAATGCATGACCATAGTCTTTTCCTCATACCTCAGTCGAATAATAAGCCGCAAAGGTACCATTTTTTCACTATCACATTTCCCAAATGTAATTGGATGTGTGGATTATCCACCATCAGAATCAGAACATATCTATTGAAATAGAAAAGATCACCCTCCCCTAAATATTTAGGAGGCTTAATGCCTCATTACTAATATTGTAGCATGGTTTCCAGGAAGCACCCATAATTCCTATATTTTTAAACAGAATGCATCTTATAATCGCCTAGACAGTTTGGAGATGGGTGGTAGCTTGGTAGGGAAATGTTTATAATTCAACATTTAGTGATTATTATAAAATATGTTTCTTTAGAAAATTAAATAGTTTTATATCTATTCAGGTGGCGTTGCACATTCCTTTAAAACTTGGGGGCATATTCTCGAGGACTTATCGCCGAGTTAGCGGCACTTTATCGCAGCCAAAGTGGCAATAGATTAACGCCCTATTCACAAGTTGGTGCTAACAGCCAATATCTCCAGTTTTCCTGCGATAGCAGCCGAAAAAAACATCACAACGGATGACACCGGCAACTAACGCTAATGAGATGCAGAGTAGGCGTTCCCGTGCAAAAAGCTGCGACAACACCACTTCGCAACATTCTCAACAACCAGCCAGATCGGCGATAAGATCACAAAACATGCGGTAAGGTACGTTAGCAGCAGGGAATTAACACCTGCTCTTTCCTGGTATTAAGTCGGATGATAACCTGCACCAGAAATGGGAGCCCAGCCCACAGCCACACCAGAAGAACAACAGATGCCATGGAGCTACTGATCATGCAGCTCGGACACCCAAGAGGGTCACAACACCCACCGCCAACCCCCCCCCCCCCCCCAGTACCCCTCCCCGGCCTGATGTCGCACAATTACAACAATTAACATTCATGTGTAGTCAGAAAAACTATTTGGAAGAGTCATAGCAGATCTTCTCTGGACAATCTGTAAGTCACAGCTTGCAAGACAAAATTCAAGATAAGATGGTGTGTCATGCACTCATCAAAGGACAGTGAGAGAGAGAAAGTGAGAGAGAAAGAAAGGGAGAGAGAGAGAGTGAAAGGAAGAGAGAGAGAGAGAGAAAGAGAGGGAGAGAAAGAGACAGTGAAAGGAAGAGAGGAAGAGAGAGAGAGAGAGCGAGACAGTGAAAGGAAGAGAGGGAGAGAGAGAAAGAGAGAGAAATAGAGGGAGAGAGAGAGACAGTGAAAGGAAGAGAGGGAGAAAGAGAGAGACAGTGAAAGGAAGAGAGGGAGAGGGAGAGAGAGTGCCTACACTGCGGACCCAGGCTTTACTGCTCACCTGTTGCCACAGGTGTGTCTCCAACCACGTGCCGGTATACACTGCAGTCCACCAGGTCCCCTATCTGAAACAGAGTCCAGATTTATAAATGGCAGAGTTTATATCATTGCACACGCCATCATCGCTTGCCCGCCCCTGCACACACAGGCTGCTGCAACCCAGCCCCTCCCGCCGCCCAGTGGTTATATAAAAGATCACAAGCAGGGAATCGTTATTTAAAAAAGTAAATAATAAGAAATGGCTATTTGGTAATTGGACTGCATGGTACGTCACATTTTGCGATTCAGTAAAAATAGCAATTTCAGAATCGCAAAGGCACAGTTTGTACATCTGGGGCCACATGTAAGACCAAAACATTTTGCGAGTTCCTGATTGCGACTTTTTGGGACTCGCACTAAGAAACTCAGAAAATGCAATGTACTAATGTGTCTCAGGCACATTTAGCGATCAATATTTATGAGAGCAATTTGCGACCCGTTGGGAATTGCTAAAAATACAGGGATGGTGACCTGTTGGGGACAGCTAACCACCATGTCTGTGTTTGCTTTTAAATAAATCTTTTTTTTAGGCCTGGGCGGTGAACTCCACTCTGTTTGCAGAGTTTTCGGAGTTTTCTGCACTCCGCGCGCCACAGAGCTCGCGAAGTGCAGAAAAAGTATTTTGCCCGCTCGCCAATGGTAAGTTGCGGAGCGCGAGCTGCCACTTTGATAGTATTTATCTTTGCAGAGTTCTGCATAGCAAAACTCTGCAAACTCCGCCCAGAGTTGGCAGCATTCCGTTGGACCTCAGCCTGCTCATAAAAAATGTTTTACAAAGGGGAAATGGTCCCCGGGGGACCCATTCCCATGTGCAACTGGCTTACCACCTACTTGAAGTAGGTGGTAAACTGCAAAACAGTTTGCAGCCACATTCCAGTCATAAAACATTCCTACATCCCCCTGCGACTTGCTATTTGGAAGGGACACCCTTAAGAAGTCCCTTCCTAATCCAGTCTTGCAAACCCTATTGTGCGAGTCGGTAATAGGTTACCAACTCACAAAATAGGATTAGCACATGCCTGAAGGCGTTTTAGCAGTCGCTAATGGCCTGATTCTCTGTTACCGACCACTAAGACTGGTCGTACATGTGGCCCCAGCAGTTAATTGGTTCAAGTGATAATGCCTACCATGCAGGGTGACTACAGTGGCTGGATGCTGAGGCGAGGCCTGCCCTGAGCGTGATAAGTGAACAACAGCCTCATACACAATCTTTGGAAGATGTAAGGGAAAGGCACATGGACGCAGTTAACTGTCTAGGGAGAAACCAAAGATAATGTTCTACAACACAAGGATACACACATATAGGGGAGGGATTGCCCTACAGCATGGCAAGAGGAGGGGTCAGAGGCATTCATCCCTGGAAAATAGAAATCGCAGGGATGCATTAACCATTCTTGCCACATTCACATTAGAAAGGTCAAATCAGAGGCTGCCACACTGGATGTAGTGCAGGGGCTGGTAGTCCATTCCTCCAGGGGTTAGGAAGGAGCTTGTAATCCCCTAATGCAATCTCGGGGTCATCAACCATGCAGCCACAGGTAGCCTGCCAGATCGGTCACTCAACGACGGATGAAAGGAGTAGCACTTTGAATGTTCCTTGACCAGGCAGAGTCTGACTCTCTGGTGGCACGACAGAGCACCTGTAACTAACGCTGGACGTCGGGGCACATACTGAGGATGAAAGTAAGTCATCTGGTTGGACAGTTGTGACAGGGATCTCTACATTTCATTCCTACAAAGCACATAAACGAGGAGACATAACAGCGCCGTGTAGGACAGGAGGGCGATGAATGCAGATGGTGACGCAGCTTCCTGCAGGGCCACCGGCACTGGCTCCGCCGGTAGCATTTGTCGCTCTAGGCCCCGCCCCTGCCCCTCCAGTTTAATGCACTGCACAGAAGGAGCTCCACTAACAAGCACAGACGGTGTAATTACTGAGTTCTTTTGCATAATTGATGATCTCCCCTTACCAAAGACTGTGTGACTTGTCAGGCTGATAAAGTGATATGGAGCATAATGCAGTGGAGGGGGGAAGGAATGAGAGGGAAAGAAGGTTTGGGAGAAGAGAGAGTGAAGAGGGGGCGAAGGAGTGGGAGAGGCTGGGGAAGGAGGGAGAGGCGAAGAGGATGTAGGAGAAAGAGTGAAGAAGAAGCGAAGGGGTGGGAGAGGGTGGGGGAAGGAATGAGAGGGAAAGAGGGTGCGGGAGAAAGTGCAGAAGAAGCGAAGGGGTGGGAGAGGATGGGGAAGAAATGAGAGGGGAAGAGGGTGTGGAAGAAGAGAGAACGGAGAGGGAGCGAAGGGGTGGGAGAGCGTGGGGGAAGGAATGAGAGGGAAAGATGGTGCAGGAGAAAGAGTGAAGAAGAAGCGAAGGGGTGGCAGAGGGTGGGGGAAGAAATGAGAGGGGAAGAGGGTGTGGGAGAAGAGAGAACGGAGAGGGAGCGAAGGGGTGGGAGAGTGTGCAGCCGCGGTCGGTAGTAGGAGTAACTGCAGGGCGGTGACGTGGGGAGGGGGAGGGGCAGGGTTGGGGTAGTAAACTATGGATTACGGAGGTTTACAGGTAAATTAACCTATAAATTAATAAAACGAATTTCGTTGCGTGCACTGCATCGCATTTGGAGATGCAGTGCAAGCAACGAAATTCGTTTTATTAATTTATATGTTAACTTATCTGTAAATCTCCGTAATCCATAGTTTACTACCCCCACCCTGCCCTTCCCCCTCCCCACGTCACCGCCCTGCAGTTACTCCTACTACCGACCTCGGCTGAGAGTGTGAGGGAAGGAATGAGAGGGAAAGAGGGTGCAGGAGAAAGAGTGAAGAAGTGAAGGGGTGGGAGTGGGTGGGGGGAAGAAATGAGAGGGGAAGAGTGTATGGGAGAAGAGAGAATGGAGAGGGAGCCAAGGGGTGGGAGAGGGTGGGCGCAAGCAGGACAGGAGGAAGGGGCGGCAGGACGCATGGTAGGTGGTCTGAGAAAGTTGGATCCCCAAAGCTTTCTTGGCTCTCCGGGGTGATTTGTTCAAGAGGTGAAAGTCCGGGTCATAGGAGGTGGTGCGAAGGTTGAGCTAGATTCAGTCTATCACAATTATTACACACCATACGTGTGACTGGCCATGCCGATTGTGACTTTATCACTTTAGTAAACATGATAAAAAATACTATCACAGTCAAAGCTGGGACGAATGGTGGAATCTGAAGCCTTCCCGCTCAAGCAGTGGCAGTGTCACCCCACTGCTTTTAAGCAGTATGAGGAAGAAGAAATATAAAATGATAATAAATTATTGTTATTATCATTGTATGCTTTGTGCTGCTTTGGGGGCAGGTGGATGGGGGGGGGGGGGGCCTGCTCTGCTCTCAGAGCAGAGCAGGAGAGGAGTGGTTTGCCCACTCCTCTCGGGCCGCCCAAACCAGTCATGCGCACTTTCCCCATTCCCCATGCAGGCAGCATTACAGCGTCTGTGGAGAACAAGCCCAGACTCCTATTCCCTGGCTGAGCGTCAAACCAGGACGCTCAAAACCAATCACAATGCTGGACTACAGCGTTGTGATTGGTCAGGGGAGCCTGGGTGCTTACCAATCACAATGCTGCATTGCAGCATTGTAGCATTATGATAGGTCAGTGCGGCCTGCTTCCTGTTCCTCGAGTCCCACGAGGAGAGCAGTAGTAGAGACGCGGGACCCAGTGGCAAAATAAGCTTATTTTTTTATATATATATTTTTTATTGTGTGACCACCCCACCCCAGAGCGACCCCCCACTCAACTCTGCCACCCGCGAGCCATGCTGACTGCCACTGCGCTCAAGCGATGCTGCCGATGCGTCCCTGCTTGCAGGCTCTCCACAGCTCTAGACTCAGGAAGGCATGGGGTGGCACCTCCATCTTAGAGTTCCCTTTCCCAGTGTTAGCGATTGTGCAGCTCTGATCCCGCTGGGGTACACGCGGGCGTAGCAGTCGTTATTTCAGGGGTAGTGTCCTTACCAATACTGGGTGTTTGAACTGATGCTAACCCTGCACCCAACCTCACCTCTCCATCCCAGTGCAGGACATGTCCGGTCCAACCCTACCCCTTTCCACCACTCTCACACTGTAGTTGTTGGTGGCAGGTGTTTCGAGGTTATGGAGTTTTTGCTTCTGGGTTGGATATTTTCACATAATACTGCTCTTGAGTAGAGAGGGATCCACGTAACGTGGCTTGGAGTGAGCTCAGCGCGTCAGGCGGAGGACTGGCGGCAGGTGAGAGACTGCCCCATGGGCTCCAAAGACAGTGAGGGTCAACAGCCTGCGTAGGTCAGAAGAAGGGCAGATGCTTGCACAATGATGTGGTAAATGGGGTATGGTGCAAGGATGTGAACAGTAGGTGAGCACAGCCTGTGGTGAGGGGCAAACAAGGACTCCAGGTGGGCTCGGCTCCAGCTAAGCCTTGCAGATAGAAGTAGTCCCTACTTCCAGGGCAGTGAAGTCACAAGTACTCTGTCCTGGGAGTGAGTCTGCGTCCACCATGGGTCAGGATTCAAGAAGCAGAAACATGCACCAGAGGCTGGCCCTTTGCTCACAGCCTTACTCAGGATGCTGCTGCCAGGCCCATTCCATGCCACCCAACTAGTGAGACAGGCTCAGCTTACCATCAGCTGTACCAGGCAGCAGCAGAGAAGAAAGGGAGGGTGCCCGTGGTGTAAACATGACAGGCAGCTTGAATATTGTCTGTTCACACCCCTGCATGAAGTATCGGGTGTTCACATCCCCTAACTGTACATGTGTGTACGGTGGGTGCCAAGAGTCAGAAAGTGGGGGTATCAGTAACCTGTTTGTCTTTTCATGAACCCCTTCTGGCATCCCTTATCCTCCTTCACTACTGGCCCGGGCATACGACTGAGCTCGGGAGGCTCGGATTACCCGCACCTTAACACGACAGAGATAGTACCAGCACTTCATAGCACAGGTTGACTACTTTCAGTCAGAGAGTGCCAGCACGTCACAGCAGAGGTTCAGTGCTTCCATTGAGAGAGTACCAACACTTCACAACACAGGTTCTGTGCTTCCATTGAGATAGTGCCAGCACTTCATAGCACAGATTGACTACTTTCAGTGAGAGAGTACCAGCACGTAACAGCACAGATTGACTACTTTCAGTGAGAGAGTACCAGCACTTCACAGCACAGATTGACTACTTTCAGTGAGAGAGTACAAGCACGTCACAGCAGAGGTTCAGTATTTCCATTGAGATAGTACCAGCATGTCACAACAAAGGTTCAGTGCTTCCATTAAGAGAGTACCAGCACGTCACAGCACAAATTGACTACTTTCAATGAGAGCGTGCCTGCACTTCACAGCAGAGGTTCAGTGCTTCCATTGGGAGAGTACCAACACATCACAGCACAGATTGACTACTTTAACTGAGAGAGTACGAGCACTTCACAGCACAGATTGACTACTTCCACTCAGAGAGTACCAGCACTTCAGAGCACAGGTTTCACTACTCTCAGTGAGAGCAGACTAGCACTTCACAGCGCAGGTTCAGTGCTTCCATTGCGAGAGAACCAGCACTTCACACCACAGGTTTCACTACTCTCAGTGAGAGCAGACTAGCACTTCACAGCGCAGGTTCAGTGCTTCCATTGAGAAAGTACCAACACATCACAGCCCAGATTGACTACTGTCAGTGAGAGCATACCAGCACTTCACAGCACACATTGACTACTTTCACTGAGAGAGTACAAGCACTTCAGAGCATAGGTTCAGTGCTTCCATTGAGATAGTACCAGCACTTTGTAGCACAGGTTCTGTGCTTCCATTGTGAGAATACCAACACTTCACAGCACAGGTTTAGTGCTTCTATTAAGAGAGTATCAGCATGTCACAATACGGATAGACTACTTTCAGTCACAGAGTACCAACACATCACAGTACAAGTTGACTACTTTCAGTGAGAGAGTGCCAACACGTCACAGCACAGGTTCAATGCTTCCATTGAGATAGTACCAGCAGTTCACAGCACAGATTGACTTCTTTCAGTGGGAGAATAGCATGACGACATAGCACATGTTCATTGTTTACATTGAGAAAATACAAACACGTCACAGTAGAGGTTGACTACTTTCTGTGAGAAAGTACAAGCACATCACAGTACAGGTTCAGTGCTTCCAGTGAGAGAGAACCAACACATCACAGTACAGGTGACTACTTTCACTTAGGGAGTCCCAGCACTTCACAGCACAGATTGACTTTTTTTCAGTGAGAGAGTAACAGCACGTCATAGCACGGGTTGACTACTTTCAGTGAGAGAGTACCAGCACTTCACAGCAGAGATTGACTACTTTCAGTGAGATAGTACCAGCACTTCACAGCACAGATTGACTTTTTTCAGTGAGAGAGTACCAGCACGTAATAGCACAGGTTGACTACTTTCAGTGAGAGAGTACCGGCACGTCATAGCACAGGTTTAGTGCTTCCATTGAGAGAGTACCAGCACTTCACAGCATAGATTGACTACTTTCAGTGAGAGCATACCAGCACTTCACAGCACAGGTTCAGTACTTCCATTAAGAGAGTATCAGCACGTCACAACACAGATTGACTACTTTCAGTGTCAGAGTACCAACACATCACAGTACAGGTTGACTATTTTCAGTGAGAGAGTGGCAACACGTCACATCACAGGTTTGGTGCTTCAATTGAGATAGTACTAGCACTTCACAACACAGATTGCCTACTCTCGGTGAGATAGTACCAGCACGTCACAGCACAGATTGACTACTTTCAGTGAGAGAGTACCAGCACTTCACAGCACAGATCGATAACTTTCAGTGAGAAGGTTCCATCACGTCACAGCACAGACTCAGTGCTTCCATTGAGAGAGTACCAACACTTCACAGCACAGGTTCAGTGCTTCCATTGAGATAGTGCCAGCACTTCACAGCACAGATTGACTACTTTCAGTGAGAGAGTACTAGCACGTCACAGCACAGATTGCCTACTTTCAGTGAGAGAGTACCAGCCCTTCACAGCACAGATTGACTACATTTAGTAAGAGAGTACAAGCACGTCACAGCAGAGGTTCAGTACTTCCATTGATATAGTACCAGCATGTCACAACACAGGTTCAGTGCTTCCATTGAGAGAGTACCAGCACGTCACAAGACAAATTGACTACTTTCAGTGAGAGAGTGCCAGCACGTCACAGCAGAGGTTCAGTGCTTCCATTGAGAGCGTACCAGCACATCACAGCACAAATTGACTACTTTTACTCAGAGAGTACCAGCACTTCACAGCACAGGTTCAGTACTTCTATTGCGAGAGTACCAGCATTTCACAGCACAGGTTGACTACTTTCAGTGAGAGCAGACCAGCACTTCACAGAGCAGGTTCAGTACTTTCATTGAGAAAGTACCAACACATCACAGCCCAGATTGACTACTGTCAGTGAGAGCATACCAGCACTTCACAGCACAGATTGACTACTTTCACTGAGAGAGTACAAGCACTTCCCAGCACAGGTTCAGTGCTTCCATAGAGATAGTACCAGCACTTTGCAGCACAGATTCTGTGCTTCCATTGTGAGAATATCAACACTTCAAAGCACAGGTTCAGTGCTTCTATTAAGAGAGTATCAGCACGTCACAACACAGATAGACTACTTCAGTGACAGAGTAGCAGCACATCACAGTACAGGTTGACTACATTCAGTGAGAGAGTACCAGCACGTCATAGCACAGGTTTAGTGCTTCCATTGAGAGAGTACTAGCACTTCACAGCATAGATTGACTACTTTCAGTGAGAGCATACCAATATTTCACAGCACAGGTTCACTGCTTCCATTAAGAGAGTATCAGCATGTCACAACACAGATTGACTACTTTCAGTGACAGAGTACCAACACATCAGAGTACAGGTTGACTATTTTCAGTGAGAGGGTGGCAACACGTCACAGCACAGGTTCAGTGCTTCAAATGAGATAGTACTAGCACTTCACAGCACAGATTGGCTACTTTCAGTGAAAGAGTACCAGCACTTCAAAGCACAGATTGATTACTTTCAGTGAGAGGGTACCAGAACGTCACGGCAGAGGTTCAGTGCTTCCATTGAGAGAGTATCAACACTTCACAGCACAGGTTCAGTGTTTCCATTGAGAGTGTACGAACACATCCCAGCACAGATTGACTACTGTCACTGAGAGAGTACCAGCACTTCACAGCAGAGGTTCAGTGCTTCTATTGAGAGAGTACCATCACATCACAGCACAGAATGACTACTTTCAGTGAGAGCATACCAGCACTTCACAGCACAGATTGACTACTTTCACTGTGAGAGTACAAGCACTTCACAGCACAGGTTCAATGCTTCCATTGCGAGAGTACCAGAACTTCACAGCACAGTGGACTATTTTCACTGTGAGAGTACCAGCACTTCACAGCACAGGTTCAGTGCTTCTATTGAGAGAGTGCCAACACATCACAGCACAGATTGACTACTTTCAGTGAGAGCATACCAGCACTTCACAGCTCAGATTGACTACTTTCAGTGAAAGCAGACAAGTACTTCACCGCTCAGGTTCAGTGCTTCCATTGAGAGAGTACCAACACTTCACAGCACAGATTGACTATTTTCACTGAGAGTACCAGCACGTCATGGCACAGGTTGACTACTTTCACTGTAAGAGTACCAGCACTTCATAGCACACGTTTAGGACTTCCATTGAGTGAGTTCCAGCACTTCACGGCATAGATTGACTACTTTCAGTGAGAGCATACCAATTTTTCAGAGCACCGGTTTAGTGCTTCCATTAAGAGAGTATCAACACGTCACAACACAGATTGACCACTTTCAGTGACAAAGTACCAACACATCAAAGTACAGGTTGACTTTTTTCAGTGAGAGTGTGGCAACACGTCACAGCACAGGTTCAGTGCTTCAATTGAGATAGTACTAGCACTTCACAGCACAGATTGACTACTTTCAGTGAGAGAGTACCAGCACTTCAAAGCACAGATTGATTACTTTCAGTGAGAGGGTACCAGAACGTCACAGACAGGCTCAGTGCTTCCATTGAGAGAGTACCAGCACGTCACAGCACAGATTCACTACTTTCAGCCAGAGAGTGCCAGCACGTCACAGAAGAGGTTCAGTGCTTCCATTGAGAGAGTATCAACACTTCACAGCACAGGTTCAGTGTTTCCATTGAAAGTGTACGAACACATCACAGCACAGATTGACTACTGTCACAGAGAGAGTACCAGCACGTCACAGTACAGGTTCAGTGCTTCTATTGACAGAGTAGCAACACATCACAGCACAGATTGACTACTTTCAGTGAGAGCATACCAGCACTTTACAGCACAGATTGACTACGTTCACTGTGAGAGTACAAGCACTTCACAGCACAAGTTCAATGCTTCCATTGTGAGGGTTCCAGTACTTCACAGCACAGATGGACTACTTTCACTGTGAGAGTACCAGCACTTCGCAGCACATGTTCAGTTCTTCCTTTGCGAAAGTACCAGCACTTCACAGCTCAGATTGACTACTTTCAGTGGAAGCAGACAAGCACTTCACCGCTCAGGTTCAGTGCTTCCATTGAGAGAGTACCAGCACTTCACAGCACAGATTGACTACTTGCACTGAGAGTACCAGCACGTCACGGCACAGGTTGACTAATTTCACTGTGAGAGTACCAGCACTTTGCAGCACATGTTCAGTTCTTCCTTTGCGAAAGTACCAGCACTTCACAGCACAGATTGACTACTTTCAGTGAAAGCAGACCAGCCCTCCACTGCTCAGGTTCAGTGCTTCCATTGAGAGAGTACCAGCACTTCACAGCACAGATTGACTACTTTCAGTGAGAGTACTAGCACGTCATGGCACAGGTTGACTACTTTCAGTGAGAGAGTAACAGCACATCATAGCACAGGTAGTTTAGTGCTTCCATTAAGAGAGTATCAACACGTCACAACACAAATTGACCACTTTCAGTGACAGAGTATAAACACATCACAGTACAGGTTGACTTTTTCCAGTGAGAGGGTGGCAATATGTCACAGCACAGGTTCAGTGCTTCAATTGAGATAGTACTACCACTTCACAGCACAGATTGACTACTTTCAGTGAGAGAGTACCAGCACTTCACAGCACAGATTGATTATTTTCATTGTGAGGGTACCAGCACGTCACAGCACAGGCTCAGTGCTTCCATAGAGAGAGTACCAGCACGTCACAGCACAGATTGACTACTTTCCGTGAGAGAGTGCCCGGAACGTCACAGCAGAGGTTCACTGCTTTCATTGAGAGAGTATCAACACTTCACAGTACAGGTTCAGTGCTTCCATTGAGAGAGTACAAACACATCACAGCACAGATTGACTACTTTCACTTAGAGAGTACCACCACTTCACAGCACTGATTCAGTGCTCCTTTTGAGAGAGTACCAACACATCACAGCACAGATTGATACATTCAGTGAGAGCACACCAGCACTTCACAGCACAGATTGACTACTTTCACTGTGAGAGTACAAGCACTTCACAGCACAGGTTCAATGCTTCCATTGCGAGAGTACCAGTACTTCACAGCACAGATTGACTACTTTCACTGTGAGAGTACCAGCACTTCGCAGCAGATGTTCAGTTCTTCCTTTGCGAAAGTACCAGCACTTCACAGCACAGATTGACTACTTTCAGTGAGAGCAGACCTGCACTTCACAGCACAGGTTCAGTGCTTCCATTGAGAGAGTACCAGCACTTCACAGCACAGATTGACTACTTCCAGTGAGAGAGTACCAGCATGTCATACCACACGTTTAGTGCTTCCATTGAGTAAGTACCAGCACTTCACTGCATAGATTGACTACTTTCAGTGAGAGCATACCAATATTTCACAGCACAGGTTCAGTGCTTGCATTAAGAGAGTATCAACACGTCACAACACAGATTGCCCACTTTCAGCGACAGAGTACCAACACATCACAGTACAGGTTGACTTTTTCCAGTGAGAGGGTGGCAATATGTCACAGCACAGGTTCAGTGCTTCAATTGAGATAGTACTACCACTTCACAGCACAGATTGACTACTTTCAGTGAGAGAGTACCAGCACTTCACAGCACAGATTGATTATTTTCATTGTGAGGGTACCAGCACGTCACAGCACAGGCTCAGTGCTTCCATAGAGAGAGTACCAGCACGTCACAGCACAGATTGACTACTTTCCGTGAGAGAGTGCCCGGAACGTCACAGCAGAGGTTCACTGCTTTCATTGAGAGAGTATCAACACTTCACAGTACAGGTTCAGTGCTTCCATTGAGAGAGTACAAACACATCACAGCACAGATTGACTACTTTCACTTAGAGAGTACCACCACTTCACAGCACTGATTCAGTGCTCCTTTTGAGAGAGTACCAACACATCACAGCACAGATTGATACATTCAGTGAGAGCACACCAGCACTTCACAGCACAGATTGACTACTTTCACTGTGAGAGTACAAGCACTTCACAGCACAGGTTCAATGCTTCCATTGCGAGAGTACCAGTACTTCACAGCACAGATTGACTACTTTCACTGTGAGAGTACCAGCACTTCGCAGCAGATGTTCAGTTCTTCCTTTGCGAAAGTACCAGCACTTCACAGCACAGATTGACTACTTTCAGTGAGAGCAGACCTGCACTTCACAGCACAGGTTCAGTGCTTCCATTGAGAGAGTACCAGCACTTCACAGCACAGATTGACTACTTCCAGTGAGAGAGTACCAGCATGTCATACCACACGTTTAGTGCTTCCATTGAGTAAGTACCAGCACTTCACCGCATAGATTGACTACTTTCAGTGAGAGCATACCAATATTTCACAGCACAGGTTCAGTGCTTGCATTAAGAGAGTATCAACACGTCACAACACAGATTGCCCACTTTCAGCGACAGAGTACCAACACATCACAGTACAGGTTGACTATTGTCAGCGAGAGGGTGGCAGCACGTCACAGCACAGGTTCAGTGCTTCAATTGAGATAGTACTAGCACTACACAGCACAGATTGACTACTTTCAGTGAGAGAGTACCAGCACTTCACAGCACAGATTGATTATTTTCAGTGAGAGGGTACCAGCACGTCACAGCACAGGCTCAGTGCTTCCATAGAGAGAGTATCAACGCTTCACAGCACAGGTTCAGTACTTCCATTGAGAGAATACAAACACATCACAGCACACTATTTTCATTTAGAGAGTACCACCACTTCACAGCACTGATTCAGGGCTTTTATTGAGAGAGTACCAACACATCACAGCACAGATTGATACTTTCAGTGAGCGCATACCAGCACTTCAAAGCACAGATTGAATACTTTCACTGTGAGAGTACAAGCACTTCACTGCACAGGTTCAATGCTTCCATTGCGAGAGTACCAGTACTTCACAGCACAGATTGACTACTTTCACTGTGAGAGTACAAGCACTTCACAGCACAAGTTCAATGCTTCCATTGCGAGAGTACCAGTAGTTCACAGCACAGATTGACTACTTTCACTGTGAGAGTACCAGCACTTCGCAGCAGATGTTCAGTTCTTCCTTTTCGAAAGTACCAGCACTTCACAGCACAGATTGACTACTTTCAGTGAGAGCAGACCTCCACTTCACAGCACAGGTTCAGTGCTTCCATTGAGAGAGTACCAGCACTTCACAGCACAGATTGACTACTTCCAGTGAGAGAGTACCAGCATGTCATACCACACGTTTAGTGCTTCCATTGAGTAAGTACCAGCACTTCACGGCATAGATTGACTACTTTCAGTGAGAGCATACCAATATTTCACAGCACAGGTTCAGTGCTTGCATTAAGAGAGTATCAACACGTCACAACACAGATTGCCCACTTTCAGTGACAGAGCACCAACACATCACAGTACAGGTTGACTATTTTCAGTGAGAGGGTGGCAGCACGTCACAGCACAGGTTCAGTGTTTCAATTGAGATAGTACTAGCACTTCACAGCACAGATTGACTACTTTCAGTGAGAGAGTACCAGCACTTCACAGCACAGATTGATTATTTTCAGTGAGAGGGTACCAGCACGTCACAGCACAGGCTCAGTGCTTCCATAGAGAGAGTATCAACGCTTCACAGCACAGGTTCAGTACTTCCATTGAGAGAATACAAACACATCACAGCACACTATTTTCATTTAGAGAGTACCACCACTTCACAGCACTGATTCAGTGCTTTTATTGAGAGAGTACCAACACATCACAGCACAGATTGATACTTTCAGTGAGCGCATACCAGCACTTCACAGCACAGATTGAATACTTTCACTGTGAGAGTACAAGCACTTCACTGCACAGGTTCAATGCTTCCATTGCGAGAGTACCAGTACTTCACAGCACAGATTGACTACTTTCACTGTGAGAGTACCAGCACTTCGCAGCACATGTTCAGTTCTTCCTTTGCGAAAGTAGCAGCACTTCACAGCACAGATTGCCTACTTTCAGTGAGAGCAGACCAGCACTTCACAGCAGAGGTTCAGTGCTTCCATTGAGAGAGTACAAACACATCACAGCACAGAATGACTACTTTCACTTAGAGAGTACCACCACTTCACAGCACTGATTCAGTGCTTCTATTTAAAGAGTACCAACACATCACAGCACAGATTGATATATTCAGTGAGAGCATACCAGCACTTCACAGCACAGATTGACTACTTTCAGTGAGAGCAGACCAGCACTTCACAGCACAGGTTCAGTGCTTCCATTGAGAGAGTACCAGCACTTCACAGCACAGATTGACTACTTTCAATGAGAGTACCAGCACGTCATGGCACAGGTTGACTACTTTCAGTGAGAGAGTACCAGCACGTCATAGCACAGGTTTAGTGCTTCCATTTAGAGAGTACCAGCACTTCACAGCATAGATTGACTACTTTCAGTGAGAGCATACCACTATTGCACAGCACAGGTTCAGTGTTCCCATAAAGAGAGTATCCGCACGTCACAACACAGATTGACTACTTTCAGTGACAGAGTACCAACACATCACAGTACAGGTTGAATATTTTTAGTGACAGGGTGGCAACACGTCACAGCCAGGTTCAGTGCTTCAATTGAGATAGTACTAGCACTTCACAGCGCAGATTGACTACTTTCAGTGAGAGAGCACCAGCACTTCACAGCACAGATTGATTACTTTCAGTGAGAAGGTACCAGCACGTCAAAGCACAGATTCACTACTTTCAGTGAGAGAGTGCCAGCACGTCACAGCAGAGGTTCAGTGCTTCCATTGAGAGAATATCAACACTTCACAGCACAGGTACAGTGCTTCCATTGAGCGAGTAAGAACATATAACAGCACAGATTGACTACTGTCACTGAGAGAGTACCAGCACTTCACAGCACAGGTTCAGTGCTTCTATTGAGAGAGTACCAACACATCACAGCACAGATTGACTACTTTCAGTGAGAGCATACTAGCACTTCACAGCACAGATTGACTACTTTCACTGTGAGAGTACAAGCACTTCACAGCACAGGTTCAATGCTTCCATTGCGAGAGTACCAGTACTTCACAGCACAGATGGACTACTTTCACTGTGAGAGTACCAGCACTTCGCAGCACATATTCAGTTCTTCCTTTGCGAAAGTACCAGCACTTCACAGCACAGATTGACTACTTTCAGTGAAAGCAGACAAACACTTCACAGTTCAGGTTCAGTGCTTCCATTGAGAGAGTACCAGCACTTCACAGCACAGATTGACTACATTCACTGAGAGTACCAGCACGTCATGGCTCAGGTTGACTAATTTCAGTGAGAGAGTACAAGCACATCATAGCACAGGTTTAGTGCTTCCATTAAGAGAGTATTAGAAAGTCACAACACAGATTGACTACTTTCAGTGACAGAGTACCAACACATCACAGTACAGGTTGACTACTTTCAGTGAAAGGGTGGCAACTCGTCACAGCACAGATTGATTATTTTCAGAGAGAGGGTACCAGCACGTCACAGCACAGGCTCAGTGCTTCCATAGAGAGAGTATCAACGCTTCACAGCACAGGTTCAGTACTTCCATTGAGAGAATACAAACACATCACAGCACACTATTTTCATTCAGAGAGTACCACCACTTCACAGCACTGATTCAGTGCTTTTATTGAGAGAGTACCAACACATCACAGCACAGATTGATACATTCAGTGAGCACATACCAGCACTTCACAGCACAGATTGAATACTTTCACTGTGAGAGTACAAGCACTTCACTGCACAGGTTCAATGCTTCCATTGCGAGAGTACCAGTACTTCACAGCACAGATTGACTACTTTCACTGTGAGAGTACCAGCCCTTCGCAGCACATGTTCAGTTCTTCCTTTGCGAAAGTAGCAGCACTTCACAGCACAGATTGCCTACTTTCAGTGAGAGCAGACCAGCACTTCACATCAGAGGTTCAGTGCTTCCATTGAGAGAGTATCAACACTTCACAGAACAGTTTCAGTGCTTCCATTGAGAGAGTACAAACACATCACAGCACAGAATGACTACCTTCACTTAGAGAGTACCACCAGTTCACAGCACTGATTCAGTGCTTCTATTTAAAGAGTACCAACACATCACAGCACAGATTGATATATTCAGTGAGAGCATACCAGCACTTCACAGCACAGATTGACTACTTTCAGTGAGAGCAGACCAGCACTTCACAGCACAGGTTCAGTGCTTCCATTGAGAGAGTACCAGCACTTCACAGCACAGATTGACTACTTTCAATGAGAGTACCAGCACGTCATGGCACAGGTTGACTACTTTCAGTTAGAGAGTACCAGCACGTCATAGCAGAGGTTCAGTGCTTCCATTGAGAGAGTATCAACACTTCACAGCACAGGTACAGTGCTTCCATTGAGAGAGTACGAACATATAACAGCACAGATTGACTACTGTCACTGAGAGAGTACCAGCACTTCACAGCACAGGTTCAGTGCTTCTATTGAGAGAGTACCAACACATCACAGCACAGATTGACTACTTTCAGTGAGAGCATACTAGCACTTCACAGCACAGATTGACTACTTTCACTGTGAGAGTACAAGCACTTCACAGCACAGGTTCAATGCTTCCATTGCGAGAGTACCAGTACTTCACAGCACAGATGGACTACTTTCACTGTGAGAGTACCAGCACTTCGCAGCACATATTCAGTTCTTCCTTTGCGAAAGTACCAGCACTTCACAGCACAGATTGACTACTTTCAGTGAAAGCAGACAAACACATCACAGTTCAGGTTCAGTGCTTCTATTGAGAGAGTACCAGCACTTCACAGCACAGATTGACTACATTCACTGAGAGTACCAGCACGTCATGGCTCAGGTTGACTAATTTCAGTGAGAGAGTACAAGCACATCATAGCACAGGTTTAGTGCTTCCATTAAGAGAGTATTAGAAAGTCACACCACAGATTGACTACTTTCAGTGACAGAGTACCAACACATCACAGTACAGGTTGACTACTTTCAGTGAAAGGGTGGCAACACGTCACAGCACAGATTGATTATTTTCAGTGAGAGGGTACCAGCACGTCACAGCACAGGCTCAGTGCTTCCATAGAGAGAGTATCAACGCTTCACAGCACAGGTTCAGTACTTCCATTGAGAGAATACAAACACATCACAGCACACTATTTTCATTCAGAGAGTACCACCACTTCACAGCACTGATTCAGTGCTTTTATTGAGAGAGTACCAACACATCACAGCACAGATTGATACATTCAGTGAGCACATACCAGCACTTCACAGCACAGATTGAATACTTTCACTGTGAGAGTACAAGCACTTCACTGCACAGGTTCAATGCTTCCATTGCGAGAGTACCAGTACTTCACAGCACAGATTGACTACTTTCACTGTGAGAGTACCAGCCCTTCGCAGCACATGTTCAGTTCTTCCTTTGCGAAAGTAGCAGCACTTCACAGCACAGATTGCCTACTTTCAGTGAGAGCAGACCAGCACTTCACATCAGAGGTTCAGTGCTTCCATTGAGAGAGTATCAACACTTCACAGAACAGTTTCAGTGCTTCCATTGAGAGAGTACAAACACATCACAGCACAGAATGACTACTTTCACTTAGAGAGTACCACCAGTTCACAGAACTGATTCAGTGCTTCTATTTAAAGAGTACCAACACATCACAGCACAGATTGATATATTCAGTGAGAGCATACCAGCACTTCACAGCACAGATTGACTACTTTCAGTGAGAGCAGACCAGCACTTCACAGCACAGGTTCAGTGCTTCCATTGAGAGAGTACCAGCACTTCACAGCACAGATTGACTACTTTCAATGAGAGTACCAGCACGTCATGGCACAGGTTGACTACTTTCAGTTAGAGAGTACCAGCACGTCATAGCACAGGTTTAGTGCTTCCATTTAGAGAGTACCAGCACTTCACAGCATAGATTGACTACTTTCAGTGAGAGCATACCACTATTGCACAGCACAGGTTCAGTGTTCCCATAAAGAGAGTATCCGCATGTCACAACACAGATTGACTACTTTCAGTGACAGAGTACCAACACATCACAGTACAGGTTGAATATTTTTAGTGAGAGGGTGGCAACACGTCACAGCCAGGTTCAGTGCTTCAATTGAGATAATACTAGCACTTCACAGCGCAGATTGACTACTTTCAGTGAGAGAGCAACAGCACTTCTCAGCACAGATTGATTACTTTTAATGAGAAGGTACCAGCACGTCACAGCAAAGATTCACTCCTTTCAGTGAGAGAGTGGCGGCACGTCACAGCAGAGGTTCAGGGCGTCCATTGAGAGAGTATCAACACTTCACAGCACAGGTACAGTGCTTCCATTGAGAGAGTACGAACATATAACAGCACAGATTGACTACTGTCACTGAGAGAGTACCAGCACTTCACAGCACAGGTTCAGTGCTTCTATTGAGAGAGTACCAACACATCACAGCACAGATTGACTACTTTCAGTGAGAGCATACTAGCACTTCACAGCACAGATTGACTACTTTCACTGTGAGAGTACAAGCACTTCACAGCACAGGTTCAATGCTTCCATTGCGAGAGTACCAGTACTTCACAGCACAGATGGACTACTTTCACTGTGAGAGTACCAGCACTTCGCAGCACATATTCAGTTCTTCCTTTGCGAAAGTACCAGCACTTCACAGCACAGATTGACTACTTTCAGTGAAAGCAGACAAACACTTCACAGTTCAGGTTCAGTGCTTCTATTGAGAGAGTACCAGCACTTCACAGCACAGATTGACTACATTCACTGAGAGTACCAGCACGTCATGGCTCAGGTTAACTAATTTCAGTGAGAGAGTACAAGCACATCATAGCACAGGTTTAGTGCTTCCATTAAGAGAGTATTAGAAAGTCACACCACAGATTGACTACTTTCAGTGACAGAGTACCAACACATCACAGTACAGGTTGACTACTTTCAGTGAAAGGGTGGCAACACGTCACAGCACAGATTGATTATTTTCAGTGAGAGGGTACCAGCACGTCACAGCACAGGCTCAGTGCTTCCATAGAGAGAGTATCAACGCTTCACAGCACAGGTTCAGTACTTCCATTGAGAGAATACAAACACATCACAGCACACTATTTTCATTCAGAGAGTACCACCACTTCACAGCACTGATTCAGTGCTTTTATTGAGAGAGTACCAACACATCACAGCACAGATTGATACATTCAGTGAGCACATACCAGCACTTCACAGCACAGATTGAATACTTTCACTGTGAGAGTACCAGCACTTCGCAGCACATGTTCAGTTCTTCCTTTGCGAAAGTAGCAGCACTTCACAGCACAGATTGCCTACTTTCAGTGAGAGCAGACCAGCACTTCACATCAGAGGTTCAGTGCTTCCATTGAGAGAGTATCAACACTTCACAGAACAGTTTCAGTGCTTCCATTGAGAGAGTACAAACACATCACAGCACAGAATGACTACTTTCACTTAGAGAGTACCACCAGTTCACAGCACTGATTCAGTGCTTCTATTTAAAGAGTACCAACACATCACAGCACAGATTGATATATTCAGTGAGAGCATACCAGCACTTCACAGCACAGATTGACTAATTCAGTGAGAGCAGACCAGCACTTCACAGCACAGGTTCAGTGCTTCCATTGAGAGAGTACCAGCACTTCACAGCACAGATTGACTACTTTCAATGAGAGTACCAGCACGTCATGGCACAGGTTGACTACTTTCAGTTAGAGAGTACCAGCAAGTCATAGCACAGGTTTAGTGCTTCCATTTAGAGAGTACCAGCACTTCACAGCATAGATTGACTACTTTCAGTGAGAGCATACCACTATTGCACAGCACAGGTTCAGTGTTCCCATAAAGAGAGTATCCGCATGTCACAACACAGATTGACTACTTTCAGTGACAGAGTACCAACACATCACAGTACAGGTTGAATATTTTTAGTGAGAGGGTGGCAATACGTCACAGCCAGGTTCAGTGCTTCAATTGAGATAATACTAGCACTTCACAGCGCAGATTGACTACTTTCAGTGAGAGAGCAACAGCACTTCACAGCACAGATTGATTACTTTTAGTGAGAAGGTACCAGCACGTCACAGCACAGATTCACTACTTTCAGTGAGAGAGTGGCAGCACGTCACAGCAGAGGTTCAGTGCTTCCATTGAGAGAGTATCAACACTTCACAGCACAGGTACAGTGCTTCCATTGAGAGAGTACGAACATATAACAGCACAGATTGACTACTGTCACTGAGAGAGTACCAGCACTTCACAGCACAGGTTCAGTGCTTCTATTGAGAGAGTACCAACACATCACAGCACAGATTGACTACTTTCAGTGAGAGCATACTAGCACTTCACAGCACATGTTCAGTTCTTCCTTTGCGAAAGTAGCAGCACTTCACAGCACAGATTGCCTACTTTCAGTGAGAGCAGACCAGCACTTCACATCAGAGGTTCAGTGCTTCCATTGAGAGAGTATCAACACTTCACAGAACAGTTTCAGTGCTTCCATTGAGAGAGTACAAACACATCACAGCACAGAATGACTACTTTCACTTAGAGAGTACCACCAGTTCACAGCACTGATTCAGTGCTTCTATTTAAAGAGTACCAACACATCACAGCACAGATTGATATATTCAGTGAGAGCATACCAGCACTTCACAGCACAGATTGACTACTTTCAGTGAGAGCAGACCAGCACTTCACAGCACAGGTTCAGTGCTTCCATTGAGAGAGTACCAGCACTTCACAGCACAGATTGACTACTTTCAATGAGAGTACCAGCACGGCATGGCACAGGTTGACTACTTTCAGTTAGAGAGTACCAGCACGTCATAGCACAGGTTTAGTGCTTCCATTTAGAGAGTACCAGCACTTCACAGCATAGATTGACTACTTTCAGTGAGAGCATACCACTATTGCACAGCACAGGTTCAGTGTTCCCATAAAGAGAGTATCCGCATGTCACAACACAGATTGACTACTTTCAGTGACAGAGTACCAACACATCACAGTACAGGTTGAATATTTTTAGTGAGAGGGTGGCAATACGTCACAGCCAGGTTCAGTGCTTCAATTGAGATAATACTAGCACTTCACAGCGCAGATTGACTACTTTCAGTGAGAGAGCAACAGCACTTCACAGCACAGATTGATTACTTTTAGTGAGAAGGTACCAGCACGTCACAGCACAGATTCACTACTTTCAGTGAGAGAGTGGCAGCACGTCACAGCAGAGGTTCAGTGCTTCCATTGAGAGAGTATCAACACTTCACAGCACAGGTACAGTGCTTCCATTGAGAGAGTACGAACATATAACAGCACAGATTGACTACTGTCACTGAGAGAGTACCAGCACTTCACAGCACAGGTTCAGTGCTTCTATTGAGAGAGTACCAACACATCACAGCACAGATTGACTACTTTCAGTGAGAGCATACTAGCACTTCACAGCACAGATTGACTACTTTCACTGTGAGAGTACAAGCACTTCACAGCACAGGTTCAATGCTTCCATTGCGAGAGTACCAGTACTTCACAGCACAGATGGACTACTTTCACTGTGAGAGTACCAGCACTTCGCAGCACATATTCAGTTCTTCCTTTGCGAAAGTACCAGCACTTCACAGCACAGATTGACTACTTTCAGTGAAAGCAGACAAACACTTCACAGTTCAGGTTCAGTGCTTCCATTGAGAGAGTACCAGCACTTCACAGCACAGATTGACTACATTCACTGAGAGTACCAGCACGTCATGGCACAGGTTGACTAATTTCAGTGAGAGAGTACAAGCATATCATAGCACAGGTTTAGTGCTTCCATTGAGAGAGTACCAGCACTTCACAGCATAGATTGACTACTTTCAGTGAGAGCATACCAATGTTTCACAGCACAGGTTCAGTGCTTCCATTAAGAGAGTATTAGCATGTCACAACACAGATTGACTACTTTCAGTGACAGAGTACCAACACATCACAGTACAGGTTGACTACTTTCAGTGAAAGAGTGGCAACACGTCACAGCACAGGTTCAGTGCTTCAATTGAGATAGTACTAGCATTTCACAGCACAGATTGACTACTTTCAGTGAGAGAATACCACCACTTCACAGCACAGATTGATTACTTTCAGTGAGAAGGTACCAGCACATCACAGCACAGGCTCAGTGCTTCCATTGAGAGAGTATCAGCACATCACAGCGCAGATTGACTACTTTCAGTGAGAGAGTGCCAGCACGTCACAGCAGAGTTTCAGTGCTTCCATTGAGAGAGTATCAACACTTTACAGGTTCAGTGCTTCCATTAAGAGAGTATCAGCACGTCACAACACAGATGGACTACTTTCAGTGAGAGTACCAGCACGACAAACCACAGGTTTAGTGCTTCCATTGAGCGAGTACCAGCACTTCACAGCATAGATTGACTACTTTCAGTGAGAGCATACCAATATTTCACAGCACAGGTCCACTGCTCCCATTAAGAGAGTATCAGCACGTCACAACACAGGTTGACCACTTTCAGTGAGAGTACCAGCACATTATGGCACAGGTTGACTACTTTCACTGAGAGAGTACCAGCACGTCATAGCACAGGTTTAGTGCTTCCATTGAGAGAGTACCAGCACTTCACAGCACTGGTTCAGTGCTTCCATTGAGAGAGTACGAACACATCACAGCACAGATTGACTACTTTCAGTGAGAGCATATCAGCACTTCACAGCACAGATCGACTACTTTCACTGTGAGAGTACAAGCGGTTCACAGCACAAGTTCAATGCTTCCATTGTGAGAGTACCAGTACTTCACAGCACAGATTGACTACTTTCACTGTGAGAGTACCAGCACTTCGCAGCACATGTTCAGTTCTTCCTTTGCGAAAGTACCAGCACTTCACTGCACAGATTGACTACTTTCAGTGAGAGCATGCCAGCACTTCACAGCACAGATTGACTACTTTCACTGAGAGAGTACACGCGCTTCACTGCACAGGTTGAGTGCTTCCATTTAGATAGTACCAGCAGTTCGCAGTGCAGGTTCTGTGCTTCTATTGTGAGAATACCAACACTTCACAGCACAGGTTCAGTGCTTCCACTTTCAGTGACAGAGTACCAACACATCACCACGGGTCAAGCAAGTGCTATATAAAACTTTTTAAATAAAATTAAAAATAAATAAATACTTTACTCAGAGAGTCCCAGCACTTCACAGCACAGATTAACTTTTTTCAGTGAGAGAGTACCAGCACGTCATAACACAGGTTGACTACTTTCACTGAGAGAGTACCAGCACGTCATAGCACAGGTTTAGTGCTTCCATTGAGAGAGTACGAACACATCACAGCACAGATTGACTACTTTCAGTGAGAGCATATCAGCACTTCACAGCACAGATCGACTACTTTCACCATGAGAGTACAAGCAGTTCCCAGCACAAGTTCAATGCTTCCATTGTGAGAGTACCAGTACTTCACAGCACAGATTGACTACTTTCACTGTGAGAGTACCAGCACTTCGCAGCACATGTTCAGTTCTTCCTTTGCGAAAGTACCAGCACTTGACTGCACAGATTGACTACTTTCAGTGAGAGCATGCCAGCACTTCACAGCACAGATTGACTACTTTCACTGAGAGAGTACAAGTGCTTCACTGCACAGGTTTAGTGCTTCCATTTAGATAGTACCAGCAGTTCACAGCGCAGGTTCTGTGCTTCTATTGTGAGAATACCAACACTTCACAGCACAGGTTCAGTGCTTCTAGTAAGAGAGTATCAGCACGTCACAACACAGATAGACTACTTTCAGTGACAGAGTACCAACACATCACCACGGGTCAAGCAAGTGCTATATAAAACTTTTTAAATAAAATAAAAAATAAATAAACACTTTTACTCAGAGAGTCCCAGCACTTCACAGCACAGATTAACTTTTTTCAGTGAGAGAGTACCAGCACGTCATAACACAGGTTGACTACTTTCAGTGAGATAGTACCAGCACTTCACAGCACAGATTGACTTATTTCAGTGAGAGAGTACCAGTATGTCATAGCACAGGTTGACTACTTTCAGTGAGAGGGTACCAGCACGTCAAAACACATGTTCAGTGCTTCAATTGAGATGGTACCAGCACATCACAGCACGGGATCAGTGCTTCCAGTGAGAGCATACCAGCACTTCACGGCATAGGTTCAGTGCTTCCACTGAAATACTAACAGCACGTCACAGCACAGTTTGACTACTTTCAGTGAGAGAGTACCATCACATCATAGCACAGGTTCAATGCTTTCAATGCGAGAGTACCAATACTCCATAGCACAGGTTGACTACTTTCAGAAAGAGAGTACCAGCACTTCACAGCACAGACTGACTACTTTCAGTGAGATAGTACCAGCACTTCACAGCAAAGATTGACTACTTTCAGTAAGATAGTACCAGCACTTCACAGCACAGATTGACTATTTTCAGTGAGATAGTACTAGCACATCACAGCATAGGTTTAGTGCTTCCATTGAGAGAGTACCAACACTTCACAGCACAGGTTCAGTGCTTCCATTGAGAGAGTACCAGCATGTCACAGCACAGGTTGACTACTTTCAGTGAGATAGTACCAGCACTTCACAGCACAGATTGACTACTTTCAGTGAGATAGTACTAGAACATCATAGCATAGGTTTAGTGCTTCCATTGAGAGAGTGCCAACACTTCACAGCACAGGTTCTGTGCTTCCATTAAGAGAGAACCAGCACTTTGCAGCACAGTTTCAGTGCTTCCATTTAGAGAGTGCCAGCGCTTCACAGTACAGATTGACTATTTTCAGTGAGACAGCACCAGCACGTCACTGCACAGGTTCAGTGCTTCCATTGAGATAGTACCAGCACTTCACAGATTGACTACTTTCAGTGAGTGAGCACCAGCACCTCATAGCACAGGTTCAGTGCTTCCATTGAGATAGTACCAGCACTTCACAGCACAGATTGACTACTTTCAGTGAGTGAGCACCAGCACATCACAGTACAGGTTGATTGCCTTTAATGTGGCAATACTTGCACTTCCCTGATGAATACTTTGTAGATATCTCAGTACCGTATTAATTGTCTTTCGAGCTCCCAGCAAATTATATAAGTCAAATGGGGTGAATGTTGGGAGCTCTGTGAGTACTGGGATACTAGGGTGCTTGCATGTTACTGCACAATGCAAGCTTGGTGTTTGCATGTTACTGCACAATGCAAGCTTGGTGTTTGTATGTTACTGCACAATGCAAGCTTGGATAAAGGAGAAGTGTGAGAGCTATGTGGATACCTTAGTACTGGGATACTACTGTACTGGTATGTTAAAACACGATGCAAGCTTGGATATGGGAAGGGTGAGAACTCTGTGTATACTTCAGTATGAGGATACTAGTGCACTGGTATGTTACAGCACGTTGCAAGCTTTGATAGAGCTGAAGGGTGAGAGCTTCGTGGATACCTCAGTACTGGGATACTAGTGTACTGGTATGGTACTGCCCGATGCAAGCTTTAATAGGGGTGAAGCACGAGTTCTCCGGGGATACATTAGTATTGGAATACTAGTGTACTGGTTGGGTACTGCATGATTCAAACTTTAGTCGGGGTGAAGGGTGAGACCCTCTGGGATACCTTAGTACTGGGATACTAGTGTACCTGTATGGTAATGCACGTTGCAAGCTTTGAAAGGGGTGAAGCGTGAGAGCTTTGTGGCTACCTCAGTACCGAGATACCAGTGTACTGGTATGGCACTGCATAATGCAAGCTTGGATAGGGATGAAGCCTGAGAGCTCTGTGGCTACCTCAGTACTTGGGTACTAGTGTGCTGGTATGGTACTGCACGATGCAATCTTGGATAGGGGTGAAGCGTGAGAGCTCGGTGGATGCCTCAGTACTGGAATACTAGTGTGCTGGTATGGTACTGCACGATGCAATCTTGGATAGCGGTGAAGCCTGAGTGCTGGGTGGATGCCTCAGTACTGGAATACTAGTGTTCTGGTATGGTACTGCACGATGCAATCTTGGATAGGGGTGAAGCCTGGGAGCTGGGTGGATGCCTCAGTACTGGAATACTAGTGTGCTGGTATGGTACTGCACGATGCATTCTTGGATAGGGTTGAAGCCTGAGAGCTGGGTGGATGCCTCAGTACTGGAATACGAGTGTACTGGTATGGTACTGCACGATGCAAGCTTGGATAAGAGTGAAGCCTGAGAGCTTTGTGGATATGCCACTAGTCAGGTAGCTGTGTATGTTTCATGTCAGTCTATGTGTACATCACAAGTCCTGCCCCCCACAGCAGAGGGGGTATGCTTCACAAGCACCAATAAAAAGGGGGCACAAAAATGTACTTCGTTTTTGGCACCAAAATACTTTGAGTTGGCCTTGCCCTCACCCCCGGGGTACATACATGCTGTACTCCCAATGAATTCACTGTCACCAGTATATTCCCTCACTAACAGAGGACAGCTCCTCGTGATAATTGCAGGATGCTGCCGGGGTCCCAACTTTCAAAACTGTGCCTAGGCTGGGGAGTATGCTGGTGTACGTGCACCCTCGAAATAGGGGGCAGGTGAGCATGCTTTTATGGAAGAACGAAAATCTAAACAGGGGAAGCAGATGCTACAAACAGCTGAGGGCTTTTCAACTCCATCTAAACAAAGGGACGATGAAGAGAAACAAGGAGAAGACATGGAGCAAGAGCAGAGAAGCGCAGAGGCAAAAATAGATTAATGAAAAAAACATAAAGAAACAAGCATTAAAAATGCAACAGGTCTCGTCTTTGTCCAAGTTAGAGCATTTTTTTTTAGCAAATGGTGTTTCTTTTTAGCAGTTTTTATTATTGTGTTAGCAGTTTTCAATGTACATAATATGCAAATTTATGCATGCATTTAGAAGTTTCGTTATTTAGATATGCAAATGTATTGTATGTGTATATTTGTGCATATACATGTTGGTCTATATATGTATATAATAGCATAGTGTGCATACATATACAGATCTATACATATATAAAAGCATATTTTAGTGATATTGGGATGGATATATGTATATATAGTGATATCTTTAATAAAATTGCTTCAACTTTCACAAATGCGAGACCTGTTGCATTTGTAATGTTTGTTATTTAGTGTATACATATATGTATATATGTGCATATACATGTGGAAAGATATATGCATAAATATATATTGACATATGTATACATATATATCTATATATATATGCATATATATGTGAAAAGATATATGCATATATATATTGACATATGTAAACATATATATCTTTATATATATGTATGCATGTATATAGGTAAGCGTGTAGGCCTCCTTTTGTTCGAGTCTCTTGGTTGGGAACAGTCAGGAACCTCACACCTGATGCAAATGCAGCAGGGAAAACAAAGGCTCACACTTTGTTAGAACTTCACACATACTTAAGAAAGGCAGCTTGTGGACAATGACCCAAGCCAATGAAAAATATGGGCAGAGAGTGGGCGGAGCTTCATGTCCATACCCGAATACAGCATGCCTCGCAGAGCAGCGCATGTACTGCCCAGGCTCGACCTAAAAACAACATTTGATGCCCAAATGCCTCAGCTAAGAAGCTTATAGGAGCAATTGGCTCTCCACATGCTTACAATTGACAGTACCGATTATAAACTTTAAAGAGAGGTTTATCTTGCACAGAGACACCACATAAGAAATTATCCATCACTAATCTCCTCAGCAAGCAACATTACTGTCATCCCGCCAAAACCAACTTGAAAAGGAGAAGCCAACAAGAGGAGATCACTTCACTTCCCATCATTCATCTGCACAGGAAGTGACATCACTTCCTGCCTTCTCCTTACTTCAGTCAACTCCCCTGGGCACCCCAGCAAAGCGCGGACTCACACAAAAGCACTGACTGTTTTTTCCAGAAACCCCTGTGCGTCACCCAGCCCCGCATACCATCAACCCCCACACTGAGATACAGATAAGCCAGACACTCGCATAGCATTGGCGCTACACATACACAACCTTGTACACGCCCCACTAACTACTGCACACACCTCTTTAACTACAGAACACACATTCCAACTCCTGCTCATTAACGCTCACTCAGCATACTCCATGCACCAGACGTCGCAGATCGCATCAGCTATGACAAGCTTGACACCCTCCTCATCACAAAAACATGGCACACACCCACATCATCACACATCCTAGGAACCATCTCCACACAGGCTACAGCAGCTATCATGTGGACTGTGCACAAA
Organism: Triturus cristatus; assembly: GCF_964204655.1. Classification (NCBI taxonomy): domain Eukaryota; kingdom Metazoa; phylum Chordata; class Amphibia; order Caudata; family Salamandridae; genus Triturus; species Triturus cristatus. The sequence goes on along the minus strand of NC_140590.1, from coordinate 720,912,711 downwards.
AGAAGGGAGGAGGCCTCGCTATGATCCGTAAATCATCCTGGTCCTGCACCTTATGCAAGTAACACTCAATGCCAAAGCCTCCTTGGGCGTATAAGATCATAAATGATGAATTCTCGGGTGGTCTCACCACCTCATCTTTCAGACACACCCACACCACCCTCCTGGGTAACTTCACCTTCCCAGAAAAATCAAAGCTCAAAAACACAAGAGACACCCTCACCTACCTCATCGACACAGTCAACACGATACAACACATCACTCAACCAACACGCTTCAAACGCCACAACTATGACCTCGTCTTCTCAACAGCTCCGCAGTGTAACGCAAACCACACATGCTCCGGACCAGACCACCTCACCATCTCTATCTCCCTTCTCAGCATCTATCAACAACAGACTGCCTGGTCTGCAGTGGTTTGTACATCCTGGTGCAAGAGAGCGCCTCATGGCAGCAGAGTTCAGTCGCACAGGCACCTGGGGGGATGTAGCCTAACATTCAAAGCGTCCGACTTCGGAGCGGAGGATCGGGTATGTTCGAGTCTCGGCAATGACTCTAAACATCCTGTGATTCTGGCCAAATCACCTATTCCCCCCCTGCCAAGCAAAGATGAATGTGTCCTCGTGTAACACAACTTGTGCTCATGTAAAGCGCTCCGATACCCTCGGGTCAAGGTCGCGCTATAGAAAACTGCAAATGTAGCACCAAGAAGCAGGAGCAGACAGCGCTTGTCCTGCCAGCCTCATAGATGTGCGCTCTGTCCAGTGTGAGGGAGAGAGGGGGGGGCACACAGCTCATGTGCCCCTACAGCTCTCACTCAGTTGTGCGCCCTTAAAATCACAAACATATCAAGCACTGACAAACCCAACAGGCGGGGCTTTCGTTGCTTCTCTTTGTGTAATGCAAGCAGATGCCACAAAATCAAATCAAATGCAGGTGTCTAAACTTGGCTGCCGCACGTTTGCAAGAAATATGTTTACATTATAAAACATTCACTGAGGCGGCTGCTTTACTAGTGGGGTTACATTTACGAGGGTAACACAAGCTTGGTACGCTTCACAGAGACCAGTCTCTGACCCTGCTGAACAGGTCATTGTACCCCACAGCTCCGTACCGCTCATTACCATTCACAGACGCAGGTTACCCTTCCAATCTCTGGAACCCCCGTCTTCACCGTGCACATCCTCCCACATAGCTAGGTCCTGAAGAAACGCCACTGACCCTCCCGGGCTAATTAGGCGTGAAACATGTCAACCTTTTTATAAGTCACACTAGCACCTTGCGCTCAATAGTGACTCCTTGACCTACCGGTCTTTTTAATTTGCCAGGGGCCCCATAACATTAAAGTAGCGCTTTTTGGACACCCCTAGGCATTTTTATTCACACACTTTGCACGCACGCAATCACCTACCTTTTGGATCCATCACCATTTTTTAAGCCCACACACTCGCACTCACCTATCGGCTTTTCTCTTTAAAAGACCTCCGATAAAGAAACCCTTCGGGGGACCGCCGGGCATTGCAGCGCCGGCCCGACGAGGAACAACAACAAGCCCAATGATGAAGCAAGACATCCTTCGGGGTGTGTGAGGGCCAACAAGAGGCTACATTGAGTCCTCCCCTTCGGGATTGGATCCTTGACACTGGGGATAGTTCTCTCTGCCTCTTTTCACCTCCCCTCTACCTCCCCTCCCCCTCTACACTCTTTCTCTCTCCTTCGCTTTTTTGTTGAGCAGGTGATCATTAATGTTGTTTCACCGCCAACATGGAACAATGTCCTCATTGATTTAACGGTCATTGGTGGAGCACGGACATTGGACCACAACCAGCTCCTGGTCCCCCTCTCCCTTTTTTGATTCAGAGAATAAATCAACACCAAACTCTCCGATCACAAGCGCTCTGATCACAGGGACCTCTGACGCGTCACTCATGGGACTTACTACAACAGTTTTAAAACAAGCGCTCGCCATGACATAGACTTTTGGCTTTTTCGCCCGTCCCACTTGGACGGCCTCGCCTGCTTTCCTTCTGAAGTAAAAGGTTTCTTATCTTTATGGGGCCATGTGTTTGGCCCCATAAAGATAAGAAACCTTTTACTTCAGAAGGAAAGCAGGCGAGGCCGTCCAAATGGGACGGCTCAAAAAGCCGAAGGAAAACGTCACAACAAGCTCTTTTCCAATGGCTGGCCACCGTTTAGCATAAACGGTGATGCTAGCCAATGGAAAAGAGGGGCGGGGCTTAAAGCCCCTTACAGAATATACCTAAAAACATTAAATCTCATCAGCGAGACTGCGCATGTGCGCAGCCCACGCTAGCCGAGACCTAAGAAGGATTGAGGGTGACAAACAGAAGAGGGAATGAGAAAGGAACTTGACAAACAACTGATAGCACGGCTGAGAGTTGAGGGGGTAACGGGTACAGAGAAGGTGAGAGACATTGGAGCAGGTGAGAAGTGATCGCTGTATAGGGGGATGAGAAAGGGTAGTGGAAAGAACTTGAGATAATGAAGAAGAGACGAAAGAAAAATTCACCAATAAATAAATCAAGAAAGAAAAGCATAAAAAGATGGAGAGGCAGAAATAAACATAGAAAGCAACTGGAAGAAATGAAGAGGATATTAGAGAGGTAGGACAAGGGAGGGAGAGAGAGAAACAGAAAGGGAAAGAGCGAACAAGACTACGTAAGGACGAACGTATGGAGTTCCCTGTCACAGCTGTCCCACCCTGCAGCTTTTTACCTGTGTCTGTCTCTTTGGTATCTTCAAGTTCCCCCGCCCTGACTTGGGAGCGCCAGCTACGTCCGCCCCTTGGGACTCCCCCTCTCCCTCCCTCCAGTAAAAGAGTCTTTCAGCTGCGACCAGTGGGTCCGCAGATCTCATGGTATGAAGCACAGCTCTAAGTGGTCGCACCGGCCTTAGAAAATCCCCAAAAACAAAATAAGTCCTCAATTCCAATCTGAAATGTGGGCCTGTGAATATACCGTATCCTGGTGGCAACGGAACGCATAATCATTGGTTGTATGTCAAGGAAGGTCCCTGGGCACCAGGGGACCCTCGAAAAATGTTGACTAGTAATTCTCTAAAAAATGTCCTCGCAATTTTTTTCATGTTCTTGTATCTAACAGGTATGTTCACATTCAGTGGTAGAGCACAACTCACTGAGCTGCTCAGGAGCCATATTAACTGAGACTTATATTGGGTACGCACTGCTTGCCTCTGGGCATCTGCCCTTTAACAGGGCATATAAATACAGTATTGACCCAAAAGACGTGCACCCCTTCCAATGTGCTGATAAGAGCAACTGCAGGGACTCGATGTTAAGCTCCACCGGATAGTAAAGTGCTGTGCTTGTTGTCATCTCAGCAGCTCTAGGCGCTAGGCATCCCAGGGTCTCAAGGCTGAACTTCTAATGATGTTTTAAAGAAGTACTTCTTATCAATGCCGTAGTCACTGATATTTACTGAGTGTGATAAACATAACTATTGTCTTATATTCTACATGAATCCAAGGCCTCTAACTTAGGAAGACTTAACAAACCTTTCCATGGCCCTGAAAGAGCGTGATGTAGGGTCAGTGTCTGGAGTCTTATCCCAGCCACACTCAAGTTTTTCACAGGTCTTTAAAAGACCATTTGCTTGCCTTTTGTGAACTGGTTAACAAGGCTTTGTTTTTTATTTTAACTGGCACCAGTACCCCCTGGGTCCACACTCTGCCTAATCTTTACACTTATATTTTATTTTTACTGCCACAGAGGAAAAATGCATTTAGTCAAAAGTAATCTCACGAGTAGGGATGCCACCTTTCCTCAAGAAAAATACCGCCCATTTGTTGTGCAAAGGTCGCGCCTTAACACTAAATAGGGTTGTAAATAAAATCGTATGTATTCATTTGTAACATGACTTTTCTGTCTTTGTTTACTTTAATTATTAGTCATGCATCTTTAATGCAGCCCTGGAACACATTTAAAAGTGTTTTCTATTTAATTTGTGCTTTGCAGTATGCACAGATAAGTGTTAAGAATACAGGCTTTAGGTGATTTTGCTAATTTTTGTACTGGGTGGGACATCAAAATATTGGTGGGGCTGGTATAAATCCGATCAGCTGGCAACCCTAATCAGGAGACAGAAAGTTTGTTGCAGGATCAGCACTTTAGTTATTTCCTTCACCATCCATCCCTGATGGATGCCATAATAGCAAAAGTTTAGCTTATATCTAAAACCCTATGACAGCCCTCAATACAATGCTGAGTTATTCCAGGTGTCTAGGAATACAGCCTGCACTCAGACAACTCACTCGTGATTCTCACTGCTCACCCTTCACTTTCATGCTCACCCTGCACTGATTACACTACACTCACACTGCTCACTATGCACTCACGCAATTTACCCTTTTCCTAGCCAGCACTCACACGAGCACACAGCTCACCCTGCACGCACTTTACACTACACTCACTTGTCAATTTCACCACTCACCCTACACTCGCAGCAATAACGCTGTGACCCTGCAATCACACCGTTCATCCTCTTCTTACCCTGTGCCCACGCGAGCACACCACTCACCCTGCACTCACAGCAACCACACTGTACTCATGCCCCTCGCCATGAACTCACGCTGTTTTCTCTCCATTTATCCTGCGGTCACATAAGCACACTGCTCACCCTGCACTCACAGTGATCACACTGCATTCACACTACTCACCATGCATTCACGCTTTTCACCCTGCACTTACACATGCACACTACTCACAATGCACTCATGTGACACTTCACTCACCTGTAAATCTCACTACTCTCTTCTCAGTCTCACTCAAACAGGCACATCTCTCGCCGTGCATTCGTGCCTCTCACTCTGCATTTTCACCAGTGGCGGCTCCTCGAGGGAGTGCTGCAGAGAGGTGGGGCGGGGGAGGAGCAGGGTGGGGGTAGTAAACTCCGGAATTGGGCTGAACAAAGTTGAGTAAAGCAGTGGTCGAAGTGGGGGAAAAAAAAGTAGGGGAACTGTGGGCGGAGAATCAGAGTGCGGGAATAACCTGAGGATTGGATCAGTGGGCGGAGTTAGAAGAGTGGCCAGGATTGGCAAAACATCCCAATCTTTAGTATTTGTTTGGCATTTCACTGACCATTTACAGCTTATTACGTTATGTAATTCAACCAATGGATACACATGATTATTTAACGATTAATATGAGTTATTGACATTAAAATAAATTCACAAAGTGGGATATGTTTGTAATCACAGAATGTCTCAAATATGCTTAAAAGTGGAAGAGCAAGCCATTTGTTTCTGAGCCATGGATTTTCTGTTGTCAGCAATATACACAGAGACAATCAATTTTACGTGTGTAAATCACTGTATGGGAAATGTTACATCAGACAAAGGACTACAAGGTGTAGGAGTCACATGACAACCATATTAGTAGGCAGTATAGTTTAATAGTGATTGATCTGGAGAATCACAAACTCAGAATTTAAAACTTAATACCATGATTGGAGGTTCCCTTTAATAATCATTATTGATTTCTATCCAAATGAACACTTTTTGCAACATTAGGATAATCAAAGGCTTTGGGGAAAAAAACATAAAGCTCTAGTTTATACCTTGCAGTTTGTATGCAGCTCTAAGATGAAAGCTAATAGCTCACTGTTCTTTGTTAGGATTTTAACTTATAAACTGCAAGTAGCAAAAGGATCTTACTGTCAAAAGCAGTAACCCACTAACCTATTTACAATATGTGCACTTTGTGATGGGCATGGTACATGTTCTTAGCAGCAGGCACATTAACCATCTGCGCTATCTTTCCATGAGTCAAAACTTCCACTAGACAAAACTCCGATCTCGCTCTAGTAAGACGTTTATTCACCGGAGTTATCATGACATTTTTATTATTGCCGAAAATTGCTGTAGGCCAGGAAGGAGGCAGCAAGTGCTTTTAAAACCATAATATACAATGCCCCCACTCAAAGTCAGCACCCGTTGCGGTCACACTGGTCGCATTACCCTAGTGCCAGCTTTTCTCAGGGGTCCTGTGACCTCACTGTTGCTCTAGGGTCTGCTACTTCTTAGGCCTGCCAGCAAGACTGGAGGTGAACTTCAGTATGGATTGTGGTGGGCAAGCCTTCAAGGTGAACCCACACGCCACTGCTAGGGTTCACCTGCTGGTGTTAAGACACCAGGGCTTTTCCGGATTTGCAGGGTCTTCTAAGGTCTAGCGTGGGAATGTGCTCCCTCAGGAGAGTGGTCTGGGGGACTGCTCATGAAGGCTGAACCTGGTTCCTCAGTTCTAAATTCGGCAGCTCTGCCCCCAGTGCTACATCCGCTCCCTCACTGAACACCATACTGCCCCACTGAGAGAAATTCACATTGCCTTCAACTACAATCCAATTTGACCTGCTATAAACAACTGGATGCGACTCAATTCAAATTAAGCACTGGCAAGAGCAATATGCTCCCTAAAGGAAAAAGTAACAACATCCTGGAAAAAGCAAACATTCATTGGGAATGAAAGATTAAATAAAGCTTGTGAAATGTAAGCAGGAACAACATGGTGAACTTAACGCTTTTACACTCACTATTCAGAAATCAGTGAGTGCTTCTGCCTGAAAACTACAGGGCCCAGAAAGGACCCATTTCAATGTCCACTGCTTATATGCTTACAAAACGTAAGCAGTATGGTCTAAAAAGACCACATTTGTGAACACAAAGCCGCCGTACACATTTTGTTTTCCAATCCACCCATCAAGCAGGTATCACAGTACCTCCAGGCTTGGCGCACTTCCCCACCGGGGGAAAACAGCGCTTCACTGGCAAACTGAGTAAAGTGACGCTAATGTTTTTGGGGTTTGAATAAAACTGATCTGGGCACTTTAAGAACATTCCGTCTTGCTTTATTTATTGATCTTTCATATTTTGAACCTTTTATTTCCGTGGCTGCACTTTGGAATAGAAAAATGTCAAAACGGCATTTCCAGCAAAAGTGTTTTTCTTTTTTGCATCCATTTCACAGGGGAACAAATGAACGACAGGAAGAAAGAGAGGGTGAGAACCATTTCTTGAGTCACGGTTTTCGGTAAGTGAGGAGGAGTTAGACAGACACAGAGGGAATGAGTAAGAAAGAGAGGGGGGCAGCTGCCAACGGCAGAGCAGAAGCGGACACCTTCCTTGTCTTGTCTGGGCAGGAAGCAAGAGACGGAGACCTTTTCCTTCTCTGCTCCCCGCCCATCCCCAAACAGCCACTAATGCCAGCCTTCTCTGCAGTGCTTGGATATTTCTTACGTCCAGTGACACATATTCCAAATAAAAAAGTAGGGGCACGGAATCTATAGAATTAAAGAAGTAGGGGCACGCCGTGCCCTGCCGTTCCCGCCCACTTCGACCACTGGAGTAAAGAAATAAATGAAAGAAACTAGTTACATTGAGCGCGCTGCAACGGCAACGTGCAATGTAATTCGTTTTATTTATTTATTTACTCAACTTCGTTCAGCCCAATTCCGGAGTTTACTACCCCCACCCTGCCCATCCCACGCCCCGCAGCACTCCCTCGAGGAGCCGACACTGACTTTCACCTGCACCCAAACTCATGTAACATCACTCCTCTCACCCCACTCTCACAGTGTCTCTCACAGGCTGGAAGGCTTAGGATCCCCCCCTCACCTGCCCCCAGTAGCGGTCCGTGGAGGGAGTTCCGTGGGGCAGTGAGGCGGGGCGGGGGAGGGGCAGGGTGGGGGAATGTAAACACCGGAATATGGATGAACGGAGGTAAGTACACATTTAAATAAATAAAACGAATTTCGTTGCGCGCGCTGCATCGCATTTTGCGATGCAGCGCACGCAAAGGAATTCCTTTTATTTATTTAAATGTGTACTTACCTCCCCCGCCCACCGCCGCACGGAAGTCCCTCCACGGACCGCTACTGCCTGCCCCCTCCCTTCCCCCCCGAAGTTCCCCCCTAGTTGAGCCCCTGGCCCCTCACAATCCTGTGCTTCGGTACAACTTGCCCGAGAAATCACAATTCCAAACACTGAAACTGACCAGTCCTACCCACCTGCCCCAGGACTTGGAGAACATGTCTGAAAGGGAGGGAGAGGGTGAGGGAGTGACAGAGAGAGGAGTCAGAGAGAGGTGGACAGAGAAAAAGATAGGATCGGAGAACTCAGAGTTGGGGACACAGAGAGGGAGGGAGAAAGAGGAGTGATCCGCGAGAAAAAATGAGAAGAGAGAGAGCAACACATAGACTGAGAGAAAGAAAAATGCATGAGAGGGCAGAGAAAGATGCGATAAGAAATACGGAAAGAGAGGACTGAGAGGGGAAAAAGCGAGAGAGCGAGAGGCACAGAGAGAAGAAAGAGAGTGAGGAAAAGGGGCGAGTCAGCCGAGAGAGAGGCGGGAGTAAAATGGGGGAGCGGAGGGCGGTGAGGAGCGGAGCAGCGGCAGGCAGTGCGGCCGGGAGGCTCAGCCCAGTGAGTGCCGACGCATGGCACAAACAGCGCGAGATCCGAGCCATGCATTATTAACGATGAATGCCGGATTATGCTAATACCGTGTTGTGCTAATATTTGGCGCGCTTGTTACTGCGGGGATATTACAAATGAACGGTAGAAGAAACGGCGAGAGACGCCGATTTATAAAGGTCTCCAAACACAAACCGGTCGCACCAAGTCTCACTCTCGCGTTATGAAACAGAACGCACGCGAGGCTGGTGCTTCCTCCCTTCCCCTGACGCCGGCTCTCACTCCTCTATGAGAAGCTGTAATGCAGTCCTTACAGCAAGTGTGAAGCAGCTGGAGTCCCTGACGGCTGCAGCACTTAGCCTTATGCCAGCCCTGAACGACCTTGGATCTTTATCCTTGCACGTGCACTGTGCAGCCTGGGGCCTAATGCACTTGCATTGAAGTCCATGTGACCCACTTATAGACACCAACTCTACCCAGCCAGGGGACACCTTTCCAGCATCTGCACTGGACCATCTGGACAGCTGCAATGCTGTGCAATTATGTACTCTGTCTTAATCCACAGCACTGGGGTTAAACCTGTCAGCATTCCAGATTAATGGTTTTTGGCATATGCAAAAAACAGTACAGCATATGTTGTGAATATTTTACCACAACGTTGATACAAAGTGTACTTTGCCTTTATGTTAACTGACAGCTAAAGCAAAATTTGTTTATGAAAGTTGTTTGGCTTTTGCCTGAAACGTGACTTTTTTTTTTAAGTTGGGGAGAGTGGCGTAGCACCAGTAGTGGCTGCTACAGACCGGGAGTGGTGAGGCAAGGGCGGGGGGACGCTGTGGGAATTAAATGGAAAAAAAACACTTAAGTCAGACGGCCGGTGCCTCTTCTCTGTCCTCTTCTTCCTGTCTTCGCCGTCAGCAGGAAGCCCCCGGGCTCCCAGGTTCCCCACAGCCAATCACAATGCTGCAATGCAGCATTGTGATTGGTCTGAGCGGCGTGGTCCGGGGCTCAGACGGGAACTGTGAGGCTTTGCATGTTCCTCACCAGGCTGTTGGGGAATATGCAAAGTGGGCAGGACTGTAAGTCATGCGCACTTAAGAAGGGCAAACCACTTCTTTCTCTGATCAGGCCAGACCCACCCACCCCGCCCGAGAGCCACTGACTTCAATAGGAAAAATAAAATGATAATTATGATATGTTATTATCATTTTATTTTTCCCATTGAAGTCAGTGGGCCAACGCTCCTCCGCCTTAGCGGAGGAGCCGCCACTGCGTAGCACAGACCACTGACACAGGTTTTGTGTGAAAAAGACTGCTTTTATTGAAACAGGTGCATAGATCCCCTGGGCATTCCGCCTCACAAAACTAAAACCACACGATACAAAGATGGTCTTCTAGGTTAAACTACCCTCCACCCCTCAATGTCTCTCCCCCACAAAACTTAATCCAGCAAGTCTCTATCTCCTCCTGCTGGTCTACTGCAATTATGGCACTTACATTCCCATACAGCTTTTACTACATCTATTTACCTCTAACTAAATTAACTTCCTAATTAAACCTTTAACTTCCTGTCTCATCCAGGTGTGAGCTTGTCCACCCGTTTCCTCTCAGCCTGGATTGCAGCTGTCAACAAAAATAAAATTAGCTAAACCCATGCAAACTTTTCGGCCAATCACCTTTGCACCTACTTCAAAGTGACAACAAAGTGACAACAAATACATACTTTTCTCCTCCCTGCGCCCCTGTTCAAACCTAAAGCACGCCCTAAAATGCGTAAACCGCTACCATAGAAAACCAACAAACTGCTAAGGAAAGAAGAGGGTGGGAAAAAACTACGGGGCCGATTCACAGAATTAACTTAAGACAAAATCCTAAACTTACTACTTTTGGTATTCACAGAAGTTAGGATTTTGTCTTAAGTTTGTCTTAAGACAAACTTAAGACAGATTTAAGACAGACTTAAGACAGACTTAAGACAAACTTAAGACAAATTTAAGATTGACTTAAGACAGACTTAAGACAAACTTAAGACAGACTTAAGACAGACTTAAGACAAACTTAAGACAAAATCCTAACTTAAGTCTGTCTTAAGTTGAAGTAATAGTGTTCGTATTAACTGTGTCAGTCGGCCAAGTTATGGCATGGGCAAGATGTGTAGCCAGATTTTTGCCCCGTTGGTACAAGAAGAGGGGGGATTCCTTAAAGGAGTCCAACTGTCTGAGTACAGACCAGTTCCGTTTGAAAATTTTGGAGACCTTGTTACTACATGGACTACATTTTGAGACAAATGGGATCCGCGTCATGCTTTGTTTGGGTTGTGGTGTGAGAAGTACTTCACGTGGACAATACCAAGCTCTTTTGCGTGCTCGGGTCAGGAGGCATTTGGGGTACCCTCTGTCTGTTAGTTTTTGTAGTAGGACATCTGACTCAAAGAAATAGTTTTTCCGCCACTTACAATTCCTAAGAATCCGTAGGAATTGTCCATAAGGAAGTCCATCACGGAGAGCACGAGGATGGTAACTCGAGTATTGAAGAAGAGTTTTTCGTTCCGTGGGTTTTCGGTAAAGACGTGTACCGATAAAGCCCTCCTCGGCATGTATGGTAACATCAAGGAAGGGTAAATCATTGTGTTTTGTCTCACATGTGAAATTAAGATGTTGCTGAGACTGATTAAGCCAGATCATGAACTGGTTGAGGGTGTCTGAAGTACCTCTCCAAAAGACCAGGATGTCGTCAATATAACGACGCCAGAGAGAAATACAATCAAAGAATGGATTATTACAGGTGAGAATATGGGTTTTCTCCAAGTTGTAGACGTAGAGAATCGCAAAATTTGGGGCAAAACAAGCACCCATCGAGACACCTTTAATTTGTAAGTAAAAGAAATCTCGGTATAGAAAGTAGTTGTTCTCCAGCGCAATTTGGAGTAAATCCATTACAAAATCCGTGGGAATCAAATGGGGATGTGGTATGGGGTCAAGAAGGTCTCTGATAACTTGAAGTCTCTCGGAATGGGGAATGTTTGTATAAAGAGATTCGACGTCTAAGCCTGCCATGATTTCGGTATTGTTGTCAAATGGTCTATTCTCAATTGTTACAATGAGATCCATAGTGTCTTTTATGTAGGTATCAGTTGTAGGGACAAACTCCTTGATAATGGCATCGATATACTTTCCTAATGGTTCTAAAATAGAACCACAGCCTGACACAATTGGACGGCCTGGCGGATTGAGAGGATTCTTGTGAATTTTAGGGAGTATATAGATGACAGGTGTCTGAGGGAATTTATTGTTAAGGAAGTTAAACTCTTTAGAAGATATAATGTTAAGAGCTTTTGCCCGCCCAGTCAATATTAATATTTTGTCTCTAAGGGCAGGTAAAGGATCCTTAGTCAATTGCAAATAGTGGTTTTGGTTAGAAAGTTGTCGTCTTACTTCAAGGTCATATGTGTGATTATCCATGACCACTATTCCGCCGCCCTTATCTGCTGGTTTAATGGTTAATTCAGGGTTATTAGCAAGATTATTGAGAGCTTGATTTTCAGATAAAGGTATGTTGTTTGGGACATATTCAAAACGAGTCCCTAGGTCAGCCACTTCTTGTAAAACTAGATGTTCAAAGGCTAGAATTTCGGCAGGCATGGAAGCGGAAGGGGGATTGAAATTGGAGGGGGGATGAAAGCATGGGAGAGGAAAATAGGGATCACAAGGTTTGTCAGAAAAGAAATGTTTTAGTCTTATACGGCGAAAGAACGTAAGTAAATTTGATTGTAAGTCAAGAAAATTTGTACGTTCTATTGGTACAAAACTGAGGCCTCGACTAAGTATCTGAGTCTCGTCATTGGTGAGGATGTGATTGGAAAGGTTGAAAATGGGTATGGTCAACGGGTCAGGTGGATTGCAATTACTAGTAGGAATGGGTTGAATCGTTGAGGGGGTCCCCATTGGTAATACCTGTTGCGGGTTTGTCTCTCGCCTGAGTATTGATGTTTGTACTGGCGATTGTTCCGTGGTCGTGATTGAGCTTGGCCGCGTCCGCGGCTTGGACCTAAAAAAACAGGTGGTAAAAAAAAAAAAAAAAAATCCGATTGGCCACACTCTGCTCGTCCTACCAGCGTGTTACTCCAAAGCATTGTGGTCCATGAAGTAGCGTCGGCGGGTACGCCTATGCCAAAAGTTTAAAATGAAAATGAGTGTCGCGTTAGCCATCCCTGGGCACGTGTTTCGAGGTAGTTGCCTCTCGTCAGCAGGGAGTAGGTATGTGTGTGGGGTTGCTGCATAGGCTGCCCAAAAATATTCTCAGGTAAAGTACCACTCAAGGCGCGCAGGTGCGTAGCCAAGGGCTCATCAGCCCCACCGGCTCAAGGGAGCCTGAATATAAACAAAAATCCGATTGGCCGCACTCTGCTCGTCCTACCAGCGTGTTACCCCAAAGCATTGTGGTCCATGAAGTAGCGTCGGCGGGTACGCCTATGCCAAAAGTTTAAAATGAAAATGAGTGTCGCGTTAGCCATCCCTGGGCACGTGTTTCGAGGTAGTTGCCTCTCGTCAGCAGGGAGTAGGTATGTGTGTGGGGTTGCTGCATAGGCTGCCCAAAAATATTCTCAGGTAAAGTACCACTCAAGGCGCGCAGGTGCGTAGCCAAGGGCTCATCAGCCCCACCGGCTCAAGGGAGCCTGAATATAAACAAAAATCCGATTGGCCGCACTCTGCTCGTCCTACCAGCGTGTTACCCCAAACCATTGTGGTCCATGAAGTAGCGTCAGCGGGTACGCCTATGCCAAAAGTTTAAAATGAAAATGAGTGTCGCGTTAGCCATCCCTGGACACGTGTTTCGAGGTAGTTGCCTCTCGTCAGCAGGGAGTAGGTATGTGTGTGGGGTTGCTGCATAGGCTGCCCAAACATATTCTCAGGTAAAGTACCACTCAAGGCGCGCCGGTGCGTAGCCAAGGGCACGTCAGTCCCACCGGCTCAAGGGAGCCTGAATATAAACAAAAATCCGATTGGCCGCACTCTGCTCGTCCTACCAGCGTGTTACCCCAAACCATTGTGGTCCATGAAGTAGCGTCGGCGGGTACGCCTATGCCAAAAGTTTAAAATGAAAATGAGTGTCGCGTTAGCCATCCCTGGGCACGTGTTTCGAGGTAATTGCCTCTCGTCAGCAGGGAGTAGGTATGTGTGTGGGGTTGCTGCATAGGCTGCCCAAAAATATTCTCAGGTAAAGTACCACTCAAGGCGCGCAGGTGCGTAGCCAAGGGCTCATCAGCCCCACCGGCTCAAGGGAGCCTGAATATAAACAAAAATCCGATTGGCCGCACTCTGCTCGTCCTACCAGCGTGTTACTCCAAAGCATTGTGGTCCATGAAGTAGCGTCGGCGGGTACGCCTATGCCAAAAGTTTAAAATGAAAATGAGTGTCGCGTTAGCCATCCCTGGGCACGTGTTTCGAGGTAGTTGCCTCTCGTCAGCAGGGAGTAGGTATGTGTGTGGGGTTGCTGCATAGGCTGCCCAAAAATATTCTCAGGTAAAGTACCACTCAAGGCGCGCAGGTGCGTAGCCAAGGGCTCATCAGCCCCACCGGCTCAAGGGAGCCTGAATATAAACAAAAATCCGATTGGCCGCACTCTGCTCGTCCTACCAGCGTGTTACCCCAAAGCATTGTGGTCCATGAAGTAGCGTCGGCGGGTACGCCTATGCCAAAAGTTTAAAATGAAAATGAGTGTCGCGTTAGCCATCCCTGGGCACGTGTTTCGAGGTAGTTGCCTCTCGTCAGCAGGGAGTAGGTATGTGTGTGGGGTTGCTGCATAGGCTGCCCAAAAATATTCTCAGGTAAAGTACCACTCAAGGCGCGCAGGTGCGTAGCCAAGGGCTCATCAGCCCCACCGGCTCAAGGGAGCCTGAATATAAACAAAAATCCGATTGGCCGCACTCTGCTCGTCCTACCAGCGTGTTACCCCAAACCATTGTGGTCCATGAAGTAGCGTCAGCGGGTACGCCTATGCCAAAAGTTTAAAATGAAAATGAGTGTCGCGTTAGCCATCCCTGGACACGTGTTTCGAGGTAGTTGCCTCTCGTCAGCAGGGAGTAGGTATGTGTGTGGGGTTGCTGCATAGGCTGCCCAAACATATTCTCAGGTAAAGTACCACTCAAGGCGCGCCGGTGCGTAGCCAAGGGCACGTCAGTCCCACCGGCTCAAGGGAGCCTGAATATAAACAAAAATCCGATTGGCCGCACTCTGCTCGTCCTACCAGCGTGTTACCCCAAACCATTGTGGTCCATGAAGTAGCGTCGGCGGGTACGCCTATGCCAAAAGTTTAAAATGAAAATGAGTGTCGCGTTAGCCATCCCTGGGCACGTGTTTCGAGGTAGTTGCCTCTCGTCAGCAGGGAGTAGGTATGTGTGTGGGGTTGCTGCATAGGCTGCCCAAAAATATTCTCAGGTAAAGTACCACTCAAGGCGCGCAGGTGCGTAGCCAAGGGCTCATCAGCCCCACCGGCTCAAGGGAGCCTGAATATAAACAAAAATCCGATTGGCCGCACTCTGCTCGTCCTACCAGCGTGTTACCCCAAACCATTGTGGTCCATGAAGTAGCGTCAGCGGGTACGCCTATGCCAAAAGTTTAAAATGAAAATGAGTGTCGCGTTAGCCATCCCTGGACACGTGTTTCGAGGTAGTTGCCTCTCGTCAGCAGGGAGTAGGTATGTGTGTGGGGTTGCTGCATAGGCTGCCCAAACATATTCTCAGGTAAAGTACCACTCAAGGCGCGCAGGTGCGTAGCCAAGGGCACGTCAGTCCCACCGGCTCAAGGGAGCCTGAATATAAACAAAAATCCGATTGGCCGCACTCTGCTCGTCCTACCAGCGTGTTACCCCAAACCATTGTGGTCCATGAAGTAGCGTCGGCGGGTACGCCTATGCCAAAAGTTTAAAATGAAAATGAGTGTCGCGTTAGCCATCCCTGGGCACGTGTTTCGAGGTAATTGCCTCTCGTCAGCAGGGAGTAGGTATGTGTGTGGGGTTGCTGCATAGGCTGCCCAAAAATATTCTCAGGTAAAGTACCACTCAAGGCGCGCAGGTGCGTAGCCAAGGGCTCATCAGCCCCACCGGCTCAAGGGAGCCTGAATATAAACAAAAATCCGATTGGCCGCACTCTGCTCGTCCTACCAGCGTGTTACCCCAAACCATTGTGGTCCATGAAGTAGCGTCGGCGGGTACACCTATGCCAAAAGTTTAAAATGAAAATGAGTGTCGCGTTAGCCATCCCTGGACACGTGTTTCGAGGTAGTTGCCTCTCGTCAGCAGGGAGTAGGTATGTGTGTGGGGTTGCTGCATAGGGTGTCCAAACATATTCTCAGGTAAAGTACCACTCAAGGCGCGCAGGTGCGTAGCCAAGGGCTCGTCAGCCCCACCGGCTCAAGGGAGCCTGAATATAAACAAAAATCCGATTGGCCGCACTCTGCTCGTCCTACCAGCGTGTTACCCCAAACCATTGTGGTCCATGAAGTAGCGTCGGCGGGTACGCCTATGCCAAAAGTTTAAAATGAAAATGAGTGTCGCGTTAGCCATCCCTGGGCACGTGTTTCGAGGTAGTTGCCTCTCGTCAGCAGGGAGTAGGTATGTGTGTGGGGTTGCTGCATAGGCTGCCCAAAAATATTCTCAGGTAAAGTACCACTCAAGGCGCGCAGGTGCGTAGCCAAGGGCTCGTCAGCCCCACCGGCTCAAGGGAGCCTGAATATAAACAAAAATCCGATTGGCCGCACTCTGCTCGTCCTACCAGCGTGTTACCCCAAAGCATTGTGGTCCATGAAGTAGCGTCGGCGGGTACGCCTATGCCAAAAGTTTAAAATGAAAAAGAGTGTCGCGTTAGCCATCCCTGGACACGAGTTTCGAGGTAGTTGCCTCTCGTCAGCAGGGAGTAGCTATGTGTGTGGGGTTGCTGCATAGGCTGCCCAAAAATATTCTCAGTTAAAATACCACTCAAGGCGCGCAGGTGCGTAGCCAAGGGCTCGTCAGCCCCACTGGCTCAAGGGAGCCTGAATATAAACAAAAATCCGATTGGCCGCACTCTGCTCGTCCTACCAGCGTGTTACCCCAAAGCATTGTGGTCCATGAAGTAGTGTCGGCGGGTACGCCTATGCCAAAAGTTTAAAATGAAAATGAGTGTCGCGTTAGCCATCCCTGGACACGTGTTTCGAGGTAGTTGCCTTTCGTCAGCACGGAGTAGGTATGTGTGTGGGGTTGCTGCATAGGCTGCCCAAAAATATTCTCAGGTAAAGTACCACTCAAGGCGCGCAGGTGCGTAGCGAAGGGCTCATCAGCCCCACCGGCTCAAGGGAGCCTGAATATAAACAAAAATCAGATTGGCCGCACTCTGCTCGTCCTACCAGCGTGTTACCCCAAACCATTGTGGTCCATGAAGTAGCGTCGGCGGGTACGCCTATGCCAAAAGTTTAAAATGAAAATGAGTGTCGCGTTAGCCATCCCTGGACACGTGTTTCGAGGTAGTTGCCTCTCGTCAGCAGGGAGTAGGTATGTGTGTGGGGTTGCTGCGTAGGCTGCCCAAAAATATTCTCAGGTAAAGTACCACTCAAGGCACGCAGGTGCGTAGCCAAGGGCTCGTAAGCCCCACCGGCTCAAGGGAGCCTGAATATAAACAAAAATCCGATTGGCCGCACTCTGCTCGTCCTACCAGCGTGTTACCCCAAAGCATTGTGGTCCATGAAGTAGCGTCGGCGGGTACGCCTATGCCAAAAGTTTAAAATGAAAATGAGTGTCGCGTTAGCCATCCCTGGACACGTGTTTCGAGGTAGTTGCCTCTCGTCAGCAGGGAGTAGGTATGTGTGTGGGGTTGCTGCGTAGGCTGCCCAAAAATATTCTCAGGTAAAGTACCACTCAAGGCGCGCAGGTGCGTAGCCAAGGGCTCGTCAGCCCCACCGGCTCAAGGGAGCCTGAATATAAACAAAAATCCGATTGGCCGCACTCTGCTCGTCCTACCAGCGTGTTACCCCAAAGCATTGTGGTCCATGAAGTAGCGTCGGCGGGTACGCCTATGCCAAAAGTTTAAAATGAAAATGAGTGTCGCTTTAGCCATCCCTGGACACGTGTTTCGAGGTAGTTGCCTCTCATCAGCAGGGAGTAGGTATGTGTGTGGGGATGCTGCTTAGGCTGCCCAAAAATATTCTCAGGTAAAGTACCACTCAAGGCGCGCAGGTGCGTAGCCAAGGGCTCGTCAGCGCCACCGGCTCAAGGGAGCCTGAATATAAACAAAAATCCGATTGGCCGCACTCTGCTCGTCCTACCAGAGTGTTACCCCAAAGCATTGCGGTCCATGAAGTAGCGTCGGCGGGTTCGCCTATGCCAAAAGTTTAAAATGAAAATGAGTGTCGCGTTAGCCATCCTTGGACAAGTGTTTCGAGGTAGTTGCCTCTCGTCAGCAGGGAGTAGGTATGTGTGTGGGGTTGCTGCGTAGGCTGCCCAAAAATATTCTCAGGTAAAGTACCACTCAAGGCGCGCAGGTGCGTAGCCAAGAGCTCGTCAGCCCCACCGGCTCAAGGGAGCCTGAATATAAAGAAAAATCCGATTGGCCGCACTCTGCGTGTCCTACCAGCGTGTTACCCCAAAGCATTGTGGTCCATGAAGTAGCGTCGGCGGGTACACCTATGCCAAAAGTTTAAAATGAAAATGAGTGTCGCGTTAGCCATCCCTGGGCACGTGTTTCGAGGTAGTTGCCTCTCGTCAGCAGGGAGTAGGTATGTGTGTGGGGTTGCTGCGTAGGCTGCCCAAAAATATTCTCTGGTAAAGTACCACTCAAGGCGCGCAGGTGCTTAGCCAAGGGCTCGTCAGCCCCACCGGCTCAAGGGAGCCTGAATATAAACAAAAATCCGATTGGCCGCACTCTGCTCGTCCTACCAGCGTGTTATTCCAAAGCATTGTGGTCCATGAAGTAGCGTCGGCGGGTACGCCTATGCCAAAAGTTTAAAATGAAAATGAGTGTCACGTTCGCCATCCCTGGACACGTTTTTCGAGGTAGTTGCCTCTCGTCAGCAGGGAGTAGGTATGTGTGTGGGGTTGCTGCGTAGGCTGCCCAAAAATATTCTCAGGTAAAGTACCACTCAAGGCGCGCAGGTGCGTAGCCAAGGGCTTGTCAGCCCCACCGGCTCAAGGGAGCCTGAATATAAACAAAAATCCGATTGGCCGCACTCTGCTCGTCCTACCAGCGTGTTACCCCAAAGCATTGTGGTCCATGAAGTAGCGTCGGCGGGTACGCCTATGCCAAAAGTTTAAAATGAAAATGAGTGTCGCGTTAGCCATCCCTGGGCACGTGTTTCGAGGTAGTTGCCTCTCGTCAGCAGGGAGTAGGTATGTGTGTGGGGTTGCTGCGTAGGCTGCCCAAAAATATTCTCTGGTAAAGTACCACTCAAGGCGCGCAGGTGCGTAGCCAAGGGCTCGTCAGCCCCACCGCCTCAAGGGAGCCTGAATATAAAGAAAAATCCGATTGGCCGCACTCTGCTCGTCCTACCAGCGTGTTACCCCAAAGCATTGTGGTCCATGAAGTAGCGTCGGCGGGTACACCTATGCCAAAAGTTTAAAATGAAAATGAGTGTCGCGTTAGCCATCCCTGGACACGTGTTTCGAGGTAGTTGCCTCTCGTCAGCAGGGAGTAGGTATGTGTGTGGGGTTGCTGCGTAGGCTGCCCAAAAATATTCTCAGGTAAAGTACCAATCAAGGCGCGCAGGTGCGTAGCCAAGGGCTCGTCAGTCCCACCGGCTCAAGGGAGCCTGAATATAAACAAAAATCCGATTGGCCGCACTCTGCTCGTCCTACCAGCGTGTTACTCCAAAGCATTGTGGTCCATGAAGTAGCGTCGGCGGGTACGCCTATGCCAAAAGTTTAAAATGAAAATGAGTGTCGCGTTAGCCATCCCTGGACACGTGTTTCGAGGTAGTTGCCTCTCGTCAGCAGGGAGTAGGTATGTGTGTGGGGTTGCTGCGTAGGCTGCCCAAAAATATTCTCAGGTAAAGTACCACTCAAGGCGCGCAGGTGCGTAGCCAAGGGCTCGTCAGCCCCACCGGCTCAAGGGAGCCTGAATATAAACAAAAATCCGATTGGCCGCACTCTGCTCGTCCTACCAGCGTGTTACCCCAAAGCATTGTGGTCCATGAAGTAGCGTCGGCGGGTACGCCTATGCCAAAAGTTTAAAATGAAAATGAGTGTCGCGTTAGCCATCCCTGGACACGTGTTTCGAGGTAGTTGCCTCTCGTCAGCAGGGAGTAGGTATGTGTGTGGGGTTGCTGCGTAGGCTGCCCAAAAATATTCTCAGGTAAAGTACTACTCAAGGCGCGCAGGTGCGTAGCCAAGGGCTCGTCAGCCCCACCGGCTCAAGGGAGCCTGAATATAAACAAAAATCCAATTGGCCGCACTCTGCTCGTCCTACCAGCGTGTTACCCCAAAGCATTGTGGTCCATGAAGTAGCGTCGGCGGGTACGCCTATGCCAAAAGTTTAAAATGAAAATGAGTGTCGCGTTAGCCATCCCTGGACAAGTGTTTCGAGGTAGTTGCCTCTTGTCAGCAGGGAGTAGGTATGTGTGTGGGGTTGCTGCGTACGCGCCCAAAAATATTCTCAGGTAAAGTACCACTCAAGGCGCGCAGGTGCGTAGCCAAGGGCTCGTCAGCCCCACCGGCTCAAGGGAGCCTGAATATAAACAAAAATCCAATTGGCCGCACTCTGCTCGTCCTACCAGCGTGTTACCCCAAAGCATTGTGGTCCATGAAGTAGCGTCGGCGGGTACGCCTATGCCAAAAGTTTAAAATGAAAATGAGTGTCGCGTTAGCCATCCCTGGACAAGTGTTTCGAGGTAGTTGCCTCTTGTCAGCAGGGAGTAGGTATGTGTGTGGGGTTGCTGCGTACGCGCCCAAACATATTCTCAGGTAAAGTACCACTCAAGGCGCGCAGGTGCGTAGCGAAGGGCTCGTCAGCCCCACCGGCTCAAGGGAGCCTGAATATAAACAAAAATCCAATTGGCCGCACTCTGCTCGTCCTACCAGCGTGTTACCCCAAAGCATTGTGGTCCATGAAGTAGCGCGGCGGGTACGCCTATGCCAAAATTTTAAAATGAAAATGAGTGTCGCGTTAGCCATCCCTGGACACGTGTGGATTGTGGCAGCTTTCTCAGCAAACCCCAGAAGAATTTCGTTTTATCTCTACTGAAGAAGGATGAAATCCAGAAACACATGTGTCTAGAGATTAACAGCACTAACCTGCACCAACTTTGGTGAGACACTCTGCAATATTTCAAGTAAGCATTTAAATTGAACTGCATGTACCAGGATGCAAATGGGCGAACTGTGCTGGGAGGTAGCAGTGTGCTCTCATCCCCCTTCTGTTTCAAAAAGGCTCCCTTGAGCCACTGGGCTGACGAGCTCATGGGAGGCACCTGTGCGCCAGGGAGAGGTACAGAGACCTGAGAGGATTGTGGCAGCTTTCTCAGCAAACCCCAGAAGAATTTCGTTTTATCTCTACTGAAGAAGGATGAAATCCAGAAACACATGTGTCTAGAGATTAACAGCACTAACCTGCACCAACTTTGGTGAGACACTCTGCAATATTTCAAGTAAGCATTTATATTGAACTGCATGTACCAGGATGCAAAGGGGCGAACTGTGCTGGGAGGTAGCAGTGTGCTCCCATCCCCCTTCTGTTTCAAAAAGGCTCCATTGAGCCACTGGGCTGACGAGCTCATGGGAGGCACCTGTG
This sequence comes from Triturus cristatus, assembly GCF_964204655.1. NCBI lineage: Eukaryota > Metazoa > Chordata > Amphibia > Caudata > Salamandridae > Triturus > Triturus cristatus. Next base: position 720,891,518 of record NC_140590.1, on the reverse strand, counting down.
CGCCAGGGAGAGGTACAGAGACCTGAGAGGATTGTGGCAGCTTTCTCAGCAAACCCCAGAAGAATTTCGTTTTATCTCTACTGAAGAAGGATGAAATCCAGAAACACATGTGTCTAGAGATTAACAGCACTAACCTGCACCAACTTTGGTGAGACACTCTGCAATATTTCAAGTAAGCATTTAAATTGAACTGCATGTACCAGGATGCAAAGGGGCGAACTGTGCTGGGAGGTAGCAGTGTGCTCCCATCCCCCAGGTGGTAAAAGAGGTTGGGGTCTGTGGACAGGTCCACTGGAGTTGGGTGTGACAGCCCCATCTGAGTCTTCCAAAGAAGTGTTGGAGGACTCAGAGAAGGTAACGCGTTGATTATTACGCAACCTGCCCCAAGTGCGTGTTCTGAGTGGAGTGTACGGAGTGTTGTAAAATTGCTCACGAAGGTAAGGGTAGGTATTATCAACACTGTAAAATTTAATATCCTTCTGGATTTTGGTGACTTTCTTGTTTAGCTCAAAGGTGTTAAAGGTCGAGATGGTGGCACTGATTTTCTCAAGAAGGTTTTTGGCCTCTGTGCAAGTAGTGTCGGTTAAAATCAATTTCTCTAATTCAGCAATTTCCTCGAGTTCCAGTCGACTGTGTTCTATTGCGGTATCAATGCCCAACACCATCCAGTGGTGTGAGCAAGTGGTTGCAAGATGGCTGAAACTCAAACGGAATTTAGGGTCCTGGGTGAAGATTGCTGGGATATTTCTGATTTGTAGGCCAAGTGGTATTACGCCTGATTTTAAGTATTCCGTAAGCATACGGGCATGTAGATCAGTTCTAATTTGTTTCTTTCTCAATTTTTCAAGTTTATCCAATAGTAATCGGGAAGAATTTGGAGTAGAGACAGAGGAAGTGGAAAGGGGGGGCCCTGAAAGAAGGGAAGGGCCACCAATTAGCCGTTGAATGTAGTCCTCAGAGTAAGAGAGAGTCTCCCATGACATTTTAATAGACAGACAAAGGACTAAAAGAGAGACCAAATAAATTGGAAAAGCTAGTGGATCACAAGGTGACCTACTCTCGCAGCTGGAAAGCTGCTCACAATCTTATAATAAACAACAGGAGCTTAAACCCGTAAACCTCGTTGAGACAGGGGTAGTGAAGTAAAGAACAACAAATAGTCTCAACTGGTGTCATTCAATTTAGACAAATAAAATGCATGTGTAAGACATTTCAATTGAGATAAGGAAGACTCTGAGAAGGAAAATTTAGACAAAAAAGTATATTGTATTATATTAAATAAATACAAAGGAACGCACAAACACTTAATTGAGTAGGATGATGGAACAGTTGTATCAGCACTGTACGCAAAAGTCCATATTACAAAAGGACAACCCGAACTTGTACTTGGTGCTTAAGGTGTACGTGACACAGAAACGGCGACGCAAGTGACAAGGTGAGAACAGCAAGGGACGGCGCAAGGTGAAGTAACAGTGAATAGTTGAAAAATAAACAGGTTCTGAATTCAATTAGTTACAATAAAAATGATTGCACATTCATTTTAAGGAACCATAAGGCCATCAATTAAGCTGAAATGTCGACGGCGTTTCGATCCGGTTGAATTGGGATCGTCATCAGGACTGGGTTGCAATATTCAAGCAGTGCTGTACAAGGAAAATTAAAGGAGTGTAAGAGAGGAGGAAGGACAAAGTTAAAAAAAAAAGAAAAAAGAAGAAAGAGGAAAAGGAACTAGTCAACGTACCAGCGCCCGGGTATTGGAATCAATTGGGAGAAAACAAAACCAAACCAGGCATAATATTGAGGTCAGGGTATAGGTCCGTCACTAATTATACAGTTAAATTACACAAGGACAAAGGGAGGGGAAAATGTGGGGAGGAAAAAAGGGGGGGGAAGGGGAGGGAGGGAGAGGGGGGTGAGATGGGAGGTGGGTGAATGGAAGGTGAAAATTAGGGGGAGGAGGACGAATTATCTAATGAGAGTGAGGTACGCAAAGACACTCACAGGGACAGAGGGGCCAGGAAAGGCGAGAACGAATCAGCGTAATTACCTGGAAGTGGGGAGTTGTAATCAGGTTACAGCAGAGGACAGAGCGGGATGATGGAAGAATTCTACATAAACAGGGAAAACAAAATTACAAAGGGGAAAGGAATTAGTTAACAGGCTCAGGAAGAGTAAAGTCACCTGAGTGGCAGGGAAAAGCGAGTTTAATATTTACACGAAACTCACAATCAGGAGTCAACATATACCTGAAGGCACCGAGGGAAAGAATTGTTATCTCGAGGGAAAGCCAAGACGTAATGGTAGCAGGAATCTGGGGGAAGGACACAAGAGAAACATCAAGTAACCGAGGTCACGGTGTGTGAATGATCGGAGGGAAAGAAGGGTAAGGTCGGAAGACAATAAAGGATAGAATACCTAATGCATAGAACGTCAGGGGTGGGCTAACTCCATCACCGGCGGTCCAGCGGTATAGAAACCAACGTCAGGAATAAATCAGCAATATCAAGGATTGAGTTAATGATAAATGGGGCGAGTAAAGCGCCAAGGGCCCGACAATCTGAAAGAGAAATCCCAGTGTAAGGAGGGAAGTTGGCAAAAACCGGGAATGACCAGGCATCAGGTTACGGGCAGAATTGCCTAATGGATAGAATGTCGGGAGAAGGGCGTCTCAGTTGCCGCAGGACCAGCGTCGTGTATCACTGGACGAGACTGTTGCAGGAAGTCAACAGGAAAGGGGGGGGGCGTGACTGCACGTAAATACGTCCAAGTGAGAGGTCAGTGAGTAAACATAGACAACAGACCACAACGTGGGAGCAGTGAAACGGAAAGGAGAGGAAAAAGAAAAAGGATTAAATTGTCAAACATATTTAATTAAATTGAGGCGAAAGTACTAACTAAATTAATAAAAATATATCACAAAAGTGGCAATAATTATTTTAGCAAGCATTATTTTAGCAAGCAGCTCTGTAGTAACATAATCGCGGATAGAATATGCAGTAGCAATCAGAGAGGCAGGAAGATATATATAAAGTCATCTCTGGTAATTGTGTAACAGGAGCATACACTTTCCACAAAGGGGCAAGTAATGAGCCGATTTTCTCATGGGGCCCGAGTTGAAATAGAAATAAAATTAGAGAGAAAAGGACCAAAGAGTAACAAGGTCAGTAGATTAGAGTCATATTTGAGGTCAAAACCCGTAATCTAACAGGCAAAGTTTAAGCCTGGTCAGAAGGATCAAAGTAGTATGGTGCTGTTCCACTCATCAATGGTATTTAGCCCTGAATTGACAGAATTGCAAAACGTCATCCATTTGGACTCACTTTTATTGAGCAATAGTTTCATATTGCCACCTCGTAGTGGTAGTGTTGGCTGTTCAATCACTTGCCAGGCAATATCTGTTGGATTGTGGTCTCTTTCCAGATAATGACTAACCAAGGGAGCAGTAAGTACTTTACAATGTATTCGACTTTTGTGTTGAATGATCCGTTGTTTTACCATTTGAATAGTTTGTCCGATATATGTCCGCCGCATATTTATATGGCCACGTAAAGCCACTCTATGTGGCTTTTCATGGCCTTATAAATATGTGCCCCTTTCATGCAGAAAACTGCGTGAAAGGGGCATTCCATGGATGTTGCTGTGGGTGTTCCCATGCAACGCCCGAGGAACCTGACACATTCCCAGATTTACAGGCATCATAAAGCTGGGAATGCATCAGAACCCCCCCAGGGGTCGCGTAAGAGAGGCGCAACGAAGAGAGAAAAAAATTTCTCCACGTGCTTTCATTTTTCTATGTGTGTTCCATTCTGCAGCACACATAAAATAAGTAAAGCGCCTGAATGGATTGATTTTGTGCAGTAAGTGTCCCTTTCTGCTCCAAATCAATCATCTCCGCAATGCTGGCACCCTTGCACCATGGTGCGAAGGTGCCTGCGTTGGCGCACAGCAGCTCATTGTGCACCGGCACAGGGGAACAGGACAGGAATGCACCTTATCATATAGATACAGCACGTTCCTGCCCTTTCCTTTTGCCGTAGGGCAGTGCAGCAGGGAGGCCTGTCCTACAGCTAAAGCCCATAAATAAGGCCATGAGACACACATTTCTAAGATGCGTTTCCTGTCTGAGTGACACACAACGGAAACAGTCTTAGTGCACTATGCTTAGTGTAGTCATTGTCTGTCTCTCCAAGTGACCAACAGGGCCCGAGCGCTGGGCACAGTCCCTTGTGTGGTAGTCAATAATAGTTCACCCACCATTTGCTTTTGAAGGAGTACCCTACTGAACCCCTGAACTGTCAGATGCTAGTTGGGGGGGTTAGGTGGAGGTGATGGTGGCGACGATAGGGTCATCCATCCCCCCTGTCCTCTTCCCTCAAGAAATGACAGACACAGACAAAGCTTCCCACCAGAGCACTCTCTCTGGAATGTCCCAGGCTCAGGGCCGGACTGGCCGTAGCGGACACCGGGCAATCCCCCGGTGCGCCGCACGGGTGGGGGCTGGTTTGGGCCCCTGGGGGCCGATTTTGTTACAGGGCCGTTCTTGCAGCATAACTGCAAAATCGGCCCTGTAACAAAATCAGCCGAAAACCGGCCCTGGCAAAGAGCTCAGCCGCAACCCCAACCCCCCGTGGGGGGGAGGGGGGCGGTCCGAGCATTTTGCCAGGGCCGGTTTTGGTTCCCAGTCCGGCCCTGCCCAGGCTTAGTGGCATAGCAATCACAAAGCGTTCTGGGGGCTGGACAAGCCTTCCCTGCATGGCAAATATCCCTTCCCTTATCTCAGGCTGACCAGGTGGAGCCCCGGAATATTCCTCTGTATCCTGAGTGAGACAACAAGCCAAACTCTGAATATTTTTTTGAATTTGGCAGTCGGCTGCTGGTCCAATGACATTTACTTCTAGTGAGTTCCAAGATGCAGCCTTCTTGATGGGACAGAATATTGAGGATAGAATCTCGAAATAAAATATTGACAAGAAAGTAAATCTAGATTTTTCTATCCCTAACTCCACAAATATGTACCTACGCGGTTTGAGCGTGGGAGCGTTGCCCAACAGGCCAGAGCTGAAAAATAAAGTAGTAATAAAGTTGACTTTTTACCATTTTATTTTTCAGCAACCGACCCATCCTGAACTGAGTAACAGGACAGGGCGGGCCAGTGCTGCTAAGTGGCAGTAGGGAGCTGTGCGCTTTAGGGACGGCCAGCCAGACATGCACATTTTGAAGTTCTCTAACCCAGCTGTCTTAGACAACCAGGTTAGAGAAAGCGCAGGCCTTCAGTGCTCTTAGGAGCACTGAAAGAGCCTGCTCTATCCAATTCTGGTGCTGCTCTCATGCTGTGAGAGCAGTGCCAGGATTGGTTAGTGCAGTTTCCTGGTCTCGTTGGAGCCTGCCTGGAAGGGGGACAACTGGTGGAGAAGGACCTTGCGTTGCGCCTCAAGGTAAGTGTTTTTTTGTGCCCCCCTCTCGCCCACCACCCTCAGTACATGGCAGCCACCACTGACGGTATATATATCTTCAAGGTGAATAGATGTCGAAATAGGAACAGTAGTTTGCGCAAATAAATGCCATACTTAACAAATTCCTATGGGGTGGGGGTGCAGTCAGAGTAGCGCTGCAAATCTGCGTGCATTCTATATACTGCAGCAGAATAGCCGCAGCAGATGTGTACTCATATTATGCAGCCTCCCATCTCTTGATCATCAATGACTGGTGATATAACTCACCTACAGATCCTGCGTTTGCTCTAGAACACACTGCTATGGAAAGGATTCCCCTCCTTAGATTACTATATAGTGCACAGAAGCTTGATTTCCTGCCTCACGATAGCAGAACAACAATTTGGCTGTGGCGATATACGGTCCAGCGGATGGGATGGTACCGGCACTTAACGCAGACTGCGCCATTGTGGCATGGTACATACTTACGCCAGGTGACGACATGGCAGGGGTTCCATCAATGGGATCAGATAGGCATCTCCACACTCAACCACGACTCTTCATAAGACAAGGCAGGCATGACAAGCCGATATCCCACAATTATCCAATGGCAACTGGGCTGAGGCTATAGCTAGTCCCAGAGGCGCTGTGGTGTCCTCTAGATACCGACTCATTCAATTTAAATATGTTATTCTCATTACATCCCCCCACTGTTTACGTTGCAACAGGGAAGAGGGTTCCTTCTTTCACACTGTATGGAGCTGCATTGCACTCCAATCCTTCTGGAGTAGAGTTCTGATTTACCTCAAGGAGGTGTTGTCCTGGGACATCCCACCCGACCCTAGATTTTTCCTCCTTCATAGCACAGATAAATTAGGAGGGAATCACTACAAGCAGCACCTACTCTTCCTTGCTCTCACAATCGCTAAACGCGATATCACTCAGTCATGGAAGGGAACATCCCCACCGACAATAGGGAAATGGAGAAAAGGGCTAGATGATTGTATGGGGGCCGAAATTGCTGTCTTCCAAGCGAGGGGTTGCCCTGAAAAAAAATAGGAACATTTGGTCTTGATGGGCTACATACAGGGACATAGCTTTTCCTCCCTTCCTTCACAAACCCCCTAAACATTAGTTTTCACGCGCAACTAGCGGTCCCGTTATACGCCATAGTATACTCTCGTCCAGGCCATGTGAACATCTTTAAATACGCTTGCCGGGGTGGGTGGGGTGGTAATGCATGCGTAAAGTTTTGGTTTCCATTTCTGTTTTATATGCCGAATGTATCTAATAATTTGTCTCTCCTTGGTAAATTGTCAGTATCCTGTTTTAAAATGGTATATATCGGGCGATTGCCCATGTGGTATGGTGAAAAATTCAATAAAATATGTTTAAAAAAAAAAAGAAATAGGAACAGTAAATCTATACTTCCCTGTATGCACTCAATTTTCTACTTTTTGTCCCTCGATATTCTGACCTCGATATTAATATGCCACGATATTGTTGGTGTCGATATTCAGTTGCACAGTCAGAATCCAGAGATTGTGCTGAATCCACGTGTAAAACCCTATGGAGCCTGTCCACAAACCCCACAGTAAGGGCTGCTTGTTGTAGCCTTTCAATATGCAGAGCTGGATGCAGCCAGTTAGTTCTAATTGTTACTCTTTGCAATTATAATCCTGACTGTACCTTTCACCTTAACTGTGGTTGCAGTACTTGTGTTGTTCTGTGTCTGTCTCAATCTTATATGAGCCAGGAACTGCTGAGCTTTGGAATCCCCACTTTTATTACAGACACATCCTCAAGCATCCTAGTAAGAAGGCAACCCATGCAGCCTCATTTATACTCCTGCCTGTCCCTGCGGGGTCAAGGCGCTGGGAACAGCAGGGACTGAGTGCTGGTGCTCCTCACATGGCCTTGACTCTTACTTATGGGCACATTACAAGTTATGCGTAAATGGGCCCCGTATTTATCTCCCCTGGAGTCACCGATGCCGGAGGCTGCTTTCAGCAGCTGGAAGGTCCCTGTGCAGATCCATACATCCTGTGATTCCAGTGGGACCTGTAACTCCTGTTACCAGCCCCATCGAAATTAGAGGAGCACTGGGAATTAGGCCCGTGGTCTCCTTTCTAAGCAAAAGCCTGTAAGGAAAATGGATTACAGTGGCTCTGCTTCATTTACGTGTAATCGTACCCATGTTACGTGCAGTAATCGTACCTATGTTACGCGCGGTAATTGTACCCATGTTTCGCGCAGCAATCGTTCCCATGTTACGCACAGTAATCGTACCCATGTTACGCACAGTAATCGTACCAATGTTACGTGCAGTAATCGTACCCATGTTACGTGTAGGGATCGTACCCATGTTTCGCGCAGTAATCGTACCCATGTTACGCGGAGTAAGGGAACCTCTGTCTCTGGCAGATGAAACCTAACCCAGGGACTGGCTATCCAGCCCATTAGTCATCGCTCTTGTCAAGAACCTAGATTAGCACCAGGGTTCACTGCTCTTGCCTTGCCTCCATGTAGGTCCCACATGAAGCCCTCACGCTGCTCGTGTTCTCTGTGGAAGCAGCAGTGACTAACTGCCCAGCTAACATAGCGCCTCACTGTCCGGTTCTGAGATGCTCCAGGACAGAAGGCCATAGGATGTGACGCAAGATGCTGCTTGGCTTCGAGCTCACAGTTTTCAACTAATTCCCTCTGTGTCAATCAAACAGACATTCAAACACCCAGTGCAACCACGTGTCCACCTCAGGAGTACTCTTGCAACATGCTTACACACAGTCACAGCAAAGAGCATATGTTCAAAACACTTCTAGAAACTTCCTTGTGGCAGCCAATGTAAATATAATTTTAGAGTTTGCAAGGCATTATAATCAGAACCCCTAAGCATGTCTCTAAATACTTAAATAATCATATATTAACACTCTGGACACGTGCCTGCTGAAATTGTGGGACTAAGCTACTGCAAATGTTGTGAAGCTTTGTAAGTGACTTTGAAAAGTTCATAAAGTTATGCCATTTAATATTGTGGGAATTTCGTTCTCAAAAGCATGAGTTTGCATTTTCACATTTCTTTAGTAGCATAAATCACTGCAAGAGAAGTACGTTGCAAACATATTGCTTCTATCAATTTCTTAATCTGAAAGGATATAAGTGGAAAGTCGTAGCTTATTTTTGTAACCAAATTTACGCAAAATATTGTTTGACAGAAAATAAAATTTGTAAAAATCCCATTTAATGCAGCTTTAGTCATACATGTAAGACAACGTGGAATTTCTTGGCGTACATATTGCTGGGAATAATTGCAGCATGCTGCTCCTGAACTATCAATTGCAGTTGAGTGCTGGACCTGGTCTCGCTTCCCGAAATCCTTTGCTCCTTTGTATGTATGCCTTTTGGAGGTAGACAATATATTGTTTGCTTTTTGTTGGATGGTCCAACTTACGTTTTTTTATTTGTCATTTCGGGAGTGTCAGCATACTCATAGAAGCAACAATTGTGAATTTAATAGTTGTAGGGAGAGGAGCTGGCTGACCTGGTTTGTGTCCTGGTGCACACCTAAAATGGTGGAGTTGTGGGTGGGTCCACAGAGGTTTGTTTTCTCTTGGGCACACCCTTCATGTCTTTACTTTTTGTTTCTTGCCTCTGTGCGAGTGTCAGGTCTTTTCCATCCACGACCATCTCTCTTACAGAATCTGAAGTAGACTAAGGGAACCTCCATGAGAAAATAGGCCTCAATATAATTTAAATGTATATCTATATATATCTATATCTATATATATATATATATATTCACTGAAAAAACCATAGGTTTCACACACGTTATAGTTAGCTGGACATTTCTCTCGTAAAAAACCATTGAAATTCCCCCGTTATAGTTAGTTCAGCTAACTATAACTCGCGCACCCGCAATCCACTGCTGATGACGTCACATATTACATCACTCATGACATGGTCAGTGACATCACTGATGACATCACTGATGACATCTCAAATGACATCACTGATGACATCACTGATGTCATCATCCATTGAGTATGTGTTTCTGAACAATTTTAATATGTTTAATATATATAGGGAAAGGCCTGTTGAAGAATGAGTGGGTGTACAAGTGTGTAAATGTATGATTTTCTTTGGTGCGTAACGGACTCTATAAGTGAGTCATTAAATGTATCTTACTGCAGACTAGTGACTAAACTGTGTGAATGTCTGTATGTTTCTGTCTGTTGGTGTATAAGTGGCTGCATGGTTTTGTGAATAGCTATATGAGTGTCTATATGGGTTATCGATTGGTTGTCTGAGTATCTGTATGGGTGCCTGAGTGTTAGTGTGGGTAGGCTGTGTGTGACTCTGTGCATAGATGTGTGAGTGGGTGATTCTATGGGTGCATGGTTTTAAGAGTGCATCTGTGATGGACTGTATGGTTGAGCGAGTGTATGTATGGGTGTGTTAGGGATTGAATGTATATCTCAGTGGTACATTTGTGACTAACTACATATGTGAAAGGCAGTATATATGTGTGTAAGAGTATATAAGTGGCTAGATGTGAGAATGTGTGATTGTGACAGTGACTGTATGGATGAGTGTGTGCTTTTGTCAATGATTCTAATAGAGCATAAAAATGTGATACTATTTTTGTGAGCAAGGGAACTTGAGTGTGTATAACTGCATAGGTGAGTAAATGGCAGTGTGATTATTTGTATGAATGACTAGGTGTGAGAGTACCTCTATGGATGATTGGTAGTGTGTGAGTGTCTATATAGGTGTGTGTATAAATTCATATGATACTTTTTTATGGAGTGACTGTAACTATGAGTGACTTTACAGGTGAGTGTGTGGAGGTGTATGAAGACCTAAAAGTTAATATGTGGGTATGCAGTTATTGGTATTGCATTATTTATGGATATGAGAATGGAACTCTGTAATTTTGAGTTGGTATATCAAAGGTTTTATAAGGGTTTGAGAAGATGTGGTAATTTATCACATTGATGACGTCATTAGTGATGTCATCAGTGATGTCATTTGAGATGTCATCAGTGATGTCATGAGTGATGTCACTGACCATGTCATGAGTGATGTAATATGTGACGTCATCAGCAGTGGATTGCGGGTGCGCGAGTTATAGTTAGCTGAACTAACTATAACGGGGGAATTTCAATGGTTTTTTACGAGAGAAATGTCCAGCTAACTATAACGTGTGTGAAACCTATGGTTTTTTCAGTGAATTTGCAAGGTTTTTTAAAAGCTAATTTCTAAATATAACGTGTGTGAAACCTATGTTTTTTTCTGTGTTTTTGCATGTTTTTTTGAATTCTAATTCCTAACTATAATGTGTGTGAAACCTATGTTTTTTTCATTGAATTTGTTTGTTTTTTTACATCATTTTTTTTCTTTTTCTTTTTTCTTTTAAACACTATTCTACCTATGTATATATTCATGGTTTTAATGCATTCTTCAATATAGAAAGATTCACCTTTTTTAAATAAATGTTTAGATATAGTTGTATAACATAGTTAATATCTTCAACAAACCTTTATCTTTTTTTTATTTATTTATTTTTCAAATTTTTTTACCGTGCGCGTACGGTAAGCTTACCGTAAGCGCACGCTTCGCTTTATGTACGGTGAGTGTACGTAATATTTATACTCCGTGTGCGCATGCTTACGCAATTTGCGTACGCGTCCGTACTTCCTACGCGACGCGTAAGCGCATGCTTCATACGCGCACGTGCGCGCGCACGTTACGCGGAAGTGTACGAGCGTGCCTGTAACGCGCATGCATGCGTGCGCGTGTCTTTCGTACGCGCATGCGTACTTTTACCGTACGCGCTCGGTAAGCTTAACGTGCGCGTACGGTTGGTCATGTGATCAAGAAACAACACTTTTGATTGGTTTAAACTACTTTCAGTTCCAGAATCTTCCTACACCACACGCATTCCCCTTATTACTGCTTGTGATTCCCTAGGAGAAGGAGCTGAATTGTCTTTGGGATACAATGGCAGAGCAGCAGACCTCTTCTGAGAGTGAGCAGGGCAGCAGCATCATCAGACAGAGAAGGAGGAAACAAAAGAATTCTTTTATTTGGGAGTATTTTACATTTCCTGAGGGGCAGAAAAAGGTAAATGCTCCTTTAGTTACCTGCTCACTTTGTGAGCGTGTGTTATCTAGAGGTAATCCTAGGAAGAAGTATTCCTTTGGTAATCACACTATGTTGAGACACCTTAGGGATGTTCATCCAAGGACTTTTGCTCGACATACTGAAGCAAACCCTTCAGTAAGTCACCCGAGCACATCCGCAGAAGCTCAGCCGAGTACATCTTCGGCAGCTCAGCCGAGCACTTCCTCTGCGGTGGGAGCATCACCCTCTTCTGCTCCTCTGGAAACGAACCCTCGATTTCAGAGGGTACAAATGAGGTGCACCAGATGTTATGGTCTAATTGTTCATGGGGAGACCAGTATTTCCCTAATAAACAATAAGATAGACCAGCACATCTGTGGTCCTTGTTAATATTCCCATTCTTTCTTTCCTCTATCCCTGTATTAACACAACGGCTCTTTTAAGAGCCAACCTTACCTCACAACTTTTTTAAAAAAATGTTAATTAATTTTTTTAATTATTTTTTTTTACCGTACGCGTACGGTACGCGCATTTTTTTTTTTTTTTTAAACACAAATTCTTTTTAAAACCCTACAAGGTCCTTGAGGGAGTACAACGGAAATGAGAAAAGCAGATAGAGGAGAAGTGAAAAAAAGGGAGCATGAAACTAAATGTGTGATAAATACAGAAATGTCACACTTACCTGACCAACAAAATAACTTATTTATTAATAAAGCCATCATATTTATAAAAAAAAGCTGACCCTTTCCTACAAATGCCATTCTTACAGAACCGGACCAACACAAATAAAATCTCTGACAACAATTCCTGTGTGCACACAGACTCATGGTTTGATTTTAGACACAAAACAGTATTCCTCAGTGATACCAGTACACCTTAACTTATGATGAAAACATACTCCATAATATTTTACAAGTTCAAGACAGTTAAATATCTCCCAAACCACAAAATGTAAAACATAACTTTTAAAGAAGAATAACAATTCTAATATTTATATCAAAAATCACCACATACATCCCCTCTCAAACTCATATCTCAGCTTTAAAATTAGTTAGTTGAGAATGAAATGTGGCACTCAAACAGCAGATTATCAGAGTCAGAATCTCAGAGCTGTACACCTCTCTCCTCCCACCAGAACCAGTAAATGGCAATGTTTCCCTCACTTTTTTCACACATATACATGTTAATTACAAATCTCAGTGCTTCCAACATTTTTTCAAATGAAATCACACATTTCTATTGGTTGAACACTTCAACCCTTTTCCAAATGAACCCTTCCCCCAACTTGACTTCTGCCTGCTACCATAGCAACAGCTCATGGAACACTGGTGTGAGCAGAGAGGTCAGAAGTTCAGCACACAATGGTTCTATTCCAAAGAGCAAGAGTGCTTCACCTGTCAAACCTAACAGCAAATCCAAATTAATCTTCTGTGGGAACACAATTTTCTGAACCAATACAAAACATGCTTCTAAAAATGTACACATACAGCCTAGTTTTAACTGTAAAATGGTTTGAATCAGCCAATTAGTTCTTTTTATTAAAAAAAATATGTATGCCTCCATTTTACAACTGTCTTTCATTTCATATTGCCATTCTACTGAAAGACACGTCCTGAGTGCATCCAGATCTCCTTGAAAGATGTTCACAGTGTGGATTGTAGGTCACAGCTATGTCTTCTGGAGTGAAAAGTATGCAGAAAAAAGAGGTATGGTGAGAGACCTTGCGTTGCCAAATGTAGACATTAAATGGATTGGTCAGAGAGGGTTAAAGTGGCACCAATTAATGCCTTTGGTGAAAACCTTTCTACATCTCCCACAGCATAACCTTATTATTGTGCACTGTGGTGGAAATGACCTAGGCACTTTAACTGGGGTAGGTCTGGAAAGGCTTGTTAAGGACACCTTTGTGCAATTGATGTCGCTTTTTCCTCAATCTGCCTTTGTATATTCTAATATATGCCAAAGGCAAAAGTGGAACTGGTCCAACCAATTTTGTCCACAGATTTACAAAGCAAGAAAGCATGTCAACAAATCTATTTCTGCTTTCCTCAGAGACTATGGTATGGGTTCTATATACCACAACAACTTGCGTTACAACATGCAAGGCATTTATAGAAGAGACGGTGTACATTTCACTGATGAAGGCAACAGAGTCTTCCTCTTGAACTTTAGACTCTGCATCGGTACTTACTTGTAGGTACCACAAAAAAAACACTCAATAAACACAACGGCTCTTTTTAGAGACCCTAATATCTAAACACTTAAATTTGATTTTTACTTCTATTTTTTTTATTATTTTTTTTCTGCCGTGCGCGTACGGTAAGCTTACCGTACGCGCACCCCGCGATGTAAAAAAATATAATGTATTTTTCACACTTTTGAGACCTTCTTGGACCCGCTGACAAACGCTAGGGGGTCTGCAACTCTCTTCGTTGCCCCCTTTTCACGTTCTCCACCTTTGTTTATCAGTGTGAGACACACAAAATGGCGGCCGACACTTCCTGATTTCGACCGATTCGAATGTTTACAGTCATGTAACCACCAATCAGAATTAAGCTCGCGCACGGCAGCGAGCGCGTACGGTAAGCTTACCGTACGCGCTCGGAGCGCGCTTATAGATATATATATTGATTTAAATACTATTTTCTCAGGAAATTCTGAACAGATTTACACCAGACCTGCAAAAGGCACATCCCTGACCTGAGGACTACCTCTCTGCCAAATTTCAAGTAATTCTGTTCAGCCGTTCGGGCTGTAGCTTGGACTAAAGGTCCTATGGAAAAATGCATGGGGAAAACACGTTTTGGGACCCTCCCTTTTTCTCAGCCCCCGCTTGACGAATCCCCCCGAGACTTTCAGGGTAGGAGCGGAGTGGAGCGCCCCACCTATTTTGAAAATTTCGCGAGGATTCGTCAATCGTCGCCAAAGTTATTCAAAATAGAATGTTGCGGATTTCCTATGGAAACACGGTCCTAACTATAACTATCTACTGGCGACCGCCAGTAGATAATATATATATATATATAGATATATATATATCTCTATATATATATGTAGATATATATATGTATGTGTGTGAGTGTGTGTGTGTGTTTGTGTGCAGTGGTGGCTGAAAAAGATATAGAGTGATTGGGCGGGTGGATGTGGTGTGGGGGGACGCGGGTGGAACGCATGGGGGAGCACGAGGCGGGGGTTTAATAATTTTAAAAAAATTAAAAAGACTTACCTGGTGCTGCCGGCCGCCTTACACTCCTCTGCATCCAGTTTCTGGTCCCACAAGACCATGGGATAGCATCATGGACTCCCCATCCAATCCCCACGCTGCTTTCAAGCATGAGAGCAGCGTGGGGATTGGCCTGAGCGGGCTGCATTAACGCTTGCTCAGGCACAGGGAGTCTATGCTGTTTCTCCAACCCAATCTAATACAAAAAAAGGGCAACCCACTAATCCCCTCGGGAGTGGGTATAATCAATAACAAAATACAAACGTCCCTAGAGGAATCATTTAGCTATTATTTCATATTTCAAAACATGCCACATATGTGAACACAATTTATCGCACTCAGGGAATTTCTCAAAGAACAATGTTGTATAAATATTTGTTTTAATCCAATTTTAGAAAAACATTCAATTCATCATGTACGGCAACCAAAGTACTACTGATTTTATCCATATATTTCACAGTAGTAACACAACACCTTTTGCTTTTTGTACATATGGGCGGAAATCCACCATATATCAAACTTAAACAGATCTTTTCATATTGCTTTCATTATGCCTTGAAGAACATAAATACAAACAAAAAGGTGCGATAGCATCGACGTTTCGGTCTCTCTAACGGTCTAGAAGATCCCCGACACCATCTTCAGGACGGTATTGTTGCACAATGAATCTTAAAGATAATCTCCAAATACATAAGCTGTTCGTCTGAATCATCAAATAGGGCTTAGTTTAGAACAAGCGCCGCTTAGTTCTCCACCCGACTTCAAAGACCGATATGCCTGGGCTGGAGAAACCTAAGTGTGCATATCAGTTTGGCTGGTTTAAGACGGCTGGCCAAACTGACATGCGCACTTAAAAGTAATAATAAAATATTGTTTCATTTTTCAACTGCTGGCTCTGAGCCAGTGGTGCGACGCTCCTCCACCATTGCAGAGGAGTGCGTGTGTATGTGTGTGTGTGTGTGTGTGTGTGCATGTGTATGTGTGTGTGTGTGTGTGTGTGTGTGTGTGTATATGTACTGTTGAATAATATGTCACTTCAGAAAATTAACAAAAAGTAACTCTACGTAATATATGTTCACTGTGTTGCAAACAGTATGCACCCTGAGAGGCAAGGTGGTCCACCAGAGTCCTGATGAACCAACTCTGTAGTGTCACATGTGTTTAAACGAGCAGATCACTAAGGAAGAACCCACAAATAAAGAAGAAATGTACTAACATAGGAAGGACTGCCAGCCCAAATGTTAAATTCAGTTGCAAACCTTACCTTCCTGATTCCCCTAAGTGAGACGGATACAATCCTATTTCCGGACAACGTAAATGGATTATATTCACTATGGACCCCTATAGTGTCTCAGCAGTATCATCTGTGACCTTTGAGTTCACACGTGAGTGTTACTGTGTTTGCTTTCGGTGATGGTGCCATGCACAGCACACATAATGACAATGTGTTTTGTGACTGCTATTGAGGAGTAAAAAAAATTTACTATAAACATCTACTTTTCACTTTAGAACTCAAGTAAGAATATGAGTGTAGTTGGAATTAATCAAATAGATTGTAAAACACTACAATGGGTGCATGAAGCCCATGGGGAGTAGGTGAGTACATCATTCATGACTGACAGGGTTTTTTTTAACCTGAAACAATATCACCATTTTTTAAATGGCTGACTGCCATCTTCCATCGAGCGTGATATACGCGCCGCCTGCGCAGGGTGTACTCTTATTTTTCCACTCTAATTACCAAACAAAAATGAGATATTATGACACTGAATGTCATTTTCTTCCGAAATGCTGAAATAGTCAGTTGATTAATTGTCCTTATTCTATTTCAATCAGGCCTAATGTTTTTAATACACCAGATAAAATGGAAATACGTCTATTTGAGAGTTCTTTAAATTCGCTCCATTACCAGTTCATCTGCCCAAATATTATATGCAGCATCCTTTACTAACAACACACACCAGCCCTCAATTGATAGCAGCAGCATCTTGTAATAGGAAATAGACATCAGCAGTCCAATAACGGCATCCTTCCCCTAACAGAGTACACCGCTTCTCTAAGGACAGTTTCCACCATGTCGACAGTAAAAGACGCCTCATTCCTAAAATAACAACATGTATGACTCTGGAAACATTATCCCAGATTTACCAATATTTAAAGCGACGTGGTGCACCAAACAAAGTTGCTGCGTTGTATTGCGTTAAAGGGAGAGAGAAAAATGCACAATATATACGAAGACATGGCCCATTTTTCTCTCTTTCAGGGCTTGAGCACTTATGGTTGCCATGCGCCAAAGCACACACCCTTGTATTATGGCACAAGGGGGTTATGTTCTCTAAAGCATAGAGTTTGACATGAAAGGGAACAGTCCAGTACATAAACTGCCCTTTAACACTTTTTCCACTTCGTATGTGCTGCATATTGCAGCAAAAACAAACACAAAAATTGGCGTGATACCCTCAGAGAAATGCTGTTTGCTCAATCAGCAAGTCAGCAGGTTAGTACCAGAGACCCAATGAGTTCTCTGTGTGCTGCTAGTTGTTTTTACCTAAATTCAAGGCAATTCCAAGAATTGGACGAGGATGGCTCACTCACATAATGTGACATGCTTCATAATTTGCCACCTCATTCCACCCTGGTAAGATGTTACTACCAGGGCGGACTAGACCTCAGAATCTGGCTTTTCTGAGGGAGTTCTTAGATATTTCTTCTCTCCGGACAATGATTTAGGTACAGTTTTATGACTTAAAAAAAATATTAAGTGCTGGGTGGGCTTAGATATCAACAGAGGACATACCTCTCAACTGGTATCATAATTAGTGATAACCAAATCAGCGCAAAGTGCCACATACCTCAACTTTATGTAGGTTTGGAATTTTTGCTAATGCAAATCCAGGATTGCGTTGGATTGTAAATCACATTCCAGAGAAAGTGGCGGAAGCGAGCACCGTCAGCATTAAGGAGGAGGAGGAGCCAGGAGGAGCCAGGACCAGAGGTAGGCATTGGAGTGTTGGAGTGTTGGATGCTGCTGCCATCTTGTGCACTTTTGGATGCCTATACCTCGGTCCTGGTGCAGCTTAGGGGAACTGCTCCACCCCCACCACGCCTCCACCTCCTCTCCCGTAGCCATTTCATCCCCACAATCAAGCGGGCAAACATTATTGATAGGGTGGTAATTACTAAAAACTGCTTGGGTAGAGCCCAGGTCCATGGAAGGGTCTCAACTAGGCGAGGGTGCAGCTTATGGCCTGGAGTTACTCCCCCTCTATCAGCCCGCTATTATCCTTGCATCACCCTGCAACTCATCTTGTGACCATCCAGATCTGAACCGGTGTGGCAGTTTACATGGCAGAAAGCCTTCAGACTCCCAATAACAGCCTTCGCCAGAACCCTAAACCAAAACGAATTCAGTTGTCCGTCATGCGGCACACAAGAGCTTGGTCTGCAAAAAATGCACTCACAGGTGGTCATGCAAATCAAACAATCCAATCAGACAAATCAAAATAATTAAGTCACTCAGAAAGTTTGAATCAACCAGAACTTTCAGAGCCTACCCCATGAACTCCAGCGACTAGCATACCCCATAGCACGGGCCCAGGCCATACCAAATTCCAACTTACAGCGTCGAAGATGATCTGGAGGTTAAATTCTAGCCCCTCCTAATGTCCCATGCACCAAGCTATGCGCTCACTCTGGAACTGTAGCAGACTATACAAATTCTAGATGATTCATCTCAATTGCTGGCAACACACTCATCTGGGAATTGAGTAATGCTCCTTTGAATAATCAAAAACACAGTGGAGCTACTCTTACCTCGCTCTTCACAAGAGACCTTGATGGTCTTGACGGTTTTTCAAGCTCCTACCCCTCACCTATGAGACACCAATCACAGGAGTAAGTAGAATAGGAGAGACTTCTCTGCACCCTCGATGCAACTTACAGGTTATTACAGTTTCAATCAGTTAAGCTAGCTATCCAGGCCACTTTGCTGGAAACATTTGCTCAATATATTACATCAATTGATTCAAGATTTGAACAATTTTTGGTGATGGTAAAAGACCTCCTGAAAGAATAAACTAAATACTCCTCACATGTACACCTTGGTTGCATGTGTGAACCAATTTTGGAAAAACTAACATCTTTACCGTTTCTTCACAGGCGAAATTCCTTAGACACTGCCCAATGGCTATATCACAGCGCAACACCCCAGTAATTCAAGAGAAAGTCCAAGGGCCCAAAGAACAATCGATGATTGAGAATCCGAATGGGAGAAATAATGATCAAAACTCTTCAATCATTACCACAGAAGAACACTCACAAGGTGTCTCTGTGCCATGCGCATTGTCCCCGAAATCGTCCCCAGAATGGGCAGAGACAAAGGTAAACAAGCATTGGCATAGCCAATAGGTCTCGCCTTTGGGACCTTACAAGTGTTTAGTTAGCCAGCTCAATATCCTTGGTGCAACAACATCAACTGTTGCATGGCTAAACACATATAAGGTCCCAAAGGCGAGACCTATTGGCTATGCCAATGCTTGTTTTAGGACTTGTGCCCTGCCCACAACATCCACTCCCACTATCGCAGGGCTGTATGGAGTATGGAAAACTGGCAATGGGTTTTCCCAAATCGGAGGGCCTTGCTCTGGATAAAGATACCCCGACTCTCAGCGTTATATTTGTGTGTCCTTGCGCTCAGTTTATTGTGCTATGACTCACTCCTAGAAGAAGCACCTCTGCAATTCTGATTCTGGTCAGTCGCTTTTTTTCTCTTGCTGACCCTCAGCAGAGAGCCGAGGGTCAGAAAACAGGAACAGAGGGCCAAGGGGTTCAAACAAAAGCAGTGGAGAGGCAGAGGGTTAGAAGAAAGCAGAAGGCCGGGGAATTAGAGGAAAAAGAAGCAGAGAGTTGAGGTGTGAGAGGAAAGGAAACCGAGAGGACAGGAGGGGGAAGAAAGGAAGCAGATGAGGGAGTTGACGAAAGGAAGCAGGCGAGGGAGTAGAAGAAAGGAAGCAGCGAGGGAGTAGAAGAAAGGAAGCAGGGGGCCAAAGAGTGAGAGGAAAAAGAAGCAGAGAGTCAAGGAGTGAGAGGAAAGGAATCAGGCGAGGAGTGAGAGGAAAGGAAGCAGAGAGACGAGTAGTGATAGGAAAGGAAGCAGAGAGGCACGGATTGAGAGGAAAGGAAGCAGAGAGATGAGTGATAGGAAAGGAAGCAGAGTCAAGGAGTGAGCAGAAAGGAAGCCCCGAGGTGATGAAGTAAAAGAAAGGAAACAGGAGGCCAAGGAGTAAGAGGAAAAATATGCAGAGAGCCATAGAGTGCAAAGCAAAGAACAGCTTCACCACACAAAATGCAATGTTCATGCAAAAGTCTAGAAAAACATTTCTGACTTCGTGCGTTTGTGCACTTTTAAATTTCTGAGAATTATTCAAAAATGCATTATGCATGTTGGAGGCCAGCCGCATTATGAACAAAGTAAACTATCTTGGTTGCTTATTCAGACTGTCATTGGCTCAGCGAGCATGAACCGAACCGAGTGAACAAATGTTTTTGCCCGGCATACAACTGTGAACCGATTTGCCTGAGTCCTTTGTACATGACTGGAAGACAAAAAAGTAAGCACAATGAAAAAAATAAATTTGAAGAGGAAAACACAATGCATTCAAGTGGTGAATCTGGACTTTAAAGAGAACTTGTCTTGGTTGCAAAATCTGCACGTTGGCATCTAGACCTCTATGACGTTTGAGCCTCAAGACTGAACAAGCGCGCGCGCCTCGCGCTGCAGAGGGAGAGAGAGGCAGAGGGGTGCACCCGCGAGTGGTGCGCGCACGCGCTGGAGAGAGCAGTCTGCTCTTTTTCAAAGCACATACTCGTACAGCAACAGGTCAGTTTTTATTGCTGAATTTCTACATAAACCCAAAACCACTCGAAAAACAACGCACAATAACATGAACAGAGGGCATATTGGAACATCTGCTCTCAGTCCATGGATACTAACAGGAGATTTGAATTTAAACGTGGTGAACCAGCGTGTAAGGGAGGGTTTCTTGAACAAAGTTGACATCAAATGGAGAATTCTGCTGCAAACTTCACCAGTCATGGACCTGTCTAAGCCAGATCATTCTTTTCTTAGCTTCCTAGAGGGTATTGGCCTTTCGTGCTCTCAATGGCCATATGGCTCCGGATACATCAATGGCCTGCACCCACAAGGTAATCGAGAGCAGTTCCACACGTCACTGAAC
Source organism: Triturus cristatus (assembly GCF_964204655.1). Taxonomy (NCBI): domain Eukaryota; kingdom Metazoa; phylum Chordata; class Amphibia; order Caudata; family Salamandridae; genus Triturus; species Triturus cristatus. Next base: position 720,870,504 of record NC_140590.1, on the reverse strand, counting down.
TTTTATATCCTTGCCCTTATTTGTAAAGATCAGCTTCTTCAAAATTATTCCTAGATGTGAAAGTGATCATCATCCTCATCCTTATTCAAAACAATGCATTATCTTATTTGCTGCTGCACATTTTTTTTTTTTTTTTTATTAGAAACCGTTAGCACACAATAAAATACAGACAAGGGCCTACAACCACCAGGGCCGGCCGCTATAGAGCCCGAAGGCCCGCAGTGCAACGCCACACATTCAGATGAACCAGAGGCAAAGCGCCCGGCAGTTCGTGAGCACATATAACAGGCCGTGGCCATAGGCCAGGAGCAATCGGAAACAACAGTTTCGTTTTCTATTACATATAAAACACACTCAAGGCAATGAGAGTCCGAAATGGCAGCGTGCTCTTCCAAGGATAGGGAAGAACATACAGTGTCCAAAGCAGTTCCTGTCCGGAAGCGGCAGAGGGGGGCAACGGGAGAACAGAGCATGGAACACACCTCACACCCTCCCGCAGAATGCGCGGCTAGGGGGTCAAAGCGATATCGACCTCTAATGGCAGAGGCGGGGTGCAGATACTTCCACGATATAAATTCCAAGGACCCCATACCCTAGTCCATTTCCCTGGCTTGCCTCTCGCCACATACACCGTCTTTTCCCTAAACATACACCAATCCATATTCTCCTTCCATACCTCGATCGTGGGCGGTCTCGGGGAGCCCCACAACTGTGCAATGTTACGCTTAGCCACCATGCACCCCAAGGTCACCCACTGTGTCTGTGCCGCATTACAATCATTCGGTTCCCAGACATTCAACAAACACCTCCTAGCCTCTGGCAACAGGGCAACGTGCGTGACCTCCTCCATTACAATGTGGATACCGTTCCAAAATCGCACAACCTCCGAACATTCCCACAAGATATGAAGAAAGGTGCCCGGCAGGCCACATCCACGCTTACACAGTCCATCCATCGAATAACCCATACGCAGCAAACCGGGCCCCGTGATATACACTCTATGAAGGATCTTCAGCTGTACAAACCGTAAGCGGGCCGGGATCGCCACCTCTTTCGGGGAGGCCACCGCAGATACCCAGTCCTCATCGTCCAATTCCAAGCCATCGCCCGTCCATGCCTCCCGCAGACGGAGAAGCAAGTCCGCGCGATCATTAATGAGTTTCTTATAAATCAGAGAGATAGTGCTGTCGGGCACGTAGCCATCCAACACTCTATCCTCCAGTGGGGAATACTCGGGGATAGCAGCAGCGTCCGGAAAGACCGAACACAGCGCATGGTAGACTTGAGCATACCGGAAGTACTCTCTATCGTTTAATTTATATTCCATTTTAAGCATTTCAAACGTTTTGAAAGCTCCCTTCACCCAAAGATCACCCACCTTACATATACCAATCATATCCCATTTCTCAAAGCCTTTCGATCTCCACAAACAGCCCAACCGCCCAGAGGCATACAACGGCGTCGCACGAGTCAAGCGATCCCTCCACCCCATCGCAGCATTCGCCGCGTGCCACACACGTACCACCACCTGCGTGGGTCCCGTCAACCGCGCATCCGGGGTTACCGAGTACAGCGCCCGATTATAGTCCCCACCCGGGAGCAGAAATGTATCCATCTCGAAGGCCGGGTTCAGGGCAGGACCGTATATTCCGTGATTCACCGCCGCCAACTGAGACGCCCAATAGTATCGTTTAATATCGGGGAGGGCGACCCCCCCCATCGTACCAAGGGAGCGTCAACTTGGCGAGAGCAATCCGCGGCCGCCCGTCCCAAAACAGTTGGCGCTGAAGACCCTCCACCTCCCTGGAAATAGCAGGCTGGCACGACATCTAGAGTATTCTGCAAAGCGTTCAAAAAGCGAGGTAGCGACATCATTTTAAACAATGCCGCCCGTCCGAGCGGCGAGAGCGGAAGTCGTCGCCACCTCGCGACGTCGGCCTTCAATCGCTGGAGGGGAGGGAGAAGATTTCGCTCATAGCGGACCGCGGGATCCAGTGAGATAAAGATTCCCAAATATTTGAACCCCCGGGTAGCAATCTGAATAGGGCAATCCCGTGGCAGGAGGGGGGCATCCCCTGAGAGGACGTAGACGCACGACTTGGCCCAGTTGATGACCAGGCCGGAGTTGCGACCAAAGGAATTCAGTACATCCACCAATACAATTAGCGACTGTCGGGGGGAGGTGAGATACAGAAGGATGTCATCCGCGTAAAGGGAGACACGGTCTTCAAACTCCGGCATCCATCTAATGCCACGCAACAACGGCTCCCAACGCAACCAGGCGGCGAGAGGCTCTAAAGAAAGTGCAAAGAGAAGGGGTGATAATGGACATCCCTGCCGCGTACCTCTCCCCAGTGCGAAGGGAGCCGACACCCTACCATTCACCACCACCTGAGCCAGAGGGTCAGCATATAGTAATGTTACCCAACCAATAAACTCAGGGCCGAACCCAAATTTCGCCAACATGGCCCAAATATATGGCCACTCCAAAGTGTCGAACGCCATAGTAGCATCTAAGGATGCCAAGATGGCCGGCTCACGTATGAATTCCGCTCTAGCAAGCACGCCGTGCAACCGCCTCAAATTTAGAGCGGTATTCCGATGGGGTATAAAACCAGACTGATCCTGATGAATCAAGTCGCCCACGACCCGAACCAGTCGGTTAGCCAACACCTTAGCCAGAATTTTGGGTTCTGCATTCAACAGCGAAATGAGCCTGTAGGAGGCGCAGCGATCTCGCGGCTTCCCCTCTTTGTGTATCACAACTATGGTGGCGAGGCGTTGGTCAGGGGGGAGGAAGCCCGCCGCACGTGCCGCAAGAAACATGTCCCGAAGATACGGCGCTATCTTATCGGGACGCAACTTGTATAGTTCAATGGGAAGACCATTAGGACCCACAGCTTTACCCGATGCGATCGAGCGAGTGGCCAGAGCGATCTCATCTGACGACAACTTCGCCTCCATCAATACTGCATCAGCCTCCGATAGGGTTGGCAATGCAATGTCTCTAAGCAACAGACGAGAATCCTCCTCCGAACGCACAGAGACCGGAGAATATACCCCGCGGAAATGAGCCGCGAAGCAGTCAACAATCTCAACCGGGTCAGTCACACTCACTCCATCCGTCCTCTCCACAATGGGCACCACCCTGCTCGCTCTCTCCTTCTTATCCAACCAAGCAATCAGCTTTCCGGCCTTATCCCCCACATCATACAGTCGCCCTTGCTGCTCTCTACTCATCTCTTTAGCAGCTTCCGTGACTAGCGCTCTATAATCTGATTGTTTGAGGCTGAGAACATGCAATTTCTCATCAGTAACTCCACGCTCCAAGTCCTCCTCCATTTCAGCTATCTCAGCTTCCAGGGGAACCACCTCTGCCCTCTCGCACCTCTTAGCATGGGAGATAAGGGACAAGGCCTGCCCCCTGATCACCACTTTATAAGCCTCCCATAGAGAGACAGCCGACGACACCGACCCCACATTATCCGTGAAGTAGTGATCAGTGGACTTGACCAGCTCCGCGCGGATCTTAGGGTTACGAAGATACCAGGGGCTAATGGGTGCCACTCTCCCCTCTGCCCCAGGGACAACCCTCAGTTGCAACCATATAGGGGAATGGTCAGAGATACCTCGGGCTAAATGACGCACCTCCCCAATCATCCCAGCTTGGATCGCCGGCATAAGCATGTAATCAAGTCTCGAGAGACTCCCATGGGCCCCCGAGTGAAAGGTATATTGCGCCTGTCCCGGGTGCGTCAATCTCCAGCAGTCTACAAGTCCCAAAGTGTCCAAAAAAAAACCCAACCAGTCCTGAGCCCTAGGGAGATCCCTGGGGGGGTGACGGTCCTCCAACCCGGAGACAACTGCATTAAAGTCACCACCCAACACCAGAACCCCCCCAGGGAGTCCCAAGACCAAACGCCCCAAATCAGCAAATGTGGCCGTTTGTAAGCCCGGAGGCACGTACACAGCCACGAGCGAAATAGTCCTGCCCTCCCATCTCCCCACCACTGCCACATATCGCCCCCTATCATCGTGGAGCACCTCGTCCACTTCCAATGGGAGAGAGGCCCTAACCAGAATGCCCACTCCCCTAGAGCCAGAAGTGAAACCAGAGTGAGCGGCAAGGCGATAGCCCCTCCTATTTAGGGCCTGGAAGGAGTTCCCAATCAAATGTGTCTCCTGCAGGAAAACAATGTCAGGCGAAATCCGCTTCAAGAACTGCAACATCACCCCGCGCTTGAGCCTGTCCCCCAGTCCATTCACATTCCACGAAAGGATTCTCAATCCCCTACCCCCCATCCCACTCCCGCACATGGTACCCACATCCCAGAGAGCACAACCCGAATACGTCAGCAGAAAACTTCACATTGCCTTGCAAAACAAAAAAACAATCCCCAACAACCCCCCTCCCCCACAGTCCCGGAACCACAACTCCCCCCTCCCTGCACCCCTGCTTGAGCCCATACAGCCCCCCCAACTTGCAGTGTGCCTGTCGCCCTAACATATACTACAAAAAGAACCCCAAAAGGAGGAAAAGGCCCCAATAAGCTCCCCACTGCTGCTGCACATTTAACAAGGAAGTTAATCACGGGGCCAAAGTGAAAGTGATCGCGGGGGAAAAATGCTACCGCCGGCCACAGCTTGCAGTGCATGTGCGCGAGTGGTGCACGCGCAGCAGTAATCACGCCATATGGTGCCATTGCTCAAGCGCTCGCCCGTGCACATGCACTGCAAGCTGTGGCCGGCGGTAGCATTTTTTGAAGCCCTTACTTAAAGTCTCGCCAGACCAGCGCAAGCGCTGGGTCAGGCGAGACCTAAAACGGGCCTTACCAGGGAGCTACTGTTTTATTGCCTTGATGAACATGGAGGCTAAATATTTTGCAAGGCTTCTTTTGAAGGATCTAGAATCATGGGCAGGGTACGAAAAGCTGATTCACTTCAATCAGACTGGCTTCAGGCCCAATACTAGCACGCTGGATAACCTAGTAGCACTTCAAATGCTTGTGGGAAAATCAATCAACAAAAGCCAGTCACTTTAAGCCTGTTTTATTGACTTTTCAAAGGTATTTGACCATGTTAACAGGGATCTACTCTGGGGAAAACTCAAAGGGATGAACATTCCTTCAAATCTCCTTCCTGCAATTCAGCTCCTGTATACAAACACATGGGTCCAAAGTCAAGCTGGGAGAAAACCATCTATTGTCCCCTAAAATTAAAAAAAATCAGAGGATTGACCAAGGAAATGTCCTGGCACCTTTCGTTTTCACCTGTTTTGAGTGGATCTCGACCTGATTACATCAATCAAAACTAGCCCAATAACCGATCTCATCCCTGCGTTATGCAGTCGATGCAATCTTACGGAGTCACACTGGCAGTGGCCTCCAAAGACTACATGACGTCCTGGATACAAAATGCAAAGAAAATGGAATGACCGTTAACCTGGAAAAGAAGAAAACCCTAATTTTCAGGAGGCTTCTAATTAAAAAGGGAACATGGCACCTGGGCGGCGCCATCGTAGAGAACGAGTTCTTATTAATATATGAGAGCCTACCTTCAGGACAGCACCTCCCACCCGCAGCACTTGAACACCCTGAAGCCCAAGCTCCCTTACTCACTTTTGCCTTTGGGGAACTCCTGGCTAACACTGCAAACACCAGACTGAATCCACTACTGCACGTGATAAAGGCCAAACTAATTCCAACCTTGGCCTATGGGGCCGAAGCCTTCCTGCACAAGTTAACATGATTTCTAAATGATGCACAATCCAACATCTTCCACAGTCCTTTCGGCCTACCAGGAGACGCCTCACAGTCCCAAACCAGGCTTGGGTTTGGGCTGATTGAACAAGCCCTGGCCCACAAGTCAGGGCAGTTGACATATTTCTTTGCCCTGCACTGGGCAGATATTGAAACCCTCAAAGCCCTAATTTGGGGAGAAAATCATACAGATCCATCAAAGATGCATGGGCCACTGCACTAAAAGAGGCACTTTCAAAGCGTGAAGCTGCATCACTGCGGGATCAACCCTCGACAAAAAATCATTTTAAACCCTTCCTTAATAAACAAGTAAGATGCATTCCATTCATTAACGATAAGGAGTCATTTCGACGTCATGCTCGGATGTCCATTAATATTTACAAGCAGCTGACGTCGCAGGCGTATCTGATAGACGCTATTATAGATCCGGCTGAGGCATCTCCGTTTTGGTGATGTGATCATCGGCGGAAGTGGTCACCGACACCCGTAACATAGATGTGCTGACTCTGCAACAATCAGGAAGAATCATTAGCACAGATTGTATGTGCCTGTCCGTTCTTACTCAACGACCGGCGCTTGTGGCTCGTAACACTTTCATCAAGTCGGAGTCAGAACATGCCGACACGTGATAATATCCTAATCCTGCCTGCGAGGGGACCCTCCTTTCTCACAGCGACGTTCATAAAATGTAAGAACATAACAGATGAATGCCTGGCCTTAAGACGGGTTCCCTTAACTTCGTTGTTTCTGGTGATTTACCATGCTGCTTTGCATACATGCACCTCTTGATGACGCAGGTAAAGTGGACATCCGGGCATGACACATGGAAGACACACTCCGACCAAATCAGTCTCTGTGACGTCATGCGGCGAGTGCTCAGTGTTAACTGGTGCCCCTTTTGTAATATTTGTACTGGATATTGCTGTGTGTAACTTTGCTGACACACACTTTTCTGTCCTCAAAGGGCCATTTAAGCGTTTACATTGCAGCGCTCTACCGTTCGCCTTTTAATAATCCTTTACCAGTTTGTACAGATGCATTTTACCGGCCATTAACACGCCGGTACATTCGAAGGGATACAAACAAGCTGAATGTACAAACTGAGGCCTCTTTTCAATCCTGCTAAGGTAATACAGATTATTGTTTGTTGTAAGACACCATGCTGCGGCTTTAACACTTGCATGCTCATGACTGTCCGACCTGGCTTTGCTATGATTTAAAAAAAAATATTCATTCATTCATACACCCCAACATTTGGCTCTGGGTTTGTCTCACAAAAGTGACGTAAACCTGGTGCAAAGAATTTGTAAATCTGGGCCTGAATGTTTCTTCGAATAACAGAATTCACCATGTAGAGAGTGACAGCATGCTCATCCTTGCAATAATAGCATACGCAATCCATCCAGTGACAGGACATGCAATCCAGCAAGATACATTACACCAAATAACAGTATAGACGACTCTCCCAATAAAAGCACGTGTCACCCCTCCAATAGCATCATGCACTGTCTTCCAATAACAGGATGTGGAATTCCTTCAATAATAGCATATACCGTCCATCCAATAATCATATAAACCATCCCTCTTATAATGAACCATTGCTCCAACGATGGCACAGCTTATCTCTCTAATCCAAGGATGCACCTTTCCTACTAATAAAAACATTTACTGTTACTCTGATAATTATCCTTGCAATAACAGCACACAGCATCCCTCCAATAACAGCATACACCGTCCACCTAATAACAGCACACACCATCCCTCCAATCACAGCATACACCATCCCTCCAAACGCAGCATCCACCATCCCTCCAATAACAGCAGACAGCTTCCTTCCAATAACCGCACACAATCCCTCTAATAAAAGCATACACCATCCCTCCAATAACAGTACGCAGCATGCCTCCAATAACAGCACGCAACATGCCTCCAATAAAAGCATACACCATCCCTCCAATAACAGCACACACCATCCCTCCTATAACAGCATACACCATCCCTCCAAACGCAGCATCCACCATCCCTCCAATAACAGCAGACAGCATCCTTCCAATTACCGCATACACAATCTCTCCAATAACAGCATACACCATCCTTCCAATAACATCACACACCATCCCTCCAATAACAGCACACAGCATGCCTCCAATAACAGCACACAGCGGTACAAAAGGGGGTGGTGATGGACGGAGCATCAGAACCAATCAAACACTCACACCCAGTCAACAGATCTGGGTTTGATCCATCACCGTTCTTTAGCCCACTCTGCCACCCCAGTTCAGACATGGCCATATGCAAATCAGTCTGACCCTGTGCCTCATGGGAACAGTCCAGCCCGAACTGCCAAGCCATGCCTTCCCTGGACCGGAAACAAGCTTCCTAGGACCGGTTTCTGGCATTTCAGCCGTCTTCAGCCAGGCTTGCTTGAATCCAGTGGCAAAGTGAGCAAGGGACTCACGTCTGAGCATACCCTGCCAACTTATGGCGAACAAAGCGGTACAAAAGGGGGTGGTGATGGACGGAGCATCAGAACCAATCAAACACTCACACCCAGTCAACAGATCTGGGTTTGATCCATCACCGTTCTTTAGCCCACTCTGCCACCCCAGTTCAGACATGGCCATATGCAAATCAGTCTGACCCTGTGCCTCATGGGAACAGTCCAGCCCGAACTGCCAAGCCATGCCTTCCCTGGACCGGAAACAAGCTTCCTAGGACCGGTTTCTGGCATTTCAGCCGTCTTCAGCCAGGCTTGCTTGAATCCAGTGGCAAAGTGAGCAAGGGACTCACGTCTGAGCATACCCTGCCAACTTATGGCGAACAAAGCGGTACAAAAGGGGGTGGTGATGGACGGAGCATCAGAACCAATCAAACACTCACACCCAGTCAACAGATCTGGGTTTGATCCATCACCGTTCTTTAGCCCACTCTGCCACCCCAGTTCAGACATGGCCATATGCAAATCAGTCTGACCCTGTGCCTCATGGGAACAGTCCAGCCCGAACTGCCAAGCCATGCCTTCCCTGGACCGGAAACAAGCTTCCTAGGACCGGTTTCTGGCATTTCAGCCGTCTTCAGCCAGGCTTGCTTGAATCCAGTGGCAAAGTGAGCAAGGGACTCACGTCTGAGCATACCCTGCCAACTTATGGCGAACAAAGCGGTACAAAAGGGGGTGGTGATGGACGGAGCATCAGAACCAATCAAACACTCACACCCAGTCAACAGATCTGGGTTTGATCCATCACCGTTCTTTAGCCCACTCTGCCACCCCAGTTCAGACATGGCCATATGCAAATCAGTCTGACCCTGTGCCTCATGGGAACAGTCCAGCCCGAACTGCCAAGCCATGCCTTCCCTGGACCGGAAACAAGCTTCCTAGGACCGGTTTCTGGCATTTCAGCCGTCTTCAGCCAGGCTTGCTTGAATCCAGTGGCAAAGTGAGCAAGGGACTCACGTCTGAGCATACCCTGCCAACTTATGGCGAACAAAGCGGTACAAAAGGGGGTGGTGATGGACGGAGCATCAGAACCAATCAAACACTCACACCCAGTCAACAGATCTGGGTTTGATCCATCACCGTTCTTTAGCCCACTCTGCCACCCCAGTTCAGACATGGCCATATGCAAATCAGTCTGACCCTGTGCCTCATGGGAACAGTCCAGCCCGAACTGCCAAGCCATGCCTTCCCTGGACCGGAAACAAGCTTCCTAGGACCGGTTTCTGGCATTTCAGCCGTCTTCAGCCAGGCTTGCTTGAATCCAGTGGCAAAGTGAGCAAGGGACTCACGTCTGAGCATACCCTGCCAACTTATGGCGAACAAAGCGGTACAAAAGGGGGTGGTGATGGACGGAGCATCAGAACCAATCAAACACTCACACCCAGTCAACAGATCTGGGTTTGATCCATCACCGTTCTTTAGCCCACTCTGCCACCCCAGTTCAGACATGGCCATATGCAAATCAGTCTGACCCTGTGCCTCATGGGAACAGTCCAGCCCGAACTGCCAAGCCATGCCTTCCCTGGACCGGAAACAAGCTTCCTAGGACCGGTTTCTGGCATTTCAGCCGTCTTCAGCCAGGCTTGCTTGAATCCAGTGGCAAAGTGAGCAAGGGACTCACGTCTGAGCATACCCTGCCAACTTATGGCGAACAAAGCGGTACAAAAGGGGGTGGTGATGGACGGAGCATCAGAACCAATCAAACACTCACACCCAGTCAACAGATCTGGGTTTGATCCATCACCGTTCTTTAGCCCACTCTGCCACCCCAGTTCAGACATGGCCATATGCAAATCAGTCTGACCCTGTGCCTCATGGGAACAGTCCAGCCCGAACTGCCAAGCCATGCCTTCCCTGGACCGGAAACAAGCTTCCTAGGACCGGTTTCTGGCATTTCAGCCGTCTTCAGCCAGGCTTGCTTGAATCCAGTGGCAAAGTGAGCAAGGGACTCACGTCTGAGCATACCCTGCCAACTTATGGCGAACAAAGCGGTACAAAAGGGGGTGGTGATGGACGGAGCATCAGAACCAATCAAACACTCACACCCAGTCAACAGATCTGGGTTTGATCCATCACCGTTCTTTAGCCCACTCTGCCACCCCAGTTCAGACATGGCCATATGCAAATCAGTCTGACCCTGTGCCTCATGGGAACAGTCCAGCCCGAACTGCCAAGCCATGCCTTCCCTGGACCGGAAACAAGCTTCCTAGGACCGGTTTCTGGCATTTCAGCCGTCTTCAGCCAGGCTTGCTTGAATCCAGTGGCAAAGTGAGCAAGGGACTCACGTCTGAGCATACCCTGCCAACTTATGGTGAACAAAGCGGTACAAAAGGGGGTGGTGATGGACGGAGCATCAGAACCAATAACAGCACACAACATGCCTCCAATAAAAGCATCCACCATCCCTCCAATAACAGCACACACCATCCCTCCAATAAAAGCATGCAGCAGACTTCCAATAACAGCACTCACCATCCCTCCAATACAGCACGCAGCAGCCTTCCAATAACAGCATCCCCCATCCCTCCAATAACAGCACCCACCATCCGTCCAATAACAGCACACACCATCCCTCCAATAAAAGCATGCAGCAGACTTCCAATAACAGCACTCACCATCCCTCCAATAAAGCACCCAGCAGCCTTCCAATAAAAGCATCCCCCATCCCTCCAATAACAGCACCCACCATCCGTCCAATAACAGCACACACCATCTCTCCCAATAACAGCACACACCGTCCATCCAATAACAGCACGCAGCATCCTTCCAATAAGAGCATCCACCATCCCTCCAATAGCAGCGCACACCATCCCTGCAATAGCAGCATACACCATCCCTTCAATAACAGCACACACCGTCATTCCAATAAAAGCACGCACCATGCCTCCAAAATAGCACACACCATCCCTCCAATAACAGTATCCAGCATCCCTCCAATAACAGCACACATATCCCTCCAATAACAGCACACACCATTCCTCCAATAACAGCGTCCACCATCCCTGCAGTAACAGCATACACCATCCCTTCAATAACATCCTCCCTCCCTCCAATAACAGCACACACCATCCCTTCAATAACAACATCCTCCATCCCTCCAATAACAGCATACACCATACTTTCAATAACAGCACACATCATCCCTCAAATAACAGCACGCATCATCCCTCCGATAACAGCTTCCACCATCCCTCTAATAACAGCATGCACCATCCCTTCAATAACAGCACACACCATCCCTCCAATAACAGCGCACACCATCCCTGCAATACCAGCACACACCATCCCTCCAATAACAGCATCCACCACCCATGCAATAACAGCATCCACCATCCCTGCAATAACAGCATACACCATCCCTTCAATAACAGCACACACCATCCCTCCAATAAGAGCGCGCACCATCCCTGTAATAACAGCACACACCATCCCTCCAATAACAGCACACATTATGCCTCCAATAACAGCACACACCATCCCTCCAATAACAGCATCCACCATCCCTGCAGTAACAGCATACACCATCCCTTCAATAACAGCACACGCCATCCCTCCAATAACAGCACGCAGCATGCCTCCAATAACAGCACACACCATCCCTCCAATAACAGCTTCCACCATCCACCTAATAACAGCACACACCATCCCTCCAATAACAGCACACATTATGCCTCCAATAACAGCACACAACATCCCTCCAATAACAGCATACACCATCCTTTCAATAACAGCACACACCATCCCTCCAATAACAGCACGCAGCATGCCTCCAATAACAGCACACACCATCCCTCCAATAACAGCTTCCATCATCCCTCTAATAACAGCACGTGCCATCCCTCCAATAACAGCATGCAGCAGGCTTCCAAAAACAGCATCCATCATCCCTCCAATGACAGCATACACCATCCCTCCAATAACAGCACACACCATCCCTCCAATAACAGCACGAAGCATCCCCCCAATAACATCATACACCGTCCACCCAATAACAGCACATACGTCATCCATTCCAATAACGGGATGCAAGCGTCTAACAGTAAAAGCACGTGCCACCCTTTCAATAACTGCATGCTCGGTCTGTACTACAACCAGGCGCCCCATCCGTCAGTAACAGGAAAGACCGTCCCTCCAATGACAGAATAAACCCTCGCTTCGATGAGACAATAAACCATCTCCCGGATAATATGATAAACCATCCGTGACACTAACACGGTAAGATGAACCATCCTTGTCGGTTAGTGGATGTACATCTCTGTCAGTTTTAAAATACAGACATCCATCAGGCACACGTGAGATGAATGTGTCTGCCATGTGAGCCTCTGTTTCCTTTTAATACTGCGGCCTGGGGGACAGGCCTCATTTCTTCCCCCTGCTGCTCTTCATAACACATTGTCTCCATTTGGGTGTCAGTCCGGGCAGCTTGATGTATGGGCGTGTTTGAGTTTCTTGGTGTGTTGAAGTCTGTGCCGGAGTGTGTACGTCTTTACCGGAGTATGCAGCAATGGCAGCGTGTGTAGAGCATCGTTTAATCTTTGTAGCTTGCCTTTTGTTGTGTGCTTCCTTGATATTTATTTGTGTGCTGCCTGTTACTTGCATGTGTGTGCCTGTGAGTGTTTGCACGCCTTGCTTCAATGTCTGTGTTGATTTCCATCTGCATGCACGTGTGACAAGAGTGTGGTATTTCCCAGAGTTGGACGCCTGTATGCATGTGGGGTATGTGAACGTGGTCTGTGTGCCTGTAAGTGGTTTTTACAATTTCTTGTGTTTGTATGCACCTTGTTCATGTTACTGGTATGCCTCTTTATGTGTGTTTTTCATGAGGTGGGCGTCCACTTGCATGTGATGGGTTTTGATGTTGTTAATTTCCTTGCACTTGGTAATTTTAACTGGTGTTTTATCTTCCATGTCGTATTTAAGAGGTGGAGTGCGGCTCTTTGTGAGTGATGCACGTTGTCATGCTATTCGGTGGCCACTATGTTTTCTGCATATTTGTGGATTTAACACACTTGCTACGCAATCCACCATCTGCTGCTGCCTAATTTACTGAATTCAACCCAAAAATTGTTGTTCGTTCAAACGGATTAAAGGGTACTAAAAAGGCACTAAGGGCCATATGAACAATGAAGTGGCGGAGAGAGGCGTCAGCCTTCCTGGTTAAACACCCCTCTCCTGCACCATATTTACAAGATTGTGGTGCAGCCTTGCGTTTTCCCCTGCGATGGTGCTAAATTGAGCACCTTAGCACCAACGGAGGCACCCTTGCACTATTCTGTGTGCAGGGGAGGATTGTTTATGTGTGGGAAGGTGCCCCTTCCTGCACATAACCAATCCTAAAATGCCATTCTGTCCCATTTATGTGTGCTGCTTCATGCAGCACACATGAAAGTGACAAAATGGGATTTTTAAAAAAAAAGTTTGTTTATGTGCAGGAAGGGACACCTTCCTGTACATAAACAAACCATGGTAATTTGCTTTTTCCATGTGTGCTGCACAAGGCAGCACACATGGAAAAAGCAAAAACGAGAAGAAATAACGCATTTCTCCTCGTTTTGCCAACTTAAGACCAGGATTTACCTGGTCTTAATGTTGGAGCTGCCTCCTATGTACGCCACCCTTGTACATAGGGGGCAGCGTCAAAATGAATGGGTGTGGCGGTGGAACGCCCACCGTAACTCCCACTGCCCATCCCTTTCATGCTAACCATAGCGTGAAAGGGGGACTTATGTACAAGGCAGCATTAAGCCACGTTAAGTGGCTTAACGCTCCCTTCTACATAAGGCGCAGCCCCTATCACCACCACGTCGTCATTAATAGTGATGTTGTGGTGGTGATAGGGGCTTGTACATATGCCCCTAAATGTGGCGCTGTGCATTGACAGAGCCTCTTCAAAGGTTAACTGTTCCCTGTTTACTTGCCGTTTGTTGTATTTTGACGTTAAACCGATACCAATATGGTGAAACTATCGTCCATGTGTTTTACAGCGCAAAAGTAAATACTTGCAAACTTGAAGAACAATCTGTGAGGAGGGGGCGGGGCATCTTGCCGAGAAGTACCTATGAGGCACTTTTGAAACCCAACCCGCCTCCAAGCCCCCCCCCCCCCCCCACCCCACCAAACAAAACTTGCTGAGTTTGGCGCCGCTGTCCTGGGGTGTTTTCACACCCCTTAATGCACGTCGGCAGTTCAAAGCCTCGGAAAATGTGCTAGAAAACCACTATTTACTGCAGTTTTCAACTCATTTTCTGTGCCACTGTGTGATATTGGCTCCTCACCTGGTGACCGGGTGATGGGAGCTGATATTGTGTGCCACACGGTGGCATCGTGAGAGTTGACGTGTACAAATATTGAAATCACCCTGTGAGTTGGCAGGTATAAAAATATTGAAATCATACTATCACTGAATATTTTGAATTAGGTTGCAAAATTGACCTGTTCTTGCCAAATCATTTAGTCAACACTGCAGCATAATTTGATCATCCATTTACATGTAGTTCCAGTGGTCATCTTTAAAATACATGATGGTTGTTAGAAGAAATAATATATTTATATATTAACTGGAAAAAAACTAAGCTTTGAGTGGTTTTATTGTTAGGAATCGTAATATTATATTTTTACACTAAAATAAAACCTTAGAAATACACTGAAAAAGCAAAGGTTGAAGGGAAGTTATAGTTAGGTGAAAATGTCAGTTAAAATATACCATTTTAAATGAGCAAATCACTGAAATTCAACAGTTATAGTTAGCTCAAGTAACTACTCTAAAATGACTATAACTCGCACTCCTGGCATGCACTGTGTTGTCATTAATGATGTAATTTCAGATATTGCTGTCATGTTAACAAGGTAATCAGAACATGTCATGAGTAATGTAATATGGGAGGTAATTAGCTGTGCATGGTGAGGGCGGGAGCTATAGTTTCTTTAGAGCATGAGTTAAAGTTGTCAATAGTGTTCAAATGGAAATCATGTCCGATTTCAGTGACAAAGGCATTATACTGAATTATAGTTGTAGTGTTACAATTTATATGGTAATGGTACATATACTCTGGGTTTTGGTAGGTACATTTTATATTGGTGATGAATTATATTAAGGGCTTGTATATTTTATTAATCTCAGAGGGGTTTGTTCATCCCCATTCTATATCATTTAGCAGCAATTAAGATTTGTGCCCAGATACAAAATCCAGTGCTGTTCTCTTTTGAATAAACCATGTTGGTTGTTTATTTGGATTTTTCGATGATGGACCATTGTAGATCTTCTTCTGAATGACCTTTGTTAACCTCTTCAGTGCCCATGACGAGATAGTCTCGTCATGGAGCACGGTCGCGCTGTGCCCATGTCGAGACTATCTCGTCATGAACCCCACCCACTAATAAAACGCCCGGCACAGGAGGGGGAAAGGGCGTGGCACAGAAGGGGTTAATGTATCAAATGTATTTGTTAATCTTGAACAATGGAGACTATTGTTGTGCTCAAAACATTCTTGTGTTTACTTTTCTAATTGTCATGCCAATGTTTCTAAGGTCACAGGGACATACAGTTTGTACACTACACGGTCATCGTTATAATTTGTAAATGATGTTTGTTGGTAAGGTATTAGGGTCCCAAGTAGATGGTACTCTTAGTTTTTAGTCTTATTCCAGACTCCACAGGATTTCACAAACTGTATGCCCTACTACTGATGGTAAACTTCACAGTGTGTTGGGACTCATCTTGATCCAGGGTGGTCTTAGCTGTCTGAGCATAACCTGGCCTCTAATGTTTTTTGACACTTAAATGCAAAAGCGAATAGTACAATTTGTTTTTTCCTGTGTTGCAGAAAACCACATTTGTTTATCTCTTACTAATCAATTGAATTATGCACCAAAATTGATTACTCAAGTTAATCTTTCTTTTTCCAATTGAGAATGGTTTTCTAAGAGGAAGTTTTGTTATTATTTGCAGTTCTCTTTTATGCCCTTTAGACGAATCTTTAGGATGTTGTATAGCCTCCAGTTTCTTTGCAAGAGATCCTCCTTCTTTACCAAACAATATGATTTCAGAGCAATTTCTACTTATCTGGAGGAATTGCCCAATGTGTTTTTAGATGATTGCTTTCAAAGCTGAGGGGAGAATTGTAGTGGGCTTTGCTATGGATAGTACCCACTTAAGCCATAATCTCTAAGTGGCGGAAGGCGAGGTTATCTCTTCTATATTTAAGGCTACTAATCCTATTAACCCATACTGCAAAGTCAGTGATTTGTTTGTGGTCTGTTCAAATGATGTGAATATTGTTGATGTGCCACTTCTACAGTCAACATTTAGTTTGAATGGATTTGACACAGCATAAATGTTGTTGACCTCGAACTGATGTGTATCAACAATTCATTAGGATTGGTGTGAATGAACTGCCCATGCCCATAGAATATTTCCTGATTAGTAAGGCATAATCTGTTACAAATGTGAAGAATTTAGTGCAATTTCTGCACAGTCCATTATAAAGCTAACAGGTGTGTGATTGACAAGTCACTTTCATGTAGGAGCTCTTCAATGCATTGCAGGGTAGTCGTTTGTGGAATATTAGTGGATATAGACTCTATATCCACGTGCATTCTTTTTTATCTGTTTTAGGACAAACTGTAACTATTTGATTAGACTGAGTATATCCACAGAATCTTCAAAAATATTTTTTTTTCACACCAGTGGATAAAAAAATAGTCAAAAAAAGGGAACAAGTCTTCAAACACTGAAGTTATCAGAGACACAATCAAACATCCAAAACCTAGAACCTAGTTCTTATGGATCGTGGGCAATGTGACAGCTTGTGCAAATTTCAGAAAAGGTGGTGAGACCAGTAAGGAGATCTGGTATCTTAATGGGTAGACCTGTTGTATGATAGTCTGCCTGGCAAAAATTCTGAGATATCTTTGTCGACAAAAACCAAATATCAATATATGAAAACTCACCTAAAGTTAGAAAATCCAGTCAATTGTTTTAATACAAAGAGCTGTAGCACTCCAAATACTGCCCAAAATAATGATTGATATCTTATATCTGCCACGTGCTACATCGAGGATATTCATCGAAATATTCAGCTCCTCGTTGAATATATGTCCTGCATGATGCTTAACTGAGATCATCAGTCCTACCATTATTATAATAAGCAATCTATCCATTTCTTCTGATCATTTCGCAATTCAATGGAACCAGCGCTGGCCATTCCATTGCTAAATAAAACCCACCACAGATCCTCATAGTTTCAGCAATTATCGCCCTATTTTAAAACTACCAATTGCTGAAAAATAAACACCTTTCGGATATTCTTGAATCTGGTAACAGTCCGGATCCTGCACAATCAGGTTTTTGCTCATTCCCTGGCACAGGACAGCCATTTGAGACAATCCAAGAATGATAGTGAATAGAGGCGATAGAGTGGGTCTGATTCTATTGGACTTCTCTGCCACGTGTCATGTGGTAGCACATGAGATCCTCCTAGAAAGCCAGTCAGATATGGATGTCCAGGGTGAAGCTTTGACATGGTTCTCTTCGTACCTGGCAGGCCACAAACAAGCTGTAAGCTGTTTCTTTTTACTCCTATTTAGGAAGTCGGTCCAAGGAGTGCCGCACATCGTGTCACTCAGCCCTGAACTATTTTAATATGTATTTGGCTCTTTTATACCTATTAATCATGTTCTTCAACTTCACATTGAGGATATACCCGGACAATACATAGATTATCGTACAGTTGGATGATTCAATAGGCCAAATGCTAATATGTTTTCAGGGGTGGTGGCTTCATGGGTGAAATTCAATGCCTTAACACTGAACACAGATAAGACGGAGGCGATGATAGTTGGGGGTGCTCAGCCTGTTTGGACCCTGAATGGTGAAGCTGAGATCCAAGCTGACTTTCGACCCCTGTTAAGGCTAAGTGAAATCAGGTCTTTGTCTTTGACCAAACATTTTTGCTATTTATACAAATTAGCAGAGTGGCTTATTCCTGCTTTTACTACATTTAATAATTGAGTAAGATTTGTCCTCTCTTACCACCATCCAGCGTAAAGGCCATGATTCTGACCGTATGATGGAGTCTGAGATGAGTTCGGAATTTCGACAAACTCTTGGTACTCCGGAACAACTCAGTATGTTTCACTCTAGGTCTGTGTGGTCGGACTTGCATCTCCTCATTTCATCAACTTCTAATCTCTACGGGATGGTTTTAGCTTCTAATCCCTAAACAGAGGGTTTTAAAAAGTATTTGTATTGGGTGGATTATTGTAAAGGTCTAGCTAATTTACAGCCAAATTTACTTTGAACAGTCCACCCAGACGGTTTCTATCTGGCCCTACTCGGCTGCTTGTTCTTCCTCATATCAGACGAAGCAGACTAGGAGAACAGCCCTTTTCAATCCTCCCAGAAGAACCTGGAACACTCTGTCCATACACTCGCATTTTTAGAAAACCATTCATCTTTTCGAAACCCCCTTAAGACGTGGCTCTTCGCTGGTTTCCTTTTCCCCAGCATCAGGACACCCTTGGGGCGCAGTGTGCTTAATAAATCAAATTCATTCATCCATTCATTCTTTTATTCCCTTACTGCATTTTAGTGTCAATGCTTGACACATGAACAAATCATTTACAAAGTTGAATTAAATGGTCGTCATAGTATTAGTGAACAGAAAGGAAAACATGGAATCCTGCCAGCATTCGATGACAAGCTTGAAGCCTTTTGCAGGCTTCATACGAATGAGCCCACTTTTCTGCACCTAACTTCATTCTCTTCCACCAGGCACTTGTTTGCTCTAACTGCAAGGTGTTCATGTCACTAAGATGTCCTTGTACTGGCAGTTCAGGGCACGGCTCCAAACGCAAATCAGCAATATTGCTGTGGAACATCTGGCATTCACAGCACATCTTAGGGGAAAAAAATCCATCGCATTCCATTTACAAAAGATGATTTTCATAACCCTTTCTGTGTTCTGCACATTCTGTTTTTTATAGCTGACCCCTGACAGTGGAAGAGGATGCACTTGCCAACCTGGATTGGTTCCCTCCTGTAGAAATTACTGCAACTGACTGCCATCTTGAACTGATGCCACAACATGAGCTGTTGACCCACCTGCCTCTATGTTTTCAAAGCTGTTTTCAACTCGCCTCCAAAATGAATTTAGATCAGATTTTATGCTTTTTTGATGTCTGACTTTACACATAGAGTTTCTTGAACCAATGCCAGAGGATATCTATTTTTATAGTTTCATTTAACGGTCCAATTATGTCATTTTTGCCAACAAATAAACGAGGTGCCTCAGTCAGGGAGACTGAAGGTTGTAATACCTTTCTCTACATCATTTTCCAAGTACTTTTTTTGAATGTGTTTGTCTTCATCTACCAGAGCATATAAAACACGCAACTTGGATAAATACAATTTTTTTTAAAAAAATGCTTAGCTTCAACACAACTGGCTGAAAACAAACAGCCCTGAAGACAAGATATGCCTATTTAGACACAACAGAATATACAAGTCAGTAACCAAAAAAGCAAAACAACGATGCTATTGAAAGTGTGTGCACAATGCAAAATGGTCCCATAAAAAATTATATAAAATTCCATAAGCCAAAATGCACAGAAGCTACCAATCCCAATTTCTCAAGATTTGTGTGACAAACTGGCTGAACATACACATCTAAGGCTAATATGTTGGATACCTACTTAAGCAACAAAAAGTCAACAGTGCCAACCAAAGGCAAACACAGCAACGGTGCTCCTTCAAAGAACTATCACCAACTGAATTTTTGGACCCTGTCAAAAGCAAGCAAGTTAACCGGCTGCCCCTCTGACCAAAGTCCACCCCAAAACTTCCTTCTATCAACTTCAGCGGCCATCGCGGTAAGAATGCTCATCAACAACTCCTCAACAGCAGTTTTCCCAGAAGACTTTAAAAAGGCATACATAAAGTCCCTTTTAAAAAGAAAACCTAACCAAGACAATCAAGACCCCAACAACTACAGACCTATAGCAAACAGACCATTCCTGGGCAAAAGAGCAGCTTTCGCCCAGATGTTACAATTCATTGAAGACAACCCCTCATTACTAACTTCCAAACTAAATTCTGTCCAGGAATAAGCACTGAATCAGCCCTAATCTTTATCTGGGATGACCTCAAAACCACAGTGTACCAGAACGGAGTTGCTACCCTTCTTCTTTTGGACATTTCAGTGGCCTTTGACACAGTGGATCATTATACGTTCATCCAAAGACTAAAGGAAGCCAGAATGAAGGGTACAGCTCTCATTTGGATCACATATTACCTACATAACAGAACAAAAATTATACATATTCCCCATTCACTCCTAAAGCATATAACATTAAAGTAGGGGTCCCTCAAAGCTCAATTATCTCATCCCTGCTTTTCAACATCTACATAAAATCTTTACCACATCTGATCAAGAGGTTTGACATCACCTGCTGTAACTACACAGAGGACGTGCAGATACTTCTGAAACTGGAAAACCCAAAGGACATTACGACATCAAAACTCTTTGATTGCCTCCGGGCTGTCAAACAATGGATGATATGGAGCCACCTTTAATTGGATGCCTGCAAAACCGAGATACTTGCCTGTGGCAACTGGAAAACCTATTACCACCTCCAAAAATATCCAAGGAGGTAAAAAACTTGGAATTACACCGGACGACAAACTGTCAATGAATCCACAAGTGGATAAGGTAACCATATCAAGCTTTCTCACAATGAAAACACTGTAACGCATTTTCTCGAACCTTGGATTCCCATACAAGGTTCCAGTTTCCATCTCTCTTACCCTATCATAATTGGACTACGTTAATGGTCTGTATCACAGGTCAACTTGGTAAACTACAAGACGACTACATAGAATTCAGAATGCTGCCGCTAGACTCCTACATGTAAAGCCACAAGCACAAACGTCCCCTGCTTTGAGGGCACTACACTGGTTACCGGTTGCAAGAAGATCCTACTTCAAGCTGCTTTGTATCACATACAAGACAATAAATGGCAAAAGATCACTCTTGATCAGTACAAATATCAGCAAATACATACCATCAACAAATCCAACCATCTCAAACTTAACGCCCTCAACACTGAATTCCTCCTTATCTCCCATCTCAAGCAAGCCCCCATTATGAAGATATATCTGAAAAATCTATCCGCTCTCAACTGCACACCACATCTCATAGGCTGTACGAGATCTCTGGGAATAGTACTGGATAAGAACTTGAACATGCAGGATCACATTAGCGCAACTACCAAAGGAGCGAACTTCCAACTGAGCATCCTAAGGAAAATAAAACTCTTCCTTATCCCCGATGACATCAAGTCCACTGTGCAAGCATTAGTCATCTCAAGGTTGGAATAATGCAATGCAACCCTCGGCGGTCTACCTCGGTACAGACTGGCCCCTCTTAGGACTTCCTTGAATGCTACTGCCAGGCTCATTCCAGGTTCCAATAAAAGCAACCACATCTCTCTGGATTTGAAATCTCTAAATTAGTTACCTTTTGAGGCAAGTATACAACTAAAACTTGCCTGCATGACCCATAAATCCCTTCATTTCAACACTCCTCTGTACTTCCCACACAAGCTAGATCTTTCTGGCGGTGCTCGATCCTCCAGAAGCTCCAGTACCCTGTTGCTTAAACCCCAAAAATAAATTCATTTGAAAACATATGATCGGACCTTCTCGGGTATTGCCCCAAGAATCTGGAACTCCCTGCCTACGAAAAACAGACTGAACCCTTCAAAAAGGAAGTCAAAGCTTTACTGATGAATATTCTTCTGAATTAGAGGTTTAGGCACGGCTTATTGTCATGTCAGCCAAGCTCTGGTGGGTACTCCTAGCCCAATGGACTTCTCCACATCATCAATTGTTTCGACTCATTTTGCTGTATTCAATGCCCATGTTCTTTTGCCTACATTTTCATGCTCTTCTGCTTACTTATGATATCTTGTTTTACTGCTATACTGATCCCCTCCACTATTATGGAGGTACGTACCTGTATATGTTTTGTCCACTTTGCTGTCTTACCACAATTGTCTCCTCTTACTTGTTTCGCAATTCTCTGTAAAGCACTCTGATACCCTCTAGGGTCATGTTCGCACTATATAAAACTTTTAAAATAAATAAATAAAATAAACAAACAACAAAGGAACATTTGCTCAAGAATGACTCCCCACCTCATAATTCCTACATAAAAGAAAGAAACCATTGGTGGAACATCCAAACTATAGAATTCGCTACCCACAAACATAAGATCCACTGACAACCATCTCCACTTCAAAAGATTAGTCAGGAGCTGGCTCTTCCTCACATGACGACTACACCAACAATTCAAAAATATACCCCAATAGTATACTCAGACATGACAAACTATACTTCTCACAGTAGAGGAGACGAGCTGTCATTATACAAGTACTCATTGTTGTACTATGACTCCTATTATAAGTAGATACATTTATATATGGAGAAAACTATATATTGCACTCCAAGATATATATGTATATCAGACCATGCCAAAATTACTGCTTCTATGTACATATAGGTGCATATATAGCGGGCTATGCCTACTACTAATAACTGCAATAAGTGGCATGTGTATATTTAGGTATATATAAGGTATATATAAGTAAATTACACTTATTTGAAACCATAAAAAAGCTTCCACAAGATAAATGTAGACAACAGACTATGTAAATATTACTGCTTCAATGTACATATGGGTATTTATATAGAGGGGTTAATTAAGGTTAACTTTATCTTGCTGGGTATACCTACAGAGGTAGATCTCCCCAAAGTGAAGCTGCTGTTGCTCCAGTTGGGTCTGGTAGTAGCTTAAAGAGACCTGGCAAGGGCATGGGGTGCTGCGATTAACCCAACGATAGAAGAATGGCAGAAGGGTATGGACATGTACATGCTGGGGGAGAAAACGACCTATAAAGCGAGGGGGTGCCCAAAAGAATTCTGGAAAATATGGAAGCCGTGGCTAACTTATTATGGCTTTGCACTCACGGACTCGCAGTAGGATGGGAGGGGGGACACAGGGGCGGAGGGGGTGTGGGAAGGAAGATCTCGTTGACAGTAACTACTTAATGTCATTGATACCTTATTTGCTACTATTGCCGGACTCTGCTATGCTTGTACTGAAAACAGAAATTAGATGTTTTGAATATCTGATGTGGTTTTGTTATGTACCTAAGAAAATGCAAATAAATACATTCCCAAAAAAAAATCAAGGTTTTCTTTACCAAGCAATATGTGTGTATATATGTATATGTGTGTGTGTACAATTTTTTTCATAGATATATATGTATATTACTTACATCCTTCTATTAAAAAAAATCTTCATCCTCCCCTCTCTGGCTCATCCTAAACCTTTCTGACTACCATAAACTCCCAAACATCCTTTTCGAACTTTTATCCCTCCTTTGCAATCCCACTATACTAACAAGCTCACACAACTAATACTTACAAAAAACTTAGGGGCATATTATCAAAAAACAGCGTTAAAATTATTGCCGTTTTAGCGGCAGAAAACTGCTGCTAAAGCGGCGATAATTTTAACGCCGTGCTTGATAATATGCCCCTTACTAGTTCCCTTATACAAATCCATCCCTATCATTCTATCCCTACTCCAAACTCTACTACACATGCATGAAATCAAGAGCACAACCCTAACATAACCAATGCACAAAATAACCTCCCCCAAAAAACATTTTTACTAACTACTAATCTTGGGTTCTTGAGTAGCATCTAGTCGCCGAAAAAGTGCTTCGTCATAGGTCATAAGTGCAATATAAATACATTTACAATTACAATATCCCTTCCTAGCAAGATCTGAAAGTGTGTTGCCATCAGCATCCTGCTTCACTTTCTACAGTTAGAGACAGGTGCAATAACAACGGTGGCTAGCAAGAGTCTTAATAATAAAAAAATGGAACCAATGTGTTTGGGTTTCCCAATCAAAGATCCTCAAAACGAACCTGCTGTGTACCAGGCTCTAATCTGATGCTTAAGTGTATTTTGTATATGCTGAATTTGCCAATAAAGGTTTTTGAAAACGGAAAAAAATAAAATAAAGAAAAAAGGTCCTCAAAACGAGAAAAAGACTGGGGCCTGCAATCATCAAAAGAGTCTCGGCTGCGATAATGACCATCGCAGATCCTTTGCTCTGGTATAATCTGATGAGCCGGGGGCCCTGAGGCCAGGTTAGACTTGCCATTGACTGCTCTGCTTCAGAGTGTCCTATTTAAGGATGAGCAACAAATTATCAGAAGCAAATTTAGCATCAACAAAATTGCCTGCAGCTTCCGCAATCGATACGCGCTTTACACCTAATAGGTTTCCTATATCCTACTGTAATTATGTTTGCACCCAAAATGAGAGGCAGATGGGGTGTTCACAGCATTACGATCCAGAGAAGGAAGTGGGCGGCTTCCCAGGACTGGAGAGCCTGTGGGGTTATTGGACCCTCAAGGCGTCCACGGCTCAGGCACTCCTACTCCGAGAGCAGAAGCACAAGCTGAATCCTCAGCGTCTCTTCCTTTACTAAGGCAAGTGCACAGCTCAAAGATGCGTCAAAACAAATATTGCTTTTGCCTTTTAAAAGAGAAACAACTGGGGTGGGCCATGGAGTGCAAAGAGCACTGTGTAATGCATGCTGAAATCCTATAGGACTGGGCAGATATCTGATGGGCACAGACGAGGCAACTCTGCACCAAGCGTGACAGCGTGCAAGACATTTTCATAAAAGGAGAGTTGCCAACAACGACGGAAATCTCCAGTGATCTGCAAGGATAAAGAGATGCAATGTACTGTGAAGTTCACCAGAGGCTTATTAATTCATCGAGCGGAGCGGCACGCCATAAGGATCCGCTCTAGTTCGTGAAAGTAAGCACCACTGGGGCTGAAGCGGCAAAGGGCACATCGAAGTAAGAGCAGCAACTCTACCATGGTCTGACCAAATACAAAAGAAACTGCAGAGACCATGAGTCCTTCACCACTTGCCATGTTAAACCCTGTGAGGGCAGACATGACTTCTGGCTCCGGAAGCAATCAGATCGGCCAGTTTGAATATGCCTTCTCCAATGTGACCGCCATCTTGAAACGATGTCGAATACATACACATGTAGCATTTATTCTTATCAATGGATAGCCTCCAGGGAAGTGCCCTCACACAAGAGTCCCCAGATACTTGCGAGCCCATTCCCCAAGCACTTCGAGTCAAATCACTATGTTTTTGTGGAGTGTATTCTCCAAATCATAATCCTACTAAATTCAATTGACCCATCTGGACTATAGGGGATTTTGACTGGCAGGTGAGAATATAGTAGTTGTAATTCGAGAGGGTCTCCAGCAATGGGAATCTGTGTGTGCATGCAACACTTGTCAGTGGAGCAGGACTGGATGCATTTAATGTTTATTAAGAGATGTGTGCATGTACTCCTTGGTTTATATACGGACATGAGGTTGTAATGTATATGAACGCATGCTGCATTTGTCAGTGGTGCAGGTCTGCATGCATTTAGTGTTTGTCAAGAGATGTGTACATGCAGGCCTCAATTATGGTAAGCATGTGGGGTTTAAAAGTACGTGTAAGTATGCAGCATTTGTCAGTGGTGCATGTCTGCACCATTTGGTATTTACGAGATGTGTGCGTGTAAGCCTTGGTTGTGGTAAGCATGCAAGATTGTTATTGCTTATGTGCATGCATGTGGCATTTGTCAGTGGCGCA
The DNA here is from genome assembly GCF_964204655.1 of Triturus cristatus. Taxonomy (NCBI): domain Eukaryota; kingdom Metazoa; phylum Chordata; class Amphibia; order Caudata; family Salamandridae; genus Triturus; species Triturus cristatus. Next base: position 720,844,501 of record NC_140590.1, on the reverse strand, counting down.
TGTCTACAGCCATTTGGTATTTGTTAAGAGATGTATGCGTGTATGCCTAGGTTGTGGTAAGCATGTAGGGTTGTAATGTATGTGCATGAACGTGGCTTTTTTCAGTGGTGCATGTCTTTGATGTTTGTTAAGAGATGTGTACATGTAGGCCTCAGTTGTGGTAAGAATGTGGGGTTGTAACGTATGTGCACGTATGTGACGTTTGTCAGTGGTGCATATCTGCATGCATTTAATGTTTGTTACGAGAAGTCTGCTTGTGCGCCTCAGTTGTGGTAAACATCTAGGGTTATAATGAAAGTGCCCATATGTAGCATTTGACAGTGGTGCACATCTGTATGCATTTGTGTGCCGGTATGCCTCATCTGCGGTAAGCATGTGGGGTTCTATTCTATGTGCATGCATGTGGTATTTGTCAGTGATGCAAGTCTGCATGCATTTGATGCATCTGCTGTTTGTTAAGATACGTGTGTGTGCACCTCGGTTCTGGCAAGCATGCGGGGTTGTAATATATGTGCATTCAAGCAGCGTTTGTCAGTGGTGCATGTCTGCGTGCATTTCATGTTTCTTGGGAGATGTGTGCATGCAGACCTCAGTTATGGTAAGCACGTGGGGTTGTACTGTATGTGCATGCATGCTGCATTTGTCAGTGGTGAATGCCTGCACGCATTTGGTGTTTGTTAAGAGATGTGAGCGTGTAGGCCTCGGTTGTGGAAAGCATATGGGGTTGTAATTGCTTATATGCATGCATGCGGCATTTGTCAGTGGTGCATGTCTGCAAGCATTTGGTGTTTGTTAAGAGATGTGTGCGTGTAGGCCTTGGTTGTGGTAAGCATATGGGGTTGTAATTGCTTATGTGCATGCATGCAACACTTGTCAGAGTGCATGTCTGCATCCATTTGGTGTTTGTTAGGAGATGTGTGAGTGTACGCCTCGGTTGTGGTAAGCATATGGGGTTGTAATTGCTTATATGCATGCATGCGGCATTTGTCAGTGGTGCATGTCTGCACGCATTTGGTGTTTGTTAAGAGATGTGAGCGTGTAGGCCTTGGTTGTGGTAAGCATATGGGGTTGTAATTGCTTATGTGCATGCATGCGGCATTTGTCAGTGCGCGTGTCTGCACACATTTGGTGCTTGTTAAGAGATGTGTGGGTGTTGACCTTGGTTGTGGTATGCATATGGGGTTGTGATTGCCCATGTGCTGCATGCATGTGGCATTTGTCAGTGGGCGTGTCTGCACGCATTTGGTGGTTCTTAGGAGGTGTGTGAGTGTACGCCTCGGTTGTGGTAAGGATGTGGGGTTGTAGTTTTATGTGCCTACATGTGGCATTTGTCAGTGTGCGTGTCTGCACCCATTTGGTATTTGGTAAGAGATGTGTGTGTGTAGGCCTTGGTTGTGGTAAGTATATGTGGTTGTAATTGCTTATGTGCATGCATGCAACATTTGTCTGAGTGCATGTCTGCACGCATTTGGTGTTTGTAAGGAGGTGTGTGAGTGTACGCCTCGGTTGTGGTAAGCATATGGGGTTGTAATTGCCCATGTGCATGCATGCGGCATTTGTCAGTGGTGCATGTCTGCACCCATTAAGTTGTTTGTTAAGAGATGTGTGCGTGTAGGCCTTGGTTGTGGTATGCATGTGGGGTTGTAATTTTATGTGCAAACACGTGGCATTTGTCAGTGGTGCGTGTCTGCATGCATTTGATGTTTGTTAAGAGATGTGTCCGTGTAGGCCTTGGTTTGCATGTGGGGTTGTAATTTTATGAGCATGCATGCGGCGTTTGTCAGTGGGGCAGGTCTGCATGCATTTGGTGGTTGAATTAATGTATGTGTGTAGGCTTATGTAAGCCCCCTCTTTCTTATTGCATGTTCCTCTCTTTTTGTTTTTGCCTCTCCCTATCCCTTGATCATTTCAATTTTTTCCTATTTTCTCCTTCTGTTTTTCTCTATATTTCGTCTTTTTCTCTACCTGGCTCCTCTCCTTTTCCCCAGGCCTCTGTCTCTCTTACGAACCCTTGCTCTCTCTGGCTCTACCCATCTCTGTCCTGCTCTCTCGCATGAGCCCTCCCTCATTCCCTATCTCTAACCTGCGGTCTCCGTCTACCTTGCGCCCTCTCCCCTCTTTGTGCCCGCTCCCTTTCTCACATCGCCACCTCTTCCCTCATTGTTCCTCGCTGTCCCTGTCTTTTTCGCGCCCCCTCCCTTGTCCAGATCTCTGTGTCGCTGTCTCTCCCCCCCTGTTAGGCCTCTCCTTTCCTCCCGGTGTCTGACATTTCAGGGTCGCTAATGAGCGCCTCCGCAGTCCGGCTCTCACTGATCCCTCGGAGGCTGCCGGGGGTATGGGATCCTTTCCCTGCAAATAATTAATTTAGCTACGTATTGCGTAAGAGCCTAAAAGGCTTTCTGCTGCTAGCGTGCTGCTCGGCGGCCATTAATATTACATCAGGGCCGGTGCTGTTGCTGTAGTGCAGTTTCATTAAAAATGTAATCTGTGGCTTTAAACATGCAGCTTTCCCTGAAAAGTATGAGCCTGAAATGTTTTTGGGTAAGTGCAATCGATGTTTCTGCCTGTTCGTGACTAGCAGGCAGAGCCTAGAAGGCTGGGTGGTGTCAGGAGGCGCCTCTTCTCTCGGTCCAATCTTCGGGAGAGAGGTGGAGGCGTGGCTACCACTGCAGAGCCAGTGTAGTGTGAGGCGTCCATTGCCCCCAGGGATCACAGCAGTGCTTAATTTGTAAAACAATAGGTGCCAGGGCTCTCGTCAGGAGGCCACTGAGGCTTGCACCACACATTGTCCTTGCCAGAGGTGCCAATGACAACACAACTACTAACCATCACACTCCTACAAGTGTGAAAATTCACGCTATATAAGGCCGCCAAAGCTGTAAGAATGGCTTGGGCGGCAGGTGTTAATCATTTTTAGTATACATTGAATTAATAATTTAGTGTTGTTGTGGTCATCTCTAAATTAGCCTGAGAGTGCCGCCTTGTGGCAGACTGTCTCAAGCGCCGGTGTTGACAATTTAGTGTCAATGCTGAGTACTGGAAACCACCGGCTCAAATTAAGCACTAGATCACGGCCATCTTTCACTGCCCAAGCCGTGGTCAGCGGGCCATATGACTTGTGTGCATTAGGTCTGGATTCGATGCTTCATTTCTGAACGTGTAAATGCGAGAGCCCACATAAGGTCAGCCATACTTACTAATCATCACACTTGAGCAAGTGTGACATTTCGGACAATTACCAGTCACCCCAAGCTTTAGGGAGAGCCTTCACATGCTAGTTGTACATATGTTTTTAGTATATTGATTTGTTAAGCACTCTACAGAAGTGCTTCCCAAACATTTTAGACCACAACCACTTTTTACTACAACAAACTTTTACTATCCACCTAGCTTTAATGAACATGAGGCAGGCGATTTTCTAATGTAACTAAAGCATCGTATGGTAGCGCACTGTCATTGACATACAGCACAGTTTCCATTGAAATGGTCACTAAGGTCCAGATTTATAATAAATGAATGCAAAGCAGGAAGTCACCTTGCTGTACGGTGTGAAAGGGCAGGAAAACATTGTATTTACCATTATCCTGCAAATTCCTGTCCTTTCCTACCACTGGCACACTTTTGGCTGCCTAGCCCCAAGTCAGGTACCCTTGCGTCATGTTGCAAGGGTCCCTGTGCTGCGGGCAGGATTGTTTTTGTGCAGGAAGGAACACCTCCCAGCACAATAACAACCCTTAGATGCATTTTCCTTTCTCTTTGTGCAGCACACTTAGAAAGATGAAACAATGAATAGAAATAAAGATATTTCTCCTCATTGCACCTCCAGAGGAGAGACATACAATTCTGACACATTCCCTGGTCTACCAGTGTTGGTAAATCTGGGAATCGGAGGATGAGTGGGAACACCCAAGCGCTGCCGCAGTATAACACAAAGCGGCAATTTGGGCTGCCTTGTTACTCTAGATTTATCAAGCCACGCAGGGCCACACAGCCCTTGTGCTCCTTTGCGTAGGTCAAGGGTGATGCAAAATCTTGATAAATATGCCCCTACATTTTTACTTAGAAAACGATATTGCACACAAATGACAATGTGTGCAAATGATGTTTGTGTGAATATTTATTATTTCTGCATCACAAAGTAAAGTGTCTTGATTTATTCTGATCCTATTCAAATTTTTGTTTACATCTTTCTTCAGAATTACAAAATATGTGCTTCCTTTTTGCTTTCCTAACTGCTGAATGTGTACAGTTCAACTACAGATATCTACATTTTGTTGTGTGTTAAGAAAAAATGACACGCTACAACATTTACTTCCACATAATTCACTTACATTTTCTTTGTCTGACTGCAAGGTGAGAGGAGTTTGTAAACACCAGTCCCGAGTTAAAAAATAAGCAGCTTTGTCAGAAGCCATAGCCTTCCATTTGACCTCTATCGTGAAGGGCAGCAAATGTGAATATATAAATACATAATTTAAAGGCATCTTTATTTATTGCTTGGACTTTTGTGATCCACCAAAAATCGGCTTGCGACTCACCAGTGGGTCGCAACCCATAGTTTGGGAAACAGAGCGATACAAACATGCCTTGCTCAAATATAGAGAGAGCGCCACCTTATGGTGTACTCTTAGAAATAACTACAGGCGTTTATATAAAAAAAGTGCCAAGCACCAGCAAACACTGGCACAAATTAAGCACTGAACTTGAATTCAAAAACAGACAAAAACGTTCATAACATCCCCACACTGCAGGAGACTTTGCTGAAAATAGGGCCATTTGGCACAGTTGGGTAATAGTAGCCCATTTTGCTCTAAAAACAGCCCCTAGCCTACAGCGCACTTGAAAAGGCCAGAGTAGTGGCAGAATGGCCAGCCTGGCTGTGGCATTGGGGCCCAAGAAACTCACACTGTCACCATCAAGCAACTCGTACTGTGGGAAGGCCCCATTCCCAGTGTAGTGGTTGATTTCAGGAGGTGTTTCCATGATCTGGTGTTTTCAGGAGCCGGACTGGAACCCAGAAGCAAAAAAGCTCACAACCAACCCCATTTCCTTTCTCTCCTTGCTCTACTCTCCATTCATACATTCACTGCTTCTCTCCCTTCCCTTTGCCCTCTCTCTCCTGGAGCCCCTGTTGTGCCTGCTACTCTTATGCTGGGCGAGCTGTGAATAGTGACAGAGGCACCAGCAGCGGCCCTGGGCATTCAATTCCGGCATCGAAAGGCTCAAGGCTCACGGGGGATGTCCAGTGGAATAAATGTCCAGTGCGGCACTGGTATCCCCTGGACTATTATTACCAGCATCTTTCTTGTGTGCGCTCAGATGTTACAAATGAAGGCGAGGGTGTGACACCCACTAAGGCTGTACGGAAATGTAATCACTTTCTGGGCTTGTTCCCTACGTCAATGTATTTAAATCTGTTTAAATGGATGTTTAGGGCTTCGTTACAAGCACCTGGACGATAATACAGTGCTGGTGCAAAACCTGGCACAATTGCAGTGGCGTCGTGAACCCCTCACTTTCACAGTTTAGGTGGGGTGGGTGTTAGCATTTATAATTATTTATTGGTATGTTCTATCTGCAGAAAAGGGCTCTCGATAAAACAAGAAAGGGAAATCCACAACAGAGGCCATAGATGTGGAGCCAATCACAGTAAAGGAAGACCAAAAGGTGAAATGGTGAGAGAAAGAAAAGGAAAGTGTATGTGCAGGAGTGTGGCTTCCATTGGTGCAGCAGGTGCTGTGGCACCAGGGCCCAGAGGCCTTAGGTGCCCACTTAACTCTGTTTATTGCCTTGTTTTATCATTCAAATAGGAACCCGGGGCCCATTTTCTTCCTTGCACTGGGGATAGATAGACTGGCTATGCAACTGAGAGTGTCAGAGAGAGAGGCAGAGATGCAGGAAGGAAGAGTTAAATGAAGTGTGAAAAGGTGGCCTGATATATGCTGTCCACTAGTTCTAGTGGGAACCTTGTATCAGTCCAAACAACCCCTTATGGTGATAGGTTAAAGACAACCTTTATTGAAAGCTATCCTAGTGGTAGCTATGAGAGCAGCCTTCAGGATAAGTCTTGAAGGAATGTAAAGCAGCTTGTTTTACCAGTCTATAATCTCTTGAATGACCAAATGAAAAGACAACCACACCAGGTATATATTCAAAATATATGTATCTAAGATAAAACACACCCCTCTAGTCTCTTTATGAGACTGGAGTTCGAAGTACTTAGTTTACAAGTGAGCAAGCATCAGTAAAAGCACAAATACACGTTTGGGCTCTAGGGGCGTACCAAACCATATACCAAAAAAGTGGTATAAGAACCACGACTGGAATAGGCACTAGGCCTATTGCCTCTAGAATCGCTGAGACCCCAAGGAACCACCCAAGGTAGTGACACAGGGGACCCACGGGAATTGTATGCAGTGTGTAAACACAACCGCGTGTTCCTATTATCTTCTATGGGCAATGTCGCGGTTGGAAATTTAAAGATTAGGGACACTTCTAATCGAGCCTGGACCAAACCCTTTTGGACTTAAGAAGCTCTAGGGCTAGCACCCACGAGAGCACCCGAGTTACCTCACCCAGGGAAGCCGGGTGCATAGGTGTCTTTTGGTGTCGGGTCGCGTCGTCGATTTCAATGGAAGCCTGAAAAGAACTGCTGCTGCCGTGAAGAGGAGAAGTGTCCGAAGAGATCCAAGCCTGGATCTAGGATGTAAGGAACCTGAAAGCAGAGGGGACAGAGTCTGGGTCACTAGCCAGTGACCGAGGGCAGGATGGACCAATGCCCACAGATTTTGGGTGCTTCAGGTGAGTTGATGGGTGTCTTGACTCTTCAGCCACGTGGTCCAGGAGGTGTCAACAAAGTCCATGAGCCGGATTTGAGCTGTCCCACAAAGTCTGTTGAGTGCTGCGGTGTTGGTGACCGGAATGGACCCAACATGCCTTGGCAACGGCAAGTCACTGGAATTCAGAGAAAGGACTGCGGTGCAGACCAGCAAGGTCTGAGGGACTCACCCAGCAAGGGTAAGTCGGGGCACATCTGGAGCAACCAGGTAAGCCCAATCAGAAAAGGAGTCGCCTTCGTGGGGACCTGCTAGCCAACAGGCTAGTGATCGCAAAGGAGCCTCGCATGATCGCACTTGAAGCTGGCCCACGGGTCACTCATGGAGTGGAGGCCAACAATCTTTGGTGCAGGAGGTGCTCAAGGCTGGGGCTACTCGGAGCCCAAAGCACAACTTCGAGGAGGACCAGGAAGATAGTGTTGCTGCAAAAGTTTATGGGGTCCAGGGATCACGGTTCCACATCACCCACGATAGCCACGGGCCTCAGCTTTACTGTGGACTCAGGGTAGCCTCGGAGAAGTCTGGAAATCTACCTCTGGGGATGCAGAGACTTTAGCGTCCGGCGGGAGCTTCAGAATTGCAGACCAGTCAGTTGCTTCTTTGGTGCCTGCCAAGCAGGGGAGTCACTCCTAGACCCCGAGGGAGATTTCTTCAGTCTTCTAGTCAGGATAGAACGTCGAAGGTCCAGGATGTATGTTGCAGAGTTTTGTCCAGGGTAATCTAGGGACTGGATTCCTATACGTATAGTGAGTTTAGGGGATGGACTAACTCTAAGGCCCCTCCTATGGGTGGTCCAGGAAAGAGGGGTGGTTACACCCATTTCCTTTGTCCAGGTAGCCCCTGCAACCGGTATGAACTGGAGTATGCACAGGGACACCAAGTGTGCCCCCAGTGCAGGACTTCAAAGCACCAGAGAGTGCTCCCGCCCAGCCCCAATACACATCAGCCTGTCTAAGGAGGTGGGGACACCTACCCTCGACAGGAAACCTATTGTCCAGGCCTCCCCTGCCAGAGTTTCGGTCAGCAGCAGGAGGCCAGACCCTTGTCTGTGGCAGAGGCATCCATTATGTGATGCCAGGGTTCAGGAAAGTTCTACCGGGTTTAGCTAGTGTGAACATGTCTCTCCCTTTAGAAGGGTGGAATGCTACCTGGCGGTGGGGGGGGGGGGTAGTATCCAAAGCGGTTGACACCTAACACGACATGTTATGATGCAGCCATCCCAAAGTTAGCATTTACCGCGAGGTTATAATGCACTTAAGAGTATATGGTATGGCTGTATCACATAACAGCCATAAGGAAGTATTTCCGAAAGCTGCAGAGGGGCTCAGCTCATGCTTAGGCACCCTCTCACACAAAACCAAGCACTCTGCCTTCAGGATTGTCAAGGCCTGCCATAGGAGGGGCTTATAGGTTTATATGTGTCTGTATAGGGTATTGACATAGGTAGCCTATACCACAGTAAGGGGTGCAAGCACACCCTTACCCAGGCTGCAGTAGAAGACCTGTGGTGTCATTTTGGAGTGCTTCCCAGGGGTGGCATAATACATGCTTCAGCCCCTGCTAGGCCTCTGAGGTACCTATGCCCTAGGTACATAGTATACCATATACTAGGGGCTTATAAGGCACTCCAGAATCCAATTAGATATATACCTAATGTACATGGAGACCATTTTAGAGAGGAAGCAGCTAGGCTGTGGTCCTGATTAGCAGGGCCACAGCCAGACTCGAAAAACAGTGAAACACCAGCAAAAAGTGGGGGTACCCATGTGAAGCAGATCCTACATGAAGGACATATAAAAAGAAGAAAAACACTGTTACAAGAAAGAAGTAGAAAAGCATGAAAAGATGAATGCAAGGGCGAAAGGACTGCTGGATGAAGTGCACGGGTGGGTGTAAGAAAGGATGGCTGAAATGATTAAATGCTGTACAAATTGGTGGATGGATAAATGGAAATTTGGATGGATGGTGAATTTATAAAAAGAACGTAAAATGATAGATGGTTTAAAAAGAATGGATGAATGTTAGGGAAAAGGATGAATGAATACCTGGAAGTGCGAGTGGAATGACAGGAGGATGGAGGAAGAGTGCAACGATGAGAGGGTGGATAGATAGAATGTTAAAGGAAGGATGGATGGCATGGTGAAAGGATGGATGGAAGCATAAAAAGATGGATGGTTGAATGCATGAAAGGCTTAAAGGATGGAAAGCTGGACTGATGGAAGGTGGGATGCAGGGGCCTCATCTGGCATGGGTAAGGCATAGGTACTTTGATCCCCGTTGGCATTCAAGGTATGAATCAAAGTGGAGAGTATTTTCATTTTCCAGCTACTCCCTCGGTGGGGGGGAAAACACTAGGTGCTAGATGTACAAAGCTTTTTTTAATTCGCAAACGGCCCAATTCACAGAATCGGGCCGTTTGAAAACAGAAAAAGGCATTTTTATATGTACAAAGCTCAATTTGCGAATTGGTAACCTGTTCGCGAATCACAATTTGGGTTTGAGATTTGGTATTAGGAAGGGACGTGTTTAGGGCATCCCTTCTTTATACTGAATCGCATTGGTATGTGTGAATGTTTTGCAATCAAAATGCAGTCACAATACATTTGCATTTTACCGCCTATATCATGTAGGTGGTAACCCATTTCCAAATTGGAATGGGTCCCTAAGGGACCCCTTCCCCTTTGTGAATGTTTGTAAAAACATTGTTTAAGAGAAGTCACTGACCCATGGACTACTGCCTACTCTTAAAAAAAGGAAAGACAACTTGTAATTTTCTATTTTGAAAAGCATACCGTTTTCCTTTAATGAAAACAGGCTGCATTAAAAAGAAATGCTTTATTGAAAAGAAATCACAGACATGGTGTTCGGCAGACCCCATGAGGCCACCATCCCTGTGAATTTTGCAATTCCCAATGGGTTGCTAACCAAGATCATGAATATCAATTAGGAAGGTGACCCACTAGGAATCGCAAAATGTGTAAAGCACACATTTGTACATGGGTGTTTGTGATTACGAAACAGCGAATCACAAACATTCGCTATCTGGTAATTGCAAACGATTATCTACGTAAACCTGGCAATAGGTTTCCAGTTTTGCAGCTCAAAACGAGGGAATACATGAACATTTTATTGTTGCCCCCTATTATTACCTACAGAACTCAGAATGGAGCAACATACTTCATCCCGAAAAAAATAACAAGGCTCGCAGTATTGTGATTTCTCTTGTGGTATTACCTTCCAGTATGCAGCTGCACCAAAAATGAGAGTCCTCGAGGAGTGCTAAATCCCTCCTAAAAATATGACAATGAGCTCATGAGAGCTTGTGCTAGCCTTGGTACGTTTGAGACCAAAAGGGGTCTTTTCCTTCTCAGAGCACATTTGGCAAAAGTTTCATCATCTACTGAGGAATGTCCAGATTCTGCAATTGAAACAAATGAAATGAATGGACTTCTTGACTTCTTTCAACAACGATAGCCATAGATTATTGTTTTTTTACTTACACAGTGCAGGTTCTTATGAAGGCATTTTAGTGGTGAACAATTATGAATATAGTGATGAACCAGCATGAATACAGCATGATTGTAATGCATACCAACATTTTAGAACATCTGTTTGAGATCAAGGATGGAAGGGTGAGTTGTCCTAAAGTGATGCTGCCATAGATGGAAAGCCCTTCTGCCAGGACTTGTTTGCTTAGCATAAGCAATTGATAGCAATCCAGTCCTTGGGGAATGGAAACTGCAAGTAGATATGTCTTCTGAAATCAAATTGTGAGACCAGGAATGGCTGAAAGCTCTGATGCAGAGAATAATGGACCAAGAAGAGTAATTTATGCACAAGTTTATTAGATATTGGCTAGAAGGACCGCCAGGCCGACCGACCTAAGGGGCTCAGTACGATGGCGGAACGATCACCACCACCAGGCCGGCGGTGGCGATTGTTCCGCCATCACAATGGGATTTACCCTCCGCCATTTTAGGAGGGTGGTGGGTATCACAGCGGACGCAAAGTCCGTCCGCCGCTTTTCTGCCAGTGGCAATCGTAACGACTGTCTGGTGGATGGAGCAGGGCCACTAGTATGGTGGCGGTGCCTAGAAGGCACCGTCCGCCATATTAGGATGTGGGAAATGAAAGGCCTTTCCATGGCGGCGATGCCGCCATGGAGAGGCTAGTGGGGATTGGGTATAGGGGCCAGTTGAGGGCCCCCCTTGTGTCTAGGGATGGTGGAGTGCACTTGTGGGGGTACCTATGGTACCCCTCTACATTTCACTGCAACAAGTGGCAGACACCGTGTGGTGCCTGCCATGTGGTGCAGTGAAATGCTAGACATGCGATTTTAATATTGTGGCGGGTGCTGCTGTCAGCAGCACCCGCCGCAATGTTAAATTGCAGAATGCGACCGCCATGGTGGCGGTCGCATCCTAATTTGGGGTGCAGGACCGCCGCATGTCTGGTGGCCAGCCCAAACACCGCAGGGATGGCGGACAGACTCAGGTCCGCCCGCCATCCTAATGAGCCCCCTAAGTAATGTATTTTAAACTTATTAAAAGGCTGGCTGATTGTGCTATCATTTGTGAATCAGAAACCTTGGGTGAGCAGATGAAGACTGCTTTGCAGCAGCTCAGTTGCATAGAGCCAAACACATTCACTTTGGACACTTTCCGAGAGAAACTAAAAAGGGTCAGGATTTAGCTAACTATATCTATCTTAAGGGAGCATAATTTAGAAACAGAGTTCATCAGGACATTCTACAACAGACTGGTTCTTGACCGCCATAAAGGGGTTGGGTGAGAAGAAAATTGTGGAGGCCAAAAGGTCAAAGTTGATAAGGAAGCAATATATCAAATGTATTGCAGTTCAGTTTTAGGAGTTTGGGACTGATTGTTAGTTCCGAAAAGCAATAAAAGCAATAAAGCAGCATCCTTTTGTAGGAGTACTCGCTCAGGTTCAGATTTACTACATTTTGATGAACCTGGCCTCAACTTTCGTTAGCGGCTAACACATGGATGTTTTCAAACTTGGTTAGTGGGGCACAGCAGGCCATTTGTAAGATGACGTCTCTGTCCCGAAAGTTAAACGCTCTGGCCAATATTGGCATGGGGGAACTCCAGGTTTCGGCCTTCCTCCTGGTACTCTGTGAGCCCGTTCAGTCGAGAAGTAATGTGAAAGGCCTTTTGGTTGAAGATGCTTTGTAAATAACTCTTCTACGAAGAGGTCTTTTGCTTGCCCTTTTGCATGTTCTGGCACGCATAGGATGCATACATTGTTTTGGCGTGCCCTGCCTTCGTAATCGTCCAGTTGTGCTTCCATCAGTTCTTGTTTGGTCTGTAGTGTTTGTACTTCCTGGTTAAGGTGGGTTGTGTCTGTAGATATTGCGTTGATCGCGTCTTCCACATCTTTAACTCTGACATCCATGTTGCGCAGGTCTGCTCTCAGTGAGAGTTCGATATTTAGTGTGTCTAGTCTCGACTCTAGTGAGGTGCGTACATTATTGACAACCGTTATTATTTCCTGGAGGGTGAGTTCGGATTGTCTGGTAGTGGTCTGTGCTTGCGCTTGGGCGGCTGCCTTCGCCGTCTCTCGTTCTTCCCCACTTTTTTGCCACGCTTATTTATCTAGCTTGGTCTGCAGTGTGGCCTTCCCACCTTTTCCGCCCGCCATATACCTGTGGATTCTTAGTGGCTGTTCAATTGTGTCATTGCGCTGGAGTCCCCGCCGCCTGCTTCAGGGCAGTTCACCCTTTTCGGCCTGTCAGGTTTCCCTAAGATATCTCACAAACTGTATAGCCACTGCCCAGTGCTTCTTTGCTTTTGTGTGGCCTGTTTTAATGGGGTTCCTAATTCGGGAGGTGCCTTCTCCACTTCTCTGTCCTGTGATATGTGGGTCTTCCCCTGTATCTTCTATCAGGCTGGTTGTTCGGTGACTTGCACGTTTGTACTCTGAGGTGGGGGGGGGGGGGGCTGAGCCACATGCGAGGTCTCGCTTCTCTGTGCCAGGACTGTGGCACAGTTACCCACATATCTCAACCACTGTTGTAAAGTAGACCTTGCAGTTCCCTTACCGATTTCACACGTAGCTATTCACCCCCTCACTTTGTCCCTACTTTACTATGGCAATCTACCGTTTATTTCCCCCGTGAGCCGCCTCTGTATCAGCGCAATGGTAAGGCATGCATACCTCCATTCGGCCAGGGCACCGTAAGCTCCGTCTGCTCCCCTTACGTTTGTCGTTGCGCTTGGTCACGGCAGGCTGTTTCGGCACCTCTACTGCTCCAAGGTGTGCACACCTTCACTCGGCTGGGTTCCGTAAGCTCCATCTCCTTCCCTCATGTCTGCCGTTGCGCTCTGTCACGGCAGGCTGTTTCAACACCTCTCCTGCTCCGTTGGGTATAGAAACAATGCGGCACGCACTCACCGCCCTGCTCGTGCTCGCCGCTGCTTGCGCGTCCGGTGCTGAATTCTTGGTCTCGCACTCGCTCAGTTATCAGCTGAGCGATTTTCCGGGTGCCACCATTTTCTTCTTCTTCGCCACCGTCGGGACAGGTACGCTACAGTCGGCCCTTTCCCTCAGTGCTTCGTTGATTTTTGAGCTGCTACGATGTTGCCCAGGACGTCATGGGTTTGTACCGCCGATTACGTTGCTTTAGGTCCAGATGTGAGTGCGGATATTGTGGGAATACCGGGTGAGGGTTTCGGAGCATCGCTAGTGAGCGCCTATTTCCTTCGGCTGCTGGTCACGCCCCCTCCTTTAACGAAAGAAAGATTTCTTACTGCTATGTAGGTGTAAGTAAATGTAAATTCACTACACATAGGATTAAGAAGGTGCCGTATGTCATGTAATCCCAAAGAGGAGTCAAGTGTTTCATACATTTGTGTGCTTTATTCGGTCTATAAGAGCATGCTGATAATCCATCCAGAGAGCAGAGTTGGTGGTATAGTGGTGAACAGAGCTGCCTTCCAGAAAAATATCCATATCTAGGTTAAATTATCCTGATATTTGACCAAACGTTTCAGGCATTGTTGAGAGAGTCTTGTACAAGTCAGTCCAGAATTTTTAATCATCCCCATTGGTGCATATATGTTGGCCATATAAAACTCTTGTCCATCTTTAGACAGTTTAGATGATAGCCATCTACCACCATTATCATTAGTATTTTCCAGACAGAGAATGCTCGCAGTCCTAGAATCCAGTGTGACCACCCCATGCTTTTTTTGAGGTTCAGAGATAGTGCAACCATATCAAATCTAAAATTGTACAGAAGTCATGATTCATTCTCCCCAATTTATGTTTCTTGGGGAAGAATAATGTCACCTTTAATTTTACGATAATAGTGTACAATGTGATGCTTTTGACCGGTTGTTTAAGTCCCTTGGTATTTATCAACACTTTGGGGTCCATAAGGATGTCGGGCGGTGGCACCACCGCGGTGCCGTGAGCAGCGGTCCTCACGCCCGCCATATTAGTATGGCCAAACATAGTCCATTTCCCAACCGCCATGGTGCGACGCGCACCACCATCAAAGTGCGCCCGCCACCGCGGCGGTGGGAGCCAATGGAGACTCTCCGCCGTGCGAAATGACGTCTGCCCCGCTCCACAAATTAGGATGACCCAAACAAGCAGACACACCACAGCGGAGAAACCGCCCAAACAGGGACGGCGGAAGCACCACAGCGGAGCACAAAACCAGAGTCCCGGTCCACACCACCCGGTCACGACCACCATGGACCCCGCTCTACACATCTTTCCGGTACTGTACCTGCTACATCACTAGGAACTCATGGACCGCCGCGGACGCCGCCGCAGGTACGCAATGACACAACACACAACATATGGGCTGACACAGGGTCCAAATCCACATCAGACACCCTGGTGGGGACAGGGACACATCCACAAAAGGGCACCCACACATCACCCACCTGCCACCAAGTCACCCCTCTGCATCCTTGACACACAGCTACCGCCACCATGCAGCAATGTCCCGGTCACATCACCGCAGCGGTGAACACAAGGAAATACATGTGCACAATGCAGAAGGCAGGGCCAGTGCCAGGCATAGGCAGGGCACAAAGACCACAGGGCCACACCCCCTCCCACCACACTAGAACACCCCATGATGGCACATGCTATGTGCCCCTCCTGTGCACCCCATGCACATCAACAAGCCAGGTCAATACACACCCTGAACCACACAACAAACAATCATGTAGACAGACACTGCAGGAGTGGCTGCACAGGAACACACAACACACAGCACAGTAGCACAGGGCCAGGGAAACACACACACCACCACAACACCACACTCAGGGAAACTAAAATGAGGACAAGCACCAAATGAACACATACAAGGAACAAACATCCAAATGAACACACAGCCTGCTTAGTCACACATACATACCACAGACTGATACACAGACACATACACACCCCACATGCCAACAGCAATGGAGCACAACAAATAGGAAAACCAAAGTGGGATGCACACAAATGGAAGGCCAAGGAGACACACAACAATCATGTGTACAGCACATGCAAGACAAGGAACAGAGAACAGCACCCTCACACCATCAAAGCACACATGGCTGGTACAGGCAGTGAGGACAACCCACAGACATCACAGTGCAACAACACAGGGAGACAGCAAGGCAAACCATGTAGAGGCACAAGGATGAAAGGAAAGCCCTGAAGTCAAACTGTGAACAGCCACACATATATACAACTACTTCACAGAAGTACACCAGCAGCACTACACACAGGGACCATTGGCACACGCCATGACTGACAAACACCAGAAGGAATCCACACATATACCACCCTCACACCAGCAGCACACAACACCAGTGCCAAACATACTGAAGTCTGGCAATACTTGCCAGTCAACACACACACAAACAATCACACACCCTGGGGGTAGCCACAAACATCACACACTCACAGGGATGCCACAACAAATGTCTGCACAAAACCAACACACCAGCACATGACCCAACAGAAACAAACACAGAACCACAACAAGAACAGACATGCCCTGTGCAGCTAAACTGTGGAAAGGCAATGGGAGCACAGACACAACAGGAGGGCACAACATCATCACTCAGGAACAATGCACAGACAACATACCACAACACACACAAGAAGTGCACCATCACAGAAAAACACAGCCACATCAAACAAACAACAGATGCACAGGCACACAAATCACACAGCAAACACAGCAGGACATCAGGGATGCACACCAGGCAATGACAAGGCAACAGACACACACAGCACTGCATGCACAACAAGCAGTGTGTGCACACCAGGCATACCAGCCACACACAGACATCAGTGACAGAAGAGCAACCCACACAACACCATACAGTACAGCACAAAGACAGCAGCACACCCAGGAAGTGAAGCAATACCACAGCTAACACACACACATCCAACACAACACCAACAGATGCACAAGTCCGGGACACAAAGGTGGAAACAACTTGACCAGAGGACTGAGCAGCACACACAGCTGGACTGCATAGGAGCAACCATGACTGCCAAACAGCACCAGCACATCACATACAAAGCATTGGGGAAATGCCCTGAGTGGCACATTGACCCTGGGCAAAGAACTGCACCACAAAGCACAGTGGCACAAATGAAGTGATGGGGAGGCACACACACATGGAAACCAAGGGGACAGCTGACACCAAAGTTAAGTGTACTGCATGCCAGTAGGGGACATGGCAGGAGTGTACCATACACAAAGAGAGGGAGTGCAGACCCACAATGGGTAGGCATCTGAAGCACAGATGGGGGTGGCATGACAACACACACAACATTCCACACTGGAGGCAAGAAGGCACCATCTGACAGCAAGGCATGAGAAAACACAAACACAATGGCAGTGTGGAACAGCAGGTCTGCACAGTCCCCACAAACAGCCACCAGACACATGGATGTGCAACAAAACACAACACTGACTCGCCAGTCACACACTCTGCATACTCACAAGTGACAAAAACAACAAGTAGGAGTCAGACAGAACTGCAAGGACACACCAACACACGGTACAGTGCACTACATACAACTCACACATGTGCATACAACCACATCCACAGGGCTGAACAATCAAAACAACAGGCATACAACTCCTGAGTGACACATGTGTGTAGTTCACATTGTAGGGGCATGCACACATTAACACTCCCCACAAACTCACCCCCTTCACACGGCACACCACCTGACCATCCAAGAGCGCACGTGGAAAGTAAGCCATGGGACTAGGATGAATGGCCATCACAAGATGACCACACACATACACCACTGGGCACACATAAAGGAAGAACACACATACATGATGACACTGGACAGCCTGCCTGCAAAACTGTTTTCAGAAACCCACTCTCTGCCGGCAGTGCCCCCCAACCTGACATGTGTACAATATAGCCAACATGAACTAATCAAGTAAATGACAACTGCTGCACATTGTAAAATTACACCGTTGCCCCCACAAGTATCTGGTTCATGAACAACTGAAGACCCCGTCACCCCAGAAAACTGATTAGTAAGTGAGACCAAACATTGACCATGTTGAAGTGGCACGCAGAGCATGTGGCACAGTAAACCGTATACATACAGCAAAAGAACTTCATTCAGTAAGGACACTGACAAAATAGACAACAGGAGCAACTGTCTTTATTCACATATTGCACAGATAGGCACCATGACAAGAGAAGAGCAAGGCACAAAATGCAGAGCATGTCCATGAGAAGCTGCAGAGGTAGGGGGCACACAGCAGTGAATGACAAGGCCAGTGGGCAGGACAAAGTGCAGACTGAGTCCATGAGAAGCTGCACAGGCAGGGGGCAAAACACAAGGCCAGTAGCCAGTCCAAGGTGCTGACTGAGTCCATGAGAAGCTGCAAAGGCAGGGGGCACACAGCAGTGAACGACAAGGCCAGTGGGCAGGACAAAGTGCAGACTGAGTCCATGAGAAGCTGCACAGGCAGGGGGCACACAGCAGTGAACAACAAGGCCAGTGGTCAGGACAAAATGCAGACTGGGTCCATGAGAAGGCAGGGGGAAAAACACAAGGCCAGTGGCCAGTCCACGGTGCTGACTGAGTCCATGAGAAGCTGCACAGGGAATGTGTGCGACTGTACCTTTCCATGGTCACCAACACAGTCAGGGGGTAACAATGTGCAGTACAGGCCCACCTGTGTGAGAGAAAGGTGTGTGAGGGTAACTAACACTCAGACTTGGCTGTCAGGCGGACTGGGATCTGGCTGTGTCTTGGGGACTGTCTGGGCACCTGAACGGGAGAGAGCGGAACAACTGAGGTAGAGCTATCAGTGGCTTGGCAAGCCGGAGGGCTCCTTGGACCAGATGGTGTAGTGGCACGTGGAGGTGGAGTCATGCAGACGGGAGACACGGTGTGGCTTGGAGATTGTCGAGGGGTACCTTTCCACTTCTTGGAGATTCTAAATGGCTTGCCTGACTTTGTATCAATGGGAAGTGGTGCGGGCACAACAGGCACACTCACCACCAAAGCTGCATCAGGTGCAGGCGCTGGTGATGTGCTGGACCCAGCGGAACGCTTTGCCTGATTTCGCCTCTGCCCCCCCCCTTCCCCTGTTTACCAGGTGTCACACCTACAGTGCACTCCGGCCCCTGCTTCAGTGGGCTTGGAATGGGAGTCGAGGTGGAGGGTGAATCTGCCTTGGAGCCCTTCCTAGTTGTACCCTTGGCATGCACCACCTCCTTGGTGGGCACAGACACTGTATGCTTCTCTTTGCGCGATGCTTTAGGGGCAGGAGAGTCCTTGGATGGGGATGCCTCTGAGGCATGTGTGCCTGAGGCCTGCTGCTTTGCTTTTTGTCCACTGATGTCGCCTCACGGGCTTTCCTCCCTGCGCTCTGGGGTGGCTTTGGTCTTCTGTGGGGATGGTGTCTGCGGCCGGGACCGCTTGGGCTGCTGCTGCTGTGTGCTTCGTGTGCTGTATCGTGACTGTGATGTATGTGGACCGTGGTCACTATTGTCAGACGTGGCCACTGCCAGGGGGGTGGACAAAGGACCGGAGCTGGACTGTGAATATGTGCCTGTTGGAGGGCGTCACTGTGGATGACAAAGCCTGGACTGTCCGGTGCAGCCCACCCACATCAGAATGTATGCCCTCCATGAAAGCAACCACCTGGGCCAATATTTTGTCATGGTCAATGAAGGCATTGAGGAGAGCTGTCTGGCCTACACCCAGCTTGTGCAAAAGGTCCACAGACTCAGCACTGATGGCAGCAGGGGGGCAGGGGCAGCTGTGCAAGGGGTGAAGGACACTCTTTCCCTCTTACTGAGGCGGACACAGGCAGCACCAGAGGAAGTGGCTGGGAGGGTGGGCACTGGCCGCTGTGTGGTGGAAGTGGATGCAGACTCACCGTTCCCTGTGCCCTCCAACATGGATGCATCCCCGCTGGCATCTGATGATGTGGTGCTTTGCGTCTCAGGCTGGGATTCCTCCAGCAGACTCCTGTCCCCCTCTGAGGCACTGGTGACATCTGTGTCACTGGGCTCCTGTGCAGCTG
The DNA here is from genome assembly GCF_964204655.1 of Triturus cristatus. NCBI lineage: Eukaryota > Metazoa > Chordata > Amphibia > Caudata > Salamandridae > Triturus > Triturus cristatus. The sequence goes on along the minus strand of NC_140590.1, from coordinate 720,825,115 downwards.
TTGTGCTTGTTTCACCCCCACTGGTGTCCGTCTCCTGTCCCTTTGGGACCACAGGAGATGCGGCATGAGAGAGAGAGATGTAGGGTCAGGTCAGTGACAGCAACAGAAGAAACATATGCAAGCAATCGATTACAAAAGATGACCAAATCTACATGTTGCACACCACCCTGTGCAATCACATCGTGCTAACTCACTATATAGACTCAAGCAGTGCGTGGAAACTGGACACTCAGGCATGAGTGAGCCATGTGATGACTACACAGCACAACACCCTGCTTGTGGCTCTGTTCAACCAGACACACAACTAGCTTTGAGCACACCTAGGGACATGATGGGGGCACACTACTTGTTGCCAATGGCAGATCTGGATAGAACAGGAGGGGACAACACAGACCAAGACTACAACATGACAGTCCACAATGGACATTAGCCCATGCCACCCACCATGTTGTACTGTGGGGACAATAGAATGGTGCACATTGCTGTCAGATGTGTAGGTCTCCCCAATCTGGGTACATGCAATGGACGTATTGATGAAGGCACAGTCAGATTGGGCACACTGCCGTTCCCTCCCATGGGATTCCCAAGACTACCCCAGTGCAGAAGAAACCTGAAGATCACAACTCAGAATGTAATGTGAATGCACAGCATCCAAATCACCGTTGTCAGTACAGGTAGGGCAAATGCATGCCACCGGCACAAAGCCCAGCAGCCACTTACATGCCACAGCATCACACTACCAACATCACATAGGCCAGCGCTGGCACAGGCTCTGTACACATGCAGCCACTCCCAGCCAAAATTACCCTCCCCAAATGCTCACCCCTGGCTTGCTGCTGATGCTCCTTCAAATGTGCATCAGCTCAGGCTGTGTCACCGCCAAGATGCGGCCCATTAGTGGTGTCATGCTGCGCCGTGCCAAACGCCCAGTGCAAGGAAGCAGCCCCAAGGTCATCTCCGCTACGTTCTTTGCCAGCCGGCTGATGTCGTCCCACCTCTTGTGGCAGTGGGTGCGCCATCGGTTTGAGACCCCCAGGGCTCAAACCTTCGCAGCAATGGCCCTCCACACGGCCTTACGCTGGTGTACCTTGAGCTGCAGGCATGGGAGACAAAAGGGGGAAATGATCAGGGACACAGTGTTATGTATCAACAGCTATCAGTATAGCAGCAAGATACAAACTCATCACAAATCCAAAGATATGTCTATCAGAGACTAAAATACATCTCAAATGGTACATCTGTATAAGAAAAGCTGATGTGAATACATGCAGGCATGAGGGGGTACACAGTCCCTGCACATCTCACACACATGCAGGATGCCAGCACTGGAACCCCTATGTAGCCTGCCCACATCTCCAGTCCATTGTTGGGTTGAGCAACATATACATCACATATCAACCTGAGGGGGGGGTGACCCACTGTGTCCAGGACTGTGCAGCCCCTGTGAATAGATAACTGTGTCATGGATGTCAAATTGAGGGACACGATCTCACAACTACAAAATGCCATTCACAAGGGCGGTTGTGTGCAATCTACAGTGGTGGGATGGCCCATAGCTGGAGTGCAATGTGAATAGACTGATGTCATACTCTGTAAGTGAAGTGATGTGTCCTTGTCCTTGTCTTTGTAGACGGGGACTGTGCTGCCCAGCTGTGCTCACACTGAGATGGACTACAGGGGCACACACAGCCATCCAGCCAAGCAATCACTGTCCTGACTACAGCATTAACAACCTTCTGTGTCACTGTATGGCTGACAACACAACACAGGTCACTCATGCATACATGTGCAGGGAGGGAAACCTGTGGCATTGGGTATACACACCCTCCCCCTGGAGACAGCATGCCAGGCAGTGCATGGCACTACCCCACACTCCCAGGCACATACTGCATCAGTCCTACTACATGTGTGGCCCCCCTGCCCTACCACCGCACTGTTGACGACTTACCACCACATTTGGGGCACCATATAGCCTTGGGTACTGTGTGAGCACCTCGTCCACAAGGACCTCCATCTCCTCGCTCGTGAAGGGACTGGCACGGATCTTCTCTGTCCTTGCCATCACTGTGGACATGAGACAACAGCGGCTGAATTGGGTGGTGAGGGGTCTCAGGCAGCAGTCCCTGGAGGCAGCAGCAGGTGAGGGGTCTCAGGCAGCAGTCCCTGGAGGCAGCAGCAGGCGAGGGGTTTCTGACAGCAAGCTCTGGAGGCAGCAGCAGGTGTGGGGTCTCTAGCAGCAGGCTCTGGGAGCAGTGGAAATGTGAGGCTCAATTCCACACATATATAGCCCCCTGGGGTCGTTTCAAATGTGCAAAGCTGCAGCAATTGATGGTCCAGGTCTGCCTCTTTCAAATGTATCCAATGACCACCCCCGCGGTGGCGGAGCACGCCTACCGCGATTTTCAAAATTGCATCATACCACCGCTATCAACCTTCCCTTTGGCTCTAGGGCAAGCTCCATGGCGGGGACACACCGCCGGGGCCCGGTGTGCGCTAGCGCGATGGTGTATCTTTCAAATGCATCCAATGACCGCCTCCGCGGTGGTGTACCGCGATCTTCAAAATTGCATCATGCCACCGCTATCGAGCTTCCCATTGGCTCTAGGGCAAGCTCCATGGTGGGAACACACCGCCGGGGCCAGGTGGTAGCTACCACGATATGGGTGCCATACATTGACACGAGGCACCACGATTTAGGCAGCGGAGCATACCAACCGCCATTTCCCCATGTCTCCATGCCTATCACTACCGCACTTGTGTGAATGGGGGTGCTGGCGACACACCGCCGGGGCCAGGCGGTAGCTACCGCGATATGGGTGCCATACATTGACACAAGGCATCACGATTTAGGCGGCGAAGCATGCCAACCACAATTTCCCCATGTCTCCATGCCTATCACTACCGCACTTGTGTGAATGGGGGTGCTGGTGACACACCGCCGGGGCCAGGCGGTAGCTACCGCAATATGGATGCCATACATTGACATGTATGGGTAGGGTGTGCCTTCAAGGGGTTTATTAAAGACTTAGTTGTGTAACTTGTTTATAGGATAAATATATACCTATAACTGAGATCAATCTTATCTTTTGGTTTCCAGAAGGTTATACACCATGCAATAGTCAAATGTGTATACGGATCTCAATTTACATTAATTTCGGAATATTTATACAGTCAGAATACAGAGAAATGAAAAATAGACAAAAGGTGTGTGAGGAACAAAATTCATTTATATCAGTGAATGGTAGTAAGGGTACATAAAAATAAGAAAGTTGTATATCACAAGGGAGGCATGATTATACATCCAGTTATTACTCCACTGTACAATATATCAAACACTTTTTCAAAGATATATGATCAATTATCTAGAAAGAAGTGTGACAGTCGACGTTTCGGTCTTCATACGTGAATTTGTGAGACCATCTTCAGGACAAGAAGTTTAAAAGTTGACCCCTATAAGTTAAAAAGTATATAATGAATATATAAACTATACAAAACACACACCTAAGACAAAAAATAATAACAATTTGAATAATCATTGAATAAAGGAAAGTCAATTCTGACATTTCAGAAATGTTGTATCAGTCAATTAAACATCCAATGATTGTTGAACAAGCTAAAATGATGAAACACTTTAGTCAAAGTCAAATGGTCACTTGTATTAGGGCTCCATCTTACTAAATTATACTGTACTTTAACAATAATCGTTTAAACCATCTCGTTTCATTTCATGGTTAGACAAGGCTAACTGTTTATTCTATGTCATCACTCATAATGACACATTCAAATGACATAATCAACGAATAAAGGAAAATCAATTCTGACATTTCGCAAATGTTGTATCAGTCAATTAAGCATCTAATGATTGTTAAACAAGCTAAAACGATGAAACACTTTAGTCAAAGTCAGATGGTCACTTGTATTAGGGCTCCATCTTACTAAATAATACTGCACTTTAACAATGATCGTTTAAGCCATAAATTCATCTCGTTTCATTTCGTGGTTGGACAAAACTAACTATTTATTCTGTATCTTCACTCATAATGACAAATTCAGATGACATATTTCTAGGGAGAGAATTTGATTCGTCCTTTCCTCAAAACTTAATAGTTTCTCACACACCTTTTGTCTATTTTTCATTTCTCTGTATTCTGACTGTATAAATATTCCGAAATTAATGTAAATTGAGATCCGTATACACATTTGACTATTGCATGGTGTATAACCTTCTGGAAACCAAAAGATAAGATTGATCTCAGTTATAGGTATATATTTATCCTATAAACAAGTTACACAACTAAGTCTTTAATAAACCCCTTGAAGGCACACCCTACCCATACATACTATCTGCCCAAGCCCTCAAGGGTATATTGGGTTATCCATTACATAGATTGTGTTTAAGCGCAGACAATTGTCTGTTGTGGATCACTTTTAAGTGGTTTTTTATTATTTTTTTGATTGCCTCTAAAAATAATAACGTAGATGTCTGAAGCAGAGACATTATCCTATACTGATGATTATATATTGAAAATCGCTAGCGGCCCCTCACTATTGGGCAATAAAGGCCTCACCGCCTCTTTTCCTTATGAGTCTGATCTTAATCAACTCGAGCGTCTTAAAAAGAAACTAGTACGAACAGAACTCCATGCTAAGTTTCTGACGGACTGTTTGAATGCAAATATCATCCCAACGGGTCTCCAGATCCGAAATGTTCCAATAATTTTTACTGACGACGAGGAATTTAAAACAGGCTTTAGCTTTTCTGCCAACAAATGCTCTCGCACTTGGATGGTTTTAAGTATAGAAACTGCCATCAGACAACTGAAGATCCTAGCTAAAGAAATTGAAACTTTAGAAAAAAAGATATTAGGTGACTCTGCTATTACTAACGGTAAATTCCTCCTTGATAAGGTACAGCAAACAATCAAAGAATTCGAGGAATTCAACGCTCATAAAAAAACTGAGAAACTACAAAACGATATCAAAAGATACAATAAAGAAAAAACGTATCCATACCTACAGAAGGATTTCTATAATCCTCAAAATTCTGCCCAAATACCAAAGAAGAGAATTACCTTCTCAGATACCAATTCGGATACTGGTAGCGATCAGTCTATAGACACAACCTACCGCCATTACGATCAACAACCTTCTACCTCTAGGCAGAATTTTTTAGGGCAGGACCGCCGAGGGACAGGTCCCCCTCGGAGACAACGGGGTTCCAAACGAGGATGGTACCGCAACCAATATACACCAGGGTTCCGTCAGACACGCAACCAGTATTACGAATGGTAGCACCTGACCAAACAATACCGATTTTCAACCTATCGGCTCATACCCTATCTGAACAAGAAATTGCGGTTCTTTCCTCAGGGTTGAGCTTTGTGCCTACCTATAAAAATGACCTATTCAACACTAAATTAGAAATCCACAAATTCTTCCGCACTGTGAGATTAAAAAACTTCTTCACAGGAAAGGAAAATTGTTCTGACAACGATGTCACAGGTCTAAAAAACAAATCAACGTTTTACCCCAGTAACTGTATGGTAAAAAAGGAAATACTAACATTTGAGAATGCAATTCTCATTGAGATTGATAATCTCTTCAAACAGAAGATACAATATAAATCTAATTTTTCAAAAGAAAAACAAGTTGCATTGCAAAATCTTCAATCACTCCCTAATGTCCTGATAAAACCCGCGGACAAGGGCGGTGGGATAGTCCTCTGGGACAAGGACAAATATACTGAAGAGGCTCTTAAACAATTATCCAACCCTCTACACTACAAGAAACTTGCAACTAATCCCACAAACAGACTTACTACAGAAATATCAAAACTGAGCAAGTTAGGTTTTGATGGTGGTTGGCTCTCAGAGAAAGAATCTGCCTTCCTCGTCAATAAAACACCGACCGTTCCTGCTATATATTTGCTCCCAAAGGTGCACAAAGACCCTCTAAATCCACCTGGTCGCCCGATAGTTTCGGGTTGTAACTCCATCCTGAAGCCATTGGCCCAATATGCAGATTTCTTTATCAGACCATTTGCTGTTAACCATCCTGCATATATCCGAGACACTATGGCTGTGATTAACATAGTTGAAAATTTTGAATTTGATCCCTTGAATGAATACCTGGTCACCATGGATATAGAGAGCCTCTATACGAATATCCCTCAAGAGGAAGTTCTACAGATTCTATGCAACCTTCTAGACACCAGAGCCAGACCACATCAAGTGCCTACAGAATTCATTATTGAATGTGTTCGTATCTCTCTGTGTGAGAATTTTTTCCTTTTTCAGAATACTTTTTATCAACAACGAAAAGGAGTAGCGATGGGAGCTGTTTACGCCCCAGACATTGCGAACATCTATGTCTCTGTATTTGAAAACGAATTTATATTCAATGTAACGAACCCTTTTTCCGCTAACATCATGAAGTGGCTTCGCTATATAGATGATGTCTTCTTAGTTTGGCATGGCACAAAGGAAGAACTCAACACCTTCCATGTCTGGCTTAACCATAGAAATGCACACTTGAAATTCACCATGGAATTTGACAATGCGGAGATTAACTTTCTGGATATAACTATCAAGAATGATATTTCTCACCATTTATATACCACCTTGTTTACAAAACCAACGTCCAGAAATACCCTGCTTGAATATCAAAGTCACCACCCTCAAGCCCTTAAAGATGGCCTCCCTTTTGGGCAGTTCTTGCGTTTACGCAGAAACTGTACCTTTAAAAATGACTACTTCATTGAGGCTAAAAAACTTACAGAAAAATTAAAAGCCAGGGGTTACCCATCCAAACTTTTAAAAAAATCCATGAAACGTGCATGGTATAACAACAGAGAAATGTTGTTGACTGTGAAAGATCGTCCACAACAACCTCATCTGGTGTGTGTCTCGACTTTCGGAACTCATGCTAATGCTATAAAGAAGATTATTAATCGACACTGGAATTTATTAAAAAATCTCCCTGAATTCCAGTCAAAACCCCTATTCTCTTTCAAAAGGGGAACCAACCTTAGAGACCGTCTGGTTAGAGCATATGAAGACCGTCCTAACAACACAGTAGACAACATGAGACAGCTGGTCCCCATTGTTGGACATTTTAAGTGTAATATGTGCTTAGCATGTAACACCTCGCAAACAATCAAAAAATGTACCATCAACGGTATTACACTCACCCTTAAATCATTCTCCAATTGTAATACTTGTAATGTAATTTATTGCATACAATGTCCGTGTAAATTACATTATATTGGCAAAACAGTTCAACCAATCAAAAAAAGGATTCTACAACATCAATCTCGGATAAGATGTCACACAGAAAATGCACCACTCGTGGAGCATTATCAGAGACAGGGTCATTCAGATAAAGATATGAAATGGTGGGTACTAGATGTGATCAAACCCTCAAAGAGACAAAGTAATGTAGACCGACTTTTGACCTTAAAGGAAGGTAAATTGATCTGCATGACAGATTTGATCAACCGTGGTCTCAATTCAACATCCGAATGGCACACTTTAGCTTGTCTCTAGACTTCAGCTACAATCCAACGACATGTAATCTTTTATCTGTAATAGATACTGGTCTATAACGTATAATCTATAAATAGCTCTAGTCTTATGTATAATTACTGTTTTATACTTGATCAAACTACCTGTGAGCTATTTTTGAACACTATACAGGTTTATACGATGTTGAGATCTATATCTATGTGTATTAAACTGTTGATGTTACAGCTGCTAACCTAAATACCACTGATGATAATAAGGACACTCTGCTTGTAACAGCCCTTCAATATATGTAATTTAAATACTTGCAATCACCCTGTAACTAAAATGTATAATATCCGATCTTTGATTCTATTGATGGCATAGTAGTCATAAAGGTGGGACATAGAGAACCAAATAGGTATCTGTATACACAATCTTTGCTACCATGTGACGAACCAACTCCGTCCTGTATGCATAATGAATACCCTAATTTCAATTCTTGATGACGCAGTAATCATAAAGATGTGACATAGTATATAAAATATGTGTTTATATATACACAACCCTTGTCACTAAGGGTTAAATCAACCTCGTCTTGTGCACACAATGACTGTCCTACCTCCAACTTTTGGTCACATAGGTTTAACTGGAGGTACACTGTTGGAGTGTGTGTTCCGTTATATAAGTACGTCTAAGAACTATTAAGAGTTTATCTCAATAATTTATCCTACATACTTCGACTATAGGGATCAATTAGTTTAAAATAGAATATAATCAATATATCATCGATACACTAAAAGAATTTGACAAACATACTATATTCTAGCGTTGTTGATGCAAATATCCCATTCCAACATGGCCGACACGGATTTCTGTACCGACATACCATGTGACCTACTTACAAGTCCTATCTCTATACCGCCACAATATGTATATTTAAGACCAACCGATCTCGGCAGTTCCAATGCTCGATGCCGCGATTCAACGTAGATGACTGCTGTGCTCACGCCAGGTTAGTTGTTAGTTTTCGCCTGGCCTTTGCTTTCAATGCCCCTAAAGTAGTACAACTTAACCTAATACTACCCAATTTCCTTTTGCAGTAATTTTCGTGGGATTTAAGTAAAACGCCCCGTAACGGTGACAACAATTCCCATTGCTCGATTTACGCAGCAAGCGATCACAGCGCCATTCATATTGGGCTTAACTCTGTCTGAACCAACAGTAAGACCACTACGAGGTTGGTTGATATTTCTTTCACTTACTATGTGTGAGGTTATTAACAACTGTAACCACAACACACTAAATGCTCTCATTTTCCTCTTGCAGTTTTTAAATACACGAATGACGTTTTCTGCCGGTGTAACTACACAGTACCCTTAAGACTTCGACAATTTGCCTCTCAAAAACCGCCAAATTTAAAAGGTACCTCGATATACTTTTACCTTTTTGGCTTAGATACATTTTCAGTCGCTCTAAAGCATTTAAGACTTACGATATGATTTCTCTTTACATAGCGTTAAGCGAGAGGTTTTAATTTAAATCTCGATACAAAGAAAGGAAGATATCCACGAATTCCATAATCAATTCAAAACACTACGAGGTAAAATTACTTGCATTAGTTAAATGATGTTTCTCTTGTTTAAAATACATATTGAACCTTTTTGGATTATCACGGTGATTCAATAACAGTCTTTCACATTATTATGTGTTCAATTTCATAGCTTTAAGTGCAACCATGACTAACTTCCTCCTTATTACAAAACTTTGTCGCGATTCGATCCAAACAGGGCCTCAGGCATTCACAACAACCCACAATCTATTAAGTTTTGAGGAAAGGACGAATCAAATTCTCTCCCTAGAAATATGTCATCTGAATTTGTCATTATGAGTGAAGATACAGAATAAATAGTTAGTTTTGTCCAACCACGAAATGAAACGAGATGAATTTATGGCTTAAACGATCATTGTTAAAGTGCAGTATTATTTAGTAAGATGGAGCCCTAATACAAGTGACCATCTGACTTTGACTAAAGTGTTTCATCGTTTTAGCTTGTTTAACAATCATTAGATGCTTAATTGACTGATACAACATTTGCGAAATGTCAGAATTGATTTTCCTTTATTCGTTGATTATGTCATTTGAATGTGTCATTATGAGTGATGACATAGAATAAACAGTTAGCCTTGTCTAACCATGAAATGAAACGAGATGGTTTAAACGATTATTGTTAAAGTACAGTATAATTTAGTAAGATGGAGCCCTAATACAAGTGACCATTTGACTTTGACTAAAGTGTTTCATCATTTTAGCTTGTTCAACAATCATTGGATGTTTAATTGACTGATACAACATTTCTGAAATGTCAGAATTGACTTTCCTTTATTCAATGATTATTCAAATTGTTATTATTTTTTGTCTTAGGTGTGTGTTTTGTATAGTTTATATATTCATTATATACTTTTTAACTTATAGGGGTCAACTTTTAAACTTCTTGTCCTGAAGATGGTCTCACAAATTCACGTATGAAGACCGAAACGTCGACTGTCACACTTCTTTCTAGATAATTGATCATATATCTTTGAAAAAGTGTTTGATATATTGTACAGTGGAGTAATAACTGGATGTATAATCATGCCTCCCTTGTGATATACAACTTTCTTATTTTTATGTACCCTTACTACCATTCACTGATATAAATGAATTTTGTTCCTCACACACCTTTTGTCTATTTTTCATTTCTCTGTATTCTGACTGTATAAATATTCCGAAATTAATGTAAATTGAGATCCGTATACACATTTGACTATTGCATGGTGTATAACCTTCTGGAAACCAAAAGATAAGATTGATCTCAGTTATAGGTATATATTTATCCTATAAACAAGTTACACAACTAAGTCTTTAATAAACCCCTTGAAGGCACACCCTACCCATACATACTATCTGCCCAAGCCCTCAAGGGTATATTGGGTTATCCATTACATAGATTGTGTTATACATTGACATGTGGCACCGCGATTTAGGCGGCGGAGCATGCCAACCGCCATTTCCCCATGTCTCCATGCCTATCACTACCGCACTTGTGTGAATGGGGGTGCTGGTGACACACCGCCGGGGCCAGGCAGTAGCTACTGCGATATAGTTGCCATACAACCGCAATGGCCATCTGGCAAACATCAACAGTGCACAGTGCCCACATGGTCAATGGCACATCATTGTGCACACGATGCCAATGTTCCATTTACTCCACTGATGGCTACACATGCCATGTTTGTGTGTGTGATTTCGTAGATTGGCCTGTACTCACTCACATGTCACTTATGGATTTGGTGGTTGGGTGGGCAGGACAGTGTTGTTCTGGACTTTACAATGTGTACACATGTCAATGTATTGAGGTGCAGTGACAATCACAGCAATGCTCGTCTCAATGAATGATGATCCATTTTGCATTGCCTCTCATGCAGACATTAGTCATTCCTGCGCCGACGGTGGTTATTGTGTGATGGATCTGTGCCAGGTTGTAATGACGCATTAAGGTGTGACAGGTACAGCATCTAGGTATGAGACAGTAGGTTTGTTGCACATATGCTGGATGCCATACTCCCAGGCGTGTCCATGTGAAATGTGGCCATCTCCCTATGTGCATTCACATTGACCAAGGTGGTGTTTGAGGTACTTGTCTTGTGTAAGTTGACAGGTGTGCCCTTTGTGTAGATGAAGGTGTCCTTACATGTAAGCTGGTCTGTAACTCAATATTGATGGCAGTCATTGTTATTGTTGTGTCCTCAAGAGCGTGATATGCTGTGCACATCTCATGATGTATTGCATTGACATGTGTCCACTATCATCTCAAATAGGAGGAGGCCAAATTTGATTAGTCACTTCACGACATAGAGGATGTTGCGATCATACGGAAATGCTGTCTGGATAGAGCCACCCTGAAAACCCTATGTGAACTGTTGGAGCCCCACCTGCAGCCTCGCCGGACATATCCAACAGCTTTCACCCCTACTTATAAGGTGATGGCGGTCCTGCATTTTTTTGCCACTGGATCATTCCAAGAAACAGTGGCTAGCGCCGGTGGGATGTCACAACCGATGTTCAGCATGGCGCTGCGTGATGTACTTTCCGCCATAATGATATACAAGGACAGATACATCCATTACTCCAGGGGTGCTGAATTGCCAGCTGTGAAGGGAGACTTCTATCCCCTTGGACACATCCCCAATGTTGTTGGTGCCATTGATTGCACCCATGTCGGGCTTGTGCCAACACAAGCCAGTGAGCACATTTTCAGGAATCGCAAGCATTACCACTCCATAAATGTGCAGGTGGTGTGCCTGGCAGATATAATCATCTCCCACATGTGTGCCAAATTCCCAGGCTCGACCCATGACTCCTACATCCTGCGGAACAGCATTGTGCCCCAGGTGATGGCTAATCTGCTTCCCAAGCGTGCATGGATTGTGGGTGAGTATGCCTAGTCATATTGCGTGCCGGGTGTGTGGGCTGCTGCCCTCAGCCTCAGCGACATTGCAATGTCTATTTGTGTTTGTCATACCTAGGTGACTCTGCATATCCCAACCGTCCCTGGTTGCTGAGCCCACTGAGGAATCCCAGGACCGCAGCTGACGTCCGCTACAATGAGGCACATGGGAGCACACGTTGTGTGGTAGAGCGTACTTTTGGTCTGCTCAAGTCACGTTTCCGCTGCCTGGACAAGACCGGAGGTGCACTGGCATACTCGACTGGGAAGGTGTGTCAGATTGTAGTGGCATGCTGCATGCTCCACAACCTAGCCATTCGCAAGGAAATTCCCCTGCTCCTGGATGATGGTGAGGACCCAAGGCCCCAGCCCGCAAACCAACCCGTGTCCAGTGATGAGAACAGTGGAGAGGAGGAAGGTGTTGACCTGCGTCAACAGCTCATCACACGCTACTTCACTTGAAGGTGGGGGACAATGTGCAACATACCCATTGTCTGCTGATATTGCTGTTGTCATGAAGGGGCATGTGAGAATTGTAACAGCAGCCAGTTGTAGACCCAGCGGTGTTTGGCAATGTCTCTGGGACAGGTCATTTGGGAACATCTAAGTGTATGTTGACACTTGTTCCACATTGTGACGTGTGGATGTTGGGTTATCCTGATGGTAGGGGTTGTGTGATGTCTGTGATGCCACACCCAGACCAGTGAAAAGAGTTCTGTTGTGTTTCCCTAGGTGCTTTCAACTTCTCCTTGCCTACATGCAGCCCATGCTCCTGGTACATTGTGATCCTGTTGAAGGCTGTACATCCTGCAATAAAGACGGAGCAGACATGACAACATGTATGTAAGGATATTTTATTTGCAATGGTGAGATGCGAGGGGGGTGTACAATTCCATTGGGTGGTGGGGTGGAGCAGTGAGCTGACAGTTGTGGTAGATGAGATAATCAAGTAGTCACCACATTGATGTGGTGACCCAGTCCAACAGACAGATGCCATTCACAAGGCAGTGTGGGGAAGGACAGTCCAAAAAGTCAATGCAGTGGGGGAGAGGGTTGCCATCATGGCTGGCCCCGTTGGCAGGGGCTTTGCCTCCAGATACACCCAGGGTCTTCTTGGGACGGCCCCTTTATCGTTTGGCAGGGTGGGCCCTGCTGCAGGGCCAGTGGGATCTGAGGACTCACCCCTCTCAATGGGCGCAGGGGAGGATGGTGAACTGTCATCCTGCAGCCCACCAGAGGGAGGTGGAGGTGTTGTCTGTGGCGCATGCCTGTCCCTCAGTACCGCCACTTGCTGGCCCAAGAGGTCCACGATTTGTCCCATGCGGGTGTCAATGGACCTCATCAGCAGGATGAGCTTGTGCAACAGTTCGTCCGACCGGCCCGTTCGTCCCTGGGCCTGTTCGTATGCGCCCAGGACTCTGGTGATGTGTTCCAGGGATTGGGTCCCAGCCTCCTGGTGTCCGTTGGTGACCCTGCCCCTCCCACCTGCCCTGCTGCCACGGACCTGTTGTCTCACCACTGTGGGCACCCGCATCTTCTCCCTGCCCTCTTCCGTCGGTGGTGTGTGCTGGTCATCCTCTGGGACAGGGAGGGTGTTGTAGGCAGCACTGGTGGCGGCGATGGTGCTGGATGTGGGCGCACAGGCCGTGACAGCAGGGGTCTGCTGTGAAGTTGTTGTTGCCGCAGATGTGGTGGGGAGGACGATGGGGTCCTGGGACCTGTTCCTCCCTGGCAAACCAGATGGGCCGGCTTCGAGCTCATCGTCCATGGAATCCTGGGAGTCAACATCCGAGAGTCCATGTACCGGAGGGGGGGGGGGTAGACTGGCTCTGCAGGTTGCTGGTGTTGTCCTCTGCAGTGAGTTCTTGGTCACCTGTGGGTCAGATGGGAAATGGTCATTGCAGTGCACCCGGCAACCTTTGTGTGTGTGTCATTCACTTTTTGTACACTGCACAATTGACAGATCATCACATTGTTTATTGTGTGCACTACTGTGCTTCCTGATGATGCAGTGGTACATGCATTACTTGTCCATGGTGTTAGGTGTCAAGGCATACCATGCGACCCGTGCACAATTAAGGATTACAGGGACTTGTTGCCATCAAGGGCCTGGCACAACATGTGTTTAATTGAGAACTCATTGTTGATTTGTCTGACCCGGCAGACGTCACATCTGGCCATGGACTGGCCATTGTCATCTCCTGCATACCTTTGTCCTGTCATGTGCATATCTTGATTTGTACCACCACACATGCTTTCATATTTTTCGAATGGTCCTTGTTGCACTTGCCCCATGGCGATGCACATGTAAATAGGTGCTGTGCATGACTGTGCCCTGACTTTCTTCTACTTGTGCATTGGTGTGTCACACTTTGGTAGCTGTGACAGTTTTCTTAGCTTATCTGTGTGCACACTGTGTTTGGCAATGGGTTAGGTGTGCCTCTTTGTGCAATGAGAGGGCTGGTGTTGTCATATGGCACCATTTAATTTGTGACAAATGGGTGGGTGCACATACTGGCTACTTACCTGTAATGTGCCCACATTTGGGTTTGTTATGTCACACATGTGTGTGTGCGTGGTGGCCGCTTACATCCTGCTCAGTGGGGTCACGGTCCAGAATCATATGTTTACCTACCTGTAAGTTTGTTTGGTGTACTGCAATGGCTTCCCACTGCTTCTGGGGGGTGGAGGGAGGGCTTCATCCTGCTGAGGTGGGGGGCAGGGGGCATGGTGGGAGTGGTAGTGCAGGCCTCCCACCCCCAAACACCCTCACTGTGAAGATGGCTACCTACCTGTTAGTTTGATGAGGGTAATGTGATGGATGCCACATGCTTCTGGGTGGGAGTGAGTGCTCCATCTTGCTAGGCTGTGGGAAAGGGTGCATGGTGGGAGTAGTGGTACAGGCCTCCCACCCACAAACACCCTCACTGTGAAGAAGGCTACCTACCTGTAAGTTTGATGTGGGTTGTGTAATGGCTGACACATGCTTCTGGGTGGGGCGGGGAGGGATCCATCTTGCTAGGCTGTGGGACAGGGGGCATGGTGGGAGTAGTGGTGCAGGCCCCCCACCCCCAAACACCCTCCCAGGGAAGATGGCTACCTACCTGTAAGTTTATTTGGTATACTGGGATGGCTTCCAACTGCTTCTGGGTGGGGGAGTGCTCCATCCTGCTCAGGTGTGGGACAGAGGGAATGTCGGGAGTATTAGTACAGGCCTTCCACACCCAGACACCCTCACTGTGTAGATGGCTACATACCTGTTAGTTTGATGAGGGTGATGTATTGGCTTCCAACTGCTTCTGGGTGGGGTGGGGTGGGGAGAGGGCTCCATCCTGCTGAGGTGGGGGCCAGGGTGCATGGTGGGAGTAGTGGTACAGGCCTCCCACACCTAGACACCCTCACTGTGAAGATGGCTACCTACCTGTAAGTTTGATGAGGGTGATGTAATGGTTTCCAACTGCTTCTGGGTGGGGTGGGGGGAGGGCTCCATCCTGATGAGGGGGCAGGGTGCATGGTGGGAGTAGTGATACAGGCCTCCCACCCACAAACACTCTCACTGTGAAGATGGGTACCTACCTGTAGGTTTGTTTGGTGTACTGCAATGGCTTCCAACAGCTTCTGGGTGGGGGAGTGCTCCATCCTGTTCAGGTGTGGGACAGAGGGAATGGTGGGAGTAGTAGTGCAGGCCTCCCACCCACAAACACCCTCCCAGGGAAGATGGCTACCTACCTGTAAGTTTGATGAGGGTAATGTAATGGCTGACACATGCTTCTGGGTGGGGTGGGTGGAGGGCTCCATCTTGCTGATGCTGTGGGACAAGGGGGCCTGGTGGGAGTTGTAGTGCTGCCTGCCTGTACACATGCCCCCATGGTAATGTTGTTAGCTACGTTTGGGGTGAATGGGAGTGGGTGAATGTTGGATCTGTGAGCCATGTTTTTGTGAGTGTGTGGTGCAGATGGATGAAATTTGTCCTAGGTGGTGTAGCTTTGTAGTTGTGCAAGACAGTACATAGCAGAGTGGTGGTAGTCATTGTTTGTACTTATCAGCCTCCACTCCCCCGGGTACTCCTGTGAGACTCTCTGGATGCAGTATGGAAAGCACATTCTCCTCCCATGGTGTGAATGGTTTTTGTGGAATTGGAGGACCACCGCCAGTCCTCCCATTCTGGGTGTAGAAGCAAAGGCAGTGGAGGAGAGAGCCTGTGTAGTAGACCAAAGTTGGGTTATATAGTACAGAATTAAGAGAAGGACGAAAGAAAGTACGTAGGGATGACCGTATTAACAAAACCCCAAAAACGTAAGGCCAACCCTCCCCCTCATTTATCCACCTACTCTCCCCACTCATGGAACCAGGAAGCAGTGGAGGCCTTGAGTTGCCCCTAGCTGAGCCTACTCAAACCCACATGGCAAACAACATAAACTAATCATAAATGCAACAATCCTCTCTAACACTGGTAGTGATCAACAATAAAAGGATATCATCCTTAAAAAACAGTTGCCTACTAAAATCTGCATTTCAGGAAATAGAGGTATTATGAAAGTCACCAGAGTAATCTTCAAACAGTGAAGTATAGATATTTCTAGGAACTAAGTTGAAGATCAATGAAACAATGACCAGACCACGACTCTATGTTGAACATGTCATGGGTCTGCTTCAATTCCAAATCATATAATTAATGCTGGACTTGCGCAGAAGAGAATGCTGATTTAGAGCATATGTTATTCTACTGTAATAATGTACAGTCCTTTTGGGATCAAATAGGGAGCACCATACAGGATATATTCTATATACAACTTTCTCTTAATCCCATCAGCATCATTCTAGGCCCATGGCACGAGTTCTCAATCCAGAATCTCACTGAGGACCGTCGATGATGCATCGGGTCCAGGGAGCTGTATGGTTGTAATGCGACTCAAATCCACCATAAATGATAAACTAGTCCTTGGCAATTTTAACTGACATGTGGATGGTATTCATAATAATATGGTGCAAATT
This sequence comes from Triturus cristatus, assembly GCF_964204655.1. Taxonomy (NCBI): domain Eukaryota; kingdom Metazoa; phylum Chordata; class Amphibia; order Caudata; family Salamandridae; genus Triturus; species Triturus cristatus. Next base: position 720,808,131 of record NC_140590.1, on the reverse strand, counting down.
TTGATTAACTCATGCACAGCCTTAGACATGCAGCTATTGAAGACGGGCCTCACCCACTCAGAAGGACACCCATTGGATCTCGGTTTCTGTCATCTTTCTTAGATTCAACTTCATAGCTGTGGTGTGGTCAGTTCATAAACTAATTCTATTTCATATTCTCAGTCAAAATAAAATGACACCTGTCAATTCTCAGCCCTCTACATTTGTCTGGACTTGGACAAAACTAGAAATAGAGTGTCAGAGCACTCACTGCTCCATTGTACACAGAGACATTAAGATAAGGCACGCAAAATTGTAAAAGTAGGGAAGGGTTTTGGAAAGTAAGAAAGCAAATTGGCAAATAAAAATCTATTTCAACAATATAAAAAAGCTATTAAAAAAGCCGAATCTTTGTACCTTCACAGTCGTATTTTAAATTCAAAATATCCAATTAGCAAAGTTGTTAAACTATATAAGAGTAAGGCACACCTACCAGCAGGAATCAATCATATAACTTCCATGCAAGAGCTATGTAACAATTGAAACATAATCTCGGCCAAGTAAACTGGCCAAAGACATCTGCTAACAGGGATCTTAATGATTTATTTTGGTCTTTCTTTGAAGTTGCAACAGTGGAACAGATCTCCAGAGTGCTGACATCTCCACGCGAGCCTTCTCACATGATGCTTGTCCAGTACACTAGAGAAAAAAAGGGGGCAGGTTGTTTTATTCCTATGCTGACTGACCTTTGCAACTCTTCTTTTCAGGGGGAAATTGTTCTACCAACTGGAAAAAAGCCCTGGTTACACTCCTTATTGAAAATGCCCATGCTTAATCCAACAGTATTGCCCAACTATCGTCCAAACTCTCTTTTACTTTTTTGTGCTAAAATCAGAAACAGTGGTAAGCAGACAACTCATGACAACTCACATAATCGATATCCCATCAATTTTCTTCCTGCCTTAAGGAGGTTGCCAACTGGATGAATTATAACTCTCTAGTACTAAACGGAGCCAATACTGAGGGGCCGATTCCGATCCTGGAAAAACCAGGTACGAACCGTCGGTCGGAGTGTTTTCTCCGTCCGACTCGTACCCGGTAAAAACACCATACAAACTTGCAAGTACGATTCGCACGGAAACACCATTTCCGTACGAGTCTGAAAAAACACCAACCGACTGCAAAGGTACGCGCTGGGGGTCCGCACCGACGGGGGTAGGGGTACGTGCCGTACATACACGGGTGGGGGTCCGCACCGTACATACACGGGTGGGGGTACGTGCCGTACCTACGGGGGTGGGGGTACGTGCCGTACATACACGGGTGGGGGTTCGCACCGTACATACACGGGTGGGGGTCTGCACCATACACACACGGGTGGGGGTACGCACCGTACCTACGGTGGTGGGGGTACGTGCCGTACATACACGGGTGGGGGTCCGCACCGTACCGACGGGGGCATGGGGGGGTACGGCGCGTCCTTCCGCGGGGGGTACGGCGCGTACATACGGGGGGCTGGGGGGGACAGCGCGTACATACGGGGGGCTGGGGGGGACGGCGCGTACATACGGGGGCTGGGGGGACGGCGCGTACATACAGGGGGCTGGGGGGACGGCACGTACATACGGGGGCTGGGGGGGACGGCGCGTACATACAGGGGTGGGGGTCCGCACCGTACCGACGGGGGCATGGGGGGGTACGGCGCGTCCTTCCGCGGGGGGTACGGCGCGTACATACGGGGGGCTGGGGGGGGACAGCGCGTACATACGGGGGGCTGGGGGGGACGGCGCGTACATACGGGGGCTGGGGGGGACGGCGCGTACATACAGGGGGCTGGGGGGACGGCACGTACATACGGGGGGCTGGGGGGGACGGCGCGTACATACAGGGGGCTGGGGGGATGGCGCATACATACGGGGGGCTGGGGGGGACGGCGCATACATACAGGGGGCTGGGGGGGGGGACGGCGCGTACCGGGCACCTGTTTGGACGTCTCCATGGTTGCTATAGGAGTTCGCTCCGGACGGTCTTTTTACCATACGGTTGTACAATCGGACGGACGGTATGAATCGTACTTGCGCGCTCGGACTTCAGTTTTGACATTCGTACGTAAAAATGTCCGGGGACGTGTCGGACAACTTTTCCGACACGAGGACGTGTCGGGGAATTTACCCAATGCGATTCGTATGGACTTTTTAACATACGAATCGTACTTGCCAGTTTGTACGGGACTTGTACGATTCGTACGGTAAAAAATCCAGATACGATTCGTACGGGGAATATTTTTCCAGGATCGGAATCGGCCCCTGAGTTGTTACTTTTGGAGACAACGACATGTGGACAGAGGAATTATAAGGATATAATGGTGGCACTGTAAGCAACTTTGAAAGAGGAAAACCCCCTAGAGGCTTTGGCACTAAATATTGTCCTAGTCTTACTGAGGATTAAAATCTCAAATAAAATATTCATTCTGGGCTTAAAGATAGGCATGTCCCAAATGAGGGAGTCAGGTTAAGCTTCATGAAGGCAGGTCACAAAATAATGCCATCTGCTCATGTCAGCATTTACGCAACATTATCAATGCTATGATATTAGTGGAATACATGCCTAAGGCTGCTAATAAATATATACAGCGGTGTGCTATTTGTCAACAAATAAAACCCTCATTACTGCAAGGCCCAATCCTCTACCTCTTATTACATCAGATACATCGTTTGGTGCTGTTTACCTTAACATACTGTGTCCGTGTGACACCAAAAGAAAGGAGGGTGACAAACAATCATATATTTTTGGGACCTGGAAAAAATAACTTTCTTAGATGTATGAACAGTGCTACAGAAGCTCTCCATTGAACAACTCCCCTGAGACTCCCCTCGGAGGGCAAAGGGCCAATGAAGATTACCACATAAGATCTATCCTTAGGGAACAGTTTAGACCGCCCTACAAAATTCAATTACAATTGTGATATCACTTACGATTCCCTCTAATAATGGTGTACAGTAATGGAATTGTGTGTTACAGATAAAGTACGAATCTTTTACAAACTAAAGGGCTGGCTGGCCCGTGATTGATTACTTGTTATCGATGGTTTGTTGAATTCTGGGTCTAACCCCACACCAACCCCCGAACACAGCTCAACTCTGGGTCAAGTGCTGAAGAGGTGCACTGGGTGCTGAGTTTTGGGCTCAATGATAGCTTCAGCCCCAGCCTACCAGTGGTAGAGGGCTTGATTGTCAGAAGGTGAGCCCTGTAACTCCATGACTGCCCTGTGACATCTGAAAAAGTTCCTACAGGAATGTAATAACGAAGGGAGTTAATTAGAGTCTGGAGGATGCAGGACATCTGCAAAGAATCGATATCGATGTCCTGTCTGCTCTATTTAAAGTGTATACTTACGTGTGCACTCTAAATAGAGCAGCAATTATATGGGCCTGCTGGGAAGTCAACCACCACTAATGGATCAGAGTAGATAATACACTAACCTGAAAAGGTGCCAACAGTGAGGGATTGGCAGGTGGGAATGGAAATGACTCTTTGGGTCTTATTGAGGGTTTGGCAGGTGTGGGACATCCGCTACAAAAATTGGTGGATGCCTTGTTCGACCTATTTAGACTCTATAGCCAGGGATACATTAGTGGTAGTTGACTTCCCAGCAGGCACATATCATTGCTGTATCACTACAAGAGTCCATGGTGAGCTCATCCAGTGTGTATGAGAGTCCAGAGTCCTTCTTTAGAAGAACCAGGTGACAGGTGCAGCTGATCTCATCCAAGAATAAATGTATTTTGTCAGGAAAGAGAAAGCTCTTTGTCTAAAGATATGTATACAGTACCCTTTGTCGTTATACTACTGCTGCTAAATTTGTATTATACAATCCTGCACTAAGCTCACTATCCAATCAGCATTTAAAGAACTCTGTCAAATGTATGTGTTTTAAAATATGCAAAAGACTTGTGGACATCAAGTTCAGATCCTTAAAACAATAAAAATGAAGGGCATTTAAAGTACCCCTAAAATTATTCAAAAACTTTGTGAACAGTTCCAAATGTGACCCTTTGAAAGAAGGAATTAGTCTAAACTCTGGGGAAGAGTCCAGTGCCAAACAACAGGGTCAAACAATGGTTTCAGGCCTGTGGAGTTTGTATATTCTTCAGAGCTTAATTTGAGGCGGTGGTTGCCAGAAGGGGTCACCGGAACTTATTTTTGGGGTCCAGCACTTATTTTTCAGGAAAGAATTTCGATTGAACAGAGCACCACGAAGCAGCCAGCAACCCAAGAGCCTTAGATCTTCACGGATGATTTGCTGTGCTTTATAAATCTGATTGATTAATCGAATGACTTTTCCTCATCAGACATTTCAAGAGAGGGAAGCACATACATACAGGAAGGAAGGAGGAAAAGAACGATGGAAAAACCTTCACAACAGGGGAAAGCAGGAACCTGCAAAAGTGAGATAAATGGGCAAATAGTGTGTGGTAGTCGATTAAAGAGGCCTGAAGTGGTTTTCAGGCTATACAACGGACTGTTGAGCCATTCTTTGGGTACCTGAACTCATTATTTTACAAATTAAGCACTTATCTTCCTCACAGATAGAAAATCGGGACATCAGGAGTATATGCCAGAGCTCAGTGGACAGATTTTGTAATTAGTTTCTAGGAGAGCATTTTTCCCTAGAGTAATATAAGGGTGCACAGACAGAATATCGAGTTGTGATTATTGAACTACCATAGAATCGAGTTGCAAATATCGTGATACAAGAATATTGGCTGCAAGAATATCATGGTCCAGAATATAGACAGTAAGGTAAGAAATATAGTTTTTTTTAATATCAAAGTCAGTAATATCATTTGTAAAAATATTGTTGTTTATAATATAGATTTTTATATGAGCGTGATGTAGTTTAGTATGTATTTTAAAAGTATGTGATCTAATTTTTTTGTATAAGTATTGCTTTTTTTAATGCATGTGTACATTTTTTAGAAGAGAATAATTTGATGTTAATTAAATTATGCATTTTTTAGTTCTGTAGCGGGTTGTGGGTTTATAGGGGAATAGGGTGAGAAGTAATGTAATTACAAAAAGATAATTATTAATTTTTATTTATTAGTATTTATATATATTTATTATTAATTGGTTATTTATTTTTATTATTTAATTAATTGATAATTCTGTTAATTGTGTTATTATTAGGGTAACTAATTAATTAAAAACTAAATATGGAAATTGTGTAATTAATTAGAGATGTGAGTTGTGGGGTTTATAGTGGTAAAGGGTGGGAAGTAGATTAATTTCAATTAATTAATAAGTTGTTAATTGATAATATTTTAATGATGTTAATTAGTTATGGAAATTGCGTAATTATTTTTATGTGTGTGTTGTGGGGTTTGTTGGTAACCCCATACTCCCGCCCCATATGTGGCAGTAGACAAGCATTTTGATTTATATAAGGTTATTAGTTCCGCTACGGGCTTACGGCCCAACTTGCACGTAAAACGGAAAAGACCTTCCACAGCACGACTAGTGTTCTGTACCCTAGATATAATGAGGTTTTCCCAGGTCAATTTATTATTAAAAACATTCCCTAGATAATTAAAATTCAAGACTTTTTCAATGGTCTTTCCCTTTACCATGAACTTTCTAGATTTAGTAAAACTTGGTCCACAGACCATGACATATGATTTAGTAAAATGAACCTTTAAATCTAGAGCTAACATAAAATTTGTGAATGTGTTCAGTGACTTCTGCAAGCTATTCACGGTTAAAGCCATTAAAACAGTGTCATCTGCATATGATAACAACGGAATCGGCTTACCCCCTATTCTAGGGAAATCTAACTCCTGATCTTTTAGAGCTGATTCTAGACCGTTTGTGTATAGAAGGAAGAGAAAAGGGGCCAATATGCACCCTTGACAGACTCCCTCTGTAGAGACAATGGCTCCTGTCCTTTCTCCCTTAGGTCCAAATCTTATAGTTACGGTGGTGGTTGCGTGCAACCTACGCAATAGGGTGATCAACGGCTCCTCAAAACCCATTTCTCCCATCATAACCCACAGTTTGCTCCTATTAACAGTATTGAACACACTGGACAAGTCCATGAAGGCAAGGTGTATTGACCCCTTCCTTGCCTTCATGTACTTACCCATGATCAGCGCCAACTTGAGACACTGTTCGCTTGTCCCCTCTTCGAAAACCATATTGTGTTGGGGACATTAGACCTTTGGAGTCTGCCTAGGTCTCAAGGTGTGCTAAAATCCCCCTCCCCAATACCTTGGCCGTGGAGTCAATTAAGGAAATGGGCCTATAACAAGCCGGATCCTCCTTCTTTCCCTTTTTGTAGACAGGGACCACAATGGCCTCTTGCCATGATGTTGGAATAGGACCCGTTATTGCTGCTCTAAAGACATTCGTTAGGAGATGTACCCAAAGTTGACTATTGCTTTTAAATAAATCAAGTGGTACCCCATCCGGGCCTGGGGCTTTTAGATGTATTCCTCTCTGTAGGGCCTCCTCTACCTCGCTCACTGAGAGTTAGGCGCTTAAATGGTGCGCGGTCAATGGATTTGGTTGTTCTACCAGGCTTAGTTCCTGACTAATTATACCATTCAGGTTAAAAATCTTAATATAGTGGGATTCCCACATGTCCCCTGGTATCATTTAGTCCATACCCCCTGAGTCCTTTGAGAACAATGGGCGGTTAATTACCTCCCAAAAGCACCTGGGGTCTTTGGGCGCACTTGCTCTCTTCAGATCCTCCCAGGCCTGCTTCCTCAGATCTTGCTTCCTCTGTGCCACTATGCGCTTATAGGACTTCCTTGCACTTTTAATTAAGTCCTTATCTCGCGGGTTTGTGTGTAGTGCCTTACAAATTCCCTGAAATCCCTGTATAACCGTTTCAGGGGGGCGGGGTCATAATCAAGGCATTTCAGGAAATACCTTAAATTTGTTTTTACAATACTTTTCTCAAATTGGGGAGGGTTGATCATACTCCACTTCATTCTCACTCCTTGATTTGGATTATACTGAAGGGGGCGGCCATCACCTTCATTCTCCTGGGCAGCTACAATTAGAGAGGCAATGAGAGGCTTGTGGTCGCTGGCATTGTTTGGCTCCACCTCAAAACTAACTACAAGGGAGGCATATTTTCTAGATATTAGCATGAAGTCAATAACGCTTCCACTACCTCTGCCCATATAAGTGGGGTACTATATTTCTAAATTACTGACCAAATCATCACGATAAACACAAATCATTCACAATGATAATATCATATAGGGCGTCTCCCTGTGGGGTGTGTATAAAAAGCGGTAGTGGCTGTCCATCAGTATCTGTTAGCCCACAAACCTTATCTGAGCTATAGCCACATAAAGTACAATTAAAATCCCCAACCCAATAGATGCAGAGAGGCTGCCACTATCCTGCGATCTTGTCGATCTCCTCCTTGAAGTTTACAATAATGTTGCTTCTATTTAGGTCGAAAACATTATAATGCCAATTAATTAAAAGAATCTTGACCTGAAACAAATTAAAAATCAAAATCAATTGATACCATGGTGAACTAATAACAGACTTGACATTGATAGACCCGTATTTAAGAGAAATCAGGGTCCTCCCTTTGCTCTTCCTGCAGGTGAAACAGTTGCATGAACATTAAGGGACCGGTAACCATTTAGTTCGATATTCTCCTGAGACCAGGTTTCCTGGGTACAGATAATATCAAAGGTATTTACATACTTTAACCACATTTCATCATCCAGTTTTGAGCGAATGCCTGCAATATTCCAGGAGGCAAATCTAAGGGGACGAGTTTTGTGTGACCTTAAAGCTGGATCCTCCCTATTACTAGCGGTCTCAACTTCCAAAACAGTCCCACCCCCCTTCCAAGGACCATTACAGTAGGGGGAATGGAAGAGTCATTTCCTGATGACCGCTCCTCTATGCTGCTAGAATTGTCTGTTGTGGTATATGTATTGAGGTTAGCCGGGTGGGGCCCCAGTCTATTCTCTTCTGTTGGATTCCCTGGGTAACCCTCCTGAACTTAACAGTTTATCTGGGTTATGTAGGTCTACTCTTAGTCAGTCATTATTCGATAAGCCCGATAATACTTCATAGCGATTTGTGTGCTGCCATGTGTGGGGCTGGAAAAGAGAGGTTCTGTTTTGGGAGCGCAAACCAGACCCAGTGCTCCTTTGGTGGCGGGGATAAAAAAGGCCAGAGAACGGACCCGTATGTTTTCCATAGGGGAATCTCTGGGGTTTGAGCCTCTAGATTGACATAAGGCAATATCTACCCATCTCCTATCATTAAAGTTCAGGATCACACAATCGCCTTTATGTCTTTTTGTGTTTTCCCCAACCAGCTCACTCGTCTTGCCATTATTATATGTTTTCGGCAATTTACCTTGAGCTCAATTTTGCTAGAGCACCAGTGGGCAGACATATTAATGAGACTGTGTCAATTTTCGTGATGGTCTGGGGTATTGTGTGGAACCCCTGTCAAGATAATCGTGTAAGGTGTACATGCTGGCGGGAGGTCTAAAACGATGTTTTCCTCCGGCATGATTTGCTCAAGTCCCTTATTGGTCCTTTTTTTATTCCCTTGGTTCCCACTATCAACCCGATATATGTTCGGGGAATTGAGGTGCACTTGTATTTTATTAATGTTCCTAGCTTGATAGTTTATCTGTGTTTGTGGCACTGGTTTAGGTTCTGAGCAATTTACCCCCACCCGATCTGGAGCTGTTAGTCTTGCCTTTCCATTTCCATTTACAATTACTGATCTATCCCTAGCCACCCCCTTACTTTCTAGGGTAATACGGGTGACATTTACTTCCCTTTCATTCTGGTTTTTGCCTAAGGAACCCTTAACATTAGGCTCAATTTGCAGAGCTGGGTTCCCCAGATTTAACAGTATTCGGCCAAGCTGCTTCTCTATGCAAGCCAATCGTACCAAAATGGGCTCTAATGAATCTGACACTATTTTCCCCATTTGAGCTGCCACCATGTCCACATCTGGCATAGATTTCAACTTTGCAGGCCCTCCTCCCCCTCGGGCTTTCCCCATGGGAGCCAGTGGGTTTTGTTTAGTCCTCTTAACCCTGGGCAATTGACCCCCGGTCCGCTGTTCGGGCCCAATAGCGTCAGTGCGTTTCCTTTTTCCCCCAGCTATATTTTGGTCCCCCACGGTGTCCATGCCTTTTGATTCGCCACCCGAGGTGCCCTGCTTCACAATAATAACAGTTGGTGAAAGTACAATTGGGAGATCTCCTTGCCGAGATGGAGGTGTCATAGATGATATTCGTTTAGGGTCCTCCGCAGTTGTTCAGTGGGGGACTTGCCTGAATGGATGTTCAAGTCAGCTGGTAGGGGTACTGGGGCCAGCGATAGTCTGCGTTCTGCCAATTCGATTTCTTTATTGAGTGCCCCCACAGCCTTTTGTAGAAAACCATCTAGGGTTATGTCTGTACTTTTAGGGGCCGGCATAATTTTCTTTCTTCCCATCTTCCCACGCAGAATCAATACTAATATTCCCCCAACCTTTCAGCCCCGCTCCTTACTTCTGAGTCTCTAGTGATAGTGCCAAGAGATGGGGCCTAGCCCGGCCTCCTCCGTTCGCCGATGGGCGCAGACGGGCCCGCCCTTGGCCGGGGATTTGCCCTGGCACACCCGCGCATGTCCTGTGCCGCAGGAGCCCGTCCAAAGATTTAAAGCACCTCCGGGCATGTTGTGGGTGCGTCGGCGACGTCAGGAGCCGTAAGGAAGCCTGGAACCTGGAGTCCTGGCCCGCTCCCCATCTGATCCCTTTGGCGGCAAACAGCGGCTGGCATGCCTCTCTCGGGATTCCCGCGACGCGGGAGCCCATACAAAGATTTAATGCGCCTCCGGGCACGTTGTGGGTGCTTCAGCGGCGTCAGGAGCCGCAAGGGAGCCTGGGACCTGGAGTCCTGTCCCGCTCCCCCTCTGATCCCTTTGGCGGCAAACTGCGGCTGGTGTGGCTCTCTCGGGCTTAATAATAATTGTTTATTTGATAATTAATTATATTAATTATGGAGGTACAATTTTATCGAAATTTAGATATGTGTTGAGAAATTTGTGGTGTTATAAAGTAGGAAATACAAAGTATTGTTTTTGTGTAATAATTGATGTTTTTGATTATAATTAATTTATATTAAATATAGTTATTTGTTTGTAAAATATTTTTTATTTTATTATAAATTAATGTTTGTAGTAAATTTTTAGTATTTTTTAACATTATAATATGTTTCTATCCTTTGTAATTTTTTATATTTTGATATATTTTCTATTTTTGTGTTATTGACAATTTTTGTATTGTAGTTGATATTTTGTTTCTTTTTGATGGTAATTTATTTTTTGGGAAATATTAATTTTAACCCTCTGCTATCCAACACTTTCCCTACTGTTGCACTCTCTGGAGTGGGAATAGTAATTTTTACCCTTCGCTATCCAACACGTTCCCTACTGTTGCACTCTCTGGAGTGGGAATAGTTATTTGAACCCCTCCGCTATCAAACACTTTCCCTATTGTTGCACTCCCTGGAGTGGGAATAGTAATTTTTACCCTTCGCTATCCAACACTTTCCCTACTGTTGCACTCTCTGGAGTGGGAATAGTAATTTTTACCTTTCGCTATCCAACACTTTCCCCACTGTTGCACTCACTGTAGTGGGAATAGTAATTTTTTCCTTTAAGCTATCCAATACTTTCCCTACTGTTGCACTCACTGGAGTGGGAATGGTAGTTTTTAACCCTCCGCTATCCAGCACTTTCCCTACTGTTGCACTCACTGGAGTGGGAATAGTACATTTGACTCCTCCGCTATCCAACACTTTCCCTACTATTGCACTCACTGGAGTGGGAAAAGTCATTTTTACCCCTACGCTATCCAACACTTTCCCTACTGTTGCACTCTCTGGAGTGGGAATAGTCATTTTTACCCCTAGGCTATCCAACACTTTCCCTACTGTTGCACTCTCTGGAGTGGGAATAGTAATTTTTACCCCTACACTATCCAACACTTTCTCTACTGTTGCACTCAATGGAGTGCAAAATGTAAGTTAAAAAATTTATAACATTTATTTTATAATACAATGTTTTTATTATTAGATTTTGTGTTATAGGTGTATATGTATATATATATATTTAATTCTTTTTTTTAAAGTTATTCGTTTATTAATTGTTTTAAAGTAAATATACATTTATATATTACATTTTATATATGTTTGTTTAAAGTTTTTCAAATTAAATTTGTTTATTATTTTTTTTAAATGTACATTACATCTAAGTAATTTTTTTTAAAGTTCATTTTATTATTTCATTTATTTAACATTAATTTTTATATATAAAAAACATAATTTTTTACATCAATATTTTTCACATCTATATCATTTTTTCGATATCTTAGTCATTTACATTGTAAAGATAGGTTGTCGATATTTTGACTATCAATATTTTTGCATCGATATTTGTCTAGGTAGATATTTTTGTATTCGATGATATGTCAGTGATTCGAATATAAGTGCAGGGGCCTAAGTGTTCTTCAAAAAACACGTCTATTATGTTTTGGTACTGTAAATAACAGATGGTATTATTACCCAATTTACAGAATTCTATTTACCAACCTCAGAAGGATGGAAGGCTGACTGTGCCTTGCTGGGATTCGAGCGTTTGACTGAGATCACTACATTTGTCAGCAGTGAAAGTTCATTTCACTGAGCTATCCTCTCATAGAAAATGGTTCTAACTTTATAAAGTCTCGAAGACTTTCTAAAGAAAATGTCTGTGGAGAAACCATAGGAACATTGACCGAAAGAAGCAATTACGAACACAAAAGGGCAGCTAGGATAGCATCGCCAGAAGAGACAGTCAAAGGGAAATCCAAAGATTTTGGAGTAAACACCTCCTCCACTTAATAGTGGTATGCCTCATAATCGTCACCTATCCACAACCTGGTATGATAATACAACCAGGACAGACTCAAACAAAAGAAGATGGGAGTTCTTATATAAATCTGAATTGGATATGTGGCAGGGATCTAAGAGGAAAGAGATAAAAATTTATTAGGGTAAACCCTGGAAATTTCCTTTAACGAGTGAGTACCCTAGACATAATTAAAAACAGAATTCGGGTCTTATGGTTGAGTGGCAATGTCTCAAGAAAGACCCTAATTAAGCCAAAATGTTTAGGCCCACCTTAAAAGCCCACATGCGTCTAATGCCTTCGTCAGGGCTGGTGATGTCCCTGCCTATCCAGGTAGTCATACCATGCAATAATGAGAAACTAAGGCTCTCACCTTACCGAGGAGACTTTACTTCAGAAACCCTGTATTCTGGTGGATCGGAAATTGTGCGCATCTGGTGGGAGGACCTAGCACAGCTTCCTCTTCGTGACCAGTGTCCTTTCACTGCTCCAGGTACTTTAAAAAAAAACTTTTGGCTATGCACTGTTATAGAGTGAATGGCACTGTATGGTCTCCCCTATCCCTGCTGTCTGCTTTACCCCACCCTCCTGTCGACAGTTTACCCACCCCCCCACCGTTCCGCCTCACTGACCTACCGTCCGGTCAGCCACACAGCCCGTCAACTGTTTTCCCCACACCCCCAGCCCGTTTTCTCCAATCCCCCATCGGTTTCCCCTCACTCCTCCTGCTGTCCTTTTTGCCACCCCCGGTGTCCATTTTGCTCCTAACCCCACTGCTTCCATTTTGTTTCAACCGAACCTCCTCCGTTGTGTTGCTTAGCCGCTCCCTTCCCCCGGTGCTGTTTTCACAAATTTTGCTTGCAACATGTCTTATATGAAAAAAACATATGCGATGCTGGTTGCGTCATAGAGACATTTTTTTGCTGTGCAACATATAAAAAAAATGACAAAAACAATAGCTCTTGCAAAGGGAAACATATTGACTTTTATCACCACCATCCGCATTCCCAATATTGCAAATACTACATGCTTTAGGGCGCTCAATCATCAGTTACATGGCCTTCCAGACATCTGTAAACGAGAGGGATCATGCACTTCACTAGCAGCAAGTCGGCTGAAATTAGCAGCAGAGTGGTAAAGGTCACTCTGCTGCCAAAAACTGTAGCAAAACTGTCAGCAGGGGAGTTCTTCCTTTAAATCTATAGCAAACTGTGTGTCAGTATCCCATCACAGGCATAAGTAAGAAAATGCTTCTTGCAAACAGAAACATCGTTCGTGGAAAAATAAATCTACATTAAATTCAAAAGCGTAATCTTGTGCTTCCAGATTTATTTTAACAATAATGTTAGGAGAAAGCAATACCCCAAATATGAGCCGCTTAGAATTCTATACATGCCTAACTATATTAAATAACTATATTAAATAAAACAACCTTTACATATGAGATGTGCTCAGCCTAAAGTATGAAATCCCAAATCTCCAAAGAGTGTCTCCTAGATACTCGTCTCTAAATGGAGAAAAATTGAGCTACCTAAACACATGAAAACTATGTAAACAAAAGCATCGGTGCAGAAAGACTGGCAGATGCATTCTATTCAGCGCGCTAATTGATTTCTTCAAGCACATGCTCTTGTGTATTATGTTTCTTGAATGGCTAAACGATTGTTCAATCTTAATTAATGTTCATGTTTTGAACACACAATGGGCTGAGCTCCCAATAGAATAAGGGGACTGAAGCACAAGGCTACAGGGTGATTTGCTCAGAACTGCACAGTTTGGTCAAATAGAGAAGCCAGGATTTCCAGTTCATTTCCTGATGACAAAGTCTGGAATGTAGCCAAGCTACTGGGAGTCATCTCTTCCTTGTTCCACTCTACTCATGTTCCTCAGAGAAGAGCCCAAGTCTGAATCTTCGCGGAGTAACCATTTGTGATGACCCTCAAACAACTGTGGACTGCAACGTAGCGACTGCACTGGTAGTGCCGGATCAGTCAATCACCTTTGAACTTTTATGCAGTATATATTGATGATATGCTTATGACCTGGACAGGTACTCTGGAGTCACTAATGCTTTTTTTATAACTAGTGAAACTCAAGATCCAGTGATCTAAAGTTCACCATTTCATCTAAGAAGGAAAAAATAAAATGTTGGGATATATTGATCAAAGCAGAATCGGGGACACTTTACGCCAGTCTATACGTAAATGAACCAGATTGCAATTCTTTATTTAGTGATCATCCTAGAAATCTACGTGACAACTTGCCCTTTGGGCAGGTTTTACGCATAAAAAGGAATTGTAAAAAACCAGCAGATTGCTTCAATGAGGCACATCATCTGACTAGTTGACTACTGGCATGGACTAGTGAGACGGGCCTTAAAAGAGCCTGCTTCAATGACCGAGGTAATCTTTATGAAAGGGAAATCAAAAGTTCTGCTTGAAGACTGGTCTGTGTATCTGCCTTTGGCAATCGAAGTGATGAAATGAGACATATCATTAGGAAGAACTGACATTTGGTGTGTTTGGGGTACTTTAAACTTCGCCTTCCTTTGCTTGCCTTTTAAAGATCAGAAAAACATAAGGGATAAATTGCTGAGACCATATATGGAACCAGTGCATTGTTCTGACATTTTGGAAAGGTTTGGATATGAGAAAGTGGGTGGCCAGTACAGACGTTCACATCGGGCCACTAGCGGACTACTAGGACAATTAAAACATTCTCAAGTAATAAAACCAGATGGAGTTTGTGTAATTTCATGAATTGCCAGACTTGCAACGTGATTCATTGTGTTGAGTGTCCGTGTGGTCTCCGGTATATTGGCAAAACAGCACAAGTCAACACACGCATTTTGCACATCAATCACGCGTTAGATGCTGAGTGATGAATTTACCCTTAGTCGAGCATTTCATTAATAAAGACCATAAGTCCATAAATATATTTTGCTTTGTGATTGACTCCGTGGAGTTCTCTGAGAGGGGTTGCAACACAGAGAAAGTGCTGGCATTTAAAGAAAACAACTGGACATGGAAATTGAACACGTTAAACTGTGGTCTTAATGATTCATTGAAATGGAACTATCTGTCAACTTTGTAACAGCATCATAATTTTTTATCTGGCTGTTTGTTTACTTACATAAGGCCTGCTCCAGTGATTTAGACATTTCCTGTCTAAACTGATGTTTTGTTACACATTATGGTGAGACTCCTTCGGGTTTCTTTAGTTGCCATCCTCCCCAATTGCCTTAAAAAGGGGGGAACTACATTGGATTATCTATATGGTTTGTATGAGAAGAAGTTTTTACTAGGGTGTTCTTTCAATTGGATTTGATACATTGTGGCACTCTCACCTTGTTGGTAGACTGTGGATGTCACTAGTTACAAAGTTCGGTTTTGGCACCAAAGATCACGTTTACTTTTATTGTTACTTTTCCTTTGTACTTTTTATTGTTTTTCATTTGTTTGTTTTTTCAGAAAAGAGACAACGTGCAGGCCACAATTTCTTGTCCAACACAGAAGGCTAAGTAGAACACCTAGATTAAAACCCTTTTGACAACAGTCAGGATTTTATGCACTGTGGAACTTGGTCTGTCTGTTGTCTATTTATTATGGGTAGGAGATTGTTTACAAGATATTCTCAGTAGACTGTATTACAGAAGACTTTGGACCCCTTTATAGCTGGTACTAGACACCACATGTGGGAACCCCTCTTCCCGATCAGTGCGGTTTACTGGATAAATGAAATTGACGGAAATGTTCAAGCCAACCATGTTATATGAATTACAATTGATCACATGCAATTTAGTGTGTCTTGAGACGTATGAAAGTAGTTCTTTCTTAACCTTAAAATGGCATCCAAGGTGGACTCGGGCCTCCTTTGCAATGATTAGCGTTTCAAACGGTTTGAACACATCGTTTTACGTCAAGTACCGGCTGGTATTGAAAGACTTTGAATTTCTTGCTCAATTTTCAGCAATATCAAGTATGTTGTGGGAGAGCTTCAACCCATACTCCTAAATTCTTTAGGCCCGTGGTTCTTTTTATGCAGCATGAAAGGTAAAGAGAAAACTCCTTTCAAAATATCTAGAATTTAAATCTTCCACACTTCTGGGTAAAAATCCAGGTCAACAACCAAATTCAAGTTAGGTTGTTTAATTCCAGTGACGGCTCGCATAGGGTATGCTGCAGGGCGGTAGGGCGGGGGAGGGAAAGGGGGGTAGTAAACTCGGACATACAATGGAACGGAGGAACGTAATAATCGCTTTCCTCCGTTCTGTCGTATGTCCAAGTTTAGTACCCCCCCACCCTGCCCCGCCCCACTGCCCCGCAGCACGCCCTATGCGAGCCGCCACTCTTTAATTCAAAGTCTGAAACAGACTAATATACACTAATCGAGGCATTGTGGTCTAAAAATACAAAGTAAACAGAATGAAGCTAAATCTCCGAAACCGATTGAGGCAGTACAGCAAAAAGAAGACAACTAATTTGATCACTGTAACATGTAATCAAAAGACAAAAATGAACTTTGGATTGCATCAAGTTTCAGGTAAAAGCTCTACAAATCCCTAACTATCCCTACACTGCCTTAAAATGGGAATCCTCGTCTAGGGCAGGCTTAGCAAAGGAAAGAAAAGAAAAAGGTGTAATCTGTTAGAGCTTTTCTAAGAAGTAACTCCAACCAGGGTCAAATAGCAAGATGCCACAAAGTAAAAGGTGAGGTCTGTACCTCAAGTCGTCCTAAAGCAGAGTGTCAGCTGTCCCTAACTACATTATAACATAAGCAATCACTGAACTAAGGCACCTCCCATCATGCCACTGTTAAAATTCCATCTTCACCGTTCTCTGGCTTCCCTTCTCCGCTTCCATGTTCACACGCTGAAATATTTCATTCGACCTTGGCACGATCTCCTTCTCCCATGAGAACTCGTCCTCCATCCGTTACCACTTTCTCCTTCTCAGGCCTCTCTCTACTAGGAACAATAATTCTTTCTCTCAACTAATGAAGTCTTGTCCACCTGCAGTTGGAACACAAGATACAAGCAACATTCCACAATGCAAGCAAAAATACGAATTGAAACGTTAGCTTAAAATTACATTAGAGAGGCATTTCAGGCCTACTGTTATACTACATGAGCAACGCACAGGTTACATTATGTGTACATTTTCTATAAACAACTAAGGATACTCTCAGCATGTTGAAACAGTTATGAGTGAAAGGTCTTAATACGCTAAAGGTTGTGAATGAAATAATAAAGAAGTCAATAAACACATGTACTTTGTTATCCCTTCACACAGTATTAGTTCACCTCCTTGTCATTTCTAAAACACACATGTAAATCTGGTTAATCATGAGGATACACAATTATCTTATAATCCTCTTTCTTCTTTTTTATATTGGTCACACAGACAGCCGCGGTGCGTCCATTGGGGCGTAGGGGCGTAGCCCCACCAGCCCTGCTGCTTGGACCCGCGGCTGCCCTACAGTTAAAGAATTAAAATAAATGTTTTACCAAATTACCATTTACTGCGCAGCACCAAAATTATTCCGGCGGCGCCGGGCAGCACCCGACTTTATCGGGAGTGTGCAGGGGGGGGGGCGGGCTTGAATGATGATTGACAGGTCTTTAAAAAAACTTTTTTTTTCCCCCGCATGTATGCTTCGGGCAGCAACTTGCCCGAGCATGCGCACCCAGGCCGGCCCCATTAGCTAGTAGCGGGGGGGGGGTGCAGGACCTGCTGGCGGCAGCGCTGGCAGCAAAAGGGCGACAGGGCGAGCAGTCACTGTGCCCTCCAAGCCCATCCTGGCGCTGCATGCAGCGCCACTGCGCCAGGATTGGCCGGTCACCGCGCAGCACAGCAGGGGCAATCCATATTGGATGCCGAGCGTGACGTAAGGTAAGCGTGCTGCGTGCGTCAGATGACTCGGATCCGGTAACGGTCGGGTTCACTTCACTCTCGTGCGCGTCGCCTGAGCCTCGTGGTCGTGACTCGTGGACACGCTGCAGCATCGGGCCTGCTACTCCATCTCTTCACGCCTGGGGGGACAGTGACACACAGGTAGGATCGGTTGGGGAAACATGGGGAAATGCTGGGCCGGCTGATAAGCTGCGGAGTTTTGTGCTTGTTTCTGGAGACACATTGAATCTGTGTGTTTCCAGGCACTGGAGAGATTTGCATGCCCCGAGAGTGTAGACAGATCAATGTGACTAGTGACTCCAGGCGTACATGATTCCTGAGAGTTTAAAAGCGACCACGGGCTGTTTGCGTTTAACCATTTGCAAACCATGAGCCGTCACAACTCGATGTTTTGCACTTCACCACAGAGGCACTTTACCAACATTTCCATTTGTAATGGTACATGCAGCCGTAGAAAGCGAATACCAAACATGTCCTTGGTGGCCGGGCCTGAGCAGGGGCCAGTTTACCTTGAGGTGAGAGGTCATTCATTGACACGCCCATTGGAAACTCTCTGCAGTCCAAGCTAGAGGTGCAGGCCTGGGGCGACCATCAGTGTGGATAGCCCGAGACAAGGAGGAGACGCTGCGGGCAACTATGGGGTCGCCTTGTAATCCATCACAAATCTAATAACTCGCTGGATAGCAATGCCGTTGTCCCTGGCAGGAAGAATCTCACTGATGAAACTTCTTTATTTTTCCATCACCATCCCATATCATCCAGGACGCCCTTTCTTTAGCGCAATTAAAACGAAGCTCCTCCGATTGGCATGGGGGAAAGCAACCCCATATAAGCTGGCAGACACTGACGCCTCCTTTCTCGCGGGGAGGGTTGGAGGCACCAGACATTGAATTATACTTTCTTTGCGCCCAAGCACATCACGCAATACACTGGTTTCACCTGCCACCATTTATGCCTCACTTAGCTATCGAACAAGGTTGCATAGCGCCACGGCCATCAGAAGCCAATTTAGGCACCAATACCCCAGAAGGAGGCACCAAATATGTGACAGTAGCATATACGAATGTCGCAATATTGTTAAGAAAAGTGGGGTGCACCTTTCCATAGTCACCGCTCATCCCTATCTCGAACCTGCGCTGGGCACCTGCCACCCATGAAACTGCTTGTAGAAATATGCTTAAAGTACGTAAACTACGCACAATGGAGGGTCGATCTAAGGAGGGCATATTTAAAGACAGCCAAGGATTGCTAGGAGAAGAAGGCGTCACACTGCTCGAGGTCTTTCTCTACATGAGGCTTAGACACGATATAAAAGCAAGAACTCTCACCTCACTGCCTGAGCTAATGAGCCGCGATACCCTACACACGCTTATGAGATGACACATGTAGTGTCCAGATTATACCGGGCAGCTTCTAAGCGCGCAACCGGAGGCAAGAAAGGGCTGGGAGGCAGAACTAGATACCATACTTGCAGATAAACAATGGGAATACTGCTTTAAATAAACAGGAGCAATTACGGCGAGCAGTCACCTTCGGATCATACATTACAAATTCATTCACCGAGCTTACTACACCCCAGCACGTCTGCACAGCCATTGCAAGAGATGCCGGTGCAAAGGCGCTGGGCAGTGTGAAGCGATACAGAAATACTGAAGGAGGCGCTTGAAGCAATATCCGAAATCGTAGGCGCTCGAGTTCCAATATCGCCCATTATCACGTTATTGGGATACACAGAAGAACGACCCCCTCTGCACAGGAAAATGACAGCGTTACGCATGCTATTGGCCAAAAGGCAGGTGGCATGCAGATGGGCTCGGGGACGTGCCCCCAGTCTAGAACATTTTATATCATCACGCCCTTTCTCTGTCTCTTGATTGGTGCAAGTGTATAAATATATAAATATGTGTGTGTGGAAGGGATGTGCCGGTATTTCCCTCACAAGCATTTTTGGTAAAAATGTCTGGCAAAATATAATGTACTTATCAAGTCTCTTCAGTGCACAAATTACATAAAGTTGTGTAATGACAAATTTCAAGTAATGTCAGGAATGTAGCGTAAATCAACATTTGGCAATCACACCACTTTTGCCAGCATTATTAAAATTTCTCCCAGGCCTAGTTACGGTTCAGTGAACACAAAACTGAAAACGTCCTGAAATTCACCAGTTATGGTGTGCAACATACAATGCACACCATTACTCATCCCTCCACTATATTTTGCTCTTTGTTTGTAGGCAGCTTTTTAAAGAAAATATTCCTAGACAGTACTGAACATGGCAGTGGGTATGAGTTATTTTGTAAATTCTGCCATGCACACTGTAATCGGCACATTTCATGGCTTTTTCAGTTTTGTGTTCGCTGGACCAAAACTGATTCTTAACTGTGGTATTTCTTCAGCGAAGTTAATGTGTTTTTATGACGTACTACATGCGTTCCTGAGAGTTTTGCTTAAGACTTGATATAATCAACAGAAAACTAACCTTTCTAAACATGTGACTTGAAGCTCGGGGCAGGGCGAGGCCGAAGCTGCAGGGTATGAGCAGGCTCTGAAAAGGGAAAGGGGCGGTGAGAGGTGTGGGACGGAATAAAGAGACAAGGTAGGTGAGTGAATAAACCAAACTGAAAGCTAAACTTGAAATCAAACTGAAAGGCAGTTAAGAGCTAAAGGCCGCTTGATTGGAACAGGTGTGCAGCAGAAACGTGTCATTTATCGTGCATTATATTAAAGAAACCCCGCCTCACAAATGCAATTTATAACAGTGGGGACTCCCCACTGCTCTTGCCCATGACACTGGAGAGGACACTCTGGGGCTGAAAGTGCCTGCCACTTCGAGCGGGGTCTCACTGCGTGGGCCGCTATCAGGCATTTGTGACATCTTGACAGAAGCGTTCGTTTATATTGCGGAATGTTGTGATCGTCAGCTTCATTAGGAAAGCATTTAACAATCACAGGAGATGATTTTTATAAACCTGCTGTTCTGCTGACTGGGGGATAGCACTATCACAGCACAATTAGGTTTCAAATGGGCTTTGAGCAACGATGGCTAATATAATTCAGCCCCGGCAGTAGACTGTTGCATTATAGAATCATTTATCATTTGAGCGGGAATTCTGACAGTGCTCAAATGTTGAGGCCTCGATTAAACTGTCTGCTCTAACATAGTCTTCTGGAAACAAGTGCACTCTTCTCCAGGTGATGTCTGAGGGAGAAGTTAAGACAAAAACAATTGGGCGCTGCAGTAGTTTAATCAATGTATTAAATGAGCCCTGTGCAGAGAGATCCTTTTGTTAATTGCAGTTTCTAAGTTAAAATCCTAACATACAACAGACAGCTATTAACTGTCATCTAAGAGCTGGATGCAAACTGCAAGGAAAAAATTGGAGCGTTATGTTTTTTCCCCACAGTCTTTGTTTCATTACCCTACTGTTTCAAAAATAAATTGTTATCTTTTCATTTTCAGCACCTGACAACCTGAAACATTACCGCATTTTGGGGCAATTTTCCAGCAAACAACAAGAGGACCCCAACCTCCTTTGCTGCTCTCTCACCCGACCCCGGCTACAACCCAGCAAACACCAGTGTTAAAGGTAAGGCAACTGATGCTATATATTTTTTTACATCGTAGTTAGAGCTATGTATGTCATGTGGTCACTCTCAAGGCCCTCAAGCAGTGTCTTTCAGTGCCTCCAGCAACCACTATGGCACAGAGAGGCAGGAGGCAGTACGGCTCTATTTTAGCAGTCATTTGAGATGTATTAGGATAATGCACAAGATATATGTATAATGTATTTATACTGAAATTTGATATTATTGCACTGCACCTTATACGTTGTACTTTGATTATTGACAGGTTTCTTTAATATATATATATATATATATTGGTAAGGCCAGCAACACCCGACACCCCATCATGAATACAGTACAAGAGCTGATTACAAAGTCATTCCAGTCACGGCAACTTGAACAAAAACTGAAGTTAAAAGAATTGGGACCTCATCAGCCTGAAATTAACCTACAGCAAACTAACCAGGACAGAGGAAAAATGTCAAAACGTACATTCTCAAATGCCTGGTACACAAAAGCTGATTGGCTTACAGGGTGCCCTATAAGAAATTCTCTGTTCTGCTTCCCCTGCTTGCTGTTTGGCGGTGACTTTTCTTGGACACGGCAAGGAATGGTCGACCTGAAGCACATCGCTGAAAAAATAAAGAAGCATGCGCTCACAAGAAATCATCTGGAAAACCTGACAAGACTGGGAATGTTGGGGGAAGACGCACCAATTGAGCAGCAGATAAATGATGCGTATCGCAAATCCATTCAAAAACACAATGAAGCTGTTGATAAGAACAGACAAAATCTATCCAAGATCATTGATTGCATTCGTTTCTGTGGTGCTTTCGAACTGGCATTGCGAGGCCATGACGAATCAGAAACTTCCTCAAAACCTGGGATCTTCCGAGGCCTAGTGGATTTAATGTCAACCATAGACCAGGATTTGGAAAGACATTTAGCACATGCTACAGTCTTTAAGGGCACCTCTAATACAATACAAAATGAACTCCTTGACTGTATGCTCGAAATTATAAGAAGCCATATTGTGCAAGAGTTGCGAAACACAGACTTTGTGGCTATTCAGGCTGATGACACCACTGATGTGTCCACTCAAACACAGTCCGTGTTAGTGTTTCGGTACCTTGACAGTGACAGAAACATTGTGGAAAGATTTTATGGCTTCACGCATTTAAGTGACTCTAGTGCAGCAACCATCACTGAAGCAATACTGTGTCAACTGGACTTAATTTTCCCGGACCTGCCTCAAAAACAAAAGCTTATCGCACAAAGCTATGACGGTGCATCCGTAATGAGTGGGAGCCTTAGTGGAGTTCAGAAGAGAATTCGAGATGTGTACCCTAATGCTCATTTTGTGCACTGTTACGCCCACCAACTCAATCTTATTATGCAACAGGCGGTATCAAAGATCAGAGAGACACGAGTTTTCTTTCAGGATATCGGAGGCATAGCAGCATTCTTCACACGTTCCCCCAAAAGAACAGAAGCCCTTCATGAGATTGTGGACAAAAGCGTACCAAGGGGATCCTCAACTTGTTGGAACTTTCACATTCGTACAGTCAACTTAATCTTTGAACAGAGGGAGGGCCTTGAGAAATGTTTTGTCGCCATAGCATCCAGAGCAGACTTTGATCACACAAGTCAGAATGAAGCCCATGGCTTTATTAGAACACTACAAGACAAAGAGTTTCAGTTCTTACTGTTTTTATTTCATGACATAATGATTCCTGTTGATGTGTTATACGATCAGTTGCAAAGAAAAGACCTAGATACTGTCTCTGTGAAAGCCAATACATCTGCATTTGTACAACAGATTATGAAAGTGAGAGATGGGGTTGAAGATTTAGAGAGCAAACTGCCGGAGCATTCTGTTTTTGCAAACCGCAGACAAAACATCACCTCTCTGGTTCGAATTGGAAAGGAGATATGTGACATTGTAATTGTGCAGGCGAAAGAACGTTTTTTGTTCACAAAACATTTGGGGCCTCATGTAGGTAGCATACGAGTTACCACTTCTAAAATACCGAACGATACCGAATCGGTATTTTAGAAGTGGTAACTCGTATGTAGGTAATGAGTCGGTATTTTTTACCGATTCGTTACTATTCGGTAATTACCGAATCGGTATTTACCGATTCGGTAATGAGGCATACCTTCCCATTGATGGGAAGGTATGCCTCATTACCGAATCGGTAAATACCGATTCGGTAATGGGGGGAAGACATGCAAGGGTGGCAGGGTGTCACATTGACACCCTGTTGCACCCCTGATTCGGCCATGTGTGCACATGTGGCACACATACATGCCCTAAGGGCATGTATGTATGCCACATTGCACACTGCTGCGCGCATCAAAATGCAGTAACACATACATTAATTATTTACCACCAACTATAAGTTGGTGGTAAATACCGACTCGTATACACACACACACACTCCCCCTACATCTCGATTGTGGATTCGGAATTTACCGAATCGGTAAAATTACCGAATCGGAAAAATTACCGATTCGGTAACATTACCGATTCGGTATTATTACCGAATCGGTAATTTTACCGAATCGGTAAATTCCGAATCCACAATCTGTCCCCCTACATACCAATAGCCAGAATACCGGTCGGTAACGGTATAATTACCGAAAATCGGCCGTTACCGACCGGTATTTGGCTACCTACATGAGGCCCTTGGTGAGTGCGACTTTATTGCAAAGTAAAGAGTTTGCACAATATGATGAATCCTTCCCTGAGCGTGCTCTGAATCAGGCTGTGGAAGCATATCCTATGCTCAAAAAAGAGCAGCTGAGAACTGAGTTAACTGTACTCTACGGAATGCCTGTGTCCCGGAAGGCCACAAGCGCCTTGACTTTGCTGAGTTTAATTCATAAACTGCATATGGAAAACTCACTTACAGAGACAGTGACTTTACTAAAAATTGTGATTACGACTCCAATGACAACAGTAGAAGCTGAACGATGTTTTTCAGCCTTAAAGCGCATAAAGACATTCCTCAGGAACACCATGCTAGAGGAAAGACTAAATGCTTTGGCGATGCTATCTGTAGAGAGCAAGCTAGTCCAAAAGATACCGGACTTCAACATGAAAGTAATTGACAAGTTTGCTACACTGAAAAGCAGACGTGCGGATTTCATATACAAAAAGTGAATGCTGCTACTTGTTTGAATACAAAAAATTCTGATTGAGGTAAGAAATGCATTGTTATCTCTGTTTTTAAAAGTTTTGTAGTGTTTGTTCTATTTGGAGACTACACAGATTTGCTCACCTTTGTTCACTGGCCGGACCTGTCTCCCGCAGGGTGAACGATTCGTTGCTTGTGTTGCCTATCAAACCTTTCCCCTTGGAAAATTGCGAAAACCTTTATACCATTTATATTTGGGGTACTTGCGTGGACCTATGTGAAGTGTGTGTACAAAGTTCAGCTCAACCAGAATCACGGTAACAGCGCATTGCGCTGCCTCTTTTATATTCAGTATATTGTAAGACTGTTTTTCTTCCCCCGCCTTTCCTTGTTTTGTTTCCCTGTTTTCCCCTTGCTTGCCATTCGTTACTCTAGAGTCTAATATTCAGTATGTTGTAAGACTGTTTTTCTTCCCCCGCCTTTCCTTGTTTTGTTTCCCTGTTTTCCCCTTGCGTGCCATTCGTTACTCTAGAGTCTAATAGAGTCGGAAGGCCGTAGGGGAAGACTGTGGACTTTTCTTCAAGTTCCTGACTCTCCTGCGGAACGAGCCTGGCAACCATTACACTGCTGTGCAACTTCTTCTACTCTTAGAGCTGAGATTTCCATGAGTCTTATAGTCTGAATTCTGCACCTGAGCATAATAGGACAGAATGTATGAAGCTCTGTGGTAATACTGAATAAGCAGCTACCTATGTTATGCCATCTATTAATGTAATAACTGCACTTTCACAATTGCTTTATTAACCCCTTCGGTGCTCATGACGGAATGGTTCCGTCATGACCCACGGTTGAGCTGTGCTCATGACGGAACCATTCCGTCATGACCACGCCCGCGCAAGATTCCGTCAGCACAGCGGCGGAATCTGCGCAGCATCGAAGGGGTTAACCTTCCTGCTTTCTCAAATTTGCTTGAAAATGCATGATTTTTCTTCTTTTTTTTCAAAATTTTCTTGGGGGGGGTAACCCCCCCAAATCCCCCTTTTGAGGTTCGGGCTCGCTCGCTGCGCTCACTCGCTACGGTGCTGTATGCTAATTCGTTTGCGCCCCACCACTTTTAAATCTCACCCACCGCCCCTGCACACAGAGTATACGTGACCGCAAACTAACCGTGATTATAACGCTCTCCTAATGTTACTTCAAAAAGGCCCAAAAATGCTCTCCTCCAGTTGGTGAGTGCGGCCTACCTGTCTTTTGGGCGAACTCATTTGGGTTGTTCTCAACATTTCTCGCAGTCTAATCAATGCTGTATTCCGCATGCTTGCGATTCGTCTGCATTTTTTTTTATTCGGGTTGATTGATTGTTGCTCTAACTTCCCTCTAGACGCCATGCAGCTGTATTTTGTTCCCTTGAAGTTGTGGTGCTGTGTTAACTCAAATTGCAAATCTACCGATCACACCAAGTGGAAACGCAGTGAGTGCCTGATCTAAGAGGTAAAGACAGTTATTTTGCTCTCATGAAGAGAAATATGTGGCACGTAAATCGAACTAGTTATGAGTGTTTGGTTATTTTTTCTCTTTCCTTCTCATAGACACTGTTCCTCTCTCTTCCGGTGTCTTCAAGCCGCTGTGTATGCAGTATTCACAAACACCTTGAATGTTCCCAGCACAGTATCAAAGAGGTAAAGAATAGCCCTTTTATATAGAGGTTGTCATTCACTGAGTCATCCATCACATGCCAGCTGTGGATGTACCTGTGCTGCGTTCTGTTGTGCATCCATCACTCTGTAAGTATCCTCTCTGAGCATTTGCTGTGAATGCTCTTTTAATGTGTTCATTTGGTAGGTGCTTGGCCACAAACATTGCCCTTTCCTATCGCCATCACTTCCTGTTTTCATCTGAAAGACAATGAGTGCCCGTTGCTTTGATCCGTTCATTAGTACAAGATTGTTGTGCTTTCACATGATGGCTACTTCCATTGCCAACACCAACTTACCCAATCAGCACAGCTCTGCTACTTCTACACGCAGGGAGTATTGCGTATTGGTCACGGAACTGAAACAAGGATGAATGTCTGACTTAAACTACTCATTGTCACTGTGTGAATAAGCCTGGTGTGAGCTGAGACAAGCGATGATGAATTATATACAGTTGTTTTCACAAGGAGGTATAAATCAGATTGATGAGGCAAAATGATTCATACCCAGTGAGGATGACACATGTACCCCTGATGTACTGGAATTGTTGCTGATATCCTTACAGCAGCCATTACATGAATATATATGTTAATTTGATGATGTGGAATGAAAAAACGAATTGACACATTCTTATTGATTACATGAGCCTAATAGGTGTTGTGGTTACAAACGTTAATGAGGCACAGGTGATATTTGTGGCAATGTTTTCCACAATTAATGACATTCCAGGAAGGTTTTATGAAAATCTGTGATTCAATTAAGCAATTGTACCGACTGGTATATACCTTACTGGCTCTGGAATGTTGAAATGTGTACTGATGTGTATTGATTCTTGTGAAATGTTTCGGGAATGTTGTACATAAGATATGAATGTATAGATTATGATTCTCTTTATTTAATCTTATCAGCAACGTGCCCTGTATGTTGTAGCCCAAACGATGCTTTGTCTTGATGGTGGTCTTCGACAATTGTTATAAGGACCGAAGCGTCGTCTTCGCCCACCGAGAGGCCCATTTCTGAACAAATCTTTGTTCCACTTGGGACTGTACTATCAGGAAGACTGTTTAGGCCTCTCATATTTGGTGTTTTGTTTGGTCTTGAGTATATATATTTTTTTTTAAATGTTATATGTCGGCTACAGACATGAATGGTCTTGGGTGCCTACATATTATTAATGTGTAAGGAGTGTTATAATACAATTATCATCACTAATGTGGATTCTGCCCCCAGACGATTTTCCAAAAAGAATGGCTAAAATAAGAAATTATATAAACTTTGGTTGAGAATTAGAAAATACACTTGCATGATTGAACTTAGCCCGTGGGGCAGTTTTAAATTTTTTTAATTATTGTTGTTTAGCACAGCCCCTTGAGCAACTGGGTAATCCCTGTCTCTGCGTTGGACAGTCCACCACCAGACACTCAATTGAAGCTGGGGGGCCTTAGCGTGCAAAGATGCGCCCCAGACTGAATCAGCTGTTACCAGCATGGCAGGTAGCGCACCATCGCGCTGCTCCGCTTATGTCAGCGCCTTGTAACAGACTCCTGCAAACTCAAGGTGTAATCATCTCACCACTCTTCCTTAGTGGCTCCCTTAACATGCTACTGAAGCTCATCGAGTCCTTCCATATACGTTTCTACAGTCATGCTGACAAGGTACATCTCACTTAAAACTGAAAAACCCAGAAGATCCTCACAACTCACGCTTGATTACTGCCCTGCAGCTGTAGAGTGCTTGACGCAAAGCAACCATTTCAAATGTAACTCTTCCAAAGGTGAGATCCTACCCTGTACCTCTAGCCAAAGATCCTCACAACTCCCGCTTGATTACTGCCCTGCAGCTGTAGAGTGATGGACGCAAAGCAACCATCTCAAACGTACCTCTTCCAAAGGTGAGATCCTACCCTGTAACTCTAGCCAAAGATCCTCACAACTCCCGCTTGATTACTGCCCTGCAGCTGTAGAGTGATGGACACAAAGCAACCATCTCAAACGTACCTCTTCCAAAGGTGAGATCCTACCCTGTACCTCTAGCCAAAGATCCTCACAACTCCCGCTTGATTACTGCCTTACAGCTGTAGAGTGATGGACGCAAAGCGACCATCTCAAACGTAACTCTTCCAAAGGTGAGATCCTACCCTGTACCTCTAGCCAAAGATCCTCACAACTCCCGCTTGATTACTGCCTTGCAGCTGTAGAGTGATGGACGCAAAGCAACCATCTCAAACGTAACTCTTCCAAAGGTGAGATCCTACCCTGTACCTCTAGCCAAAGATCCTCACAACTCCCGCTTGATTACTGCCTTGCAGCTGTAGAGTGATGGACGCAAAGCAACCATCTCAAACGTACCTCTTCCAAAGGTGAGAGCCTACCCTGTACCTCTAGCCAAAGATCCTCACAACTCTCGCTTGATTACTGCCCTGCAGCTGTAGAGTGATGGACGCAAAGCAACCATCTCAAACGTACCTCTTCCAAAGGTGAGATCCTACCCTGTACCTCTAGCCAAAGTTCCTCACAACCTCCGCTTGATTACTGCCTTGCACCTGTAGAGTGATGGACGCAAAGCAACCATCTCAAACGTACCTCTTCCAAAGGTGAGATCCTACCCTGTACCTCTAGCCAAAGATCCTCACAACTCCCGCTTGATTACTGCCTTGCAGCTGTAGAGTGATGGACGCAAAGCAACCATCTCAAACGTAACTCTTCCAAAGGTGAGATCCTACCCTGTACCTCTAGCCAAAGATCCTCACAACTCCCGCTTGATTACTGCCCTGCAGCTGTAGAGTGATGGACGCAAAGCAACCATCTCAAACGTACCTCTTCCAAAGGTGAGATCCTACCCTGTAACTCTAGCCAAATATCCTCACAACTCACACTTGATTACTGCCCTGAAGCTGTAGAGTGATGGACGCAAAGCAACCATCTCAAACGTACCTCTTCCAAAGGTGGGATCCTACCCTGTAACTCTAGCCAAAGATCCTCACAACTCACGCTTGATTACTGCCTTGCAGCTGTAGAGTGATGGACGCAAAGCAACCATCTCAAACGTACCTCTTCCAAAGGTGAGATCCTACCCTGTACCTCTAGCCAAAGATCCTCACAACTCCCGCTTGATTACTGCCTTGCAGCTGTAGAGTGATGGACGCAAAGCAACCATCTCAAACGTAACTCTTCCAAAGGTGAGATCCTACCCTGTACCTCTAGCCAAAGATCCTCACAACTCCCGCTTGATTACTGCCCTGCAGCTGTAGAGTGATGGACGCAAAGCAACCATTTCAAACGTAACTCTTCCAAAGGTGAGATCCTACCCTGTAACTCTAGCCAAAGATCCTCACAACTCACGCTTGATTACTGCCCTGCAGCTGTAGAGTGATGGACGCAAAGCAACCATCTCAAACTGTTACAGTCTGTTGTAACAATCAGGCTCAGAATCATGCTCAAACTCATTTAGAAGAATCTTAACAAAGCAAGATGGTTTTGGTACAATGTTGAATGTGTCTTGGTTTTACATTATTTTTTCCCAATGTATTAGCCAATGCTTGTTTATTAAAGCTAAGTACTCGTGATGACATTCTGTAAGCAACACGTGTTCATATTTAGGTTCATTGTCATGATATTTGATTCCGCTCGCTCTTTTCTTATTATGCACGTTTTTTAAGACATGCTCCAAACCGGCAGTTGCAGGTCACGTTCTTGGGCAGGTGAAATCGGATATTTGCAAGCACGTGTAACACCGGTTCCTCCTTGTGCCAACCCCACCCTTCAGAAATCCTATTTAAGCCCCAGACATGCTTCCACAAGCGCTTACGCTCGTTGCGTCTTCAACTTACCTGAGGGCAGAGATCCAGGCTCCCTCCTCCACGATTCAGATCAGCTCCCGAGTGACTTGAAGGTTCCGGTCCGGTCCTTTAATCCTTCCCTCGTAGTCCAGGAAACAGCACAAGCTTTCTTCCGGAGCTACGAACAAAGGCTTCCCACGCTGCAGAGAGGAAACAAAAGGCATGCAGAAACAGTGAGTAACCGGCTGGCTACATAAACAACAAAAAGTAAGTTTCTGGCATACATCTTGCACTTTCGTATGGAATAACTTCTGTCAGCACATTCAACTAAATACTTGGCCAAGTTCGCAGGAAAATGTGATAAATCACTAAGCAAAGACGTTACAACTTTTAAAAGACTGCTTATCTTATTTGGCATCTTCTTTGTTGCATCGCGATCTCCTCATTCAAGGTTCTAGGAACTGTAAAGAACAGACATTTAGACTTTATCAGAAACAGAGTTCTTTTGGGCATCTCCGGACAGTTTATTTGTAAGTGAAAGTTACTGGAAAAAATCGTAATTCAGCATTGCTTTAGAAAGGAAGCTTCACAAGACAATTAAGCATCTGTTTTATTTATCATTGGAGAACCACGATATTTAATGTTATTCAGGTGACAACTAAAAAGCCTGAGAAAATCAAAGGTACACATTTTGTGATCAGACATTTTACACAATTGTTGTTGATCCTTAATTATTAATGCTAATATCTTTTTCTGTTGTTTGTTTTAAAAATTAGAGATATTTCCTGAAGAAAGGCAGACAGGAAAATAGAAGCAAGCTGCGACTGGCAGTGTTTTTTCTGTTTATTATTTTGTCCCTATTCCCCCTTCCCTTAAGGATTTAATTTGGGTAAGCTGTGTTTATAAAATCCAGTTGCGCCCAAAGGAAGTTCTTGGGGGAAGTCGAGAACAATCTACACATCTCTCAAGTTGAACGTCCTGCCTTTCAGGTGAGTGAAGGTCAACAGAAGCGTAAGCCTTCACAACAATAAGGTTCTCCTTGAGAGATATGGATTCTGATACGGAGAGAATTGATGGCCAAGAAATGGCGCACGCACTTGCAGATGATGTTTTAAGAAATCAATCCATATCGGAGATGTTACAAAAAATGCAATTGGAAATTAATACATTAAAGCACGAGAATACAGTCTTAAGGCAGGAAGTCCTTCGTTACAAACCTAGAGATTCCTTGTGGGGAAATCCTGTTTTGTCCCAACATACGGATTCTTCGGGTTTTGGTACTAAGTCTAAAGCCTCTAAGGTAGTCATGAGTTCAGATTCTAATCCTGCGCCAGTACAAGTAACGGTAGCTGTTCCTAATGTTGTTCCTTTGGCAGCCCCAGAACGCTTTTTTGGCGATTCTAGTAAGTTTAATGTGTTTCTTAGCCAATGCCAATTACATTTTATATGTAAACCACAATTGTTTCCCAATGATGCAACTAAGGTGGCTTTTGTGCTTTCCTATTTGGGAGGCACGGCAGCAAACTGGTCCATACCCTATATTGATCGAGACGATCCCATTCTACACAATTGGCCTCTGTTTAAAAATACCATGACCAAATTGTTTGCAAAACACACGTATGTACAAGCCAGTGACAATGAGTTACTAAATCTAAAACAAGGTAAACAAGATTTGTTAACGTATGTAACCATGTTTAATAGACTTCTGACAGAAACCCAGTGGCCAGAGGAAAAACGCACATCCTTGTTTTATAGAGGTTTGCGTGATGAGCTGAAAGATGCTTTGGCTCATATTGTGGATCTTCCAGAGGAATATTCAGACTTTGTGGACTTAGTAGTAAAATTAGACCATCGATTAGGAGAAAGAAAGGGTGATAAAACACGATTTGAACCAAAGTTTTCTGTATCAAAAAGTGATAGGAAAGAAATTGATACTAAATTGTCAGAGTCTGAACCTATGCAGATTGGGACCATTAAAGGGCCTTTATCAGCAGAGGAAAAGGATAGAAGGAGAAAATTAAACCTCTGTTTATATTGTGCCAAATCTGGGCATTATGCAAAAGAGTGCCCTACAAAACCAAAAGGGGCAAAGAAAGTTAATTCTGTAGCCACGAACCCTACAGAGCAGGAAAACTAAGAAACTCGTCAAGGAGGGGGGTCTCTTGTACGAGTGGAGAATCTTTGTTGACCTCCAATATTTCCACTAATTTGGTACCAAGAATACCTCGACATTTTGTAATACAGGTAGTTCTCATCATTAGTGCTCATGTGCGACACTCCGTTCCAGTCTTATTAGATTGCGGAGCCACTGGGAATTTCATGGACATTAAGATGGCAGAAGAGTTACAGATACCCACTGAGTGGAAGACTCAACCTGAGTCAGTTTGTGCAGTAGATGGGTCAGCTTTATCTTCAGGAATGATAACCAAGAAAACTACTCCACTGGTTATGGTATGTCAGAATGGTCATACTGAGAAGATAGGCTTTGATTTAATCGATACACCTACATTCGGGTTAATTTTAGGAGTACCATGGTTAACTCTACATAACCCTAGAATTAATTGGACCTTACGAACGGTAACTTTAGATTCCACGTTTTGTCGAGAATCTTGTTACCAAGAAGCTCTCAATGAATCTATGACAATTTTACACTGTGCAACTACACAAACACAGGTTGCTAGTCTACCAGTTGAGTATCAAGAATTCAAAGATGTGTTCGACCCTGTAAAGGCTGGCTCTTTGCCACCACACAGGTCATACGACTGTCGTATTGATCTAATACCCGGAGCCACTTTGCCTAACACTAGAGTGTATGCTCTCACGGAAGAAGAAACAAAGTATTTAAGGACGTACCTTGATGATTTACTGGCGTCAGGATTTATAAGACATTCCACCTCTCCAGTATCCTCGCCCCTATTTTTCATTCCTAAACCAGATGGAAGTCTCCGCGCTTGCATTGACTATCGCGGATTGAACAAGGCCACAATTAAAAATAAATACCCGTTGCCTCTGATACCTGTTCTTTTAGACCAATTACGTCATTCCACTATTTACACAAAACTTGATTTGAGAGGTGCATACCATCTTGTTAGAGTAAAAGAAAATGATGAGTGGAAAACAGCTTTTAAAACTAAATTTGGATTATTTGAATACACTGTGATGCCATTTGGTTTATGCAATGCGCCTGCAGCATTTCAATTTTTCATCAATGAGGTGTTGCATGAATTTCTTGATGTATGTGTAATTGTATATATTGATGATATACTTATCTATTCAAAAACTAAGGAAGAACATGTACATCAAGTTAGGGCAGTATTACAGAAATTGCTAACAAATCATTTATTCGCCAAGCTTGAAAAATGTATCTTTAATACAAACACAGTTGATTTCCTTGGGTATTGTTTATCTCCAACAGGAATAATGATGGATGTAAAAAAGGTAAATGCCATTAGAGATTGGCCAGAACCCACAACAGTTAAAGAAGTACAAAAGGTTTTGGGTTTTGCCAATTTTTATCGGCGTTTTATTCCTCGTTTTGCTGAAACTGTTGTACCCTTAACCAAATTGCTGCACAAGGGACAGAGGTTCATATGGTCAGAACAAACAGCTCAGGCATTTGAGTCACTCAAAGAAAAATTCACCTCGGCACCTTTGTTAAAACACCCAGATCCAGATCTTCCATTCTTTGTAGAGGCAGATGCTTCTCAGGTGGCGGTGGGGGCTGTGCTCTCTCAAAGAGATATTCAAGATGGACAACTACATCCCGTAGCTTTTTATTCTAAAAAACTGTTGCCAGCTGAGCAAAACTATACCGTGGCCGAGAGGGAGCTCTTGGCAATAAAATTAGCCTTTACAGAATGGAGACATCATTTAATGGGCACGAAATTTCCCGTCACTATATTTAGTGATCACAAGAATTTGCAGTTTTTTAGTTCAGTAAGAGCATTGACTCCCAGACAGATGCGTTGGTTAAACTTTTTCAGTGCCTTTGATTTTGTTATAACTTATCGACCAGGAGCACAACAAATTCAGTCAGATGTCTTATCTAGATATGGGTACACCGCAGATTTGAAGAAAGAAACAGGTCCCCCCATAATTCCTCCACAAAGAATAGTGGCACCAATTCTACAACAAGATTTTTTAAAACAAGTTAGAGAGGAACATTTGAAACTGAAGATTCAAGAGTGGTTAAAAAATCCCCATAATACTATACAAGATGGTTTATTGTATCATAACTCCTTGTTATATGTACCAACTAAATGTTTACAAGAAAAGATTTTGACATGGCATCATGATTCAATTTTAGCAGGTCATCCAGGTTCACAAAAAACCTTGGAAAATTGTAAAAAGCATTTCTGGTGGTCTTCAATGATTGCAGACATTAAAGCATATGTCAAGTCCTGTCCAATTTGTGCAAGAAATAAAACTGTACACAAAGCGCCTATGGGGTTATTGCAACCATTGCCAACTCCTCCGAGTCCCTGGCATACAATCAGTTTGGACTTCATAGTCAATTTACCTAAGGCTAACACTTATACAACTATTTTAGTGGTGGTAGATTATTTGTCAAAAATGGCACACTTCATTCCCTTGGTGAAACTCCCTACCGCTGCAGAACTGACGGATGTTTTTATTAAAGAAATTGTGAGGTTACATGGTTTACCAACCAAGATCCTTTCGGACAGAGGGAGTCAATTTACCTCTAAATTCTGGACAAATTTAGGAAAAAGCCTAAAAATGGAAATAGCTCTTTCAACAGCCTTTCACCCAGAAACGGATGGCCAGACAGAAAGGGTAAATCAAACCTTATTGCAAACTTTACGTTGCTTGATGGCAGAATTTACCACTGACTGGGATAAGGTATTACCTGTTGCAGAATTTGTTTATAATAATAACGTACATTCCGCAACAAAGTGTACTCCATTTTATTTTTTACAAGGGTACCATCCACAAGCGTTACCCGTATCAGTGATCCCCTCTTTAACTCCAGGAGTCACGGAGCGGCTTTCTACACTATTAAACATACAAGAGAAGGCTATGAAACATTTAAACAAGTACAAAGTATCCATGAAAAGGCAAGCAGATAAACATAGAGTAGATACTCCACAATATCAAGTAGGAGATAAGGTATGGCTTTCAACAAAAAACTTAAAATTAACAGGATCAAGAAAATTGCTACCAAAATACATAGGACCATTTGTTGTAAATAAGTTAATCAATCCAGTAACAGTTAGATTGGACTTACCTCAAGAATATCCTGTACATCCTGCTTTCCATGTATCTTTATTGAAACCCTATGATTCACAAACTAGACCAGAACCTCCACCCCCTCCCATTCATGTCGATGGACATTTGGAATATGAAGTACAAAAAATTTTAGATGCAAAAAGAATGCAAGGTAAACTGTACTATTTGATAGCATGGAAAGGGTTTGATGCTACTGAAAATTCATGGGAACCAGCATCATTCGTTCATGCGCCACGATTATTGAGACAATTTTACTTACGTTTCCCCCTCAAGCCTCGTCCGGTGGGGCGGTCTTTGAGGGGAGCGACTGTTACAGTCTGTTGTAACAATCAGGCTCAGAATCATGCTCAAACTCATTTAGAAGAATCTTAACAAAGCAAGATGGTTTTGGTACAATGTTGAATGTGTCTTGGTTTTACATTATTTTTTCCCAATGTATTAGCCAATGCTTGTTTATTAAAGCTAAGTACTCGTGATGACATTCTGTAAGCAACACGTGTTCATATTTAGGTTCATTGTCATGATATTTGATTCCGCTCGCTCTTTTCTTATTATGCACGTTTTTTAAGACATGCTCCAAACCGGCAGTTGCAGGTCACGTTCTTGGGCAGGTGAAATCGGATATTTGCAAGCACGTGTAACACCGGTTCCTCCTTGTGCCAACCCCACCCTTCAGAAATCCTATTTAAGCCCCAGACATGCTTCCACAAGCGCTTACGCTCGTTGCGTCTTCAACTTACCTGAGGGCAGAGATCCAGGCTCCCTCCTCCACGATTCAGATCAGCTCCCGAGTGACTTGAAGGTTCCGGTCCGGTCCTTTAATCCTTCCCTCGTAGTCCAGGAAACAGCACAAGCTTTCTTCCGGAGCTACGAACAAAGGCTTCCCACGCTGCAGAGAGGAAACAAAAGGCATGCAGAAACAGTGAGTAACCGGCTGGCTACATAAACAACAAAAAGTAAGTTTCTGGCATACATCTTGCACTTTCGTATGGAATAACTTCTGTCAGCACATTCAACTAAATACTTGGCCAAGTTCGCAGGAAAATGTGATAAATCACTAAGCAAAGACGTTACAACTTTTAAAAGACTGCTTATCTTATTTGGCATCTTCTTTGTTGCATCGCGATCTCCTCATTCAAGGTTCTAGGAACTGTAAAGAACAGACATTTAGACTTTATCAGAAACAGAGTTCTTTTGGGCATCTCCGGACAGTTTATTTGTAAGTGAAAGTTACTGGAAAAAATCGTAATTCAGCATTGCTTTAGAAAGGAAGCTTCACAAGACAATTAAGCATCTGTTTTATTTATCATTGCAGAACCACGATATTTAATGTTATTCAGGTGACAACTAAAAAGCCTGAGAAAATCAAAGGTACACATTTTGTGATCAGACATTTTACACAATTGTTGTTGATCCTTAATTATTAATGCTAATATCTTTTTCTGTTGTTTGTTTTAAAAATTAGAGATATTTCCTGAAGAAAGGCAGACAGGAAAATAGAAGCAAGCTGCGACTGGCAGTGTTTTTTCTGTTTATTATTTTGTCCCTATTCCCCCTTCCCTTAAGGATTTAATTTGGGTAAGCTGTGTTTATAAAATCCAGTTGCGCCCAAAGGAAGTTCTTGGGGGAAGTCGAGAACAATCTACACATCTCTCAAGTTGAACGTCCTGCCTTTCAGGTGAGTGAAGGTCAACACAAACGTACCTCTTCCAAAGGTGAGATCCTACCCTGTAACTCTAGCCAAAGATCCTCACAACTCACGCTTGATTACTGCCCTGCAGCTGTAGAGTGATGGACGCAAAGCAACCATCTCAAACGTACCTCTTCCAAAGGTGAGATCCTACCCTGTAACTCTAGCCAAAGATCCTCACAACTCACGCTTGATTACTGCCCTGCAGCTGTAGAGTGATGGACGCAAAGCAACCATCTCAAACGTACCTCTTCCAAAGGTGAGATCCTACCCTGTAACTCTAGCCAAAGATCCTCACAACTCACGCTTGATTACTGCCTTGCAGCTGTAGAGTGATGGACGCAAAGCAACCATCTCAAACGTACCTCTTCCAAAGGTGAGATCCTACCCTGTACCTCTAGCCAAAGATCCTCACAACTCCCGCTTGATTACTGCCTTGCAGCTGTAGAGTGATGGACGCAAAGCAACCATCTCAAACGTACGTCTTCCAAAGGTGAGATCCTACCCTGTACCTCTAGCCAAAGTTCCTCACAACCTCCGCTTGATTACTGCCTTGCACCTGTAGAGTGATGGACGCAAAGCAACCATCTCAAACGTACCTCTTCCAAAGGTGAGATCCTACCCTGTACCTCTAGCCAAAGATCCTCACAACTCCCGCTTGATTACTGCCTTGCAGCTGTAGAGTGATGGACGCAAAGCAACCATCTCAAACGTAACTCTTCCAAAG
Organism: Triturus cristatus; assembly: GCF_964204655.1. Lineage (NCBI taxonomy): Eukaryota > Metazoa > Chordata > Amphibia > Caudata > Salamandridae > Triturus > Triturus cristatus. The sequence goes on along the minus strand of NC_140590.1, from coordinate 720,770,467 downwards.
GTGAGATCCTACCCTGTACCTCTAGCCAAAGATCCTCACAACTCCCGCTTGATTACTGCCCTGCAGCTGTAGAGTGATGGACGCAAAGCAACCATCTCAAACGTACCTCTTCCAAAGGTGAGATCCTACCCTGTAACTCTAGCCAAATATCCTCACAACTCACACTTGATTACTGCCCTGAAGCTGTAGAGTGATGGACGCAAAGCAACCATCTCAAACGTACCTCTTCCAAAGGTGGGATCCTACCCTGTAACTCTAGCCAAAGATCCTCACAACTCACGCTTGATTACTGCCTTGCAGCTGTAGAGTGATGGACGCAAAGCAACCATCTCAAACGTACCTCTTCCAAAGGTGAGATCCTACCCTGTACCTCTAGCCAAAGATCCTCACAACTCCCGCTTGATTACTGCCTTGCAGCTGTAGAGTGATGGACGCAAAGCAACCATCTCAAACGTAACTCTTCCAAAGGTGAGATCCTACCCTGTACCTCTAGCCAAAGATCCTCACAACTCCCGCTTGATTACTGCCCTGCAGCTGTAGAGTGATGGACGCAAAGCAACCATTTCAAACGTAACTCTTCCAAAGGTGAGATCCTACCCTGTAACTCTAGCCAAAGCTCCTCACAACTCACGCTTGATTACTGCCCTGCAGCTGTAGAGTGATGGACGCAAAGCAACCATCTCAAACGTACCTCTTCCAAAGGTGAGATCCTACCCTGTAACTCTAGCCAAAGATCCTCACAACTCACGCTTGATTACTGCCCTGCAGCTGTAGAGTGATGGACGCAAAGCAACCATCTCAAACGTACCTCTTCCAAAGGTGAGATCCTACCCTGTAACTCTAGCCAAAGATCCTCACAACTCACGCTTGATTACTGCCCTGCAGCTGTAGAGTGATGGACGCAAAGCAACCATTTCAAACGTAACTCTTCCAAAGGTGAGATCCTACCCTGTACCTCTAGCCAAAGATCCTCACAACTCCCGCTTGATTACTGCCTTGCAGCTGTAGAGTGATGGACGCAAAGCAACCATCTCAAACGTAACTCTTCCAAAGGTGAGATCCTACCCTGTACCTCTAGCCAAAGATCCTCACAACTCCCGCTTGATTACTGCCTTGCAGCTGTAGAGTGATGGACGCAAAGCAACCATCTCAAACGTACCTCTTCCAAAGGTGAGAGCCTACCCTGTACCTCTAGCCAAAGATCCTCACAACTCTCGCTTGATTACTGCCCTGCAGCTGTAGAGTGATGGACGCAAAGCAACCATCTCAAACGTACCTCTTCCAAAGGTGAGATCCTACCCTGTACCTCTAGCCAAAGTTCCTCACAACCTCCGCTTGATTACTGCCTTGCACCTGTAGAGTGATGGACGCAAAGCAACCATCTCAAACGTACCTCTTCCAAAGGTGAGATCCTACCCTGTACCTCTAGCCAAAGATCCTCACAACTCCCGCTTGATTACTGCCTTGCAGCTGTAGAGTGATGGACGCAAAGCAACCATCTCAAACGTAACTCTTCCAAAGGTGAGATCCTACCCTGTACCTCTAGCCAAAGATCCTCACAACTCCCGCTTGATTACTGCCCTGCAGCTGTAGAGTGATGGACGCAAAGCAACCATCTCAAACGTACCTCTTCCAAAGGTGAGATCCTACCCTGTAACTCTAGCCAAATATCCTCACAACTCACACTTGATTACTGCCCTGAAGCTGTAGAGTGATGGACGCAAAGCAACCATCTCAAACGTACCTCTTCCAAAGGTGGGATCCTACCCTGTAACTCTAGCCAAAGATCCTCACAACTCACGCTTGATTACTGCCTTGCAGCTGTAGAGTGATGGACGCAAAGCAACCATCTCAAACGTACCTCTTCCAAAGGTGAGATCCTACCCTGTACCTCTAGCCAAAGATCCTCACAACTCCCGCTTGATTACTGCCTTGCAGCTGTAGAGTGATGGACGCAAAGCAACCATCTCAAACGTAACTCTTCCAAAGGTGAGATCCTACCCTGTACCTCTAGCCAAAGATCCTCACAACTCCCGCTTGATTACTGCCCTGCAGCTGTAGAGTGATGGACGCAAAGCAACCATTTCAAACGTAACTCTTCCAAAGGTGAGATCCTACCCTGTAACTCTAGCCAAAGATCCTCACAACTCACGCTTGATTACTGCCCTGCAGCTGTAGAGTGATGGACGCAAAGCAACCATCTCAAACGTACCTCTTCCAAAGGTGAGATCCTACCCTGTAACTCTAGCCAAAGATCCTCACAACTCACGCTTGATTACTGCCCTGCAGCTGTAGAGTGATGGACGCAAAGCAACCATCTCAAACGTACCTCTTCCAAAGGTGAGATCCTACCCTGTAACTCTAGCCAAAGATCCTCACAACTCACGCTTGATTACTGCCCTGCAGCTGTAGAGTGATGGACGCAAAGCAACCATCTCAAACGTACCTCTTCCAAAGGTGAGATCCTACCCTGTAACTCTAGCCAAAGATCCTCACAACTCACGCTTGATTACTGCCTTGCAGCTGTAGAGTGATGGACGCAAAGCAACCATCTCAAACGTACCTCTTCCAAAGGTGAGATCCTACCCTGTACCTCTAGCCAAAGATCCTCACAACTCCCGCTTGATTACTGCCTTGCAGCTGTAGAGTGATGGACGCAAAGCAACCATCTCAAACGTACCTCTTCCAAAGGTGAGATCCTACCCTGTACCTCTAGCCAAAGTTCCTCACAACCTCCGCTTGATTACTGCCTTGCACCTGTAGAGTGATGGACGCAAAGCAACCATCTCAAACGTACCTCTTCCAAAGGTGAGATCCTACCCTGTACCTCTAGCCAAAGATCCTCACAACTCCCGCTTGATTACTGCCTTGCAGCTGTAGAGTGATGGACGCAAAGCAACCATCTCAAACGTAACTCTTCCAAAGGTGAGATCCTACCCTGTACCTCTAGCCAAAGATCCTCACAACTCCCGCTTGATTACTGCCCTGCAGCTGTAGAGTGATGGACGCAAAGCAACCATCTCAAACGTACCTCTTCCAAAGTTGAGATCCTACCCTGTAACTCTAGCCAAATATCCTCACAACTCACACTTGATTACTGCCCTGAAGCTGTAGAGTGATGGACGCAAAGCAACCATCTCAAACGTACCTCTTCCAAAGGTGGGATCCTACCCTGTAACTCTAGCCAAAGATCCTCACAACTCACGCTTGATTACTGCCTTGCAGCTGTAGAGTGATGGACGCAAAGCAACCATCTCAAACGTACCTCTTCCAAAGGTGAGATCCTACCCTGTACCTCTAGCCAAAGATCCTCACAACTCCCGCTTGATTACTGCCTTGCAGCTGTAGAGTGATGGACGCAAAGCAACCATCTCAAACGTAACTCTTCCAAAGGTGAGATCCTACCCTGTACCTCTAGCCAAAGATCCTCACAACTCCCGCTTGATTACTGCCCTGCAGCTGTAGAGTGATGGACGCAAAGCAACCATTTCAAACGTAACTCTTCCAAAGGTGAGATCCTACCCTGTAACTCTAGCCAAAGCTCCTCACAACTCACGCTTGATTACTGCCCTGCAGCTGTAGAGTGATGGACGCAAAGCAACCATCTCAAACGTACCTCTTCCAAAGGTGAGATCCTACCCTGTAACTCTAGCCAAAGATCCTCACAACTCACGCTTGATTACTGCCCTGCAGCTGTAGAGTGATGGACGCAAAGCAACCATCTCAAACGTACCTCTTCCAAAGGTGAGATCCTACCCTGTAACTCTAGCCAAAGATCCTCACAACTCACGCTTGATTACTGCCCTGCAGCTGTAGAGTGATGGACGCAAAGCAACCATCTCAAACGTACCTCTTCCAAAGGTGAGATCCTACCCTGTAACTCTAGCCAAAGATCCTCACAACTCCCGCTTGATTACTGCCTTGCAGCTGTAGAGTGATGGACGCAAAGCAACCATCTCAAACGTACCTCTTCCAAAGGTGAGATCCTACCCTGTACCTCTAGCCAAAGATCCTCACAACTCCCGCTTGATTACTGCCTTGCAGCTGTAGAGTGATGGACGCAAAGCAACCATCTCAAACGTAACTCTTCCAAAGGTGAGACCCTACCCTGTACCTCTAGCCAAAAATCCTCACAACTCCCGCTTGATTACTGCCCTGCAGCTGTAGAGTGATGGACGCAAAGCAACCATCTCAAACGTACCTCTTTCAAAGGTGAGATCCTACCCTGTAACTCTAGCCAAAGATCCTCACAACTCACGCTTGATTACTGCCCTGCAGCTGTAGAGTGATGGATGCAAAGCAACCATCTCAAACGTACCTCTTCCAAAGGTGAGATCCTACCCTGCAGGGAACAGAAGTCCCTCTCTAGCCATTCCTCGGTACCCCAAGTGAACCAAGTCAAGGAAAGGAGTTTCTGCACCATGGAAACTCACACATCTTCCCTCATTCATGTTTACAACAGATGCTACAGGCCAACCTCACCTTTATGTCTAATCTAGAAAATGCAAATAGTGGCCTACTCAGGAATACTGCAGAGCGCCCACAACCCTGCAGGATGGCCTCTCTGTGCCGTCATTCTTCGGGAACACCTAACAGTGGTACTCCAAGCACTGCCTGATGCTCCAATCTCAAGGCATCCTACATTGCACACAAGGCCATGTACAGCAAAGGCCTATCGTTCACCCAAGTAATGCTCCAAGGATACTCACAGAATCATCTGCTTTAGATGGGCACCTCAGCTGGTTCTCCCTCCTACAAGAAGACACGCATTGGCACAACCTCATCTTCATTTTACTGGAAACATTAGGAAATTCTCTCTCTGCAGAGACAAGAATCGTCAGCGATCGCTTGGAATTCGGGAAGGGGGTAAATGCTAAACTCTTCACAAGCAGTTATCTCAGAATCGCAGCGACCAAAAAAACAGACCCAATCTTCCACCAGTATTGACATCCGATGACTCTGGACTGTACCTGCCCATGAACTGACACCCAAGACCGGCTTTAGGGCAGTGCGGCCGCACTGGGCGCTGACCTGCGGAGGAGGGCTGACCTCAGGGGTGGGGCTGTGTTTAGCAATAACTTATGATTGGAGAGATGGGGGGCATTTTTGGCCCGGTAGTAATCAGAGAATCCGAGGAGGCAGTCATAGGGGGTGGGGGCGCCAAAAATCTTAGTCACACCAGGTGTCACCAGTGCTAATACTGGCCCTGCTGGCACCTATTCTCCCAACAAGGAGTGTAGGCATGACCACATGCAAGGCTATCTCTACCACATTCCACTTGAGCGCAGCGACACCATTGCAGCAAAATGTGTACAGCAATCTCCGTCGCATCACAAATGTCCCCAAACACTTCCCCCACAGGCAGCGCTCCTAACCCACACCCAACTCACCAAATACCATAATATGAATCTCAAACTTTCCATCCCTCACTCCCATTTGCTTACTACAAGCTTAAGAGCAGTGACATAGGGCAGGATAAGGGCGTCTTTCTGCTCTTCATTCACATTGTCATAACTCCTCTGTTGTAGGCCACACTACAGACTAACATCCTTCCAACCAAACATAACCAAAGTTTCACGGCGCTTGTTAGTGTGCCACCCATCTGCTAACGCGCGTCGGCACGTTGTCAGTTATGAAGGGGTATACAGGTGCAGCTACAATACGATGTCATTGTTAACCACTATGGTTGGCAAATGTTGTGTATTTTTTTTTTAATTTACCATGTGACCCAGTTGTAAAATCATTTATTATTTAGGAGTATTATGTAGCACGAACTCAACCCGAAGGTATCAGAGCGCTTTGCATGAGCACCAGATGCGTTACTGGGAGATTAAGTAATTTGCCCAGAATCACAGGAATTTGTGCGTCCCTGCAAAGACTCGAACCCGGTTCCCCCACGTTGACAGGCCAGCGTCGACAGCTCTTGCCGTTATGCCACATGCTATCCCGTAATGGTTCTGGACTGGAAATAACCGAGCGCACATTGAAATGTGCCGGATCACACAGCACAAGCAAAACCCTCAATGAAGCCTAAACCGAGAGTGTCAAGATTTGAGATTTACCTGCTATACATATATACATCTTCAAAACAAGAAGGGGTAACCCAGTATCCCTCAGAACCTGGGCGAGTATATAATAGCAAATATTGTTCTGTCGGGTGTAGCTATTTCTTTGTAAATGAAAACAATCACATGAACAATACATCAACTGATGGCGCAGAATTACACAGAATTAAACATTTAATAACAGTCAAAGAAAGAGAAAATGATTTGCTTGAATTTAGAAATTTTCAAATAAAATTTGTAATTTGATGCAATAATTGCCATAGGAAAAGGCTGTCTAATGACACAATCAATAAAAACGGCACAAGTGATAAATATTTACAGTGACAAGGTGAGTAAAGTACAGATGTGACCTAATCAGTGTATTTCACAGATAAGTGACAAAGTAGATGAATAGAAAAATATTTACAAGTTGCAAATATTAAAGCAGTTTTCAATTTCACAAAATAGAACAAATGTCTCAGGCTCAGGAGTTGATCTACAATTGTTTTGAAAGTGATGAGACCTAATAAGGATTGGACTGTGAATAACCGTCGATGTTTCGACCCTATTAGAAGCACTAATTGGAAGGAGTCAGTGCGGGTCTTCTTCAGGACGTAACGTAAGTCAGACTGCCTTGAGTCAGATAGAGCCCTCTCTGGAGAGCCGGAGGGGTACTGTGACGATCAGTTAATTGGAGCCCCGATTAAAATAGATATTTTTACTTGACCCAAAGGACCTCAAGAACTTCTGACCCACCTCCCTGCTCCCGTTCCCACCTAAAGTCATTGAGAAGACCGCCAACAGACAACTGACCCACTTCCTGGAGGAGAACAACGTCCTGGACTCCTCCCAATCCGGATTCTGCAGCAACCACAGCACCGAAACCGCCCTCATCACCGCCACCGACGACATCAGGACCATACTGGACAAGGGCGAAGCCGCGGCCCTCATCCTCCTGGACCTCTCGGCCGCCTTCAACACCGTCTGCCACCACACCTTACGCACACACCTCCACGATGCAGGGATCCGAGGCAAAACCCTGGACTGGATCTCCTGCTTCCTCACCGGCAGAACCCAGAGAGTCCGCCTCCCCCTGTACTGATCCAAAGCCACCACGATCACCTGCGGGGACCCCAAGGATCATCCCTCAGCCCGACACTCTTCAACATCTACATGGCACCGCTCGCCAACATCGTCCGAGCACACCACCTCAACATCGTCTCGTATGCCGACGACACCCAGCTGATCCTCTCCCTCACCAAGGACTCAGAGACCGCCAAATCCAACCTCCACGAAGGAATGAAGGCCGTCGCAGACTGGATGAAGACCAGCCGCCTGAAACTGAACTCAGACAAGATGGAGGTCCTCATCCTCGGCTCCACCCCCTCCACATGGAACGACTCCTGGTGGCCGACTACGCTGGGAGCTGCCCCGGCACCCACCAACCACGCACGCAATCTGGGATTCATCCTGGACTCAACGCTCTCTATGACCCAGCAAGTCAACACCCTCCACATGCTCCGCAGGATCTACAGGTGGATCCCCACCGAAACCAGGAGAACGGTCACCCAAGCACTCGTCAGCAGCAGGCTGGACTACGGAATCGCCCTCTCCGCACGAACCACGACTACACTCCAGAAGAGACTCCAACGCATACAAAATGCCTCTGCACGCCTCACCCTCGGACTCCCTCGCCACAGCCACATCACCACCCACCTAAGAGATCTACAATGGCTCCCGCTCACAAAGCACTCAACAACGCCGGACCAGCATACCTCAACGAACGACTGTCCTTCTACTCACCGAACCGCCAGCTTTGCTCCGCCGACCTCGCCCTCGCCACCGTCCCATGCATCCGTTGAACGACCGCAGGCGGCAGATCTTTTTCCTACCTCGCCGCTAAGACATGGAACACCCTCCCCGCCCACCTGCCTCAGACCCAGGACCTGCTGACCTTCAGGAGACTTCTTAAGACCTGGATGTTCAACCAGTAGCTGCCTCCACCCCACCCCTTAGCGTCTTGAGACCCTCACAGGTAAGTAGTGCACTCTGCAAATGTTGTGATTGATTGATTGACTTGAGAACATGGAACTGGTTAGCACAACTTGGCAATGTTGCTAACAGTGGCTCCTGTGTTGGGGCCTCTTAATTGTGACAATCCGCGATGACATTAATTGCGTGGAGTGCTTTAAGGAAGTGAAACTTGTGAGCACGGTTTGCTTACTGTTGCTAACAGTGTCTCGAATGTTGGGGCCTCTTAATTGTAGCAAACCACAATAAAATTAATGACATGGAGAGCCTTGTACTGTATTTGATTTGTTTCAGCCCATAAAATTTGCTGTGTATTTTAAAGCAGTCTACAATCTCATTAGTCGCAGGGACTTGCAGGATCCTGCCGTCTGGATACAAGACAGGAGCAAAACCGTGCTCACAAGTTTCACTTCCTTAAGGCATGTAGAAGATATAGATATATCTCTGTGCAACGCATGCTTTAGATCGCATGCCATTACAACGTGGTTGTTACAACAACTGCGTTGTTACAACGCAAATCATTACATCGCAAGTCGTTACAACGATTTGCTGTAGGGGGCGCGCTGGACTTAGGAATAGTATAATTTGCTATTCCTACTCCAGTTCGTGCAACAGCAGGGAAGGTGTTGGATTGTAAAGCCAACACCTTCGGCCCCCTACACCTAGTCGTTGTAACGACTTGCGATGTAAGGGTTCGTGTTGTAACAACGCAGCCGTTGTAACGGCATGCGATCTAAAGCATGCGATGTAAACGCTGTTTCCAAGAAGCTACCTGTGGCTGACTAGATGTGATGCAGATGGGTCATACATGATGTCTCTGCGCGCTACATTCGTTTGACCCTCTAATGTCTCTTGCATAAACAAGCCCAATGTAAGGTAAGTGTGTTTGGTTGTCCATCACAGCTCATCCACGCAAATACCTGTATAAAGAGGAACTTTGCAGGACCTGCCACAGAATTCACGCGTGAAGGATTGTGTATTTTACTCTGTTATGTGCTGTCTGCCAGGGTAGACACTGTCGGAAGTAGTTTTGTAAAGTGGCATCTAAATTAAAATATGTCTAAGCCATGTCCACCCCTCTGCGTCAAACTATACAAGGTAATGACCTGACACATGCTAAGTGGAGTTCTTGTGTTCCTCTTTATCAGCCCCTAGTTTATAATGTTGCGTCCATGCTCATGAAAAAAGAATAACAAAAGAAGGTATCACGTTTTTCACATTAGCCCTCTTGACTAGCCTGTGATAGCGACATGTTTTTTTTTTTTCCACCAATTAAGTTCTTCCTTTCCATGTGGGTGGGCTCCACACAGCATGCCCGCTTTTGACAGATAACTTGATTTAATTACTGTCTTCCTTTCTCTAGTTTGTGGGAGGACTTGGTAACATGACCTCGGCACCATCGAGGTACGTTTTTTTCGCAACACTAGTAAGGCTGGCCATTCCGGCCTTCCTTCTTTCTTCTCCCCAGTCCTGTCCCGGCTGTTTTTCGTTCACGCACGCATGTCGCCGAGACTGATTCTGTGATGTGAAGCACTTGTAATTGTAATTTAGCACGTCACCGTCGGTACTGAATTGATACTGGCTATGTCTGTTCTCTTGTGGGACGAATGGCACTCGTGCTATACACCTGACCACTCGTCACGTTTCATGTGCACCTTGGTATTTACCGTGTGAGTGCAATATTTCACTTGTTGGTTTTAATTGGATACACGGAGTGATCACGGGTGAATGCAAGCCTGGTCTAGTGTTTACGCTTTGCGAGACACTATTGAGCACGGTCATATTCACTCACTGAAGGTGACATTATAGTATGACTGTTCTGTTTAGTCAAGTACGACAATATTCCAACATTGCTGGATGATTGAGAGGAGCTAAAAACGATGATGTGTACAGAACATATGCAGGTGTGTATATACTGTTTCCTTCTCTTTTCTCCAACAGGTATTTTCTGCTTATGAAATATGAGCAAGGATTATCCCGCTGACAATACAGTAGGTTTTTTACATTCTAACCAAGGGTAGGGTACACCTTAGCGTGTGTAGACCGCCCTGGTTAGCACTGGTCCTGACGAAAACCTGGACATCTTCCTTTAAGGTTGAAACATGTAGACCTATGTTCACTATTTTTCACTTCACTTTTTGTTGATACCATGGGTCAATTTAACCTGATACGGTATCCCTGCCTAATCTTTTTAATATTGTCCAGTTGCTCCACGATTAAAGAATTTTTGATAGAGAGTTAATACTGACCAATCTTTAAATCACTTCTTGCACCTGCACCTACACCAAAACTCAAAACCAGCTCCACTGTAATCAGGTGTCGCAGCACACCCGGATGAAATTCGGTTGTCTGGGTGGGACCCCGATGATGAAGCATGTCACCAACTAGGTTGGTGAGTGAGGGGTCTTCTACAAGATAAGAAAAGCCTTTCTTTTCGGTGCACCTCTCTACCTCCGAAGCATTAAAATTACCTTCGAGGGTGTACTCCTTTTATTGTTTGGTTAATTCATGTCAGGGGACTAGGAGTACCCCAAGCAACAGTACCCTTTCTCTCCTTTTGTTTTTCTAATAGCGACATGGTTGCCATGTTTTGTTTTATCTGCCAGGATTAAAGAAAGGAACGTGCTGTACATGCATGCAGACTCTTCAATGCAAGCACATACATGCATGTGTCCACAAATTCACATCCATATTCATACATGTGTGCGCTCACGGGTGTAAAGGCGCACACACATTCCTCGTCGACGCCCTCATTGACCCAGTCTTTTTTGACTCCTGATTTTTTTGATCTTGAAGATAATAGGACTCGTAAAGCGAGGCCCCTTGTCCGCGCGTCTAATCAGAAGGTTCTGATTCTGCCAGCATACTGTCCTTCTCCTGTCCACCCTTCCCTTGTACGGACTGAGCCAGCCCTCTGAGGTTAGGCGGCTTCTGCCAGCTGTCGCTGGACGACAAGAATCAGCAGGTTTATGAAAAGTCAGCCAAGGGTTCTGGATTAGATTGACATCCGAACACCACCTGAAGTCCTGTCTCAGCTTTGCCAAGCTTAGACCTGGAATCCTAACCGTGTAGAGCAAGGGACATGTTAGGGTGAGCCTAGAGATCACTGGGCACTGGCACAAAGCCTTGCTTAGGCCAAAGGAAGGCGCAGGTGCGTCCTTTGAAACCCCGGGGAGTGAGTTTCTTTGATCACTAAAGTCACTGCTACCAGAAGCTCAACCCCCAAGGGAAATGAGTGTTGCTATCGCGTCACTCTTCCTGCAGGTTCCGGATTACCAAACAGGCAAAGTAGATGCCGGCCCATGGCCACACTCCTTTTAGGGGCCCCACAACAACGGTTCAAAATAATTTGGATTCGATCTTGAAACAAAATTACAATCAAGCTTTCTTAAATAGTTTCCTAAAGAGAGAAAAAAATTAATCCACTCAAAAAAACGAAAACTTTATATTAAACACTCCACTTAATACAACGTCTTTCAAAAGTTAGACTTCCAAGATACACTGAAAGATCAAATTGAGGAAAGTGAATATTTAAAGTTTTGTTGGTTTATTAAATTTAAGAAAATGTACTTTTTGATTAATAACAATAATTGTTAATGTTTAGTTTTGTGTAATAAAATTGGTTTATTTAAACTGTTGGTTGGTAAAATTAAAAATGTATTAGTGGATAATTGGTGAGGGGGGCCCCCAAAATTTCGAGTGCCTAGGGGCCTCCACAGGGTTTAATCTAGGGAGATGCGTCACATTGTAAAGCCCTGCGCCACATTATACCTGAGTCAGGTATAATGTATGCAGGGTGTGTGTTCCCACGCAGGAAAGCCTCGTAGAACTGACACAGTAAAATCTACAAAATTCCACTCCTAGGACGCCACTGAGTCAAAACCTTACGCCGGCTTAGAGCAGGCTTGGGGAGTGATGCAGCACAATAAGTGTAGGCCTCCCCATGCATTGCAGGAGTTGCGTCGTGCTTGCGACACAACTCCAGCAATGCGTAACTTTTGCTCCAACAGATGCTTCAGAATTTCTGACGCATCTGTCAATCCTTGCACCATGGAGCGCTGTATTGTAAATCCGATACATCCATGGTGGCGCAAGGGTTTCATACGCAGGCACAGGGAACTGACACATCTCTGCTCTAACGCAGAGATGAGTCTGTTTCTTGTAAATCTTACCATATATGTTACTGCTCAATAGATGCTAATAGTTACACCGCGTTGCTGCTGAATGGATACTGGCAGTAACATGGTGTTGCTAGTAACCGCAATATGCTACTCTTCAGCGGGTGCTAAGAGTAACGTACGGGCACATAATCTCATTGTGCTCAGTTCGTATAGGCAAATACACCTGGGCAGTGGGCCCTACTGAAGTCTCCAGGTGAAATACCACCTATCGGCTGTGCTTCCACTGAACTCATGATTTCGATGGGCCCTGGTATCTGCATTACCAGACCCATCGGAATTAATGAGGGCCAAAGAGCTGCAAAATGGATGCCAGCATTATCATTAGAAGGTGTTCAAAAGGCACTACCAGGAACAACAGCGATGCCCCTGCTCAATGTTTGGTGAAAAACACATCATGGTGCTTTGTACCACTTCTAAGTGCTGTAACTAGTGTTTTGAATGGGAGCCAGTTTTCATACCCTGGAAGTGTGACAGGCTGAGATCTCCTTGTGCAGATTCAAATTCCCAACCTGCAGTTCCCAAGCTGTCAAAGAAGAGCATTTAAAGCACTACGCCAACCCCCAATGCTGGTATGAGTTGTCAACTGAGGTAAAAGACATTTAACAAAAATACAGGGTGAGGCCAGAGTTGTTAAGAATAATAACTCCCAAACCCTCAACAAACAGCAGCAGGATTGGATATCAATCTCTAAAGTAGCCAGAGCTGAACTAAAAGCAAAGTGTTATAATCCAGTTCTTAGCTTGTATTAACTATTCTTTTAAACTAATAGAATGTTAGTAACCACAGGAATCATATTAGAATGTGGTTCTGTTGTGCGGTTCTCGTTTCTGGCAGTTGTTGGCTGACTGGTGAGGCGAGCACCGCGCTGAGAGCTTGCTCAAGCTCATAAAGGGCTAAACATCTTAACCAGCATTGCAACTCGCTTTTACATTCTGGTGACGATTTGATCAGTGTGGTCAACAAATACGATACTCTCAATGCAGGTGTGGAGAACACATGTTCAGTGCAAGCACACCAAGAGTCAGCATGTGTGTTTGGCAGTGACCGCTACTTATAGCGAGGGAAATAAACTAACATACAATGTGAGGCATAATTAGTGCTTACCCGCCCGTATGAATGGTTGTCTTTCCGCGTTTGTACCTGGGCTGTAGCATGTGAGGCATGGTGTCTGTAAACCGCGAGCGCGCTTTTGAAGACATTGCTTGTTCAAGCAGGACCGTATTGTTGTGGCAACCAGGAAGACCAACATGTGTGCACACGCGCCCTCACAGCGCACATCACAAGGACATTTGCCAGCTACAAGCGCAAGGACAGGCAGTGATGTACACGCATTGGCAAACCATTGATCACCTCGACAACAAGGGTGTTCATCACGTCGTTGAGTGAAAGGGCGAACATACCACGAAGAGGAGCGGGCATATCCACTTTGCCTGGGAGTCTTTCTTTAGTGGAGCGCATGAGTCGGTCACACATTGCCAGCATACTAAGTGATAGTGAAAGTAGGGACTAGTGTGCTGTGGACTCCACCATGAGGATATATGTTTTCAGTGTACACTTTCCAGGGGATTTGAGTGCATAGCAGCTTCTTCAAAGTTTTTATGACAACCAGAAGCGGCATTCTACAGGTTGCAGACGGCTGTGGTAGAGAGAAAGAAGATCTAAAAAGACATTTGCCTTTAATGTATTCGACTTTGATGGGAAGGAGTATATCATTTTTGTGTTTATCATCTTGTCCATGCTGTTGTTTGAAATTTAATATGGAAAGCCATATTTATTCATATGCTGACAACCCGTACTTTTATGTTAAAAAAAATACATTTTGAGGATGTGTACGAAGAAGCACGTAAAAGACTGGAAGTGAGGTTCGCAAAAAGCACTAATGTGGCTATGAGAAGTTACATATTTTACACTCAACCACAAAAGGGGATGAGTCTGTGGAAGGATAAATAGACCAAAAGCACTTTTCAATATCAAGCATAGAATGGTTGAGTTGATGTTTGACTCATGGTCGCTATACACCATAATTCCAAAAAGTATGTTTGCAAGTGAGTGGCCTCAATTATGATTGTTACCAAAAGACATCAACCCAGGGGGGAACCAAGGAGACCAGATAGACATTGTAGGATATATGTTAACAACCATTACTTTCAAGGACAGCAGATCAAGTGTAAGATGTTTGTGGCCAAATCAGGATCCCCAATTTAGGGGTGGTTCCATCAATACGATTTACACATAATCATCAATTCGCATGTACCCACTCTAGTGATGGTCGTGGAAAATGTCACACTTGAGGAAATGTTTTAGGGGCAAAGAATGTTTTCAGACACAAAATGGGTGAGTTGAAGAGTTATGTGCACACTATTAAATTGAAACTTGGAGCAGTTCTCTTGCAACACAAGGTTAGCAGGATACCTATTCTGGTGAGAGGGAAGTTTGAAGAGATATTGAGAGATATACCTGATAGTGGTGTGATCGAGCAAATAGAGACCTCTGAATGGATCTCTCCAGTGGTCATTATGAATAGAATTAATGGAAATTTGAGGTTCTGTGCGGACTTAAGAAGTTTAAATCAAAGTATTGTGACTTGACAACTTTCCATTACCTAACAGCAATGAGCTGGTGTTGTTATTGAAAGGAGGAAAATATTTTTCCAAGTTAGACCTTAAACATGCTTACTACCAGATACATCTCCATAGTAAGTCCAAAGCTTTCCCCGCATTCACCACCATGGAAGGCAGTTATCAGTTTACAAGAATGCTTCTGGGCTATCATCGGCAGCAAGTGTCTTCCAGAGGATAACAAATGAAGTGTTTAAGGGTTTGGACAATATCATAGGATGAATTCTTAGTGTTTGGAGACAGCATAGAAAATCACAATGCAACGATGAAGTTGGCTTTTGATAAGTTATCTGAGGCAGGTTTAACATGACATATAGAAAACTGGAATTCCTTGTAGAGGAGATTGAATATCTTGGACATACGTTTTCTGCAGATGGGGTAACACCCAAAAGAGACCTTTTGTATGCCATTAAGTCTGCTACCGTACCCAAAATTAAGGATCAGGGAGTTTCCTTTCTGAGACTAATAGAATTCTATTCTAAATTTGTAAAAGACTTTGCCAGGAAGACAGAATGTTTAAAGGTGTTGATGCGCAAAGATGCAAATTGCCTGTGGAGCAGAGAGCAACAAGAATGTTTTCAGGCCATCAAGAATGAGGTATGTAATGCTGGAATCCTAGTTCCTTATGATACTAAGAGAAAAACCACTGTTAGTGTGGATGCAAGCACTACTTACCTGGGGGCATTTCTACCACAAATAAATGGGTCCTCTGAAAAAACTGTAGCTTTTGCTTTCCATTCTTTGACGGTAACAAAACGTCATTACACAGTAATCGATAAAGAGGCATCAGCAGCAGCATGGGGGCTAGAGTATTTCAGAACTTACATTTGGTGTTGCCACATTGTACTGCAAACCAACAACAAACCACTCATAAGGATTTTGTCACCAGGTGGCACAGTGTAAGGTTCCGCTAGACTTGCTAGCTTAGCCTCACCACTACAAGAATATAATTATGACATCGAATATATACCGGGTTGGAAAAATGATCAGGCAGACTGTTTGTCACGCCTCCCATGAAGTGTAGATGTGTGGATGAGAACTGTGTTCTTCACAATGAACGAGACAACACTGTGGCTAGTGTGGTAGATGTTGTATGTTGGAGTCAGGGTGCTGTGAATGAAGAGGAATGGTGTAAGGCCATGGAAAATTATGTGATGCTTAAAGATGTTGTGGAAATGGGGGCGTGGCTTGGAGCGTCAAGATGGCGGTCGCACTCTAAGAGTGCTCCGGACCACTTCTATCATCCGCTCCAAGATTCACTATTATCAGTGTCTTTTTACTTACCTGTTCAACCTCCAGGGCTCCACCTTGATCTGGCCGGCCGCAAACTGGAAGAATCTCAGCTCTGATCCTCTGCACGACCGAGTTCTGCCCTGTGAAGCTGCTCGGCCCTGGGGCCTAAGATGGTGACCCCGCCTCCGGAGCTGGAGCTGATGGCCTCGATTCCTGTCCAGTGAGTTCCTGCCAGCAATCTGCCAGACCTCTATCTGCGGCTGTGGCATGACACGGAAACTCCCCCTCGCTTCCTAGAAGTTCTGAAAAACCTCAGAGTGCAGTTTTCTCCGTGCTGCGACTCCGGTCTCTCGGAGGTCATCTTGAGCCACCCGGCGACCCACCTTGGGGGACGTGGGGAGGTGCGGCGTGGGAATCGGCTGCCGAGCCGGGCAGCGGGGTGTCGGGAGTGCGGGTGCCGGTGGCGCTGGCCGCCCCCCCCCCCTCCTTGCAGTGCGGAGTGCTGCTGAGGGAGCCGAGGGCCTCTCCCTTTTTCCCATGGCTCTGCGAGCTGCACCGGACGCCCCTGGGGCCGGAGAGGCCATCTGCACTGTGCCAAGGGTGATCCCGGGACTGTACGACTACGGGGGGCGGTGGTGATAGGGAGGCACTCAGCTGCTAATTCGGGCAGCAGGGGCCTCATCAGTGCAGGGCCCCCCTCCCCGCTGTTCCCCCTTGCTGCTTGGTGACTGTCCGTGGCCCCCAGCGGTGAACCGGCCTCCCGTACTGTGACCCTGCCCTACATCCACCCCGGGGCTGCCTCCTGCCGGGCAGTCCAGCCGACGCGGCCCCGGAGCTTCACTCCTCGCTGGCTGACACCACTTTACTGCTCTGAGACTCTGGGGGAGAGGCGGGAGACTCTGGGGGAGAGGCGGGAGGCTCTGGATGATCGGCTGCCTGATCGGGCGGCAGAGGACGGCGAACTGTACCTCAACGGCCGTTTCACCAAGGTGAGCTGGGCTGTGCTGTCGTTGGGGGTGGGGGGGCGTTCGGCAGCTTGATCAGGCAGCGGGTTCCGGCTGTTGAGGCCCACCCGTCCCCTGTCCCTCATCCGCTTCATGAGCTGGCAGCCCGGCGCTGACGACGCCCCCCTGGTGCTGTGAACCCGCATGGGGCTTGTTCTCCGAGGAGGACCGGCCGCCTGATCGGGGGGCTGTGGGCGGGTCGTCACCGCAGCGTGGGGCCCTCCCCCTCCTTCCCTGTTTTGTGACCGGGGCGGATGGTGCTGCCGGTCGCCGACTGACGGACGCCCCTCGGGGTGTCCTCGGGCTGTGCTGTCACCAGGGGGGTGGCGGGGGTATTCGGCTGCCAAGTCGGGCAGCACCAGATTGACTGGCAAGCCCCCCCAGCGCGGCCCAGCACTCCTGTTCCTCTTGGCTGCTGTCGATCAGCAGGTAAATCCCTGTTCCCGCTGGACTGGGGGCTGGTCTATTGCTGTTCCACCACCAGGGTTCTCCTCCAGACTGCGCCATCACCCGTGGTGATTTACATCCGACCCCCGGCTTGGCACTCTGGCACGTGCCCCATCATTCATGGCCCTACGGCCCGAGCGCTGTACCCTGGACCTGAGAGATCCCCCGACCCACCGAACTGATCCCTGTATGGCACTCAACTGCAGGGCCACTGGGCACAACGTGGTACTGCTTCCAAGACCCCGCAGTCTCTACTCCTAGCGCACACAGAACGGTTTTTGAGGAGGGAGTGCTGAGGCGGTGTAGGCCAAGCCTAGAGGGAGATATACCCGCACTGTACCAGAACATCACGTTCGGGTCCACCTCCGGCCGCTCCTGCACTCCACGTTTCCTGCTCGATGGGCCCTGCACCAGGGGCCTGACATAGGACCGCCGCTCCCTGCCGAGGTTGTTGGAACCTGCCGACGGCTGTAGCGCACTTTCTTCCCTGTTGACAGCCCATCGGGGCCCTGACGATGGACCTCAGATGGGCAGGGACCGTCCTCCGAAAACACCCGCCCCGCACACCCAGACCAAGATGGACCAATATGCCACCACGGAACGCGGTCTGGGAGAGGGGATGCCCGGTGCCTCTCCTACTCCTGGAAATGATCTCTCAGACATCCTGCAGGCCATCAGCACCTCCCAGGCCTCGGTGGAGGGTAAAGTCGGAGAGGTCCGAGAGGACATGGCCCTGATACGCCAGGACCTTCGAAATGCCACAGCAAGAATTTCTGAGGCGGAGTCGCGTATCTCCACAGTGGAAGATGAGCTAGGACAATTGAAAACCCATATGGCCAGTCTACAAAGCCGCACCTTAGAACTACATCGACGCGCTGAGGACGCGGAGAATCGCTCGCGGCAAAACAACCTCCGCATTATAGGCTTTCCCGAAGGGATTGAGCAGGGGAAGACAGAGGCCTTCATTGAAGCATGGCTCAAATCATGGATTCCCGAAAATGCCCTCTCCGCCTGGTTCTCGATCGAATGAGCCCACGGCTCCCTGGCCCCGAAGCCCCCTCTCGGTGCTCCACCTCGTCCCATTATTATCAGAATTCTTAACTTCAGGGACAGAGACACCATCCTTAAAGAAGCGCGGCTCCACGACCCCTTGAAATTTCAGAATCAGACCATCATGCTCTTCCCCGATTATACAAAAGAAGTCCAAGCGCAACGACGTACATACTCGGAGGTCAAACAAAAACTCTGCAATCTCGGGCTACGGTATGGCTTCCTTTTTCCAGCCCGCCTCCACGTTATTTTTCAGGACAAGATTTTCTTTGAGTCCCCCCAAGCAGCCTGGACGTGGCTTACCCTTGTGGGCCCGACCCACCCCCTCCTTGACTCAGCCATCTTCCCCTCCGGTACATCATCCTCCTCCCAAACAGCAGCGGCAGTACACCAGATCCCGAAGGAGGCACAATCGTCGAGGAGGGCTCTCGCAATCGCCTAACCTCGGGCCTACACATCAGCAACCCACTGGATCTTCCCTGCCCCCGGGGACGTGCACCCGGGCCTGCTCACTCAAACTACTGGACCGGCGGCCAACTTCGCCTGCCTCCTCCTGCCCTCTTGGATCAGACTCAGACCTCTCCAGAAGCCCTCGGATGTCGAGTTCGGGAGAAAGGGTTTGAACTGGACTTGCGAGCTCCGACGGAGCAACTGCCGCCTTGGACCATGTCCAGGACTCCTAAACTTCTAACGCACTGATGAAATTAGATTAGCCACCGAAACAGAAGGGTCCACCCATGCCACGCATTACCCCGCTAAACGATTTAGGTTAGCCACTGTTACTGTCTATTTTGAGTTGTTTTGCTTTTTGCTCCTTCCTTAGGGAGACAGATTCTTCAGTTTCAGAAGTGTAGGGGGGGGAGTTAGGAAGGGTTGGGAGGGAGATGGAGCTACCGCTCCACAACCGGTTCAGCTCATAGTTCCACATGAGCTACAGTTCCACGTTCTTACACAGCGTTTTATCAAAGTTCTACGAATCAACCAGCAACAGCCTAAACAACATCCAGCAAGGGTCCCACCCCTGACCTGGCATGGAAACAATGCCCATTGGAGGGCGTACACCTTCCTTTGTCCACCCCCCTTGCTCCACACATGATCTAGATGGCTAACACCAACAGGTCGCTACACGTTCTGTCTTGGAACGTGAATGGCATGCTACATCGTATCAAACGCACCGCCGTTCTCAAATACGCCCAGCGCCATGCATCTGATATCCTCTTACTCCAAGAGACTTATCTCCTAGGTAGCCAATGCCCCTTCCTAGCCCAATATGGGTTTGATAAGGTATGGCATTCCGGCTTCAGTCGGGGCGCCCAGGGGGTGGCCATAATAACTCGGAGGGGTCTCCCCTTTACTCCCACACAGATCAGAACTGACTCCCAGAGATGGTACGTGACCGATCACTCGCCCCTATCCTTCCGCTGTGAGGAACCACAGAAAGACGCGCGACCAATATGGCGATTAAATGCTTGGTTTCCCCAGGACAAGCAGTTCAGAGAGGCGCTTGGGTTGGAGCTCCAACACTACTTCCAGGTCAATCATGGGTTGGTTCCCTCCCCGGGCACGTTATGGGAGGCCGGCAAGGCAACTCTCTGTGGGGTGGCTAGGGGATTGGTGCACTCGAAGCGGGCCGAGCAGACTGCCCGCTTGGCTCAGCTGGAAGTGCAAGCCTTGCATCTGGAAATGGCCTCTGCGGATATATCTGATGCTCGCTCTTCTCGGCAGCTGGCAGCCCTCAGAGATGCAATCCGTCACATCTCTCTGGAGTCAGCCAAAATGTTGTGGCGCTCTTCCGTGGCACGCATCTATGGTTGGGGGGCTAAAAATGGAAAGCTGCTCCACAACTTGGTCTCCTACCCCAGAGCCCACAGAATCATACCTGAAATTCAGGACTCTGCCGGTACCCTTCACAGCACGTCACGAGCCATCGCCCAAACGTTTGCTACTTACTATTCCCACCTTTACTCCGCTCAGGTCCCCGAAGCCTCCCTGTCAGCTGTGCTAGAGAGAGCAGACGTCCGTCTTCCCTGCCTTACCCAGGCTTAGTCATCAGAACTAGACCTTCCCATTACCCAAGAGGGGATACACAGCGCTATCTGGACTCTGGAAAGACGCTGGGGCCCGACGGTTTCCCACCGGAATATTATGCAGCCTTTAGAGACTCCTTATCTAACTGAGCTCTTCCGATATGTTGCTGAGAAGGGCTCCTTCCCCCCGAGACTGACTTAGCCACCATTGTCGTCATCCCGAAGACCCAGCCACCCTCACCTACCTGCAGGGACTACCGCCCAATCTCCCTCATAAATACCGAAATGAAATTTTTTGCAACGGTGTTGGCCCAGCGCTACGCCCCCTCCTCCACAAACTAGTCCACCGGACCAATGCGGCTTTATCCCGTCGAGAGGTACTCAGCACTGTATACGGCGTCTGCACCTAGCTCGGGCCCACAGCCAACACTTGTCGTCGTACCTTGCATTATTGCTCCTGAACTTTGAAAAAGCCTTCGACTTGGTTGATTGGTCATACTTGACGGAGGTTCTCCAACTGATGGGCATTGGTCCCCTGTTCCTATGCGCCGTTCGTGTCCTTTACTCTAATCTGCGGGTTAGGGTCCTTATCAACGGGGCCCTCTCTGATGTGTTCCCGATCAGGAGAGGCACGCGTCTAGGGTGTCCTCTCTCACCCTTGCTATTCGCGTTGGCAATGGAGCCTCTGGTCTGTCTCATCCGCTCTGATGTGGTGAACCAAGGCTGGTCCTGGGACTCCCATCACGTGGATAAAATCACTCTCTATGCGGACGATGTCCTTCTTTTTTATGGCTGATCCAGAGCACTCCGGCCCCCGCTGCCTAGAGATACTTTGAAGTTTTGAGAGCATTTCCGGACTTCGACTTATTCCCGCCAAATCCACCCTTGTCCCTCTCCACATATCGAGAGCCTGCTTCGAGTGGCAATCCACCATTCCCATCAGGAGACAGTCCTTTAAATATCTGGGGATTTCTATAGCCCTCCTACCGGAGTTGGAATGGGCTCTGAATATCACCCCCCTGATCTCCAAAGCCAAAACAGATCTTAAACGCTGGCAGGCTCTGCCGCTTAATCTCCTTGGCCGTAGCGCCCTTTTCAAAATGATGATCCTCCCCCGTTTCCTTTATATTCTCCAAAACATTACCCTTCATCTTCCGGGGAGTTGGTTTCGAGACTTCGACGGAGTCCTTACCAGATTCCTTTGTGGGCATGGGAGATCGCGCATTGCCCTGGCTCAATGCCGGAACCCGCCCTTTGACGGCGGTATGGGAGTGATGAACTTACACCTTTATTACCTTGCAACCAGACTCCTCGTAGTCCATGATTGGTGTACGGGAGGCTGGTCTGACCCGGCTTATCGAACTGAGCTTAGGTACATGGACTTCCCACAGCTGCATGCCAATCTACGGCGCTCCTATACCGCTCACACTCCCCCTGATCACTAGATCAGTCCTGGTGGCTTGGCGCTCCGCCTTCCGGCACACCTGCTGGGATAGAAAACTCACTCAACACACACCCCTATGGCAGGGCACATGGCTCCAAGAGACGTCCTCCCTCATGGGCTTCCGGTCCTGGGACCACATTGGGATCTCTCTCCTCAGGGATATTTGGGTGGGTGACCACATTCGGACCTTTGCTGAGCTACAAAAGCGCCACTTCCTCCACACCTCCCAATTCTATCGCTACCTCCAACTCCGCCACGCACTCATGGCACATATCTTCCCTGGTATATCGATACCCAAATTCAGCCCACTAGAAGTGCAGGCACTGATGGGAAACCTGGGGTGGTGAGGGGTCTCGAGGATATATCGAGCTCTAGTTAACAACACCCCTACCAACCTGGACACACTCCGAGCCCGCTGGGAGGGATGGTTGGGCCCCCTGGAGGAGGCGGATTGGCGTGATGCACTTATGGCCCCCAAAACCTTTACGACCTCCTCCAAGCTTCGCCTCATCCAACTTTACTACCTCCACACAGCCTACCTCAACCCGGTGTGTCTCCACAGGGCTCGATTGCGCCCCTCCCCTGACTGTACCTGCTGTGGTCAGGCCCCTGCAGATTTCTTTCATATGGTGTGGACCTGCGCGGCCCTCGCCTCGTTTTGGTCCAGTATAGAGTCTGAGCTTACACAGACCCTAGGCTAGCAGGTCCCCCACGACCCCATACGCCTGCTCCTTGGCATCTTTGACGGCTTGGACGGCTCTAGAGCTGACAAACTCTTTTTGGGCACAGCCCTCGCAGTTGCCAAACGTGACATAGCGGCGGCGTGGGCAAGCACTATGACCCTACCCTACGGAAATGGCGATGAGGGGTGGATTGATGTGCCACCCAAGAAGAACCCCTGTTTGAGGCCCGGGGATGTGCGATGAAGTTCCAGAAGATATGGGGCAAGTGGTTGAATTTGCTGCCTTCTTAACGTTCATGTTGCCCTCCAAATGTAAAAGTACATGTTACCCTGTGTATGGTCATAAGGAGCTATCCTATAACTCCCTAGAGCCGGATTACGCTGTTTGTTGGACATGGCTATTGTATATTCATGCTGATATACGGTGGTTTTTGTTCTGTTTCTCATATAAAATGCTAATAAAATTTGATTATCAAAAAAAAAAGATGGTGTGGAAATGAGAAAAAAAGTAGGGAGGAGAGAGAGTACATTGCTGATAGCTTTTAAGGTCGTTTGGTAAAATTCTGGATGAATTGTCGGAAGTGTAAGGTAAAGTTGTAATGCGTGGAGACAAAATTGTACCTCCAACAGAAATAGGGAAGAGGCTATTTGTTATAGCTCATGAAGGACATCCGGGGCAACTTGTAACTAAAAAAAGGCTGAGGATGGAACTTTGGTGGCCCACCATGGACAGTGACATAGTGGAATGGGTTGAGAGATGTACTGATTGCAAAGAGAGCGAGAAAAGACAAAAGATTGACATGCAGGCGAACCTTGGCAGCTTACAGGATCCTGGTATGCCTTGGCATAGCGTATGTATGGACATTATAGGTTCAATGGCTAATGTCAAGGGTGGTAAGATGTATGTCGAGGCAATGGTGGATGTACATTTACAGTGGTTAGTGGTGAAGTTTTTGAACGAAGTCACTACTAGAATGGCTATACAGGTCTTGCGTGAGGTGCTCCGCAAAGAGGGTTATCCAGCAGTTTGATTACTGACAAAGGAACTAAATGTACTTCTACAGCGATGAAAGAATCTTTGGATTTGTGTGACATAAGACATTCACAAAGCTTTGTTCAATCCCCAGGCCAATGGTATAGTAGAAAGGACTAATCACATGATTAAAGGAGTTTTACAATTAGCATTGGCTAATCACATGGATGGGGAGGTCATGCTCATGATCTGGTTTGGGCCTATCGCACCACGGAGAATTCCATGACAAGGAAGGTTCAGTTTAGATTGATGAGGGGAAGGAAATCCATTTTCAAAATCCGTAATGGATGCAAAGCATGTTCGAAGAGAGAGCTGTTCAGACTCACTAGGTAAATACCACAGACATGTGCAATTCTAGGATTCAGACAGGGGATTTGGAAAAGATAAAATCAGGACGTATTGCAAAAGGGTTGTCTAAGTTTAGAGGGCCTTTCAAAGTTAAAGAGGTACACAAGGTGGCATGTAGTGCTGTTTAATGGAGAGCGTTGGAATTTGCGAAGAGTTGCAAAATATGGATACGCAGATGGCAGGAGTAGAGTGCGTGAGAGTGAAGGGTGTACTGGGTGCATGTTGATGAGGAGGTTGTGAATGGGATGCGAAGAGATGTGGATCAACAGGGTTCCAAGGTGAATGTTGAAAATGAAAATCTCAATTGCCGCTTTGCCATCAATAACAGGTGTGGTAGGCTGGTGAACAACATTCATAGACTCAGAAGACCACCAAGTTATCCACAGTATTGTTTATGTTAAAGACTTCAGGTTGCTTGGGGATACAGGTGATTTTCCAATGCTTGCTGTTTACATGTTTTCCAGTTAACTGTATACACACAAATTTGCATACATTTCCCAGAACCATGCGATGTAGGGGAGTGTTTAAATATGTGTACTCCACAGGATATTTTGCATGTACTATAGTTATGTTCCCTTTTCTTCCAGGGCAATGATGCTCTTTCTTATTTGTATAACGAAGGGGGTTGTGTTATAATCCAGTCAGACACAAACATCATGTGAAGTCCATGAGCTGGGGCTGAGAAATGTGGCTTTTCCCCTCAAGTAGTTGACCCTGGTCATTTCAGGCAGCTTCTAATCACCAGCAGCTTAATATTTTAGTCATGTACCACCAAATTACTGATGCTGATTGCAGCAGTAGCACGTGCTGTTAGGAAACAACTACACTGAAAGGTCTTGGCTAAGAGACACTCATTTGTCCCCTTCCACAAGAGCAGAGCCCAGCAAGGAGGAAAAAGATTTGCTTGGGATGCAATGCTGTTCAGAACTTTGAGATGCCTAACTTATCAAGAGATGGCTACTCAGTTTCCATTACCTACATAAAGACGTCTTTAGGGGATAGACAGGAGAGGGATAAACAAATCAATCTACAAAATAGAAATCAAGACACTGGAATAATATTTGTTGATCCTATCAGGTTGTTTTGTAGTAAACATAATAGAGCCATCTGATTGGTTCTTCCGGACCAATCACAAATTGTGGAAATAGTGAAGATATGATTTGTTCTCCTTCTTCATTAAAATACATACATTTTTTTAATTCGGTAGGAACCGAAGTTTTGGCAGTAGTCAGTGGATCTGTCAGTTGTGATACTCAAATCCAATAGTGGAAGTGCACACTCTAAAGTTTTTAACCAGCTAACGAATAGAGTCCACAGTGCCAGTTAAAATAGAATTCTTTATTTTTCTTCAGACCAAAAAGCATAACAGCCAATGCGTTTTGTTCATTTAGCATTATGGAACTTCTTCAGGGCTGTAGATAATTTTTTTTTAAAGTATAGTGTAATTAATGATCCAAAAAGAAAAAAACAACAATACACCAAAACTCAACCAAATTTAAAATTATACCTTTGTATGTTAAAATAATTCATCATAATTACTCAAAATAGGAACAAATATCCATTTTCATGAAACATATATAACATCAAAAATAGTTTTGGAACAAGGATATTTACAATAATTAAATCCTAAATAAGAGAAACAAGATTTCATTCAATATCATCGATCCTTGGAAAACGTTACATTGGCCATACTTGACACACATATTAGCAAACCCAAGTCACATTTATAAAATGTAATTTCTAGGTAGTATATAACATATAAACCTACAAATAATCTAATGCCATGAACGTGTATTAAAATGAATGTAACATACAGAGAGAAAGTGCACCAAGGTAAGTTCAACTGTCAATATTGTCGTTCTATATCCATATTTTTTCACATGAAAATGAAACAAGCAGAACAGCAATATTTTAATGAAATAATATTTACATGTACTAAGCACACTCTAATAGATGCAGACGCCCTGTTTTAATGGGAACACCATTCTACTATTAAATATTTGAATCTACATAACTTTCGCATAAACATACTTTGAAATCTTGTTTCCATTTCAATATTTGTTTTAAAAAAAGAGTTCAGCACCCATTCCCCTTTTGAAATAATCAAATGACTCACTATCCAAAACTAATATTTCCCATACCATGGCCAGGACTTCTATGGGCACATTTACTAAACCTTCACGCAAGAGAGGGCTTGATTGACAATGTAGTTTCAACTGGCAGGGCCATACTATGGAGACCAGGTGCTGAAGGGTAATATCCTTTCAAATGTGCTGTGTTGCATGAAAGAGAGAGTAGACATTCTCCATATTTACAAACATATGGAGCATTTTTGCTCTCTTCTTGAACTGGTGCACCGGCAACGCAGGTGTCCTTGCACCATAGTGCAAAGGTGCCTGCGTTATAGGCAGGAAGGCATACCTTCTCGCAAAAAAAGCAATCTTTAGAGGCATTTTCCTCATTCTATGTGTGCTACAGAATGCAGCGCATCTGGAAAGAGCAAATAACAAGGAGAAATAAAAAGATTTCTCCTCATTACGCCTCACTTGGGAAGGCACAGAATTTTGACGCATTCCCAGGGTTACACGTCTTTGTAAATCTGGGAATGTGACAAAATCCATGGTTGGATGCCTGGGAACGTACATGTGGAATGTCTCCCGAGTTAAAATGTAACGCAGTACAGGCAGCTGCCTTGTGTTACATTTCTTTACAAAGCCATTCAAGGCGACGCAAATCATGACTTGCAAATATTACTGAAGCCTTTGCATTGACATTGTGTCATCTTGCATGACACAAGGACAGTGCAAAAGCTTCATAAATATGGGTTTTAGTGCTTTGTTCTATGTGACTGTTATTAAAAACAAGCATTGGCAAAGCCAATCGGTCACGGCGATCTGAGGTCTATTGGCATTGCCAATTACAATGTGTTTTAGCTATGTGTTATGGAGTGGAGTTGATGTATGTGGTGTGGAGTGTAGTAGAATTATGTGGGTTGGTTTGGAATTGTACAGCATGGAAAAGTGTGGTGTTGAGTGGAGTTATATGTAGTGAAATGATGTGGCATGGTTTGCCGTGGAAATATGTAATTAGCCATTATGTGGTACTGAGTGTACTGGGGTTATGTGAAGTGGCATTGTGTGTTCTGAAGTGCAATTATGTAAATTGGCATTTTGTGTTGTGGAGTGGTATGTATGTAGTTTAATTATGTGGTTGCTGTTGAATTTTGTAACATGATGTGGAATTCTGTGGTGTGGATTGGATGTATGTAGTGTGTTGGTTAATTGTGCTGTTAAGATGAATTATGTGGTTTGTTGTTAAAATGTGGTGTAGAATGGAAATGTGTGGAGTTGAATTGTGTGGCGTGGATCAGTGCGGTGTTGAATGAAATGAAAGAAAGTAATGTGCTGTGAGTTCACATCCCTTTGAGACAGCAGCTGCCTTATGACTTTAAAATGGAACCACTGTACAGCTCACTAGTGAATGTGCACGTCGGGTATGGCAGCAGAATAATTCATATGATGATTCATGGAGATGCTGCCCTGCTCAACAATACATGAACTATGCAGGCTGGCGCACAATATTCACGGCGAGAAGGAGCAAAGCCCGAAGGGGTTTGGTGCTGTGTACTAGAGATATGTTCCCCCCAGTTTACTTGGAAGGCTACTGCTTGCAAACTAGAACAGTAGCTTCACATGTCAATAAAGGCTGCGTTGCTAATGGGCGGTTTTATCTAGACAACTCTTAAAAGCAAAAGAAAGTGTACAGAATGGGATTAAAATCCACAATCAAGGCATACATATTAGGTAGTACAAAGAAAAACATTTTGCCACAATTAGCAAACACCAAACCCTGCATTGGTCAAAAAATGAAATCTGAGCAAAGGCATTCTTTTACAAAGAGAACGCTGTACGCTTTTCACATGTTAAAGCTAGCACATAGATAGACAAGTTAGGACTTTTAAAATATCTGTTGAATGATGCCAAGAGAAAAACCTCAAAAATGTTAAACCTTTTCAGAGAAGTAAATTATACCTGCTCCCTCATGAATGCAGCTTTTTGCCACATGATCAGGGCCGGACTGGCCGTAGCGGGCACCGGGCAATCCCCCGGTGCGCCGCACAGGTGGGGGCCGGTTTTGGGCCCCTGGTGGCCGTTTTTGTTACAGGGCCGTTCTTGCAGCATAGCTGCAAAATCAGCCCTGTAACAAAATCAGCCGAAAACCGGCCCTGGCACAGAGCTCGGCGGCACCTGAGGGGGCCGGCCGAGCACTTTGCCAGGGCTGGTTGTGGTTCCCAGTCCGGACCTGCACATGATGATTAAAACATATTTAATATAAAACTTACAAGATAGACAAACAGTGTAACACGTGTGGGAAACATGGAAGATGCAATAAATTGGAACCAGCGACAGGCGCAGAAGCTGAGCACACACACGACGGAAGGCGAACAGTGTAATATGAGTAAGAAACAGACGCAAGCAGCACATTTAAACAGGAAACTTGAGCATAGTGAACATCACAAATCCATATCGTTAAAAGTTGCGGTGTGAACTATTAGTGGCCATAAGCATGTTTTTGTTTGCTTCACGAGGTTTGTACTAGCATGAAACTTAGTATATGCAAAACGCTGCACATGATTAATTAGCACTAACAAAAACAACTTTAACACAGCACAGACTACTAACCAGGGTTGTCAGATTTTTTAAGCTTTCTATACCTCAAAGCCAACCAAAAAGTAGCCCAATATTGCTACTTTAGTGAAGGAGGGGCAGGGACAGCGTCAAGCAGGTGGTTAATGTATTGGAATTGATGTTGCAGCTGGATGCCAAGTAAATATTGTCTAGCACTAACAAAAACAACTTTAACACAGCACAGACTACTAACCAGTGTTGTCAGATTTTTTAAGCTTTCTATAGCTCAAAGCCAACCAAAAAGTAGCCCAATATTGCTACTTTAGTGAAGGAGGGGCAGGGACAGCGTCAATCAGGTGGTGAATGTATTGGAATTGATGTTGCAGCTGGATGCCAAGTAAATATTTTTCTAATAAAGCGCTTTAACATACTACTTTGCTGGAGCGCTGTATATATATTTATAATCTGGCAACTAGCACAAACCAACATTTTACCACACACCGGCAAAATATAGCCCAATTGTGCGTGATCTAGCCCAATCTGGCAACACTGCTACTAACGTGGGTAGATATTGCACCTCATTCCACGCCCTCGGCAGCAAATGTGACCGCCTGTTGCACACGTACATCTGCTATACAGCCACTGCTGTTGTACCTTGGATGCCTGGGCTCTCCTCATTGGCCATGGTACTGTGAATCTTCGCGGGCATTCCGCTTAGACTTTCCAGCATGAGTCTGAGGCAGAAGAAGCTGCAGCCTGCATAGCAGAAGCAGGGTGCGGCGTCCATAGCAAGGCCAAACTGCTGTTGGGCGCCACTGCAACTGCTGCACACCCCCAAAGTGCTGGGAGCTGGAGCGTGCAGACGGCATGGATGCCATTTGAAACGTCAAGAGCGCGGGTCGTGTGAAAGTCATATGAGTCTTGAAATTAACAAGAGTCACTGCGGCCGCATTATGGACTACATGGCTGCCATTTGATACGTCACTAAGCGCGCTTTAAGAAAAAATTAGTGCAGAAACAATGCACTAAAATGGCGAAGCGTATTGTTAAAAAAAAGTTGGAGGGATGTGGTCCGTCCCGACTTTGATGCTGGAAACCAGGGTTCGAGCCTCGGGGTCGCGTCCACATCCAGTGATTCTGGGCAAATCACTTAATCTCCCCGTGCCTGAATGTGTAATGTAAATACGGTGCTCGTGTAAAGCGCTCCAATACCTTCGGGTCGAGGACGTGCTATATAAATATGCAAAAAAAAAATTGGGTCGATTACTTGAGGAGGGCTAAACTCCGCATAAGGAATAACGTATGCATGCCCTGAACAAATAGGGAGAATGACAAATGAAGTGACAATAAATAGTGCCAGCCAATGGGAAGCCTATGGGTGGCCACAGCTGTAGATACATGCAAAAAGAACTGTTGATGGACAGAATGCAGAACAATGTCATACAATCACCACAGTACGGAGATCTGGGCCTGAATCCATCGTTTTTTTGCTCACCATGCTATTCCAGTTTGGACCCAGCCATATGCAAATCAGTCTTGACCCTGTGCCCAATGGGAACAGTACAGCCCGAACTGCCAGGCCAGGTCCTCCCTGGACTGGAAACAAGCATCCTAGGACCGGTTTCGGGGTTTCACCACTCTTCAGCCAGGATAGCTTGATTCCAGTGGCATGGCGAGCATGGGACCCACGTCTGAGCATACCCGTCCCACTCGGGGTGACAAATGCAAAAAGAACTGTTGATGGACAGAATGCAGAACAATGTCATACATTCACCCCACTACAGAGGTCTGGGCCTAAATCCATCGTTTTTTTGCTCACCATGCCATTCCAGTTTGGACCCAGCCATATGCAAATCAGTCTTGACCCTGTGCCCAATGGGAACAGTCCAGCCCGAACTGCCAGGCCAGGTCCTCCCTAGACTGGAAACAGGCATCCTAGGACCGGTTTCGGGGTTTTAACCCCTCTTCAACCAGGATAGCTTGATTCCAGTGGCCCTGTAATATATTTCTCCCCATTCCTTACTAGATAGGTCCCTCCATATCGCCTTAGCCCAATGTTTCTGACTAGGTGTGGGTTGCAGAGGAGCAGGCAGGCGAAGCATGGCATAGAGTTAAGAGATCAATTTCTTATCATTGCTCTTTGTGACTAACCATTTTTCATATCTTGTCAATTTTCTACTGACTTGTGGGTGTATACTAGGTTGGAGCAACCAGTGCCGCAATTGCAAATATCGGAACTGTTCTGTCTCCGGCAGTGTGTAATCTTGACGTAGTTGTGTGAGTGGTATAATCCCTTCAACATCGAACATGTGTCCCACCGCCTTGCAGGGTGTGGCTTGCCATACCACAAACGCCTTACTCTCAGTTCCCGGGAAGAATTCCTTGGCGTCATTGGGGAGGGAACGTCGTCAATTCTGGTTTAGTGGCCACCCTGTCCGACACCTTCATCACTGATTTTTGTGATGGGTGACCGCTGTAGACTCTGCAAACGGTCTGCTTTCTGTAAAAAGGGTACCTTCCATAGCGAGAGTCCCGATATAGCGCTACCTTGGAACAGCCATCTTTTTTTCTGATTCCTCTCTGCTCCATTCCACCAAATATCTCATCTGAGCTGCCCGAAAGTAGGCCATGAGATTTGGGATCCCCAGCCCCCCATCTTCTGGGGTCAGGTAGCCCAAATCCTGGCGCATACGCAGTCGCGTGCCCGGCCAGACAAAGTGGAGAATGTCTTTTTGTAAAGACGCAATTGTTTCTTTAGGCGGAGAGACCAGGAGTGTTTGGTAGAAGTATAGTGCTTTAGGTAGGATTGACATTTTGATGGCTGCTATATGACCTAGGAGTGAAAGGCGATGGTGTCTCCAACCATCCTTACTAATCTGTTGGGTCAGTTTGGCATAGTTCAACGTGACCGTTTGCTTAATGTTGGGGGCCAACTCTATCTCCAGGTGTGGGATTGATTCAAGTGCTTGAGCCACTGGAAAGTGCTTTCCCCCTATCGCCGAGCCCCTGGGTGTCCCAGATAGACTGAGTGCCTGCGATTTGCCTACATTTACCCAGGAATCCCGAGGCCTTGCCGAAGGCCTCCAATTCTTCTAAAAAAGATGGCATCGATCTCTCGGGGGCCTCAAGAGATGCTAATATGTCGTCAGCATATAGACTTATTGAGTGGTCTTCCCCCCCGAACGGAATGCCCTCGATGTTAGGATTATCTCTAACTCTTCGGGCCAAAGGCTCAATGTATAGGGCAAACAGGAGGGGCGACAACGGGCACCCCTGCCTGGTGCCTCGTTGAATAGAGAAAGGACAGGAAGAGACACCATTCAACCTAATCAAAGCTGTAGGAGAGCTATAACAGCTCCCCACCCAGGATTTGAAGCACTCCCCCAAAGCAAAGTGGGACAGTGTTTTTGCCTGATATCCCTAGTCTACTTGGTCGAACGCCTTCTCAGCGTCGACCGTTAGTAAGATTGTGTCTCGATTTTTCTGGTGGGCCTTATCAATCAAGTGCAGAATCCGTTCAGTATTATCTCCACTTTGGTGTTTCTTGATAAATACTGATTGGTCCGGTTCAATTATGGTTGGCATCATTGGGCCTAATCTCGTGGCTAAAATGCTTGTGAACAGTTTTAGCTCCACATTAAGGAGGGAAATGGGACAATAAGACCCACATATTGTTTTGTCCTTCCCCGGTTTAGGTAGCACCACAATGGCCGCTGTTAGCATGTTGACGGGAACCAAACTCAGACCCCTGAACTAATTAAATAGCCTAGTCAGGACAGCGGCCAAGAGATGGCAGAATGTTCTATAAAAAGTCACAGAGAATCCATCAGGAACCGGCTACTTGAGTGCCTTAAGGCGCGATATCGCTCCGATCACTTCTTCGATCCGTATTGGGGCATATAGAGAGTCAGCTTGGTCAGTGGTTAACTTAGACGTGTGTGCGCCCTCCAGGTATTAGGTCATGTGGTGTTCCGTTAGGGTGTCCCCCTTATACAATTCTGCGTAAAAGTCTCTGAATGTTTGTGCTATATCCTCATCCTCTGTGATTTCCTCCCCACCGCCCCTTTTAAGTGATTGGATCTTTGTCTGCTGACACCTAGCTCTAAGTTTGCTTGTCAGTAGGCGCCCTGATCTATCCCCACCTATGTAGTAAGAGTGTTTTAAGCGCAAAAAGCATACTCAGCCCTAAGTCTAGCCCTGCCAGTTGTGCTCTCGCTGTTTTCAGCTGCCACCAGACCCTTGGTGCCCCTGTGTACCCTCTCCAGCTCCTTAACCTGAGCTGCTAGCTGCTCCCTTTTCTCCATGTGCTCCTTTTTCTCTGCTGCAGATATGGCTATAAGCTCTTCTCGGACTACCGCTTTCAGGGCCTCCCATTGTGTGGAGATGGTTATGTCAGGGGAGTCATTTGTCTCTAAGTATTCAGATATGCATTTAGTAAGTTGCTTTTTCACTGTAGGCTTGTGGAGCATACTGTCTCTCAAGCGCCAATTCCCTATGTGCTTCCTTTGTGGGGGTAGCTGTATTGTGACCCTCACTGCATTGTGGTCAGAGAGTGCCGCTGGTTTGATTTCCCCTTGCCTAACTGCTCTTCTCACTTCTTTCGTACCTAATAGGTAGTCCAGGTGCGCATAGGTCCCATGAGCATGTGAGTAAAATTAATATTGGGAGGACTGTGGGTGCCCCTCCCTCCACAGAGCCACCAACCCCATGGACTTTAACCCCTCCTTCCCTTCCTTTGACATATTTCCCGTTTGGTTAAAGCAACTCCCTGATCTGTCTTTGGTCACGTCCATGACCGTGTTCAAGTCACCCTCGCCAATACCATCCGTGATGGGGTGTTCATGACTTCCGATATTGCTGCCCTCAAAAACCTTTTCTGACCAGAATTAGGTGCATAGGTTGAGCCTATCGTAATGGAATGTTCCCCAACATTGAATGAATAAGCTAGTAGTCTCCCTTTGATCTCTGCCACCTTATCTCAAACTTCCCCTCTGAAGCGCCTGGTGATCACTATGGCTACTACCACCTTTTTATCCAAGTTAGAGGAGAAAAAATGTTGGTGAAATACCCGTGCCCTCAGGCAGTGCCAATCTTTGGATAGCAGGTGAGTCTCCTGTAGGAGACAAATATCCGCTTCAGAATTTTCTAAGTATGAGAGGATGGCCCTCCTCTTAATGGGGTTATTCAGTCCTTTCACGTTGAGTGTGAGGACCTTCAACGAGTTATGTGACATTGCAGGAGGAAGTGGGCCACGCTAAGCCGCACAGGGCCTGCCTCGCTGGTTTCTTGATGCACCCTTTCCCATATAAAGTTGCTCTTCCCACCGTGATACCTTCCATGTGAATACCTCCTCCCCTCCCGTTCCTCCCAAACCCCAACAAGAAAATGAAAAGAACCTCATATTAGTCCAAGACCCGCAGGTCTAGTCTGCATGTCCCAGGAATACCACGGAGTTGGGTGCATGTTTTGGCCAATTGTCCTCCGCCTCACTGCTCGCCGTGCCTGTTTCGATGCACTTAACTGTCCCCTTCAGGCTCATTTATCCTCTGCGGAGATCTTCTTAGAAGTCAATGATTCTATGACTGCTTGTCGCTCCTGTGCTATTATCGCTGGATCGGGTTTCACCCCACACTCTGTGGTGCGACCTTTGCGAACGCGCTGCCATCTGTCTCGGGAAGCCCTGGCCCCTCCTTTCTCTTCTTGTTGTGGGTGGTTGATGCCCAGGACCCAGCATGTTTCCTCTAGTGACCTGAGTTAGTGCAATTTGCCCTCCCACCGGAAAATCAGCCTGAAAGGGTGGCCCCAAGGGTATGCGATTCTCAGCTTGAGCAGGTGTGTCGTTGCTGGCTGAAAGTCTCTCCTGTTTTGTAGTGTTATTATTGCCAAACCCTGGTAGAGCACAATGGGATGACCCTGGTATTTAAGTAGTTGTTTGACTCTGGCTTTTTTTAGGATGAGCTCTTTCAACTGAAAGTCCAGCAAGTAAACTAGTAGGTGGGGCCAGAGCCTGACGATGTAGGCCTACCCTGTGTGCTGGCTCTATTTTAATTTCAAAGTCTGGTGGTTCCTCCAATATATCCCTAAATAAATCCTGTAGATAAAGCATTATGTCTGAGCCTTCTGCTTTGGACGGAGCCCCTTTCACTTTAATGTTATTTTGTCAAGGGTGGTTCTCCAAATCTTCAGAATGTGCTTTGAGATCGATTTGCTGGGCCCTCCGCCGGATTACTTCTTGCTGTAACTGCTCCACCTCCTCATCTTGGGACATCTCATGTTCCTCAATGCTTGCCACTCTTTCCCCCACTGCGTCCACATTCCTTCGAACCTCTTTCAGCTCTCTCGCGATGTCCCCCATGAGAGACTGGAGGTCGTCGCGCAATGTGTTAAATAACGTTTCCAGGAAGGAGCGAGTAACCGGCTCTTCAGTGCTGTCTGAGTCTTGTCCCGCCGGTATAGTGGGCGATACCCGTTCTTCGCCTCCGCTCAATGTTGGGAGCTTGCTCAGCATGTCTTTTAGGGTCCTGTCTTTCTTCACCCTTGCCGAAGCCATGTCCTTCCCCAACACGTGTGTCATCCCTCTTGCTGCCTGGGAGCTTCCAAATATTGACCCAAGATTGACGTGCTTACTAGTGAAAGCCAATAGTTAGTCGGACTCCTCTACTACAGACTTGTCTCGGCCCCTAGGCTCAGACCCCAGACCGCTCCATCGTCCGCGGTGTATTCGAATCCCGTTTCTCTGCTGCCTTAAGTGTGGTCGCTAAGTCCCCTGGGTGCAAGGGCCCCAGGCTCAGTGCACCCTCAGCTACCCTGGCTTCGTATTCCTGTAGCTGTTGCTGTAACCAGGCCTCATTCCATGTTCGCTCTCCAGCCGGCTCTCCGGTCTCCACGCAAGTGTTCCACGGTATTCAACTCCACGCCAAGGGTATACCCCTGTCAATGGCCACTGGACAGGCGGCGTATTTTTTGCAGGCTCTTTAAGCTGGAGACAGGTCGGTAGGGCTGGGGCCACGTCAGTCATTGTCTTCAAGCTTTGCTGCATGCCGTCTTATTCATCCTTGTTCTTCGTATGTGCAGGAATCTGAGGATCAAGGTTCAGGGATGCCCCTAAATGCTGAATTTAGGGGTGTTACAGGTACTGG
The DNA here is from genome assembly GCF_964204655.1 of Triturus cristatus. Lineage (NCBI taxonomy): Eukaryota > Metazoa > Chordata > Amphibia > Caudata > Salamandridae > Triturus > Triturus cristatus. The sequence continues at coordinate 720,734,558 of NC_140590.1, read as the reverse complement.
CAGATGGTAGTCAATGGACTGTCTTTTAGGGTGTTTACAGCCTTTGTGTGTCCCCTCCCTTTGGGGAGGGAGCATCCCCTAACCTGATTTGGTAAGATCCTTTCATTCAAGATGGAGGATTCCCTAAGGAAGGGGTCAACTCGGTCCAGGACACCTTAGAGGTGGTCTGGGCACAAAGGGGACATACGTCTCCTAACTACTAATTTTCCCTCCAGCCTTGCTGCCAAAAATGGGGCTTGACAGGGGAGCGGGCATCTACGCTAGCTGGAGAGGCCCTGGCTAGCACATCAAAGGGCAGGAAGCCTTTGAGACTCACCGCCCTGAATGCTGTTGCTGTGGTGTTCATAATGACAAACTCCCAGACTATGTACGCAATATGGCTTCACTGCACTTACAATTTCTAAGAATGGACTCAGACACTGTAGGGGCACATTGTTCATGCATCTATGCCCTCTCCTGTGGTATAGTTCACCCTGCCATAGGGCTGCGAGGCCTGCTAGAGGGGTGATATACCTATGCCACGGGCAGTGTTGGTGGGCATGGCACACAGGGATGTGTGCTATGTCGACTCTTCAGTTTTATCTGCACCAAAACACACAGTCTGCAATAGCAGTGTGTATGTGTTTGGTGAGGGGTCTCTGAGGGTTGCACAATACATGCTGCAGCCCTTAGAGACCCTCTCTGGTCACAAGGCCCTTAGTACTAGTGGTGCCTTTTACAAGGGACTTACATGTCGGCCAAAGGTGTGCCAAGTGTGGAAACAAAGGTACAGTTTTGGTAAAGAACACAGGGCTGGGAACATGATTAGCAGGGACCCAGAGCACATTCAGTAAAAGTGCCTCAGAAATCTGGCAAAAAGTGTGGCGGGGTTTACTGTAACAGAAACCCACTTTCCTACACCCATGCCTCTCGTTTTTTAGGTCTCGCCTAGCACGCTCGGCGAGACCTATATTTAGAGAGGAGATTTGAGAAGGGGGCTCGAAGCCCCGCCCCTCATTTCCATTGGCTTGCGTCACGGTTTATGCTAAACGGTGGCCTGCCATTGGAAATGGGGGTTTGTAGCCACTGCCCTGTCGCCTTTTCAGACGGCCCATCCGGACAGGATCGTCTGCTTCACGGCTGTCATGAAGCATTTTCTCATCTCAAGGGGGCGTGTAAGCAGCGGAGCGCAGGGGCCATCTGTTTCTAATTAGCCTGATACAAAACAGATGGCACCCTGCACGCTCCGAAAGCTAAACGTAGGGCTGAGAAGCTTTTTAAAACAATTTTTTTAGCTAACCGGTATCGGGAAAGGAGCAGTGAGTGTCGCAATCACATGGGATATGCAAGTCCTATGGGAGTTTTATCAAGGACTGTTTTGCGGATTAACCACAGTTAATAAGGAATAATTATTTGGCTAATGAGCATTGAAAAATTAAGCGAAGCGGTGTTTGCTTTTCCCATTTATTGCCATGGCGCAATTGCATGGATGGATTACAAACACAACGGACACAACAAACAAGGGCAAATCGTGTGTCCGAGTGGAGTGAACTTAGAGACGGGTGCGGGCCGCTGGTCCGCCAACTGCAGAGGGTTTACGGAATGCCACCATCAGAGGAAATGTGTGGGAAAAGGTTATTGCAGACTGCCAAGCAGCGGCACTTAATGTCTTCAACAGTTAATCATCTTTACAGAGGAATGAGTTTCTGCATATTTCCTTTGCATCTCATTAGAGCGCATTAGCATGCTAATGCTCCTCGTTGTCATAGCCCGGGGCAGGGGTGCAGAGAGAGTCCTGAAGTCAGAAGTTGATTACCCTTACTCCAGAGCACCCGGAAACTGCCTGGAGTGAGAAAGGGGGAAGAGGTCACTTCACGCTGCCTGCTTCCCTCCCCTACACACACACAGCACGTCTCTTGGGATGAGAGTACCTGCCTGCCAGTCTCCCGAGAACTTTGCAGCGATCTCTATACCTCCATCACGCTGTGTCCATCTTTCCTCTTTTCCTATAAGTGCCTCTTAGGTGACAGCCGCCTCAATCCGCTATGTGCACTGCTTCATGCCCTGCATTTTGTCTGCTCAGCGCCCGTGCCATCTCTACCACAGTGCCCTGGTGCACGGGCTCCCACGCGATATTTACATGCAGCCCCGATACGCCGTGTGCCCTGCGCCATCCCCGTGCAATGTACTTTGCCTGCTCTGTGCCCCATTTCTGCCTGCTCTGTGTGCTGCTCTATGCGGCCCACTCGCTGCACTCCCCCAAACACTAGCACTTGCTCTGCTGGTGCCTCGTGCGCCCTTAGTGCCCCGAACTGCCCGTGCCTCTGGCGCCCTCTATGCGCCCTGGGGCTGCAGCAGGCACGACTGACCTGGGCTCTAGGGGGCACAGGCAGATGGAGACTTTTCACTGCTGAATGCAGGTGATGTGGTTACTGTGGCACGGGGGGTTCACTGTGTCATGCAGATGTCTGCTCAACACTTCTTACACAGATGTAGGGGGTCGTGAGCTCAGCGCTATACAGACGCTTAAAGTGGGCGTGATGTGTTGCACGAGTGTACAGGCACCGGACTTCATGAACTGCTTGAAGTTGCACTAGTACCGGTGCATAATGTGGTCCTGTAGGCGCTGAGCGTCCTCCGCCTGTACTTCTTCACATTACGTTTCTACTTGCAAGAGAGATGTGCTTTACACGCCGTGCTTATCTGCCATTTTACTCCCTCCCCATAGTGAGTTTTATGTGACTCGTGTTCTGTATCAGCTAACCACGCTGACAGACATCTTATGGGCGAGTTATTTCTATAGCGTTTGAACGTCCACGGCCACTTCAAGGCGCTGAAATGGAAGGGACCTTGTGGATGAAGTGATTGTAGACGTGTGCACCCCAGGTGTGTGTTTACCGACGAGAACGCTGTTTATTGGTGATCTGGGTGGGTGTTTGCAGACTGCGTGCGAAGTACAGAGGACATGCGTGGTTTTGAAAGTAGAAGAGATTATCGTTGGCCGGTGACACACAACCAGCACGCGGTGTGTTTACAATTACAGTGCAGTGCTTTACCCTTGTTTACAGGCGCTATGGCCGTTTAATTGTAGCCTGTAGGTATGGAAACAGATTAAGGGTGACATTACCTCTACGCATGTTTGCGGGCCATGAAAAGCACACTGGTGGCATTTGCATGTTCTTTGTTAATTAAATGACATGAAACACGTCATCATTTACCTACAATTACAATTTCCGATATAAAGACAATTTTGTGCGACTAAGATACATGCCTGCACACACGAGATATATATATTCTGCTCCAAAGGTTGTCCACCTGGTGAGTAGCACTCGATCAGCAGCTTTATTTATGATAGGCAGGGACGAGGATCTGCGTGTAGAGGCCGCTCCGTAATGGAATTGCCTGACGCGTTTCGAAGCTCCATATGCTTCTCTTCAGAGGCTTGAACGGAGACGGTGTGTGCAAACGCTGAACCCACTTGGCCATATTCATATTGCACACCCACCAATGGGAAGCTCGAATGAGACTGTGCATTGTGGGAAATGTGGTCCGGATAGCACTCAAATCTTGTCCTGTATGAACCCTGCAAGTGGACTCATCCTCAATCCTGTTTGCTGCTGCTGACCCACATTGCCGACATGCTAGTTACCATGTCAGGTGGCTCCCATAACATTACGGGGTGGTGCACACTCGTCGGCAGGACGGCCGGGTATTACATTCTGCTCCAAAGGTTGTCCAACTGGTGAGTAGGACTTCATCAGCAGCTTTATTTATGATAGGCAGAGACGAGGATCCGCTTGTAGAAGCCGCTCCATAATGGAATTGCCTGACGCATTTCGAAGCTCCATATGCTTCTCTTCAGAGGCTTGAACGGAGACGGTGTGTGCAAACGCTGAACCCACTTCGCCATTTTCATATTGCACACCCACCAATGGGAAGCTCGAATGAGACTGTGCATTGTGGGAAATGTGGTCCAGATAGCACACAAATCTTGTCATGTGTGAACCCTGCAAGTGGACTCGTCCTCAATCCTGTGTGCCGCTGCTGACCCACATTGCCGACATGATAGTTACCATGTCGGGTGGCCCCCATAACATTACGGGGTGGTGCACACTCCGTGGCAGGACGGCCGGGTATTACATTCTGCTCCAAAGGTTGTCCACCTGGTGAGTAGCACTCGATCAGCAGCTTTATTTATGATAGGCAGGGACGAGGATCCGCTTGTAGAAGCCGCTCCGTAATGGAATTGCCTGACGCGTTTCGAAGCTCCATATGCTTCTCTTCAGATGCTTGAACAGAGACGGTGTGTGCAAATGCTAAACCCACTTCGCCATTTTCATATTGCACACCCACCAATGGGAAGCTCGAATGAGACTGTGCATTGTGGGAAATGTGGTCAGGATAGCATACAAATCTTGTCCTGTATGGACTCTGCAAGTGGACTCGTCCTCAACCCTGTTTGCCGCTGCTGGCCCACATTGCCGACATGTTATTTACCATGTCGGGTGGCCCCCATAACATATATATAATATATATATATATATATATATATATATATATATATATATATATATATAACTCCAAAACAGCGCTCCTTCTGAATTGCTGGGACCCAAGGGAGCTGGCGCACACGCCGGCGGAGCACGCCGGAAATAAGATATGTCCAAATGTCAGATATCGTGCGCTCTCAGGAACAAAGTAGATCGACACAGATAGCGGAGAAACGGGTGTTTATTCACAACGCGTTTCGACTATACAAGCCTTGATCACGTGAATAACAGTGCTGCGGTGGCAATGAACTTAAAAGAGTGAAGGGCTGTCAAAACAAACAAAGGACCAAGTACATGGTAATCAGTATCCTACTGTGGCGGCCATCTTAGAGTGGTCAAATACCAACAAAACATGGAAATGTTCATTCCCAAGTTGTCCTGCTGTTGCATTGTAAACAAATAAACAACATTAATGATAAACACATGAATAATATCCAAACTGCATTATATTATGGAACCTGGCAAGTGCCTAATGTTAGGTTCACCCTATGTGACTCCAAGTGGAGAGATAAATTTGCAAGGCACAGAATGTAGCCAGTGTATGCGGGATGTCAGGACGAGCATAGCAGTATATAAAACATAGCAACAGAGGGAGAATAGTATGTGTTCCCCAAGTGGGGCTAACCGTGTTGACCAAGAGATGGACCAAAGTCTTTTCACACGCCCATGTGTCCAGAACTGGTGATGACCTCAGTGAGATGGAGGGGAGAGAGGGTAGGCTGCCCGTGCAGAGTGAGTGTCAGTGTTGGGGCCCCTTCCTCTCCTCCTGAAAAGAAAATAAGAATACATAATTAAAACCAGATGCAAATGGGTCTGCATCAAACACAATTCTAGTGCAAGTTCTAACGTAGGAAGAAGGGAAGAAAGTGCACACTAGTTGCAGCGACAAGACATAATCCAACCATATGTACATCATACATAAACATATTGACACATAGTCCAAATACATCATTCTCTAAGATGTATGGCCAATTCTTCGTCCTGATTGAGACCACCAGGGTTTTTGCTTTGAAAGTCAACAATGTATTTGGATTCCCTTTGTCTCAACCTCAGTACCCTGTCGCCTCCCCTGGGAATACTGGGGATTTGTTCAAGAATAAAGTATCTGAGTAATGTGGCATCAGAGAAATGATGGTCCCTGTAGTGCCGTGCAACAGGATATTTTTCGTCCATATGCGTTATGGCCCTGCTGTGTTCCAGTACCCGTTTTTTGGCCTGGAGGGTAGTGCTCCCTATGTACCATTTGTTGCAAGGACATGCAATCACATAGATGGCAAATGTGGTGCTGCAAGTGAGAAATTGTTCTATCTTTTTGTACACTCCATTGTATGTAATCGTATTGAGGAATGTACTTTGTTTGCATGCCTTGCAATGGCCGCAGGGAAAAAATCCCTGCAACCCGTGTGTGTGTCTGTCAGGGTACATGGTAATATCGCTGCGTACCAGCATGTCCCTGATGTTCTTCCCCTTCCTGTATGTGATACTGGGTCTCTTGGGAATGCTGGTGCCAATGATGTTATCGGTAGTAAGAACATCCCAATTTTTGGTCAGGATACGTTTGATGTTGTCTGAATTGGTGTTGTATGTCATGATGATGCGCGTGGTATCGTCATCATCCTGAGATGTCAGTGTCTGTTCGTTGGTCAGTGTTGAAGTTCTAGAAATCCCACTGGCCCTGTCTCTAGCTCTGTTAAGTACCCAATTGGGATAGCCTCTCTCTCTGAAACGTTCAAACATCCCCTCACTCACTTGTGCATAGGCTTCCTCTGAGTTGCAGTTTCTTTTGGCCCTCATGAGCTCGCCAAAAGGGATGCTCCATTTAAGTGTCTCTGGGTGGCTGCTCAACGCATGCAAGATGCTGTTGCCAGCTGTTGCCTTTCTAAAGAGAGTGGTGTGTAATTGGTTGTCAAGGATGTCAATTCTGACATCCAGATATTCTGCCCTTGTACTGCTGACATTCCCCGTAAGAACAATATTGCTGGAGTTTTGATTCAGGCACTCGATGAAAGCCAGAGCTGCCTCCTCGTCACCATCCCAGACAATAAAAAGGTCATCGATATAACGCAGCCATTTAATGACATGCGCGAAATGATGGGCAAGGTCTTGCTTTATCCGTATGGTCTCCTCCCAGTGACCCATAAAAAGGTTGGCAAAACTGGGGGCAAAGCAAGATCCCATCGCGGTACCTGTTGTTTGCCTGTAAAGTGTACCATCAAACAGAAAAATGTTGTTGGCGAGACAGAATTCCATCATCCCCAACAACATCCTGCTGTGTTCCCTGAGTCTGAGAGGTCTTGCGTTGAGAAAATGTTCACAGGCCCTCAAACCTTGTCTATGTTCAATGATCGTATAGAGGGATTGTACATCCAGTGTGATGAGAAAGAATTTCTCATCCCACTGGATGTCTTGGATCTTGGTGAGGAAATCTTTCGTGTCCCTCACATAGCTGGGAAGTTCCATGACAAGAGAGTTTGTCATGGAACTTCCCAGCTATGTGAGGGACACGAAAGATTTCCTCACCAAGATCCAAGACATCCAGTGGGATGAGAAATTCTTTCTCATCACACTGGATGTACAATCCCTCTATACGATCATTGAACATAGACAAGGTTTGAGGGCCTGTGAACATTTTCTCAACGCAAGACCTCTCAGACTCAGGGAACACAGCAGGATGTTGTTGGGGATGATGGAATTCTGTCTCGCCAACAACATTTTTCTGTTTGATGGTACACTTTACAGGCAAACAACAGGTACCGCGATGGGATCTTGCTTTGCCCCCAGTTTTGCCAACCTTTTTATGGGTCACTGGGAGGAGACCATACGGGCAAAGCAAGACCTTGCCCATCATTTCGCGCATGTCATTAAATGGCTGCGTTATATCGATGACCTTTTTATTGTCTGGGATGGTGACGAGGAGGCAGCTCTGGCTTTCATCGAGTGCCTGAATCAAAACTCCAGCAATATTGTTCTTACGGGGAATGTCAGCAGTACAAGGGCAGAATATCTGGATGTCAGAATTGACATCCTTGACAACCAATTACACACCACTCTCTTTAGAAAGGCAACAGCTGGCAACAGCATCTTGCATGCGTTGAGCAGCCACCCAGAGACACTTAAATGGAGCATCCCTTTTGGCGAGCTCATGAGGGCCAAAAGAAACTGCAACTCAGAGGAAGCCTATGCACAAGTGAGTGAGGGGATGTTTGAACGTTTCAGAGAGAGAGGCTATCCCAATTGGGTACTTAACAGAGCTAGAGACAGGGCCAGTGGGATTTCTAGAACTTCAACACTGACCAACGAACAGACACTGACATCTCAGGATGATGACGATACCACGCGCATCATCATGACATACAACACCAATTCAGACAACATCAAACGTATCCTGACCAAAAATTGGGATGTTCTTACTACCGATAACATCATTGGCACCAGCATTCCCAAGAGACCCAGTATCACATACAGGAAGGGGAAGAACATCAGGGACATGCTGGTACGCAGCGATATTACCATGTACCCTGACAGACACACACACGGGTTGCAGGGATTTTTTCCCTGCGGCCATTGCAAGGCATGCAAACAAAGTACATTCCTCAATACGATTACATACAATGGAGTGTACAAAAAGATAGAACAATTTCTCACTTGCAGCACCACATTTGCCATCTATGTGATTGCATGTCCTTGCAACAAATGGTACATAGGGAGCACTACCCTCCAGGCCAAAAAACGGGTACTGGAACACAGCAGGGCCATAACGCATATGGACGAAAAATATCCTGTTGCACGGCACTACAGGGACCATCATTTCTCTGATGCCACATTACTCAGATACTTTATTCTTGAACAAATCCCCAGTATTCCCAGGGGAGGCGACAGGGTACTGAGGTTGAGACAAAGGGAATCCAAATACATTGTTGACTTTCAAAGCAAAAACCCTGGTGGTCTCAATCAGGACGAAGAATTGGCCATACATCTTAGAGAATGATGTATTTGGACTATGTGTCAATATGTTTATGTATGATGTACATATGGTTGGATTATGTCTTGTCGCTGCAACTAGTGTGCACTTTCTTCCCTTCTTCCTACGTTAGAACTTGCACTAGAATTGTGTTTGATGCAGACCCATTTGCATCTGGTTTTAATTATGTATTCTTATTTTCTTTTCAGGAGGAGAGGAAGGGGCCCCAACACTGACACTCACTCTGCACGGGCAGCCTACCCTCTCTCCCCTCCATCTCACTGAGGTCATCACCAGTTCTGGACACATGGGCGTGTGAAAAGACTTTGGTCCATCTCTTGGTCAACACGGTTAGCCCCACTTGGGGAACACATACTATTCTCCCTCTGTTGCTATGTTTTATATACTGCTATGCTCGTCCTGACATCCCGCATACACTGGCTACATTCTGTGCCTTGCAAATTTATCTCTCCACTTGGAGTCACATAGGGTGAACCTAACATTAGGCACTTGCCAGGTTCCATAATATAATGCAGTTTGGATATTATTCATGTGTTTATCATTAATGTTGTTTATTTGTTTACAATGCAACAGCAGGACAACTTGGGAATGAACATTTCCATGTTTTGTTGGTATTTGACCACTCTAAGATGGCCGCCACAGTAGGATACTGATTACCATGTACTTGGTCCTTTGTTTGTTTTGACAGCCCTTCACTCTTTTAAGTTCATTGCCACCGCAGCACTGTTATTCACGTGATCAAGGCTTGTATAGTCGAAACGCGTTGTGAATAAACACCCGTTTCTCCGCTATCTGTGTCGATCTACTTTGTTCCTGAGAGCGCACGATATCTGACATTTGGACATATATATATATATATATATATATATATATATAAAATCTACTGGCGGTCGCCAGTAGATAGTTATAGTTAGGACCGTGTTTCCATAGGAAATCCGCAACATTCTATTTGGAATAACTTTGGCGCCGGTTGACGAATCCTCGCGAAATTTTCAAAATAGGTGGGGCGCTCCGCTCCGCTCCTACCCTGAAAGTCTCGAGGGGGATTTGTCAAGCAGGTGCTGAGAAAAAAGGGGGGTCCCAAAATGCGTTTTCCCCATGCAATTTTCCATAGGGACATTTAGTCCAAGGTACAGCCCGAACGGCTGAACAGAATTACTTGAAATTTGGCAGAGAGGTAGTCCTCAGCTCAGGGAAGTGCCTTTTGCAGGTCTGGTGTCAATCTGTTCAGTAGTTCCCGAGAAAATCAAAAGTAAAATCATATATATATGTGGGCGGAGCCTAACCACACATCTCATCCTGAGATCTGATTGGCTGTCAGCACTTCATCCAAGAAGTGTTGGCAGCCATCTTGGGATCGATATACATGATAGCACCTCATTAAAAAGCATTGCAGTTAATAGAAGGTTTTAAGACTTTAGTTACATTATAAATCATTTGTTGATGGTACCATACTCATTTTAGGAATTGTGGTATGTTCTAAGGTGATTTCACCATGTGAAAAAGCCTTCTGCTGGGATATCATGATTGAGAGAAAAATATTTTCTCATGCTTTTCCCACAGAGGTTTGGAAGGTGATCTATAAGCTAAACTGAGAGCTTATTTTCTGTAAATTCACATTATCTTTCTCAGTCATGTGAGAATGAAGTCTGACATTCTCAGTAAAACATGTACATCCAACAAGGGCAGAGACTGTCAGTTGATTCCTTTGTGTTCTACTGCAGCTTCCCAGAGTGTTCCAAAGAACAACTAGAGCGCTAACAGTCCTACTTATGATAAACGTATGGCACACCTGAAGCCATCTTGCTTGGATTAAAGTGGTAACTCTTAAAACATTTAATTTAAAAAGGAACAAAATGAGGGGGTTCATTTTTCCATAACAAGTATGATTAGTGCTGCAGAAAGAAAAACTAGGGCACATTTTGACTTCTGAAATCCTCTTTTATTTCATTAAAACATTCTGACATGCAGACTGAAACATGCACTTTCAATACCAGCAGCAGTTTTCCCTGGTGAGCAGTAGCTTTACTACAGTGATCTAATGAGCAAAAAGAGTGCTAACATTCTGAATTTATGGCAAATGTGTGACACATCTGAATGCCTTCTTGATGGAATCAAAGTAAAAAACTGAAAGTATTTCCTACTGAGGAGACTGCAGTAAATGAGGAAATTAGGAAACTTCATAACAAATAAGTCTCCCAAGATGGCCACCAGAGACAAAAGAGCCCAAATGTAGCCCAAATATCACCCAGATGTAGCCCAAGTATAGCCCAATGACAGAATGTCCCAGAGTGTTCCTAAAAACAACTAGAGCGCTTACTGTCTTCATTATGACAAAAGTATGGCACACCTGAAGCCATCTTGATTGGAATAAACTGGTAACACTTAAAACATTTAATTTAAAGAGGAACACAATGAGGGGTTTCATTTTGCCATAGAAATTATGATTAATGCTGAAGAAAGAAAATGAGGGCACATTTTGAGTGACTTCTCAAATCCTCTTCTATTTCATTAAAAAATTCTGACATGCAGACTGAAACATGCACTTTTAATACCAGGAGCAGACTTCCATGGTGAACAGTAGTTTTACTACAGTGATCTAATGAGCAACTAGAGTGCTAACTTTCAGAATTTATGGCAAATGTGTGACATATCTGAATACCTTCATGATGGAATCAAAGTAAAAAACTGAAAGCATTTCCTACTGAGGAGACTGCAGTGCATGAGGAAATTAGGAAATTTCATAACAAATAAATCTCCCAAGATGGCCTCCGGAGACAAAAGAGCCCAAATGTAGCCCAAAATCACCCAGATGTAGCCCAAATATAGCCCAATGACAGAAGTGTGCAAAACACTTATTATTTTGTGTTTTTGCAGTGTTATATAGTGCAGACTGGTATTGGAGTGCTTTACATGAGCATTGGTTACATCACACAAGAACAAATTCATTTTGGTTGTAGACATGGGGAGACTAAGTGATTTGACCAGAATCACAGAATGTCGAGCTGAAGCAGAAACTCCAACCTGGTTCCCCAGTTGCAAAGTCTGCAGTTCTGGAAGTAACACCACATCCTCTCCCCTAAGTGCAACATTTAATCAAGTGGTCAACTGGATAAAAAAACATACAGATAACAAATAATTTAAAAGTGCTTTGTCGCTATTTGAAAACTCAGAAAATATGTCCTTATTTTAGTCTTTTAGAGCACTAACCATAATTTTGATGCCAATAAGACCCTCTCATATATGTAATTTCTAAAGGAAATGCTCTAGGTATTACAGTTTTGATTACATCAAGATGATGTCAGGCGTTCCACACTTTTGTAATAAAAATAGAATGTTAGCAATCTAGTTGTTCATTAGGATACTGTTGAGAGGCAGAGGCCAGGGGCACTGACTCTGAAAATTGAAGGCAGGTAGGAGGGTGCAAAGGCAACAATTTAACGACACTGAGCAGGCAGGAAGGGCCGTGGCAGCACAACAGACTATGGAGGGCAGTGGAAAGGGGGGCAGGGGCAACAAACCAACAATACAGGACTTGCAAGAGAGGCTGTGGCAATGTAATAGACCATTGTGGGCAGAAGGAAGAGGCAATGGTAGTACAACCATACATGCCAACAGACCCGATTCAGCCAGGAAACGTCCAATGTTTTTAAGCTCAAATGGGCTTTATTTGATCTGTCTCCTGTCTACAATCTCCTCTTTTTCAATGTAACTCAAAGGGGAAAATCAATACCCCAGTTTTTTTTCAAAATCTCCCTCTTACCAAGTTCAAAATGTTCGCAAGTATGGTACATTGGATCATGGAAGGAAATGGGGTAGGGACATGGACTTGGATAACAGAGGACAGGAGGGACATGGAGAGGTGCACCAAACTGACCCTGCAGGACAGGCATCAGGGTTTGCAGCAGCACAATACACCACACAGGGCATGCGGGATGGGAGTGCAGCACAACAATCCATAGAAAGCAAGAGGGAGGGGACAGGACCATGCACATGGACAACAGAGAACAGAGGGGCAAGAGGCAATGGTAGCTAGCTGACCATAATGGACAGACAGGAGAGAAAGCTGCAGCATAACAGACCGTAAAGGGCAGGAGGGACGGATCAGGGGCACTACAATGGAACAGACAAGCCAGGAGGGAGGGAGTAGGGGTCTGCACATGTAAACAGAGGGCTGGGGGCAAGGGGGCAGGGCAGGAGCAGCAAGATAGCCATGGAGGTCAGGCAGGATGGGCACTAGAAGCAAGACACACCATGAAGAGCAACAGTGAGACTGTGATGGCATACACACAGACCATGGAGGGAGGGTGGGAGGGGGTCAGGGGCAGCTAACTGACCACACAGGGAAGGTGAGAGGGGCCATGGCAGCACAGAAGACCATGCATGGCAAGTGGGAGGGTTAGTGGCAGCACAATGGCTATGATGGGCAAGAAGGAGGGTGCAGGGGCATGCACAAAGGACGATGGAGGATAGAAGGGAGGGTCAGGACCTGTGCACAGACAAGAAAGTTCAGGGGAAGGGGCCTCACAACAGACCGCACGGGGCAGCCAGGAGGAGCAGTTGCAGCACAACAGACCAGGGAGGGCAGAAGGGTGTGGCAGTACAATGGACCATGTAGGACAGGAGGAAGAGGATAGGGGCATGGCATGTGGACAGGCAGGGTGGAGGTGGCAGGGACAGGTTACAGCCATCTGGCAATGCTAGGCAGGTGGGAGGGGAGTGGCAGCTCAACAGAACACTCAGAGTAGATAGGAGTGGCAGGTCCATGGAACATGGTGGGCAAAAAGGATGGAGCAGGGGCATGCACAAAGACATCGGAGGGCAGGGGGAAGGAGAATAGGGGCAGCAAGCTAAGCACAGAGTTTAAGCAGGAGGTCAATGATGGGGCATAGAATTGGGCAATGGAGGGCAGGAGGAGGGGACTGGTACATCATACTAAATTGAGGGCAGTGGCAGCACATCAGACCATGCATGGCAGGAGGGAGGAGGCTAGTCCATGGATTCACACAACAGAGGATAGGGAGGAGGGGGATAGGGCAGCAAGCTAACTGTTCAGAGAAGACGGGTATTAGGAACTTTATTGTTTTTAAAACGTGTGTCTGTGCGAACTACTTAAAATATGAACAAGTATGCAGCATAATCTCACTTTTATTCAGGAAGAAGAGGACGTTTGTGACTGTGACTCCGGGCTCACTTGGCAGAAACACCCCCTGACCCTCCACCCCCTATCGCAAAATGTAATGCCCGTGAAAAGGGTAGGTGAACACAGTGTTATATAGAACATAGTCCTGAGAGCACGATTGAAAATGAAAACTAGATATAGTGTATGGTATAAACTATGCACCAAAAAGTGTGATATAAGATGAACCGGGTGTGAAATATAATATGCAATACATTGTGCGCAGTGACAGATTCATTGGAGAGCGCGAGATGCGATGTGCGCCTTGGAGTGTAATATGCACAGGGCAGTGTTGTGTAACCTAACTAGTCTCTAAAGTTGTAATATAAAATATGTGCTGGGGAGTGTAACGTTGCATATGCACTGTGACAAAGATATGGATCCCAGATTGTAATATGTATGGCATAGCACTGTGCGTTATAACATAGGCATCGAGGAAGGCACGTTAGATGGGGCAATATAACCCGTGCGAAGACAAGTGTGGCATGACATATTCACGGGGTGGTGTTACAGTGCACATGGGCTAGAGAGTGTCATAGCATATGCACTAGCTGGTGGAATACAACACAGAGGTGTGTGGCACTCGGCAGGCAATGGTGGGTGTAACACAGCATTGGGCTCTGCCAGGAGTGCGCTGTGACTCTCAAGTGATGTTCGTCCCCTTTCCAGAGAGTAAAATAAAAAGTATTACACATCCGGCAGTGGATGTGTGTTTTATTAACCATGAGGGGGGTTTCTTACATAGTTTTGGTCGAATTTTTGTCGAATCCCCTTTGAATGGCTTGGTGTGCATGTGTATTAAATGTGCCCGTCAATAGCAACCCATGTTTGTATAAATAAACGACAAAGGTGTCTACCGGGATTAGGCACGGTAGGGCATCAGACATGTCAGAGCTTCACTAGTGGTGTAAATACATTCCACGTGGATTCATTGTATGCATAGTCGCCTTTTAATGAATATCACTCAAATCGTCATGGTGATAGGTACGTACGTACGGTTTGTCCAGCATGCCCTAGGTGTGTCTATAAATATATATTTTTTAAAAATAATAAAAAACAGTGGCCGGCCCTGGGGATTGGGGTCAAAAAAATATAATTAGGAGACAGGCCCTGGGGATAGGGTCATCAGGGCCAATAAATTAGAATAAGAAGGGGAACCACACAGCCCCCCTTCTTAAAAAATTAAAATAAATAAAAGACTGGCATCATGCCGGAGGCCACGCCCCCTCCTTGCAGCACTCTGCAAACGCGCCCCCTGGCGAGTTGTAAGTTGGGGAATTAATTCTTCTTCAATACTGAGGGTCCCTGAGGGCCAACTAGCCCAACAGGCATCTCCAGTATGCGCCAGGGAGCTGCGCTGCAGACAGGTGTTCTGAGGCCAAGCCCCTTTTTACACCTCTCTGCAACGCAGCTCTGTGGCGCTTACTGGAGGTACCGAATGGTCTAGTTTGACCCTTGGGACCCTTAGGATTCAAGGGGACTTAATCTCTCAACTTAGAACAGCCACAGGGCGCGTTTACACAGTGGTGAAGGGAGAGGGACGGGGACTGAGGTGACGTGTGCAAACACGCACTATGGCACGTTTTAAATTGGGGATATCATTTCCCTTCAATACTGAGGGCCCCTGGGGGCTAACTAGCCCACCAAGTGCTTCCAGTAAGCGCCACGGAGCTGCATTGCAGAGAGGTGGTCCAGGCTGTGCCACTTTTTACACCTCTCTGCAACGCAGCTCTGTGGCACTTACTGGAGGTACCTAGTGGGCTAGTTGGACCCTAGGGACCCTCAGGATTCAAATGAACTTAATCTCCCAACTAAAAACGGACACAGGGCGTGTTTACACAGTGGTGAAGGGAGGGGACGGGGCCTGAGTTAACGTGTGCAAAAACGCCCTGTGGCCTGTTTTAAGAGGTAGTTTTAATCCCCCTGCCCTATTATATACTAGGGGCTTACAGAGGAGGTCATGCTAATCACAGGGGGACCCCAACGCATAATGTTCCCTAGTGTATGTAGGTGTTTTCACTGTATTCTAAGTGTCTTTTAACATAGCACTGGCTCTAGGACTGGTTAGTCAGACTCAGTTACAACCAGTATCCGTCTGAAAAAGTTGAGGGTACAGGATAATTTTGCAACAAGGATTCTTTCTACCCTTCTTTTTGTTCTTTCTGCACGTTATCCTTCTTCCTGCACTTTTCTTCGTCTTTGAGGACTTCTGTTGCTTCTTTCTGCACTTCTTTTTTTTCTTTCTGTGCATTTTTTCTTCTTTCTTCACATGTCCTATCTCTGTAGGCATAGTTAGAAATTAGCATTTAAAAAACCTTTGAAATTCACAGAAAAAACCATAGGTTTCAGGCACGTTATAGTTAGGAATTAGCATTTAAAAAACCTCAGAAATTCACTGAAAAAACCATAGGTTTCAGGGGTGTTATAGTTAGCTGGACTTTTCACTTGTACAAAACCATTGAAATTCCCCCGTTACAGTTAGTTCAGCTAACTATAGCTCGCGCGCCCGCAATGCACTGCTGATGACGTCACATATTACATCACTCATGACATGGTCAGTGACATCACTCATGACATCACTGATGACATCTCAAATAACATCACTGATGACATCACTGATGACATCATCCTTGTGATAGAGTGGCAGACCTCCTCTCACCCTAATATAACCTTTGATACACACATTCAAAAATAGAGACTAAAATTTTCAAAACAATGGACATACCAATACCAGTTACAACAACCTCTTCAGTAATTCGAAGATCCACATACACATCCACTCATTCACCAACAGTCCTATACAGTCACTCATACATGTACTCACTCATCATATGTACTCATACACCTATACATCCTGTTACACAATGCCACTCATCCATAGAGTTACTCACACACATAGTCACTCATGCTAATAAAGAATCAAACATACATTTACTTGCATATACAGTTATACACACACCACCACACTTACTTCTACGGAAATTTACACATACTTAGTCTTTTAAACAATCACTTATAGAAACACATACTTATTCATACAGGAACTCTTTCAATCTCTCACTCTCACATATACTCACTTATATACACAAATAGTCACATATACTAGTTTAAAACATATGTAGTTACTCATAAAGACACTATTGAGACAGTCATTCACTCACTAACACACCCATACACACACTCATCCACCCATACAGTCCTGCACACATGCTGTCTTCAACACATACAAACAGTGAGTCACTCATTCATGCACCTATGCACTACGTAATACCCCCCACCGAACCATGCAGACACTCAGACTGATACTCAAAAAACCAACTAATAACCTATATAGACACCCATGTAGCTACTCACCAACCCATGCAGCCACTTATACACAAAGTGAGAGACTGATACAGATATTTACATATTTAAACATTACTCCCTAAGCCATGTATTCACTATGATAAACTTAATCAGTCAGTTACACAATCAATTTTTCAAAAACAAATCATCCATTTAGACACTTATATACCCATTTATTCTTCCATCGACCTTGAGATATACATATATAAAACATATTTAATTTTCAGAAAAACAGACATTCACTGGATGATGTCATCAGTGATGTCATCAGTGATGTCATTTGAGATGTCATCAGTGATGTCATGAGTGACGTCACTGACCATGTCATGAGTGATGTAATATGTGACGTCATCAGCAGTGCATTGCGGGCGCGCGAGTTATAGTTAGCTGAACTAACTATAACGGGGGAATTTCAATGGTTTTGTACAAGTGAAAAGTCCAGCTAACTATAACACCCCTGAAACCTATGGTTTTTTCAGTGAATTTCTGAGGTTTTTTTTTTTTTTTTTTTTTAAACCGTTTATTACAAGACTCAAAAAATTATACAAATATGGGCCTACAACCTTCCGGCCGGCCGCTAGCAATAAAAGGAGCATACGATATACATTTATAAAACACATGGTGCTGCGGCCGAGCATTTACAGGAGGTAACATCGTTGCGCGCCACACTATCCAGACCCCATTATACGGTTCCATTTTAAATTTAAAGAACAACAAACACAAACAAACCCACAAGGCAATCCTCAATCGGAATAGCAACACGTGCTCCCCTAGAGGGGGGATTCTAGCCATCCATAGGAATCTCAAGAGGGGGGGGAGAGATCAGAACTAGGGTTGGGGACACCTAATGCCCAGGTACCGGGGGGATGAGTTGGCTAAGGGGACGGGGCCGGCGACGGATCGGGCAATAACGGTGGAGCACAGATTCCCCCGCGGTAGGCGTTCCAGGGGCCCCACACTTTCACCCATGTCGCAGGCTTACCTCTCGCCACATACACCACCTTTTCCCGAAACATGCACCAATCCATATGTTCCTTCCAGGCCGAGACAGTCGGGGGCCTCTGGGATCCCCACAGCTGGGCAATATCACGCTTGGCAACCATATACCCCAGAGTCACCCACCACGTCTGCGGCACCGAGTAATCGGTAGGCTCCCACACATTCAACAGGCATCTCCTCGCTTCGGGCAACAGCGCCACATGCGTGACCACTCGCAGCACCTCATGCACACCTCGCCAGAACCCCTCCACTTCCGGGCACTCCCACAGGATATGCAGAAAAGTCCCCAGCGCACCACACCTACGCTTACACAAACCGTCCTCAGCATAGCCCATACGCAGGAGCTTTGGCCCCGTCATGTAGACCCTGTGGAGTATCTTGAACTGGACGAAACGAAGGCGAGCCGGTATGGCCACCTCTTTCGGGGAGGCCACCGCGGAGATCCAGTCCTCGTCGTCCAGCTCCAGCCCATCGGCTACCCAAGCCTCACGGAGGGCAGTCAGCAAGTCTGAGCGATCGTTGATCAGTTTTTTGTAGATCAGTGAGATCGTGCTGTCAGGGACGTGTCCATCCAGCACTCTATTCTCCAGGGGGGAGCACTCCGGGATGGAGGCAACGTCCGGAAAGACGGAGCCCAGCGCATGCCGGACCTGCAAGTACCGAAAGTACTCGCTGCCCTGCAACTGAAATTCCGTCTGCAGCATCTCGAACGTTTTAAATCCTCCCCTCGTCCAGAGATCCCCCACTTTGCTGATGCCTATTAAATCCCACTTCTCAAAGCCCTTCGAGGTCCACAAGGAGCCCAACCGCTCAGATGCGTATAGTGGTGACGCCCGGGTCAAACGGTCCTTCCACCCCATTGCAGCATTGGCCGCGTGCCACACTCGCACCATGACACGCGTGGGGCCCGTTAGGCGAGCGTCGGGCGCGCTAGAGTAGAGCGCTCGATTATAGTCACCACCCGGAAGTAGCATCCTATCCATTTCAAACGCCGGGTTTAAGGCTGGCCCATATAGGCCCTGATTAATTGCAGCTAGCTGGGAGGCCCAATAATACCGTTTAATATCCGGGAGGGCAATCCCCCCATCATACCAGGGGAGCGTCAGCTTAGCCAGGGCAATACGTGGCCTCCCGTCCCAGAACAGGCGGCGCTGCAAACTCTCCACTTCGCGGAAGTAGCGCGCTGGGACGAGGTCCATCGTGTTCTGCAACGCGTATAGGAAACGCGGCAACGACATCATTTTAAACAATGCCGAGCGGCGAAAGCGGCAAACGCCGCCAGCGCGCGACATCCTCTTTCAGACGCTGGAGGGGGGGAAGCAAGTTCCGATCATACCGAGCCTCCGGGTCCAGAGTAATGAAGACACCCAGGTACCTAAATCCCTGCGGGGCGACCTGGATCGGACAGCCCCGCGGGAGGATAGGAGCCTCCCCAGAGAGAACATACACCCAGTTGATGACCAGACCGGAGTTACGACCGAATGAATGCAGAACATCAACCAGTACTATGAGTGATTTACGTGGGGAAGCTAGGTACAAGAGGATGTCATCAGCGTAGAGGGATACGCGGTCCTCATACTCGGGGGTCCAGCGGAGACCACGGATGGAAGGCTCCCACCGCAGCCACTCCGCCAGGGGCTCCAAGGCAAGTGCAAAGAGGAGCGGCGATAAGGGGCAGCCCTGTCGAGTGCCCCGGCCCAGCTCAAACGGAGCCGATACTCTTCCGTTCACCACCACCTGCGCCAATGGGCCCGAATATAGCAATTTGACCCAACTGATGAACCCTGGGCCAAATCCAAACTTCGCAAGCATCGCCCAGATATATGGCCATTCAAGCGTGTCAAACGCCATGGTGGCGTCTAAGGACGCCAAAATGGCCGGCTCCCGTATGAACGAGGCACGTGCGAGCACACCGTGCAAACGCCGCAGATTAAGGGCTGTGTTGCGATGAGGAATAAAGCCAGACTGGTCCTGATGAACCAAATCGCCCACCACGCCGACCAGCCGATTGGCCAGTACCTTAGCGAGAATCTTGGGCTCCGCATTCAGCAGCGAAATGGGCCGATAGGATGTAACCCGGTCCCGAGGTCTCCCCTCCTTGTGGATGACCACGATTGTAGCCAGACGCTGGTCCGGCGGGAGGGAGCCCACCGAGTGTGCCGCCAGGAACATAGCCCGGAGGTGGGGTGCCAGCGTATCCGGTCGTAACTTGTACAACTCGATAGGGAGACCATTCGGACCCATGGCCTTGCCGGAAGCGACCGAGCGTATGACGAGGGCGATCTCGTCGGAGGTGGGAGCGGCGTCCAACGACACCCTGTCCTCCCCGGAAAGGGACGGCAGCGCGATATCACTGAGCAGGGCAAGGGAATCCTCTTCCGAGCAGGGAGACACCGGGGAATACACCCCATGGAAATAATCCGCGAAGCAGGAGACAATTTCTTCTGGCTCAGTTACACACACACCATCCGTTTTCTCAATCAGCGGGACCACACGATTCGCTCTCTCTTTTTTGTCCAACCACGCTATAAGTTTACCAGCCTTATCACCCACATCATACAGACGCCCCTGTTGCTCTCTACTGAGGCCCCTGGCCGCCTCCATGACGAGGGCCCTGTAGGCCGCCTGCTTGAGTTGGAGGACATGTAATGCAGCATCCGTCACCCCACCTTCTAAATTCCCCTCCAACTCGGCTATTTCAGCCTCCATCCGGGTCACCTCCTCCCGCTCGCGCCTCCGGGCATGGGAAATAAGGGATAGGGCCTCCCCTCGGAGTACTGTCTTGAAGGCCTCCCATAGCGGTATGGCCGAAGGCACAGACCCCACATTCTCATCAAAATATCGCTGAAGGGATTTAATCAATGCAGCGCGAATGGAGGGGTCGCGCAGGTACCAAGGATTGATTGGGACCACCCTACCCTCACCCCTCGGAAAGACATCAAAGTGCAGTAGGAGCGGGGAGTGGTCCGAAATACCCCGTGGCAAATGGCGTACCTCTCCCACCCTCCCAACATAGGCCGCCGGGACAAGGACATAGTCTAGTCGTGAGAGACTACCATGGGCTCCCGAGTGGAAAGTATACTGCAGCTGCGCGGGGTGTTTTAAACGCCAGCAGTCCACTAATCCAAATGTATCCAAGAGGCCGGGTAGCCACGCCTGTGCCCGGGGGAGGTCCCTAGGGGGGTGACGATCCAAAGATCCAGATACCACCGCATTAAAATCCCCCCCCCCACAACTAAAAGCCCCCCCGGAAGGCCAAGGAGAAGGCGCCCAAGGTCCGCAAAGGTGGTCGACTGCAGCCCCGGTGGGATGTATACTGACACAAAGACAACCACTTTGCCCTCCAGTCTTCCCACCAAGACCGTATAACGTCCCCTATCATCGTGGAGCACCTCATCAATCTCCAACGGGAGCGAGTTCTTCACCATGATGCCCACACCCCGTGAGCCGGACGTAAAGCCCGAGTGAGCCACTAGGCGATAGCCACGCCGATTCATGGCGCAGAAGGAGTTACCAATGAGGTGTGTCTCCTGCAGAAAGACTACATCGGGCGAGATTCACTTCAAAAACTGCAGGACCACACCCCGTTTGATCCTGTCCCCCAGTCCATTCACATTCCAGGACAACAAAGTTAGTTCCCTACCCCCCATCATATACAAAAGCCATCATTCGTACCCCGGAGAGCACTTTAGAACCAACACAATAATACGTTTGCCTTGTGATAAAAACGAACAACACCCCATCCCTACCCACCCACCCCAACAGAACTCCCCCCTCCCTGCACCCCTGCATGAGCCCAAACAGCCCCCCCAACGTGCAGTGTGCCTGTCGCCCCATATGTAGTTAGACTAACTAAACCCCCTAGAGGAGGAGGGAGAACCCCCAATAGACCCAACACAACCTCCATAGGAGGGGAACTTACAAAAAACTGACGCAGAATCAAAAGTGGCATCATTTTCGTCGAGTGAGGCCCAATATTAGACCCTCAGTCCTGATCCAGCATGCCGTCTCCCCCCGCCGCCCCCCCCCCGCCCCCCGATCACGATCCCCGGGCAGAGTATCCAGCCAGTCCCCGGCCGCCTCGGGACGATCAAAGAAATGCGTGCGACCATCCACCTCCACACGCAGCTTGGCCGGGAAGAGCATGGCATATTTGAGGTTTAGGTCCCGAAGACGGCGTTTGACGCCTAGGAAGCTCAGTCTCTGCTTCTGGACCGCTGGGGTGAAATCAGGATAGAAATTAACCTCCATATTGTCAAGCTTGACCGGTCCATGCAGTCTGGAGGTTTGCAGGATAGCGTCTCTATCCCGAAAATTGAAAATCCGGGCGATGAGAGGTCTCGGAGGGGCTCCGACATTCGGCCTTCCCCCGGGAACCCTGTGAGCCCTCTCCACAGCGAAGAATTTGCTCAGCCCCCGTGGCTGGAGATGGGTAGCAATCAGGTCCTCCACAAAGAGATCCGCCGCCGCCTCCTCGCGTCCCTCGGGCACCCCGATAATGCGGATGTTGTTCCTCCGTGCCCGACTCTCGGAGTCCTCCAGGCGTCGATCCATTAGCGCAGTCGCCCGACTAAGCCGGCGCACCTCTGTTTGCAAGGCCGCCACATCTGTCGTTAGGCCCGATGCGGTGTGGGCCAAAGACTCTACTCGGTCATTGGTTTTGGAAAGATCGGCCCTCACCAGGCCAACATCCACGAGGACCGAGTCAATCTTCTGCGCCAGTGTATCAAACCGCTGGCCCACCGAGGCCTTCATCTCGGCAATGGCGCCCATAACATCTCGCAGAGTCAAATCTGCGGGCAGGTCTGGGGCATCAGGAGGGCTCTCAGGGGACTTGCGCGGTCCATCGGGCGATCCCTTCTGGAGGGTATAGCGGTCCATACTGTTGGCCTGATGGACGGCGCCGCGCCGGGTCAATTTGGTGTTTGCCCGGTCTCCATCTTGTTTCGTGGCCATGGCCACCAGTCTCCCAGTCGCACCAGCCACGTCGTGTAGGGCAGGAAAGCAGACACGAGCTCCGGGGGGCCCCCTCAGGGCAGCGGGGTGGATCACAGCCTGCAGGCAGGCAGGGTCTCCCAGCAAGGCCACACCACACCAACACCAAGGGCTCCGCGACCCAACCTCGCAGAGACGACAAGGTGGTGCGAAAGCGAAAGCGAAAGTGCGGGGCACGCGAGTCGCCAGACCCTGCCTGCCGCTGTTGTTCACTTTGTCACTGGATCACCCCACAGCGCAAATCCGGGGTCCGGCGAGGGGAAGGCCGCACACTTCAATCGGTGCTCACTCCGGTGTCCGAGGTCCGATTCGGAAGCGGGAAACGGGTGCCACCTCAGCTCAGGTTCACCAACATAGTCCCCTCATCCAGGGCAGGATAATGTCAGGATAATCGTAGGAGGTTGCGGAGGTCCTCGGGAGCCTCGCACCTACGCGGCCATCTTGGTTGCGCGCTAGGCTCCTCCCCTGAGGTTTTTTAAATGCTAATTCCTAACTATAACGTGCCTGAAACCTATGGCTTTTTCTGTGAATATATATATATATATATATATATATTATCTACTGGCGTTCGCCAGTAGATAGTTATAGTTAGGACCGTGTTTCCATAGGAAATCCGCAACATTCTATTTGGAATAACTTTGGCGCCGGTTGACGAATCCTCGCGAAATTTTCAAAATAGGTGGGGCGCTCCGCTCCGCTCCTACCCTAAAAGTCTCGGGGGGATTTGTCAAGCAGGTGCTGAGAAAAAAAGGGGGGTCCCAAAACGCGTTTTCCCCATGCAATTTTCCATAGGGACCTTTAGTCCAAGGTACAGCCCGAACGGCTGAACAGAATTACTTGAAATTTGGCAGAGAGGTAGTCCTCAGCTCAGGGAAGTGCCTTTTGCAGGTCTGGTGTCAATCTGTTCAGTAGTTCCTGAGAAAATCAAAAGTAAAATCATATATATATGTGGGCGGAGCCTAACCACACATCTCATCCTGAGATCTGATTGGCTGTCAGCACTTCATCCAAGAAGTGTTGGCAGCCATCTTGGGACCAATATACATGATAGCACCTCATTAAAAAGCATTGCAGTTAATAGAAGGTTTTAAGACTTTAGTTACATTATAAATCATTTGTTGATGGTACCATACTCATTTTAGGAATTGTGGTATGTTCTAAGGTGATTTCACCATGTGAAAAAGCCTTCTGCTGGGATATCATGATTGAGAGAAAAATATTTTCTCATGCTTTTCCCACAGAGGTTTGGAAGGTGATCCATAAGCTAAACTGAGAGCTTATTTTCTGTAAATTCACATTATCTTTCTCAGTCATGTGAGAATTAAGTCTGACATTCTCAGTAAAACATGTACATCCAACAAGGGCAGAGACTGTCAGTTGATTCCTTTGTGTTCTACTGCAGCTTCCCAGAGTGTTCCAAAGAACAACTAGAGCGCTAACAGTCCTACTTATGATAAACGTATGGCACACCTGAAGCCATCTTGCTTGGATTAAAGTGGTAACTCTTAAAACATTTAATTTAAAAAGGAACAAAATGAGGGGGTTCATTTTTCCATAACAAGTATGATTAGTGCTGCAGAAAGAAAAACTAGGGCACATTTTGACTTCTGAAATCCTCTTTTATTTCATTAAAACATTCTGACATGCAGACTGAAACATGCACTTTCAATACCAGCAGCAGTTTTCCCTGGTGAGCAGTAGCTTTACTACAGTGATCTAATGAGCAAAAAGAGTGCTAACATTCTGAATTTATGGCAAATGTGTGACACATCTGAATGCCTTCTTGATGGAATCAAAGTAAAAAACTGAAAGTATTTCCTACTGAGGAGACTGCAGTAAATGAGGAAATTAGGAAACTTCATAACAAATAAGTCTCCCAAGATGGCCACCAGAGACAAAAGAGCCCAAATGTAGCCCAAATATCACCCAGATGTAGCCCAAGTATAGCCCAATGACAGAATGTCCCAGAGTGTTCCTAAAAACAACTAGAGCGCGTACTGTCTTCATTATGACAAAAGTATGGCACACCTGAAGCCATCTTGATTGGAATAAACTGGTAACACTTAAAACATTTAATTTAAAGAGGAACACAATGAGGGGTTTCATTTTGCCATAGAAATTATGATTAATGCTGAAGAAAGAAAATGAGGGCACATTTTGAGTGACTTCTCAAATCCTCTTCTATTTCATTAAAAAATTCTGACATGCAGACTGAAACATGCACTTTTAATACCAGGAGCAGACTTCCATGGTGAACAGTAGTTTTACTACAGTGATCTAATGAGCAACTAGAGTGCTAACTTTCAGAATTTATGGCAAATGTGTGACATATCTGAATACCTTCATGATGGAATCAAAGTAAAAAACTGAAAGCATTTCCTACTGAGGAGACTGCAGTGCATGAGGAAATTAGGAAATTTCATAACAAATAAATCTCCCAAGATGGCCACCGGAGACAAAAGAGCCCAAATGTAGCCCAAAATCACCCAGATGTAGCCCAAATATAGCCCAATGACAGAAGTGTGCAAAACACTTATTATTTTGTGTTTTTGCAGTGTTATATAGTGCAGACTGGTATTGGAGTGCTTTACATGAGCATTGGTTACATCACACAAGAACAAATTCATTTTGGTTGTAGACATGGGGAGACTAAGTGATTTGACCAGAATCACAGAATGTCGAGCTGAAGCAGAAACTCCAACCTGGTTCCCCAGTTGCAAAGTCTGCAGTTCTGGAAGTAACACCACATCCTCTCCCCTAAGTGCAACATTTAATCAAGTGGTCAACTGGATAAAAAAACATGAAGATAACAAATAATTTAAAAGTGCTTTGTCGCTATTTGAAAACTCAGAAAATATGTCCTTATTTTAGTCTTTTAGAGCACTAACCATAATTTTGATGCCAATAAGACCCTCTCATATATGTAATTTCTAAAGGAAATGCTCTAGGTATTACAGTTTTGATTACATCAAGATGATGTCAGGCGTTCCACACTTTTGTAATAAAAATAGAATGTTAGCAATCTAGTTGTTCATTAGGATACTGTTGAGAGGCAGAGGCCAGGGGCACTGACTCTGAAAATTGAAGGCAGGTAGGAGGGTGCAAAGGCAACAATTTAACGACACTGAGCAGGCAGGAAGGGCCGTGGCAGCACAACAGACTATGGAGGGCAGTGGAAAGGGGGGCAGGGGCAACAAACCAACAATACAGGACTTGCAAGAGAGGCTGTGGCAATGTAATAGACCATTGTGGGCAGAAGGAAGAGGCAATGGTAGTACAACCATACATGCCAACAGACCCGATTCAGCCAGGAAACGTCCAATGTTTTTAAGCTCAAATGGGCTTTATTTGATCTGTCTCCTGTCTACAATCTCCTCTTTTTCAATGTAACTCAAAGGGGAAAATCAATACCCCAGTTTTTTTTCAAAATCTCCCTCTTACCAAGTTCAAAATGTTCGCAAGTATGGTACATTGGATCATGGAAGGAAATGGGGTAGGGACATGGACTTGGATAACAGAGGACAGGAGGGACATGGAGAGGTGCACCAAACTGACCCTGCAGGACAGGCATCAGGGTTTGCAGCAGCACAATACACCACACAGGGCATGCGGGACGGGAGTGCAGCACAACAATCCATAGAAAGCAAGAGGGAGGGGACAGGACCATGCACATGGACAACAGAGAACAGAGGGGCAAGAGGAAATGGTAGCTAGCTGACCATAATGGACAGACAGGAGAGAAAGCTGCAGCATAACAGACCATAAAGGGCAGGAGGGACGGATCAGGGGCATTACAATGGAACAGACAAGCCAGGAGGGAGGGAGTAGGGGTCTGCACATGTAAACAGAGGGCTGGGGGCAAGGGGGCAGGGCAGGAGCAGCAAGATAGCCATGGAGGTCAGGCAGGATGGGCACTAGAAGCAAGACACACCATGAAAAGCAACAGTGAGACTGTGATGGCATACACACAGACCATGGAGGGAAGGTGGGAGGGGGTCAGGGGCAGCTAACTGACCACACAGGGAAGGTGAGAGGGGCCATGGCAGCACAGAAGACCATGCATGGCAAGTGGGAGGGTTAGTGGCAGCAAAATGGCTATGATGGGCAAGAAGGAGGGTGCAGGGGCATGCACAAAGGACGATGGAGGATAGAAGGGAGGGTCAGGACCTGTGCACAGACAAGAAAGTTCAGGGGAAGGGGCCTCACAACAGACCGCGCGGGGCAGGCAGGAGGAGCAGTTGCAGCACAACAGACCAGGGAGGGCAGAAGGGTGTGGCAGTACAATGGACCATGTAGGACAGGAGGAAGAGGATAGGGGCATGGCATGTGGACAGGCAGGGTGGAGGTGGCAGGGACAGGTTACAGTCATCTGGCAATGCTAGGCAGGTGGGAGGGGAGTGGCAGCTCAACAGAACACTCAGAGTAGATAGGAGTGGCAGGTCCATGGAACATGGTGGGCAAAAAGGATGGAGCAGGGGCATGCACAAAGACATCGGAGGGCAGGGGGAAGGAGAATAGGGGCAGCAAGCTAAGCACAGAGTTTAAGCAGGAGGTCAATGATGGGGCATAGAATTGGGCAATGGAGGGCAGGAGGAGGGGACTGGTACATCATACTAAATTGAGGGCAGTGGCAGCACATCAGACCATGCATGGCAGGAGGGAGGAGGCTAGTCCATGGATTCACACAACAGAGGATAGGGAGGAGGGGGATGGGGCAGCAAGCTAACTGTTCAGAGAAGGCGGGTATTAGGAACTTTATTGTTTTTAAAACGTGTGTCTGTGCGAACTACTTAAAATATGAACAAGTATGCAGCATAATCTCACTTTTATTCAGGAAGAAGAGGACGTTTGTGACTGTGACTCCGGGCTCACTTGGCAGAAACACCCCCTGACCCTCCACCCCCTATCGCAAAATGTACTGCCCGTGAAAAGG
Organism: Triturus cristatus; assembly: GCF_964204655.1. Classification (NCBI taxonomy): domain Eukaryota; kingdom Metazoa; phylum Chordata; class Amphibia; order Caudata; family Salamandridae; genus Triturus; species Triturus cristatus. The sequence continues at coordinate 720,706,596 of NC_140590.1, read as the reverse complement.
GTAGGTGAACACAGTGTTATATAGAACATAGTCCTGAGAGCACGATTGAAAATGAAAACTAGATATAGTGTATGGTATAAACTATGCACCAAAAAGTGTGATATAAGATGAACTGGGCGTGAAATATAATATGCAATACATTGTGCGCAGTGACAGATTCATTGGAGAGCGCGAGATGCGATGTGCGCCTTGGAGTGTAATATGCACAGGGCAGTGTTGTGTAACCTAACTAGTCTCTAAAGTTGTAATATAAAATATGTGCTGGGGAGTGTAACGTTGCATATGCACTGTGACAAAGATATGGATCCCAGATTGTAATATGTATGGCATAGCACTGTGCGTTATAACATAGGCATCGAGGAAGGCACGTTAGATGGGGCAATATAACCCGTGCGAAGACAAGTGTGGCATGACATATTCACGGGGTGGTGTTACGTGCACATGGGCTAGAGAGTGTCATAGCATATGCACTAGCTGGTGGAATACAACACAGAGGTGTGTGGCACTCGGCAGGCAATGGTGGGTGTAACACAGCATTGGGCTCTGCCAGGAGCGCGCTGTGACTCTCAAGTGATGTTCGTCCCCTTTCCAGAGAGTAAAATAAAAAGTATTACACATCCGGCAGTGGATGTGTGTTTTATTAACCGTGAGGGGGGTTTCTTACATAGTTTTGGTCGAATTTATGTCGAATCCCCTTTGAATGGCTTGGTGTGCATGTGTATTAAATGTGCCCGTCAATAGCAACCCATGTTTGTATAAATAAACGACAAGGGTGTCTACCGGGATTAGGCACGGTAGGGCATCAGACATGTCAGAGCTTCACTAGTGATGTAAATACATTCCACGTGGATTCATTGTATGCATAGTCGCCTTTTAATGAATATCACTCAAATCGTCATGGTGATAGGTACGTACGTACGGTTTGTCCAGCATGCCCTAGGTGTGTCTATAAATATATATTTTTTAAAAATAATAAAAAACAGTGACCGGCCCTGGGGATTGGGGTCAAAAAAATATAATTAGGAGACAGGCCCTGGGGATAGGGTCATCAGGGCCAATAAATTAGAATAAGAAGGGGAACCACACAGCCCCCCTTCTTAAAAAATTAAAATAAATAAAAGACTGGCATCGTGCCGGAGGCCACGCCCCCTCCTTGCAGCACTCTGCAAACGCGCCCCCTGGCGAGTTGTAAGTTGGGGAATTAATTCTTCTTCAATACTGAGGGTCCCTGAGGGCCAACTAGCCCAACAGGCATCTCCAGTATGCGCCAGGGAGCTGCGCTGCAGACAGGTGTTCTGAGGCCAAGCCCCTTTTTACACCTCTCTGCAACGCAGCTCTGTGGCGCTTACTGGAGGTACCGAATGGTCTAGTTTGACCCTTGGGACCCTTAGGATTCAAGGGGACTTAATCTCTCAACTTAGAACAGCCACAGGGCGCGTTTACACAGTGGTGAAGGGAGAGGGACGGGGCCTGAGGTGACGTGTGCAAACACGCACTATGGCACGTTTTAAATTGGGGATATAATTTCCCTTCAATACTGAGGGCCCCTGGGGGCTAACTAGCCCACCAAGTGCTTCCAGTAAGCGCCACGGAGCTGCATTGCAGAGAGGTGGTCCAGGCTGTGCCACTTTTTACACCTTTCTGCAACGCAGCTCTGTGGCACTTACTGGAGGTACCTAGTGGGCTAGTTGGACCCTAGGGACCCTCAGGATTCAAATGAACTTAATCTCCCAACTAAAAACGGACACAGGGCGTGTTTACACAGTGGTGAAGGGAGGGGACGGGGCCTGAGTTAACGTGTGCAAAAACGCCCTGTGGCCTGTTTTAAGAGGTAGTTTTAATCCCCCTGCCCTATTATATACTAGGGGCTTACAGAGGAGGTCATGCTAATCACAGGGGGACCCCAACGCATAATGTTCCCTAGTGTATGTAGGTGTTTTCACTGTATTCTAAGTGTCTTTTAACATAGCACTGGCTCTAGGACTGGTTAGTCAGACTCAGTTACCACCAGTATCCGTCTGAAAAAGTTGAGGGTACAGGATGATTTTGCAACAAGGATTCTTTCTGCTCTTCTTTTTGTTCTTTCTGCACGTTATCCTTCTTCCTTCACTTTTCTTCGTCTTTGAGGACTTCTGTTGCTTCTTTCTGCACTTCTTTTTTTTCTTTCTGTGCATTTTTTCTTCTTTCTTCACATGTCCTATCTCTGTAGGCATAGTTAGAAATTAGCATTTAAAAAACCTTTGAAATTCACAGAAAAAACCATAGGTTTCAGGCACGTTATAGTTGGGAATTAGCATTTAAAAAACCTCAGAAATTCACTGAAAAAAACATAGGTTTCAGGGGTGTTATAGTTAGCTGGACTTTTCACTTGTACAAAACCATTGAAATTCCCCCGTTATAGTTAGTTCAGCTAACTATAGCTTGCGCGCCCGCAATGCACTGCTGATGACGTCACATATTACATCACTCATGACATGGTCAGTGACATCACTCATGACATCACTGATGACATCTCAAATGACATCACTGATGACATCACTGATGACATCATCCTTGTGATAGAGTGGCAGACCTCCTCTCACCCTAATATAACCTTTGATACACACATTCAAAAATAGAGACTAAAATTTTCAAAACAATGGACATACCAATACCAGTTACAACAACCTCTTCAGTAATTCGAAGATCCACATACACATACACTCATTCACCAACAGTCCTATACAGTCACTCATACATGTACTCACTCATCATATGTACTCATACACCTATACATCCTGTTACACAATGCCACTCATCCATAGAGTTACTCACACACATAGTCACTCATGCTAATAAAGAATCAAACATACATTTACTTGCATATACAGTTATACACACACCACCACACTTACTTCTACGGAAACTTACACATACTTAGTCTTTTAAACAATCACTTATATAAACACATACTTATTCATACAGGAACTCTTTCAATCTCTCACTCTCACATATACTCACTTATATACACAAATAGTCACATATACTAGTTTAAAACATATGTAGTTACTCATAAAGACACTATTGAGACAGTCATTCACTCACTAACACACCCATACACACACTCATCCACCCAAACAGTCCTGCACACATGCTGTCTTCAACACATACAAACAGTGAGTCACTCATTCATGCACCTATGCACTACGTAATACCCCCCACCGAACCATGCAGACACTCAGACTGATACTCAAAAAACCAACTAATAACCTATATAGACACCCATGTAGCTACTCACCAACCCATGCAGCCACTTATACACAAAGTGAGAGACTGATACAGATATTTACATATTTAAACATTACTCCCTAAGCCATGTATTCACTATGATACACTTAATCAGTCAGTTACACAATCAATTTTTCAAAAACAAATCATCCATTTAGACACTTATATACCCATTTATTCTTCCATCGACCTTGAGATATACATATATAAAACATATTTAATTTTCAGAAAAACAGACATTCACTGGATGATGTCATCAGTGATGTCATCAGTGATGTCATTTGAGATGTCATCAGTGATGTCATGAGTGACGTCACTGACCATGTCATGAGTGATGTAATATGTGACGTCATCAGCAGTGCATTGCGGGCGCGCGAGTTATAGTTAGCTGAACTAACTATAACGGGGGAATTTCAATGGTTTTGTACAAGTGAAAAGTCCAGCTAACTATAACACCCCTGAAACCTATGGTTTTTTCAGTGAATATATATATATATCCGACTCTTTTATTTTTATGTAGGGAGTTGGTTTCGTTGTCGCTTATATACCAGTTTAATATTTATATTTGCTTATTGCAATTACTTCACAATCCATGCACAACGGAATATAATTAAAATAATGTTTTTAATATTAGAATTCACACAGGACTGGGCAGGTCCCAACAAGGAGCCTTCCCAATAAAGCCGATTTTATGCCTCGCCTTATCCAGACATGCACGCCTGACAGTGAATTCTTTATTTTACAGAACCTGCGACGGGTAACACTCCTCCAGTTCATATTTTTAAAACCAGAACCAAAATAAAAGGCATAGCCATTTACAATGCCAATAGCACAAACTCGCATAACTGCGAGACCTATTGCATTGTAAATGCTTGCTTTTTTTTCTGACATTCCTGCTTTCTCACTGAAACGTGCTACAAAGCTTGCCATCTCCCTCTGCTACCGATTTGTCTCATGACCTGTTTCCTTCATCTCTAAACGGCGGACTCCTCACATCTAGAGAAACAGTAAGAGGAGAGTTCAGAAGTTCTTTGGGATAATCGCACCGTTCTTGGCCAGGCGCACCGTCGCTTGCCTTCTTGAACCTGGACACATTCCTTGTTACAGAGTGCTGTCCCTTTTGGGCAGTGACCATAGTCCCATGGATACCTACGATGACCCATACTTCTGGCTCATATGGGGTCCAGAACTTCCAACCGGGGTGTCGGTCTTTGATCACCACCCGGTCTCCCACTCTTAGTTGAGGTTCTTGTGCCCTTCGGGCTTCGCTGGCCTTTCAGTTTGTTGTCTCTCTCTTTGCTTGAACTGCGTCGTTATCCCGTTCCATGGGCATCCACGTTGGGTCAGAAGGGATGCTGTCTCGTGGTGCCCTTTCGAACAGTAGATGAGCCGGAGCACACTTGGTCGTGCTGTGTGGGGTCTGTCGGTATGCCCCCAGAAATTGGTCGAGAGCTGTTTCGGCGTCTTCTCCCCCATCCACAGCGATGCACTGTGCCCGGTTGAGTGTCCTCATCAGGCATTCTACTTCCCCGTTTGCTTGGGGCCATAGAGGGGTGATCTTCCGGTGCTGTATTGCTTTGTTTTCAAGGTACTCCTGGAACTCTCGGCCTTGAAACGGGGGCCCATTGTCGGACTTAACCTCTTCCGGCAGTCCCATCATTGCAAAAGTCCTGTCAAGGACCCTCTTCACCTGTGGAAACGCCGTTGACGTAACTACTTCTGCGATGGGAAATTTTGAGAAGGAGTCGACGATGACCAGCATGTGACGTCCGTCCGGGAAGCTCCCAAAATCGAGACTCATTTGAGTCCAGGGGGCCATGCTCGGCTCTTACGTGATCACTGGCGCCGGTGCGGGATCGCCCCCTGTGATCGTGAAGGCATGGCACTGCCTTACCATCTCCTCCACCATGGAGTCCATTGCTGGGAACCAGACCTTGGCCCGCAGCCTGACTTTCGTCTTCGCCATCCCTTAGTGGCCAACGTGTGCCAGCGTGAGGATCTTCTTCTGTTACCCCTCTGGGACCACTATGAGATGTCCTCTCAAAATTACTCCTTGCTCACCCACGCTGAGTTCGTGGTGGATTTGCCACAGCTGCTGTCGGGCATGGCTGACCTCCGGCCGGAGGACACAGGCCCCATCCATGAAATGTGTCCATCCGTTGTTGTCTAGTGCTTCCCTTACCCGGGACAGTGTGTGATCTTCCTGGGTCACCCTGTCGATTTCTTCCAGTGTCATGGCCGACGGACAAACCCCTTGAGACACCATATTGACGAAGGCCTCGGTGTGACATGCATCTTCTGACAAGTCCGACACCTGTGAGGATTTCGGGTGGCGGGGCAGGTTTTCAGCCGGGTTGTGAATGCCGGGATGGCAAACTACCTTGAAGTTGTAGGATTGCAGCTGCACCGTCCACCGTTCTATCCTCGGGGGCGCCAGCCGAGATGATCCTGCGAGCAGCGGGAGCAACGGTTTGTGGTCGGTCACAATGTGAAACTCCTGGCCAAACAGATACAGATGGAACTGCTGGCACGGCCCACTTGACGGCCAATGCCTCCCTCTCGATTTGAGCGTATCTGGTCTCCGTGTCCGTGAGGGCTTAACTGGCATAGGCAACTGGCTTCCAGATCTCCGGACCATGTTCTTGCAGGAGGACCGCCCCTAGGCCTACCAGACTTGCATCCACAACTAGCTCCGTGCGCCGCTGTGGATGGAAGTAGGCCATCACCGTCTTGTCAAGTAGTCCCGCCTTAATGTAGTTGAACGCATGTTGGCAGCCACCGTCCATTCCCATCTGTGGTCATGACGTGTGAGGGTCCGGAGTGGTTCTGATAGGGCAGCAAGGTTTGGAATGAAACGCCCACAATACATGGCCATGCCGAGGAAACTCCTCACCTCCGTTGGATTCTTCGGCGTGCTGGTGGCACGGATGGCAGTGGCTTTCTTGGGGTCTACTAGCAATCCATCCTGGGTGAAGGTGTACCCAAAGAAGTCGACTGTCTCTTGATAGAATGAGCATTTGGACTTGTGCAGGGTCAAGCCACAGTCTGTGAGTCTCTGCAGAGCGGCTCGGAGGTGAAGGTGATGGTCTTCTAGCGTGCTTGAAAATACCAAGATGTCATAACTCAGGTTGATTACTCCTTGCAACCCGGACAGTGCTTCTCGGATGGCATTTTGAAAGACTTCGGCTGCCGACGATACCCCAAAACTGAGCCGCTTATATCTTCGGAGTCCAATGTGCGTCGAAAAGGTTGTGATATATCGGCTATACGGCTCCAGTTCCAGCTGATGGTAGCCGGCGTTGAGATCTAACTTGGAGAACCACTTGGCTCCATTTAAATCGGCCACTATGTCGTCCATCGTGGGCGTGATATGGCGTTCTCTCTTCACGGCGGTATTTGGTAGCCTCATATCGATGCAGAGCCGTATGGCTCCGGGTTGCTTGGGTTTAGGGGCTACGACCAGCGGAGAAACCCAGGGGGTTGGGCCAGAGACCTTCTCGATTACATCTAGTTCCTCGAGTTTCTTTAGTTCTTCCTCCACCTGCGGGCGAAGGTTGAATGGCACTCCAGTGTCTGAGGGCCACTGGTCTTACAGAGGGGTCGATGTGGAGTTTGAAACTTTTGCCCTTGAGCTTTCCTAGTCCTTCAAAGCGAGCCGGGAACTCCTGCAATATTGATTCAGCGTGGGAGTCATGGACCTGATTCGCGAAGAATACGAGTCCTAGATCCTCTGCCGTGTGGCAGCTAAGCAGGGTCCCTTTTCATCCCTCCGTGATGTAGAACCTGGTTTCCGTTGAGTTGTTTCCGCTCGTGACTTTGGCTTGCATGACTCCACGGAGAGGAAGCGGGTCAGTCCCTCCATATGTGTATATTCGGGCTGTAGAGGATGTTAGCGGGAGACGAGGTGACAGGCGGTCGTATTGTGCTGAGTCCATCACGTTGACAGATGCTTCGGTGTCAATAAGGGCTCGTACTTCTGTGCCTTCGACGGCGACCATGCACATGGGAGGTGGTCTTCGGCGACGATCTGTTCTGCCAATGTACGACACCACTAACACCTCATCCTCTTCGTCTTCGTACATGGACCGTCGCCCCTGCGGCTGGTTTTCTGCGACCATTGGCGGATCGTCGAGGGAGATTTGGCAGACACGTTGTGCCATGCTCCTAGACCTTGATGACATTTGTCTGAATCGCCCACCGCGGCATACTTTGACATAGTGGTTTAGCTTTCCGCACCGGGAGCATGTCTTTCCTTTTGCCCCGCAGACGGCCGTCGCGGGGTGGTCCTCTCCGCAGTATCCACATGGTCCCCCTGGTGGCGGTTGCGGTCTGGGGGATTGGCAAGCCGCCGAGGGGCGCCGTTGGATAGCTTCGACTTTTTCTTCTTTGATTGGCGGATGTCTGGATGTGGACGATGCGGGAACCAGTGTGTGCAGAGCGGCCTCCATCTCCTGCGCTCGGACGTCCGACAGTTCGTGGGAGCGAGCTAGGACCAAGATCTCGTCCAGCGAGATTCCGGGTTGCCGAAGGATCAGCTTCCTCAGTAGTTTGGAACGACATCCCAGGATGATCTGGTTTCTTATCTCTTCCCTCTGATCTGTGAATGTGCACGTGCTTGTCAGCCTGCGCAGCCGTGCGTAGAACATGTCGACCGACTCTGAGTCCATCTGCCATGCCCTTTTGAACTTGAACTTCTCAAAATTGGGGTTGAGTTGCGGGTCGAAGTGCCTGTTGAGTGCAGCGACCGTCGCTTCATAGTCATCGTCATTGCCCGTGCTGGGGAGCGTTTCAAAGAGGTCATATATCTACGCACCTCCATAGTAGATGAGGAGTGAGCGTTTAACAGTGCCCTCGGTTTCTCTCGTCCCCTTGAAGAAGGGGTTGAGCCGTCCAACCCACGCTTTCCATCTCAGCACGGCAGTGGCAGGGTCTGAGGCTTCACTGAAGGGGGGCAGAGGAGCAACCGCACTGTGATTGTGCCCTGGGGGAGGCGGATTGGCACCTCCGCCCGGATTGCATCCTCCGTCTTGCTGGGCGGCAGCAACAGCCACCTGTTGGTCGCTCATTGTGGCCGTGCGACGGCGCGTAGGTGCAGGGGCATGGCCTGCGCGCTGTCAGCTAGCGCTGGGGCGTGTGCGTTAGCACATGGTCCTGAGTCGCGGGCCGTCTGGTGGCTCAGCGTGCGTGCAGGGGGGCCCTCTGGCGCAGCTTTGCGGGAGAGAGAGAGAGAAGCGTGAATATCTGCAGGCTTGTGTGGCCTTATCCCAAGTCTTTACTATCTAGCTTCCCAATGTCCACAGCTTTCCTCCCCTTTTATAGGTGTGCTGCAATGACGTGGTCTTGCTGCTCTTGCATGCCCTTGGTGTAACTGTACCGACAGCTCTGTCCCTGCATGGGCTTCTTCGTTTGTTTATTAGCGGGCGTAGAGATCAATCGCTGGCCGGCCGGCTCAGACACCGTGCTGGAGCGCAGGGAGGGCCGGAGCAGGCACGATCCTCAGCAGCTCCGTGGAGGAGGAGCATGCAGGGCGGCCGGGCCACAGCGAGGCGTCTGGAGCACTCGCGCAGCGGGCACTTACCCACGTGGTCGCAGGCCACAGCGAGCGCCGCCGGCTGAACGCACTCCCGTTGGGCAGGGAGACACGTGGGCAGGCGCAGGTCAAAGCGATCCTGAGGCGGGCAGACGCTGCGTCGACCGAAGCCGCAGATGGACGGGGCCTTCGGGAGCAGCAGGTGCCGGGCAGACCGGAGCGAAGCGGGTGGGCACCGCAAGCTCCTCGCAGGACACTCTCGACAGCAGTCAGCAGAGGGAGCAGTACCATGTGTGGGCACCTCACGCTCCCGGCAGGAGCCAGACGGGTAGACGGGCACGCATGGGGTGCGAACAGCCTCATCGGCAATGTAGCGCGGCGGGGCCTGGCAATATGTAGGCCGCAGCAGCGTGGTAATAACACAGACAAGACTACTGCTTGCACTCTCGTGGCCGGAAGACCCCGAGCGGTCTCCGGCCGTTTATGTAACACCTCGGGTCGAGCCCGCTCTGAGGGGTGCGTGCAACGTGCCAAAATTGCAACAATGTAGTTGAGTGCCCGAGTGGCTCTCTACAGTACCAATAAATATGAGAGCAGGAAATAAATGAAATCTCTTACAAACAGCGTCCGTGTGACAGAGCTTAGACCACAAACATCTAAGCAAAGCACTTTGAACTGCTAAACTAGCATGTTACAAAATTACTTCCGGGTCATTTTTTGTTAAATCAAGGAGGTGAAAACGGATTATGCTGGCTGCTGACATCTGCAGTGATAGCAGGACTGCAAGCTAAAACCCTGGTAGGGTAGACATTTGCTTACCTCCTTACGAGGAATTCTGGAAGAGGAGTACCATTATTGTCCAATGTAACATCTATTTTTTCTACACTTAGAGATGTCAGAGGTGTGCTATAAACAGTTGTAAACGGGCATTAGCAAAGTCAATAAGTCAGACTTAAAAGTACTAACACATGCACACAGCTTTTATGGATACCTTCTGTGTATGCAGGTGTTAGCACATACAATTGGCTTTGACAATGCTTGTTACTCTTCTTTTGTGATTGCTGACTACTGTTTATATATGAATATTTTCATTGTTTTACATATTTGTTCTGCCACCTTCGATGACATTAGGTCAGAAAGTTTTATATATTAGATTCACATCAGGGAGATAGTGTCAATATCGTCGGATTCTGTGATGTTTTATCATGTTGAGCTGTGATATGTGAAGATGTTGATTCGTCTGCTCTTTCAGTGCTGACTGTGCAATGCTTCATTATTTCCTATGCCAGGCAGCAGGATAAAAGCCCCTCAATTCGGAGCTGACCCAGACATTTTTGTGTCTCTACGAGGGCTGGTGCCCAATTTTCTGATGAGTTGTTGCACCCTGTGGACTTAGAATATTTTTTTGATTTCCTTCATTGCTCCATCAATTTTCTAAGTTTGAGAGCCTTTACGGTAATTGATTTCTATGCCTTATGACTGATTTATTGAATTGATTGAGCTGCATTTCTGCCTTTCATGACATACTTTGGATGATTAATAAACCCTCATGGTTCTCTCTAAATTGCTGACCTCGAGCTCCCTTTTTGAGTGAGTCCTTCACTTACTGACTATTTTAAAATGCTCTTTTGGATCCTATCCTAGGGACGCGTTACCTCAGTTTCTGAGGTCAACACCATCTTGGCACTGCCCTATGGGTGATACCTAGCAGGTAGACTATCTAAGAGAGCGCACGCCCACAGACGTCTGTAGGATGTACGGCAGTGACCACATTTGATGGTTTTTAAATGTAACTCATGGTTGGCCTCTGAAGAAGATTCTGTCAGCACATGAAATGCATGTCTTCATTTCTGATATTTTAGCCTTCATGGCCCATCACATAATTTGATTTCAGATCAAGCTTCTCAATAAACGTATAGGTTTAAAGGCTGGTTGCCTTGGATTGACACTGAGTAATGTTCTATCTTATGGTTACCAGCATACACCTAATGTTCAAGCAGAAGTGCATAAGTGCTCGCTTAGACAAACTGAAAATCATTACCACCCATGTGTCTGTGCCTGTCTGTGCATATAAGAACTTGGTGCATTTTGCTGCCAGAGTGCCTCCTTTCTGTTTAGGGTTTCACTTTAAAGCCTTGCATTCTTCCACAGGGGACATGGTTTCTGCTGCTGCACCCTTTCAGCAGTATTCATCTGAGTTTTGTACCATGGTGGCCCTACCTGCTATGGTGGCATCTCCAAAGAAGTCTGCTGCTGCTCACCAATGAAATTCTGCTCTTTATGCTGTTGAAGACAAGGTTTTTCATCACGTGTTTTGGAATCACATTCTCCACCTACCAAACTGTTTCTTCACTTTTACAATTCTTTTGTCGTTGGATTTGCTCAATAGTGCTCCAATTGTGTCTTCCTCTGTCCCAATGTGTGCACATTGTGCTTGATGGGTTTCATGACAAGCATTATACATGTGGTGTATTCTCTTAATAAAGCAAAAACCAAAGGAAATGATGGACGGAGTGTTGGACATTGCAATCACTCACCCCCAGTCAACTGATCTGGGTTTAATCCATCACCGTTCTTTAGCCCACTCTGCCACCCCAGTTCAGGCATGGCCATATGCAAATAAGTCTGACCCTGTGCCTCATGGGAACAGTCCAGCCCAAACTGCCAAGCCATGTCTTCCCTGGACCGGAAACAAGCTTCCTAGGACCGGTTTCTGGCATTTCAGCCGTCTTCAGCCAGGCTTGCTTGAATCCAGTGGCAAAGTGAGCAAGGGACTCACGTCTGAGCATACCCTGCCAACTTATGGCGAACACAGCAAAAACCAAAGGAAATGATGGACGGAGTGTTGGACATTGCAATCACTCACCCCCAGTCAACTGATCTGGGTTTAATCCATCACCGTTCTTTAGCCCACTCTGCCACCCCAGTTCAGACATGGCCATATTCAAATCAGTCTGACCCTGTGCCTCATGGGAACAGTCCAGCCCAAACTGCCAAGCCATGTCTTCCCTGGACCGGAAACAAGCTTCCTAGGACCGGTTTCTGGCATTTCAGCCGTCTTCAGCCAGGCTTGCTTGAATCCAGTGGCAAAGTGAGCAAGGGACTCATGTCTGAGCATACCCTGCCAACTTATGGCGAACAAAGCAAAAACCAAAGGAAATGATGGACGGAGTGTTGGACATTGCAATCACTCACCCCCAGTCAACTGATCTGGGTTTAATCCATCACTGTTCTTTAGCCCACTCTGCCACCCCAGTTCAGACATGGCCATATGCAAATCAGTCTGACCCAGTGCCTCATGGGAACAGTCCAGCCCAAACTGCCAAGCCATGTCTTCCCTGGACCGGAAACAAGCTTCCTAGGACCGGTTTCTGGCATTTCAGCCGTCTTCAGCCAGGCTTGCTTGAATCCAGTGGCAAAGTGAGCAAGGGACTCACGTCTGAGCATACCCTGCCAACTTATGCTTGCAATGTTCAACACTCCGTCCATCATTTCCTTTGGTTTTTGCTGTATTCTCTTAATATGCAGATGAACCTTGCTCTCCAGTTGCTCTCCAGTTACTATTGTCAAACTGATTCCTGTATATGAGGTTAGTGGTATATGTCATTATCACAGTTTTTGGTCTCTTGGAATGCCCAGTTACTCACTGGTAATATTCATTGCTCCGAGTCCTGGTCTGCCCATTCCATTCCTTACCAATGGGCAGCTTGTCTGCTCTACAGAAACCTTTTACCTAGGAAAGCCAAAATACTTTCCTCAATATGGCGCCGCGTACCCGGCCCAGCATGCATAAAGGGGAAACTACGTCACATACACATCCTGAGAATACCAAAGAAAACTCACGAAAAACAAAAATCAGTCACCCAAACAGAAACAGGGAGGGAGGGGCAGGCTTAGGAATGGAACAGGAACACCAGGACTCAGAGTAATGAAGATTACCGGTGAGTAACCGGATATTACCTCCTCGTCCGTCTTCTCATCCCATTACTCACAAAGGAGCCCATACCCAAGCGTAAGGTGATTGAAAACATGAAGACCAGAAGGATGCATCAAAGCCAACAGGTCAGTTTAATCAAAAAAGAAGACAGTACATATTACAAATCATGTACAGCAGACAAAACACGAGAGCCAAAAACAGCAGAGGCTGCAATCCCCGACTGAAGACAGGAGTGGGAAACAAAAGTATGGGGAGAGGCCCAAGTAGCAGCATTACAAATATCTTGCAAGGAGGCACCCTTAAACATGTGCCAGTATGAGGAAACCCCCTCAGTGGACCACCCCTGGACAGAACACGGAAGAGGACAGTGACCTGCCACGTGGGACAAGACTACAGCACATTTCACCCATCTAGTCAGAGTGGACAAAGAAGGTGTGAGACCCATCCTAGCGACACCGTAGATTAAGAAAAGTGAATCCACCTCCTAAAAATTACAAGTACAGTCCAGATAGATGCAAAGAGCCCACAACACATACAGGGAATGGAGAACCTCCTCCTCAGGAGAAAAAGGAACAGAAAAAAACACAGAAAGGGCAATATCTTCCTGACAGTGGAAGTCAGACATGGTATTGGGCAGAAAAAATAAACTAGGCCGCAAAATCACCTTGTCTGTGCAAAAACATAAAAAAGGGGAGAAGCCAGGAAAGCCCCAATTCACCAACCCACCTATCAGAAGAAACTGCCACCAAAAAAAGAACCCTAGCAGAAAGGAACTTAAGGTCAACTGATAGCAGTGGTTCAAACAGGGGACCAGTCAATGTTTGAAGCACCAAGGGAAGATCCCAAGCGGGATCCAGAGAGCGGGAAACAGGATGCTGGATCCAAAAACTCCACAAGTGACACCAAAGGAGAAACAGAGGCCACTGAAGAACCCCAGGAGGCAAGAATGGCAGCCCATTAGGTACAGAAAGTGAAGACAGCGAGACCCATGACAAAACCATCCCTCAAAAAGTCCAACTCCGGACAGGATCACAGAAAGAAGACAAACCCCTCTCATGACACAAGGAGGCAAAGTTCTTCCAATGTCGACCGTAAGACTACAGGGTCAAAGGCTTGCGAGCTAACTGAATGCTCTGAGCCACCTTAAGTGAACAGCCCTGACCCAACAAATTCAACCTCTCAAGTGCCAAACCCCTAGCCAGAGGCAAAGGAGAGAGGACGTGCTGAGAAGGGGAACAATCAGCAGAGACGGGTATAGAGGAAATCGCCAATGGGGACACACCTCCAAACCCTGAAGAATGGGAAACCAGGGCATCCTGAACCACTTCGGATCACCCAGAAGCATCTCCACCCGTTATAACTGAATCTTCCTGAGGACCCGAGGAATCAAGGGAAAGGGAGGGAAAGCAAACAGGAGCCCCTGGAACCATGGGATGGAGAAGGCATTGATTGCCCAAGCCAGGACTGGCTTTAGCGCTGGTGGCGCCCCGTGCAACAATAAATTTTGGCACTCCCACCCCATCACCTCCTCCTCAGATTCTCTCACTACCACTGGGCAAAAGTGCCCCTCATCTCTCCAATCACAAGTTATTCCTAAACACAGCGCACCCCCTGAAGTTAGCGCCCCCCTCCACAGGTCAGCGCCCAGTGCGGCCACACAGTTCGCACTGCCCTAATGCCAGCCCTGGCCCAAGCCAACCGTGAGGAAACCAGTCTGCAAAACTGCAGAAGAAGGGCTATCTCCTCCGAAGCAAAGAGATCCAGCCAAGGAAGGCTGAATCTGTAGAAGATCTGCCAAAAAAGAAAAGGAGACAGACACATAGTCACTGACGAGGATAACACCCTGCTCAAAGAATCAGCAGGCCCATTCTCCTTCCCTGGAAGATAAACTGCTGAGAGAGAAAGGAGATTCCTTTCGGCCCACAGACCGATCTTCCTGGAAAGGAGAAACAGAGACCAGTGCATCCCCTCTGCTGGTTGACATAGGTCCGAACGGCCTGGTTGTCAGTCAGTCTGAACGCAGACAGCCTGTGTCCGAAGGAGGGGAGCAAAACAAAGAAGGATCCGCCAAACCACCTTCAATTCCTGCCAATTCAAGGACTGGAGAAACCCGAAACTGGACTACCGGCCCTGGGATTTGGAATCCCCCAGAACCGCCTCCTAACCCATGGAACTAGCACCACCGAAGAAGAAAATTAAAACCTCTAGAAAGATTGAGAGGGGACAACCACCACTGGAGGTATTCGTGAATGGCAGGAGAACCGGAATGACAGCCTCATAGTCCTGAGAAGCTGGATCCCAGTGGCACAAAAGGTGATGCAAAATGGGATGCAGATGTAGATGGGCCCAGGGGAGGACATGCAAACTGGAGGCCATCTCCTCCTGACTCCACAGCCAGAGCTAGGCAGACACCCGAGACTAGGAGAGAACCCAGGAGAGATGCTGGAACAGAGTCACGTGTCTTTCTGGAGACAGGAACACCATCCCCAGATCCATCCAGATGAGAAACTTCAGAGACTGGGAGGGCTGAATCGAGGACTTCCTGTGATTGATGAGGAACCCAAAGGAACCCAGTGGATGACAGACCTGATGAACATCCTCCTAAGCCAGAGAGAAAGAAGAAGGAAAACGTAAAAACTCTTGAAGAATGAAAGGACTGGAAGTGCCCTGAGCCCACAGCAAAACACAGAAACCACTGATCCTCCGGATTGACGAGAACATGCAGGTAGGCATACAGAAGGTCAAGGGAGGCGAGGAAGCACCCCTGGTGCACCAGCTGAAGAATTTAATGCAAAGTCACCATCTTGAAACTGCAATGCGGAATATGAAGATTCACCCCTTCCAGATCCAACACAGGGCTGGAGTTGTGGTGTCCTTCTTCAAAACCAGAAAAATAATTGAATAGTACCCCAGCCCCCTCTCCAGGGGTGGAACCTCAATGATAGCATGTTTCTCCAAAAGGAGCCGAACACCCTCCGGCAAAGCCTCCCACTTCACAGAATCTTGTAGCAAAGGAGTCTCCTTCAAATCCTGAGCCGGGCGGATTTTGATCCGGTAACTGGAGATCACAGTTTGAACTGCTGAAGCATCGGAAAGACCCTGCCAGTGGTGACACGAAGTGCTGGCAACACCCCAACTGGAAAATGCAGACAGTCATTGCTTTGGCGAAGGATCGATGGAGGCAATGGTGGACAGAGACCATGACTTGTCACCTCTAGAGGCCCCCGGACACAAACCCTGCCTCAAAAGGGCTAGTGAGCACCTCTGGACTGAGGAAAGACACAGGCATGGCAATAATCAAAACCCCTACAATGAGAAGGAGGATGAACTGGTGCTACCAGTTTCCTATTACCAACTGACTGCTTTCCTATATCCTCCATCTGAAGGCCAAACATCTTTGAACTGCCAAAAGGCAATTTCAGAGTGACAGACTTCTGCGAGGCCTCCGCCTTCCAAGTCCACATCCAAATATGTCGACAAGCATCAATGGAGCTTCCAGAAGCCACATCAGCCACACATAAGTTATCAAAGCAGATGTCCGACAAATGGCGAACTTGGAGCTCTATCAGGGCCAACAGAGAGGAAGCATCCCCTCCCTCACTCAACTGAAGAGTCAGAGCCTGAAAATCCTTCAAGGAGGACTGAACCATGTAATTGGTATAGGCAGTGGCCCTAACAGAAAAATTGGAGTCTTCGAAAGACCTCTTCACAGAACCTGCAACCTTCTTGTCCATGGGGTCGGAAGGAAGGATGTCATCTGAAAGGACCATGCCTTGTGAAGAAAGACCAGCCATCAAATTATCTACCTGAACAGACTGAGGGAACTCCTCCAAAAACCCCTCCAAGGTGTAAAGCTTTCCCAAAAAGTGAGGAAATGCAGTTTTGTCACTATCACGCCATTCGTGAGCCATAGGAAAAGGAAAACCCAGATTGGCTCTAAAGCTCAACACCCTGCACAAAGCGGCCCCTAGCAGCCTCCCGTGCCCTGAAGGCAGCTTCTACCATCTCATTAATCAAAATGTGCAGGGCATCCACAGTAGGGACACCCGTAGAGCAGCTTGCAGCAGACTCTATAATTGCAGGCACAACACTGGTGCTTCCTGCAATGGACCCGTTTCTAAGTAAACAAAGTCTTGTGGCCCAACTTCTTGTGGGAGGCATGAAGGAAGTGACCCGATCAGGGTCACCCGTGTCACTCGCGATCACCTCTTAGCCTTCCATACAAATGAAGAGTCGGTACAGTAGAGAATACAAACCAAAGACATTTATTGAAGGTACACTTGAGTGGAGTCCGGTCTGACTAGCCCCCTTACATTTCCAGCACCCCTAAAGACACGCCCAGACTGGAATTTTCCAGTTAGTAGCTGGTGAACAAATGGGATACAGAAGGGTGGGTTGCAATCCTGAGACTGGGCACACATTATCTTACAGTCAAGGTTACTTTGCCTGCTCTCGCCGCTATGAGCGGCGGGAGCAGGCCTATCTAGTCAGAAAGGTATGCGATAATTAGAACAATCTATTCATTAGCAAAGCAAAACTCAGCCTTGAAGAAATACATAAACAGTGAACACATTGGCAGCTGCTTTTTGGTGAGGCAGACGCAAAATGAGACAGAAGTTAGTTTCAATCATTGCTCAAAATGGCGGCTAATACAAAATGGCGCAGCGAATGCTAACTTAAATCGTACAGTACATCAAGAATTCAGCGAAAGCATTTTTCCAGTACCTCCTTTTAGCATTAGCTAAGCATTTTGTTAATGCCCAAGAACAAATAGCATCCTAGATGGGGGGAGGCACATCATCACTACAAGCTAATATAAGCTGTATCAATACTCAAAAATGCCTTTGTCTATTGACATGAGGTCTTGTATATCCTGCATCATCATGGCTGTTGTTTTAGTGTCAGGCACCAGAACCTTCGGTTTGGTCATTAGAGTCTTTACACAATGATCACAGCAAGCAGGGAGGCAATGTATACACAGGCAACAGATGAAAATGATATCAGCAACTACAACTAGGAAAATTAGAATCTTCCAACCCCAGGACACGAACAGGCCACAGAACCATCCAGAGAGAGACCAAGTACCATTCTCTTGGTGGATGTCGGACGCGAGTCTGTGCAACTTCTGGATGGCAGAGTATACATTAGGGGCGTGGTCAGGTATGTATACGCAGCAACGACTGCCAATGATGCGACAGGCCCCTCCCCGATCAGCGAGGATGACGTCTAACACTATCCGGTTTTGTAAAGCAACACGCCTCATAGCCTGGAGCTCAGCTGTAATATTTGTCCAGCTGTTGTATTAATGACCCCCTCTACAACTCTTGTGAACCGACGAACGTTAAGGCTATTAGACATAGGGCCCCAAAAGGGCATAATACCCTTCCTGGCATCTGTAAACTGCTGCAAAGTGGTGTCTGTCTGATCTATATCTTCTGTGTTAATAACCCTTCTAATTCAAGATAGGTATGTATGCCTACGCTGCAATCGATGGTCCTTATGATAATTGGACAGTGCAATATACATTGGGGTAAGAAGAAAAGAAAGGTAACATGTACCTGACCACCCCCTAGGAAGCCAGACATAAGCTTGAGACCCACAAACAAAGTAAACATTATGTGGTGGAAGCAAAGGCGGGCTACTAATCGTACTCAATGTATAGGAGTAATTGCAACTGCACTCTCCTACCTTTACCTTCCCTATTTCCTGGACACAGAAACCAGCTGTTGTGTTGACTATTGACACCGGCATCATCTCTTCCTTAGTGAAATTAAGTATTTGGAATGATCCAAAATATTTAGTGGCATTGAACCCTTGAAAATCCAACATTTCATTTCGAAGCCACGTTTCGTTCTTTACTTTCTCATATATATTCATACAAGCTGATGGGGACAGCGTTCCTGGTGTCCTTTGTCCTCCAGACCCCATGGAATTAAACCCTTGATGGAAACGTATATATTCTACCACTGTGCAGATGTCATATTCATGGCAAAAGAATGAAAGTGATGATGCACTATAGTAAACAGTTCAAACCACCCCTAACAGCTACCCAGGTAAGAAAATGGCATTGATAACAGGATATCACTCCTATGAGTAACTGAGGAGAGTAATCCACAGATCCAACAATTAGTAGCATTAGAAGTATCATGGGCCTGATGCAACATTAGCAAAAATACATTGTTTACATATGTTTTGCAATGTTCCCCTTTGTGAGGGGCCAAAGTGACGAACATGTGTTCGGGGGGGAGAGCTGTTGTACCAACCAGGGAATGCACTGGGTATTTCTATTCCAAGAACCATGCTACTCCAAGTACTGTTATTAAGAAAATAACAACATTCACTATGAAAACAATTTTGCTCTTTATGGACCAGCCAGACCAACTAGACTCTTCCCGCTGTAAACGCGGTACTGCAAATGGCTGTTCCTCCTGAGTAATGGGTCGGCCAAACGGGTACATTATGAAATCAAGGGGCAGGAATGTAAGAAAACCAAGGGAAAAAGACAAATGTTCCCGGTGTTCGTTAGAGCCTTGCTGGCAAACTCCTATTGTTCATCAGCATTGGCGCTGTTGAGCACCAGCGGTGGAGCTGTCGAACCAGCTTTTGAAGAAAATCCTACATCGTACAGGATAAAGTACCCCCCCCCCCTCCATGGGGGCACATTCGAGCTATCTTGTCCAGTGTCCAAACAATGCACCAATCTCGCCTCTCCGTACGCTACTATTGCATCACATATCGAGTCCATCCCTGCTAATCTAACTTTTCCTTTGGTGCACTGTTCCTCTGTCGGGGGCGCAAATTGTACCTAACTGCTCCAGGCACAGACGGGTCAGGAAAAATGGGCTCAGTCACAGACGGGCCAATGGACTGGAACTCAAGCACAGATGGGCCAGCAGTATGGGGCTCCTGTATGGCCTTGACCTCAGGGGGCACTGCCGCATTCAACACTGCATCATTCTCATCCCCTGTTCAATCCCACGTAGCTGGGCATCCGAAAAAGGGACAAAGTGGGGCACCTGCTCCCCCTCTGAATCCCCGATGCTGTCAAGGTCCCACTGGCCGTAAGGCAGAGGTAGAGGTACTTTCTGGCAATGCTGACTGTGTATCCAGTTCTTTCGGCCAGCAACCTTGACTGCTGTATGAATTGCAAGGAGCACCTGGACTGGCCCCTCCCACCTCGGCTCCAAGGCTTTCTTCCTCTGGAAGTTGCATGTCAGGGTGTAGTCTCCAAGCCGAATGTGATGCCCTGATCCCTCAGGTGCTGGTGGAAGTGTGTCCTGGCTCTGTTGGTGAATAGAATGCAGACTTTTAGTTAACTCATAAAAATAGTCCACCAACAGAGGATATTCAATCTCGGAAAAATTCAGAGTACGCAGGACACTCTAGACATTTGCCAGGTGCCCAAACATGACCTTGTAGGGTGACAATCCTGTTCTAGAGTGAGCTGTCGTTCTTGTAGACAAGAGGGCTAATGGTAAATCATCTGGCCACTGCAACCCGGTGCTCTCCTGAATCTTTGCCAATTTCGGTTTGAGAGTACCATTGTACTTCTCAACCAAACCCGCTGACTGGGAGTGATTAGTAGCATGAAACTTTTGTTTGATGTGGAGTCCCTCGTAAACCAACTGTATGACTCTCGCGATAAAGTGGCTTCCGTTAACACTCCAAATCAAACGGGGCAAGCCGAAGCGAGGAAGAACTTCTTCATGAGTGTCTTTGCAGTCGCTATGGCTGTATTTTCTTTAGTGAGGTAAGCCTCAACCCATTTACTGAATGCACAAACAACCACGAACACATATTTCAAATTGTTGACTCAATCCATCTCTATGTAATCTAATTGGAGGACCTCAAAAGGAAAAGTAGGGGGTGCGAAATTGCCGGGTGGTGTAGGGGTACCCTTTCCAGGATTGTACATCATACACACCATACAATATTTGACTAAATGAATAGCTGTCTTCTGGATGTTATCATTCTGCCATGCAAGGTCTAACAACTTTCAAATACCCTTAGCACTGATATGAGCCGGCCCATGTGCAATGGTGACTATGGGGAGAACATATGCATCTGGCAGCATCCATCTCTGTTTTCCTGACCTATCAGTCCAATACCCATCTTCATCCAAACGTGCTGTGCTTTCCTGCCATATCGCTAACTCCTCAATAGTTGTCTCACTCAGTATCTCTTTGACACTTTCCAGTGTATCCTCAAACATGGTAACCTCGGGCACCCACCTAGCAGGACCTGCTACAAACATCTTCTTCATCTTCGTTCGGGCTGTCTCCTTAGCTGTCTGATCCGCGAATGCATTCCCTTTACCCACATTGTCCGTAATTGCCTTGTGGGCGCTGCACTTCACCATCGCTAATTTCTTGGGTAGTGTCAAAGCCGACAAAAGCCTATGTATAAGGGGGCCATGCTGGATCTTGAACCCATGAGAAGTGAGAAACTCTCTCTCTGCCCAAAGTCGTCCAAAATTATGGGCAACTCCAAATGCGTATTGGCTGTCAGTATAGATATTGACAGCCAATCCCTCATTCAACTCACAGGCTTGTACACGGGCAACAAGTTCTGCTGCTTGGTCCGACTGATAGGGAACTCGTGACGTCTCAAATACTGTGTGCAGTGTCGTTAGCGCATATGCAGCAGTTGTAGTGCAATCTGGTAACTTAAAACAAGAGCCATCTACATATAGTTCCCCTTGGGGGTCAGATAAGGGAACATCAGTCAGGTCTACCCGTCCTTTTGTCTCTTCCTCCGTCCGGAAGATACAATCATGTCAATTTCCTCACTCTCAGAAGGGAGGGGTAGTAACGTGGCTGGGTTCAAAGTGGCACATCTTTTGATCGTAACATGTGGTGCAAAAAGAGTTAACTCATAACCGGTCAAAAGTGCACTGGTGAGGTGCTGCATCTTGGTCTTATTCAAAAGGGTATCCACAGCATGGGGTACCATAACTGTGAGGTCAGTATCAAGTATGAGCCCAGCCAATTGTCTTATGGAGACGCCACATCCATAAACACTCTTATTATTATTATTGAAGCTTATAGAGCGCACGGCTACCTCCAATGGAAGTGTCCCGGCGCTAGCATCCTACCTAGGGGAAGAAGAAACCAGAGAAGACCAACGTATCTAGGGCAGGCCGAAGAGCCATGTCTTCAGTGCTCTCCTGAACAGGATTTCCGTATCTATTTTTCTTAGGTGATTGGGCATAGTATTCCACAGGGTAGCAGTTTTTACAGAAAACGCACGGTCACCGATCATTGTCTTCACAAAACGAGGAATGACCAAAATGTTACGACTATTAGATCTAATTGCCCAAGCTTGGCTGTATTTCTGAAGTCTCCGCTTCAGATATTGTGGTTCGGTCCCTCTGATTGCTCTGTGTGCAAATACTAGAGCTTTAAACTGCACTCTTCTCCTAACTGGGAGCCAATGTAGGCTGCGTAAATGGGGGGTAATATGATGTTGCAGTGGCACATTCCTGATCAACCTAGCTGCCGCATTTTGTATCAGCTGTAGTCTCCTCATCAAGTACTCAGGAAGACCAATATAAAGGCTATTGGCATAGTCGAGTTGTGAAGTAATTAAAGCATGCACTATTGACTTCCTGCACTCCATCGGCAGGAAGTGAAGAAATCTGCACAAAGCCTTAAGTTTCCAAAAGCACCAAGAGGAGATATGAGCAATTTGTGCCTTGCCAGTGAGTTGGGCGTCAAACTTGAAACCCAAATTCCTGGCAGAGGAAACTGGTAGCGGAGGCGGGTTTAACTCGGTTGGCCACCACAGCGCAGTACACGGAGGGGTCGGTTGGTTAAAAAATAAGACCTCCGTCTTATCAGTGTTCAATTTTAGGCAGCTGTCCGTAATCCATGATGAGATATTTAAGAGACACTGTCTAAAATTGATGAAGGCTGTCTCGTTGTGTTCTTTAAAAGAGAACACCAGTTGTGTATCATCTGCATACGAGACAACCTTCACCTCACATTTTTCCGCAATAGCCGCAAGGGGAGTCAGAAAGACATTAAAAAGGGTGGGGCTTAAAGCAGAGCCCTGAGGAACACCATATAACATGGGGCAAGAGCTGGAGACATAGGGATGCAGAAACACTTGTTGCGAACGTCCCTCAAGAAATGAACGAAACCATGTTAAAACCGTTCCTGTAACTCCTAAATAATGAAGTCTATTCAGGAGGATCCTGTGGGAAACCGTGTCAAAGGCTGCGGACAAATCCAGCAGCACCAACATTGCACAGCTTCCCTGGTCTAAGGTTTCCCGGATCGATTCGGCCACCTCCAGTAGAGCTGTCTCCGTACTGTAACCTGTCCTAAACCCAGACTGAGAATCATGAAGATGGTTATTTGATTCTAGGAAGTCCGAGAGTTGTCTCTGGACCTCTTTCAAAAATGTTGGCTGGGGCCGGAAGAAGAGAGATAGGCCTAAATTTGTTTAGCTCTGCTGGATCAGCATCCTCTTTCTTGAGGATAGGCTGGACATAGGCCTTTTTCCAGCTAGTTGGAAAAACCCCGGTCTCCAATGAGGTGTTCCAAATTGGATTCAAGATGCCATTACGCCAAGGGGCTAATAGCTTGAAATATCTGGCTGGACAGGGGTCCAGTAGGGAGCCTGATTTTATTTTCATTAGTTCCCCCAATGAAACCTCCATCTCATACGGGCAAAAAGCTGACCAATTATCTAAAGTGGGATAAGTTGCAATATCAGATGAACCTGATACAGGAAAGGAAGAATAGATGGTTGAAATTTTATTCTGGAAGAAAATGGCAAGTTCTTCACAGAGAGCCAAAGATGGGGGGATAGTACTCTTCAAGGCCTGAGGTTTCATAAAGCCTTGGACTATCTTAAAAATGTCTATCTCTTAGACAGCTCTGGAGGGCTCTTTAGACGGGGTCCAAGATAGCAGAAAAATAAGCACACAGCAGTTGCTTATCTCCAATGGCCTGTGTTAAGACAGAGAGCGCACAGCCAGCCATTTCGTGTCCATACAGCAAGAAGGACTTCATATATTCAGGTGTACCAAGCAAAGGAGCCGAGCAAAGCGCGACTTTTAGTTGCTCAATAGACTGCTGACATTCATGCGTCCAGGGCAAGGATTCATGCACATCTTTAGTGGTTTTTGGTAGCAGAGGCTTTATTAATAATGAGTAGTTGGGATGATGACAATAGGAAGTAATGCGAATAAAAGCGAGCACCTCCCTCTGAGTTTTGGGGATAGGCATTTTAATAATGGTACTAATGCGTTTGGGGTTCAAACGCCTGCCCTCCTTCGACAGTAGGTGACCTAAGAAGGTGACCTCCTGTCGACAATAATAAAATTTGGAAAGAGACACTTTATATCCTTGTCGAGCCAAATACAACAATAATTTAACCGTACTGTCTTTGCAACCCTTTTCAGTGTCGGAAGCAATTAGAAGGTCGTCCAGATATTGGAGTATTACATTACATGTGGGAAGCATAAGGGAGCCCAATTGGGCTTTTAAAGCTTGGCTATATATACTAGGGCTTTCAATACAGCCATGACGAGCTCAACAGAATCTATAGCTCCTACCAGCTAGTGTAAACCCGAATAAGTACCTGCTTTCTGGGTCCATTGGAATGCTAAAGAATGTGTTTTTTTTTATCAATGACAGAAAAGTATTTGGCACTAGAAGGAATCATCGTCAAGAGAGCAGTAATGTCAGGAACCACCAGATACTGGGGAACTACTATCTTGTTAACCTCATGCAAGTCAATCACAAAACAATAAACATCAACATTATCATCAGAGGAACCCGAAGGTGCCCTCTTAAGAATAAGAAGAATAGGACTATTACACACATTAGCTGTTGTATCTTCAACCACTCCCGACTTAATCAAATCCTGTATTATTTGCAACAAGGCTCGCTCCCCTGCTTGCGGTATTTTATACTGGGGAATACAAGGCAAATAGCATTATCTTTAACTTTGATCGAGACAGGGGCAATGTTCTCTCTAATTTTTTTCCTCTGTGTGCGGCAGTGTATGGTCTCTGTGCGCTGCAGCCATGGCTATGTGCGCTAGAAACCACACCGCGCGTGTGTGCAGCGCCAAATATCACTCCAAACATTTGCTTAAAACCCTAGCAGCCCAGCTCTGTTAAGAAGAGACATGTTATTCCTCTGTCTGATGTAACATTTCCTATACATTGATTTACACACTATGATTCAGTGTTTCTGTGTAATGTGTATGCGATGTTAAGTGCTTAACACCTTACACTGGGATGAGTGGCGCTATTAAACAAAATAACCATGAAAGAGAGAGGGGTTATGGAGACTTGAGGGTCACTGTTAAAGGTTGGTAATAAGAGTATCCATGGCGGAGGTGGTCATTGGGGCGCCATCAAACATTGTCACACCAGGCGCCACCAGCACTTAAGCCAGCCCTGTTCATTTCTGTTCATGAATTTTGTTGCACGCCCTGCATCGCAAAATGCGATGTAGCGCGCGCTACGAAATTTGTTTTATTTATTTACTTGTTTACTTACCTCCAATTATCCATATTCCGGTTTTTAGTACCCCCCACCCTGCCCCTCCCCTGCCCCGCCTTTCTGCCCCACGGAACTCCCTCCACGGGCCGCGTCTGGAACTGGGAGAAAGAATGGAGAATGGAAAACCGGTAAGAGAGAAAGCAAAGAACAGGCAGTGAGAGGGAAATAGAGAAAAGAATAGGATGGAGAGAAGGGGAAAGTGGGTATACGTGGAGCGGGACTGATATGAGGAAGAAGAAAAAGAAGAGAAGGAGATGGCGAGAGTAGCTGGGGAGTGGAAGAAAAAAGGACAAAAGATATGTCAGAGAAGACAGTGAGTGTGGTATGGCACTGCTTCAGAAGTAGCGTCTCTGCATATCGAAGTTGGGGGGTTCTATAAGGAGCCTTTTTCGCCATCTTGTCATTCCTAAATGCTTGCTCTATGTAACCATGCTCACCTGAACGAACTAAGAAGGGTGGAAGGCTGGTTTGGCCTTGCCAAGATTTTTAATCTTGCCAAGAGGCAGGTCTAAGCAGATGGCAGCTGCAAATGTGTAAATGACTGAACCATCTGTCTGGAGTATTCTCTTCACTAACACTTGCTTTCCTTCTCTTTCTGAAACTCAGGGGCAGCAACATTGTCGTGGTGTCACCAGAGCTTTAAAACAAAAATTTCCCCATTCTTCCTTCCTCTGACCCCATTATGCCTGGAAAGAATAATCACCCTACAATTTGAAAAATATTTAGAAGCAAGCCAACTGTTGAATTCCCATTAGTCACTTTTCTGTCCCAACCACAGTTCGGAAGCTGCACTACTAGATGTATGTCAAGCTCCTATCACAAGACAGTCTGCTTAACCTGATGAATTTCAGAGCTGAGTTTTGTACTGATCACCCGTTTTCGCCCTAATGTATGCAAGTACAGAAAAGCGAATCTCATAAACAGTCAAACTGCTTCTTGTTAAAATGTCACATTTTGTCAAAAGGGGTTGTTAAAACTGTACTACCAGTGTGACCATAACAGACACTCAAGCAAGTCTCTGTCATTGGCAGCCTCATCACAACTAGAAAGATGGCTGGAGAGTTTAGCTGTTTTCAAATTCAGATGGATTTAATTTATACAAGCCATTGTTGCTGCGTATTTATCTTATACAACCAGCAACCACTTACAAAGTCAATAGTCCGACTTGTAGGTATGATCAGGGCCGGGTCTCACCGGTGCTGGGCACTGGCAGTTTTTTAAAGGGGGACTCGAAACAGGTCTCTACCGGGCTCTGTTTTGTGCCCTGGCACAGCCGGTCCATTTTTTTCTAGACTGCAGTGACACTAGGCACATCGATGTGCGCGTGGTCACACTGCTCACTTCTCACTAGTAGAGAAGTTAGGGCATGCCGTCATGCCAGGTGAGCCTTGTAGGTAGGGTGACCATGAGTTGCGGATTTGTCTGGACTGTCCCGGTTTTTCAACAGTTGTACCGGCAGATTTCAGTATAAGTGGCTCATGTCCCGGTTTTTTGAGAGGGTGAACTAAAAGCAGTGAGAGGCATTTTTTTAGGTGTTCCAAAGCAGGGCTAGTAAGCAGCTGATATAAGTAAACAGTTTAATTAACAGGCATGAGGCTGGTTTTAAAAATTAAATTGTATTTATTTTCTTAGTGCCCGTTCTGTGTTTCTATGAGGATGAGGACTGTCATTATTTGCCACTTTATTGATGTAAATTTGTAGTCCTTCCTCTTTTTTTGCGAAATGGCCCAGTTTTTGGTAGCACGATCTGGTCACCCTACTTGTAGGGGATGGGAAATCCTTTAAAGAGAGTCATTTTCTCTCTGGATTTCCCTTCTCTTTTCGAAACACAAGAGCAGCAACATTGTTGTGGTGTCACCAGGGCTTTAAGTTGAAGCCTTTTCAATATTACATATGTTGGAAAACGAGGCAGCATCTGTGAGGCCTGCACAAATAACATGACTACATTTGTCCTTCACTGGGAACCAAACACCCAATTGTAGCGCCTGACTCTCAGAGGGTAGCGTTGCAGAGCAGTCTGAGGCTTACTCAAGGGAGGTGGTGTGGGCTAGTAATCGCCATTTGCAGGTGCGCAAAAATAACACTCAACAATTGATTGTCCAGTCTGTACTTTGCTTTACAAAAGTAAGAGTCCATTTATTAAACACACACACTACTCAATACTATGCACCAATTTACAAATATACATAAACTGTTGGAATTACTTTGTGACATTGCATAACATCTCCACCTCTCCCACAGGGGGGGTGGGGTCTAGTACCACCACTCCCATGTATGCACATCATCTTGCCCCCAATGCAGTTAGTTGCACATAACCGGGAGCGAGGGCCCTGCGCACTGGCACCATCCCAGTGGCGACCCATCCCATTGCCTCAACAAGCATTAAAAAGGGGTACACCTGCCTTGGTGACACATGACTCTGACTGAGCATCTCCTACTGACCATAAAGTATGCACCTCTATACCTTAAGGGCTAGCAGTCTGAGGCCTTCACATAAGTGCAGCAGCAAGAATCCATGTTTACACACACTTGAGAATGACAGTACTCATCACCATGGTTGATCATTTGAATGCATTGCAATTACAGCTCCTAAAGGCATCACAGATGAAATCACAGAATTACTCATATACAGCCAGACACCCTAGCAGGACTGTCTGGCAACATGACCCCACTTGGGTTATGACATCTCCTTACACATGTGACTTACAATCCCTTCAAAAGAAGTACTCCTGGCAACTACACTTCTCCTGCAGTGCGCCTCTTCACTTGAAAAGGAACCACAGGTAAAAGCATGGAATTACGTAAATACAGCCAGACCCCCTAGCAGGAAGGTCCAGCCTTCAGTCCCTCTAAAATAAATAACCATTATTTAATGCATTACAGTGCATTTACTCCTCTTCACCTCCAGGGGATGCCCTTCTCCAGACATCCCCAACTCAGTCCTTCACTCCGTGGTGCACTTCTCAACACGCCCTCAGCTACAGATTCCAGCCTAGAAGGTGTATAAAGGTTGACTGACCCCTTGAGGGGTTATTCTTTTCGAGTCCCCATGTGACTTAGGGAGGGATTCCTCTTCATGCTGGGGGGGAGGCTGCGCTTCTCCAGCAGCTCCCCCAGCACCTTGGCACATGTGTGGTGGTGACCCTGTCCTCCTGGGGCCACCACAAGCAGAGAAAAAGCTGTTTTTTCCTTGCAGGCCGGTCCAGGCCTGCAAGGCATTATGGGGCGATTCCTCTTTTGCAGTGAATATTATAGCAGCGGCTCTCCCACTGCGTTGGGGAGAGCCGCAAGTGTGCCTCTGGCCGCCTTTGACTTTCGCTGGAGGGTCCGGTCCCACCCGGACCCCCAGGTGAGTAAGACGCCTCGGGGAGCCCACCCCCGGCCGCTTTTGCAGGTTTCGGGGCCCGGTCCCACCCGGGTCTCAGACATCGTTTCTCCTTTCTCTTTGCGGGGGACCGGTCCCACCCGGGCCCTCCGCAGCTTTGGCACAGTTCGAGGTGGGGGCAGCCCGGGGAGCCCACCCCCGCCTGCTGCTCCGGCTGGCTCCCGGCCCGGCCCGCACTCTTGTGTGCGGCCGCGGGAGCCAGCACTGCTCTTCTGGTCTGCCTGCTCTGGCGGGCAGATGCGGTGGCTGCAGGAGGACCGGCGAGTTTTCGGGGTAGTGCGACGGCACTCCCCCCTGCCTTCCTGCACGTCGGCACCCAGAGATGGAGTCCCGGGCCCCCTTTGGCATATCTTCACGGGGTGCGCAACGGTGCACCCCATCTTCGGCGGGGCCACAACTTCACAAGGTGGTGCGACGGCGCCCCTTGCCTTCTGCTCGCTCATCGGGGCCCGGAGATGGGGTCCCAGGCCCCTGGTCAGTGTTTACGGGGGGTGCGACGGCGCCCCCCCCCCGACTTCGGCTGCACGCACGGGGCCCGGAGTTGGGATCCTGGGCCCCTCCCCCTTCTTCACTGGGAGCGCGACGGTGCTCCCCGGCTTCGGTTTCGGCGGGGGCCAGGGTGGGTTCCTGGCACCCCACGAGGGCACCTTCACGGGGTGCGCAACGGCGCACCCCGGCTTCATTTCTCTTGGGGGCAGCCCACGGGGACCTGACCCACTCCGGGGGCATCTCTGAGACTGGCGGCGGAGCCCCACGCGCTTTGTCATCGGTCTTCTTAGGGGTCAAAGGTCGCCTACTTCCGGGGTCCATATTTCAGCCCCTGGGGTCCGATCTGTCCCATTTGCGCGTCTTCCTGCTCCTGGTGGCGTCCCCCAGCCACTGGGAGCACTCTCCTTCACCCTCCGGTCTCCAAGAGGGTGGATTCAGCAGGGAGCTGTCTTCACTGGCTCCCTGCGCCAGCCTTTCGCCTACTCCTCTCCTGGCCTCTCTTCTCCCTGCGCAGAGGCCCCTGCTTCTGCGCCCTGGTCCTGGACTCTTCTTCTGGTGCTTTTTAGGACCCTGGGGCAGTCAGGGGGTTCTTCCTTCCAACTGCCCATTTCGCCAGGCTCCAGCACCTTCTGCTTCAGCAGACCACACCCCAGAGAGAGCTTCTCTTCCTGTGCAAGCACATTTTAAAAGTTGAGTAGGGGGCTGGTAGGAAGTCTCTATTGGTCCTATCAAACAGCGACACATCACTTCCCTGCCCCTGCTCCCTCCTTCTTGTCCAGCCCCTGGACTTGTTCAAAATGGCGTCGTCCAGGGTCACTGGCCACATGTCTCCGAAAAAGCCCCTTCTCCACTCGCTGCCTTCCCTCCTTTGGTGCAGCCTGGTGCCTGGCACCCAGTGACAGCTGCTAATGGATGAGCCTGTAGCCCCACCCATCTTCTCTTCGTGGAGAGGAGGCCCTAGCTTGTGGAAGAAAGGTTATCAATCCATCCAGCTGAGGTCAGCCCTCAGCCTGGGTCTGGTCATGGCTGGCTCAGAGAAATATGACAGTTCTGGATGACCCAAAAGCAGAACAAATATGACTTTGGACTCTGCAGAATACTTCTTTTCACATCCGCTACAGTGGACTTTAGTGCGTGTCTGGAATCTGTAGGCCTAATGGAAGTTACCCTAGCCCATGGGCTCCACTTCCCCATAAGGGAATAATGAAGTGAAAAACACAGTAAAACACACTGACTTTCCCTGGCATGTTTCTTTTCAGTGTATAAAGCCTATTCCATGTCACCACCCAATTCTGCATAAGTCCGGCCACACCATTCACTTTGCAGCTGCTGCTGGACTGCGCACGCCACTGGGAGCACTCTCCTTCACCCTCCGGGTCTCCAAGAGGGTGGATTCAGCAGGGAGCTGTCTTCACTGGCTCCCTGCGCCAGCCTTTCGCCTACTCCTCTCCTGGCCTCTCTTCTCCCTGCGCAGAGGCCCCTGCTTCTGCGCCCTGGTCCTGGACTCTTCTTCTGGTGCTTTTTAGGACCCTGGGGCAGTCAGGGGGTTCTTCCTTCCAACTGCCCATTTCGCCAGGCTCCAGCACCTTCTGCTTCAGCAGACCACACCCCAGAGAGAGCTTCTCTTCCTGTGCAAGCACATTTTAAAAGTTGAGTAGGGGGCTGGTAGGAAGTCTCTATTGGTCCTATCAAACAGCGACACATCACTTCCCTGCCCCTGCTCCCTCCTTCTTGTCCAGCCCCTGGACTTGTTCAAATCGGCGTCGTCCAGGGTCTCTGGCCACATGTCTCCGAAAAAGCCCCTTCTCCACTCGCTGCCTTCCCTCCTTTGGTGCAGCCTGGTGCCTGGCACCCAGTGACAGCTGCTAATGGATGAGCCTGTAGCCCCACCCATCTTCTCTTCGTGGAGAGGAGGCCCTAGCTTGTGGAAGAAAGGTTATCAATCCATCCAGCTGAGGTCAGCCCTCAGCCTGGGTCTGGTCATGGCTGGCTCAGAGAAATATGACAGTTCTGGATGACCCAAAAGCAGAACAAATATGACTTTGGACTCTGCAGAATACTTCTTTTCACATCCGCTACAGTGGACTTTAGTGCGTGTCTGGAATCTGTAGGCCTAATGGAAGTTACCCTAGCCCATGGGCTCCACCTCCCCATAAGGGAATAATGAAGTGAAAAACACAGTAAAACACACTGACTTTCCCTGGCATGTTTCTTTCCAGTGTATAAAGCCTATTCCATGTCACCACCCAATTCTGCATAAGTCCGGCCACACCATTCACTTTGCAGCTGCTGCTGGACTGCGCACGCTAGGAACTCCCCTGCGGAGCCCGTACACGTGTGCACACGCATGTACATTGTACACATGTGTCTGCATGTAACCAGCCCTGTGTCCCTTACTCCAGCTGCTGCGCAGTGGCCTGGTCAAGCCAGGGGGACACCAGTAAAATCCCCATGCAGTCTCTTACATCCTGAGTTCACTGTGGGTCAGTCCCAACTTATGAGGCTCCCCCACAGTAAAAGCTCAACAATTAGGTGCCCAAAAAGCAAAAAATCCGGGCGGCCCATAGTGTCAGAACCACCTTCTAACAACATACAAGCCATAGGTGCTGCTTATTTATCTTATGCAACTAACAACCATTGACAAAGCCAAAAGTCCTGACTTGTAGGTATGATGTTACTTGTTGTATTATATGACTGGATGCCATGACAGAAACAGCACAATACAAGTAGGGCGGTAGACTATGCTAAGTACAGATTTGTGCCTTATGTGTCTAAAGCCATGCCCTTAATTACACTAGCCACGCCCCTTTGCGAGACCCCCCCCCCCCCCCCAGTTTTTTCATCCCACTTAAAGCCCTGGGTATGATGTTACTTGTTGTATCATATATCTGGGTGTAATGACGGAAACAGGAAAATACAAGTAGGGTGGCACACTATGCCAAGCACAGAAAAGTGTAAATCACACCACAGCTGCGCTCTATTAGGAAGAGAAATTCAGCAAGTCTACAAACATGACGTGTGCTTATTACGCCGTGTTTGTAGACTTGCTGAATTTCTTTTTTTATTAGAGCTCTGGGCTACGGGGTGATTGTGGGCCTTTGTTAAAGATTTCAGGTTAATCGCAGCGCCCGTCTGGAGCTGCAATTAACCTGAAAACTTTAACAAAGCAGCACAATCACCCCGCAGCCCAGCTCTGTTAAGAAGAGAAATTCAGCAAGTCTACAAACATGACATGTGCCTTTCACGCCCTGTTTGTAGACTTGCTGAATTTCTTTTCTTAATAGAGCTCTGGCTACGGGGTGATTGTGGGCCTTTGTTAAAGATTTCAGGTTAATCGCAGCGCCCGTCTGGAGCTGCAATTAACCTGAAAACTTTAACGAAGTCACACAATCACGCGCAGCGCAGCTCTTTTAAGAAAGGAAATTCAGCAAGTATACAAACAGGACAGGGGGGCGTGGCTTGGAGGCCGCCGAGCATGGACGCGTGAGCCCTGAGCTCCGTGCTGGCCGTGCGATTTATCCTGCTGTGACCCTCGCTGGCGGTGTCTGCGACCCGGGAGGGAGCTCCCCTGGACGGAGAGGATCTGGCCGACTGATTGGATCCTCTACGGCGGCGCCGGGGGCTGCCTAGCGCGGAGACTGCGACGGACCTGCCTGGTGGGGACCGTCCATCTTGCCTGCGGCCTGGGGCGGCTCTGTCATCCCCGGAGTTGCGTGGAGCGCGGCCCCGCCGGAAGTGGTGGAGGACTCGGCGGGGCGGCTTGCGGACTGCGCTGTGGCTTGCTGGCCCTGATCTGTGCGGGTGGAGCGGAGCCAATCCCGGCGGGGGACAGTGGACTGTGAGTGGCCAGGGGCAGCGGCGGAACCTCTGGAGCCTGGGGCGCCGCTGCGGGACCCGTGGAGCTGCTGCCGGTGAGGTGCGGGTGAGTGGGGACGCGCCTCTTCGGGGCGCTGGCGGTGGATTGTGACCCGCGGCGGAGACGGAGGACCCTGGGGGCGATGAGCAGCCCTGTGGTGCTGAGGGGACCCCGCCCCTCCGGGTGCTGGCGTGCGTGATCGTCGGCCCGCGGGAGGGCTGGCGTGGACTGGACCGGTGGTGCCCCCTGCCTCGTGGCCCTCTGAGACGGTGGGTGTTGTGCCCTTGATGGTGTTGGCATTGGGCGTGCTAGACCTGTGCTTCCTGGGCAGCGGGGGGAGCCCTCGCTTGGTGGATTGGAATCGAGGCTGTGTGGTCCCCTGGCGGCGCTGGATTGGGAGCGGCGCCGGACTCCTACTTACCGGCCTCACCTCGGAGTGCACGTGATCGGGTGCCGCGACTGTGCACCTGCGGCTGCCCGCTGATCCCCTCCTGCCTAGCTGAGACCGCGGTGGTCGCCCCTGCCCCGGGTGCGGCGGACGTGGACTTGCCCTTCCTGGTCCTGGTGCTGTGGGTCCGGGGGGCTCCTGGGACTTTTGCCGCTGGTCGGGGAGATCGGGGCTGGACTATAGCCGAGGCCCGAACATGGGGAAACCGCGACGGGGCCCAGGGGGGGACTCCGGCTGAGCACCAGGAGAGCCCGCCTGACTCCCAGGCTCCGGGCACGGATGGCGCCTCGGCGGCGGGACTCCAGCAGCAGTAGCTGGATCAAATTCTAAAGGCCATATCGGACACGCGGGAGGCATTGGGCCGTGACATTGCGCAAGTGTCCACAAGTCTTGGATTTTTGCGCGCCGATCATGCCAAATTGGTTGACCGCGTCAAAACTGCGGAACACAAGTTGGAGATGCTGGAGCCTGCCCAGAGGGCGACGGAGACCTCACTGGGTAGCTTGGAGCACAGGGTGCAGCTGTTGGAGAAGAGGGCTGAGGAGGCAGAAGGGCGCAATCGGCGCAATAACATCCGGGTGGTGGGCCTTCCCGAGAGAATTGAAGGGGACGATATGGTCGGGTTCCTGGAGAAGTGGCTGCGAGAAGTGGTGGCGCGGGAAGGCCTGTCGCAGTTCTATACCTTGGAGAGGGCCCACCGGGTGCCGTTTCGCCCTCCGGCGGCGGGCCGCCCCCCTAGGCCAGTGGTTGCACGCCTGCTGCACTACAGGGATCGTGACCTTATACTGCGGAATACTCGGGCGTCAGGCCCGTACAAAGTGGATAACGCTGCGGTCTCTCTTTATCCTGATTACTCCCAGGAGGTCCAGCGGAGCCGCTACTCCTTCATGGCAGTTAAGAAGGCCCTCCGAGAGGTGGGGCTCCAGTATGCTCTGTACTTTCCGGCCCGTTTGAAGGTGATGGTGGATGGGACTTCAACGTTCTTTGATTCGCCGGATGATGCCTGGCAGTGGCTGGAGCGGCACCGCGCCGGCGGGGATGGCCCTGGCCGGCGAGCCCCGGAGGTGGGGGCTGGGCAGCGGCTACGCCGGGGCCGCCGCAATAGACAGCGTGCCAGGAGTGGACGATCGCCGCCTGCTTCTCAGACAGAGGTGGAGAGGCGGGAAGCCCTGCAGGCGGTCTCTGCTATTTCTGGAGTGGCGGCGTCACCGGTGGGTTCGGGATCCCGGAGGACGTCCTCGGGGGCGGACTCACCGGGGTCGGAGGACGCTGGGGAGGATGTCGAACTCCTATCGGGGGTGACTCCCGGAACTGCCGATGGTCTCTTGGATGAGTGACAGTATTGCCTTCTTTATGGGTTGCGACTATGATTGGCACGTTGAGGTTGGCGCAGTGGGTGATGGAGAGGGTTCTGCTGCCGAGGGGCCGGGTGGGGGTCTTGTGGTCCGGGGGGGCCGCCTGGGTCGGGACGCTGCCGGGAGGAGGGGAATGTTGTGATTGAGACCTGACATATCTGGTGGGCTGGTGGGATTGGGGTCCGGCTTGTGCTGGTGCTAGGTCACCCCTCCTACCTCACACCTACTGTGAGTCCCTGGTAGCTACCAGGGGGACTTTCATCGTTGGGACAGTGTTTGGATGGGTAACTATGGTTTAGAGCCTGTTCTGGGGAAGGGTGGGGTGGGGGTTTGTTGGGGATGTCTTGCAGGGGGGGGGGGATATGTCAGTGTGCCCGCTAGGCCGGGTTGGATTGTGCTCAGTTGTATTTTCCGGTATGGCGACCCGACTTGAGTTACGATGCGTCACATGGAATGTGCGCGGGTTGAACTCCATGAGGAAACGTTATAAGGTACATGCTTATTTAGTCCGTAGGGGGATCCAAGTGGCCTTCCTGCAGGAGACACATATTGACCAGGCGGAGGGGCGGGCGCTACAGCGGAGGTGGAGGGGTCAATTGTTCTACACCACATTCTCAGCCTTTGCTAGGGAGACCTTAATTTGGGTACGAGCTGGGGTTCCTTTCCAACCCCTGACCACGCTGATAGACCCTGAGGGGAGGTTTGTGTTGGTGGCTGGCCGCCTGGATGGTAGGGATGTGACGCTTTGCAGTATCTATGCCCCGAATTCTGAGCACTCTGCATTTTTTGCGCGGCTTTCTGGGAAGCTGGCGGCGTACTTAGCGGGTACCGTGTTCCTCGGGGGGGACTTTAATTCCGTAACGGATGTGGAATTGGATCGCTCTCACCCCCCGCTGGCTCAGTCCGGGGTGCGCAGAGTGGCTAAGGTGCGACGGGATTGGCAGGAGGCGTGGGGTCTAGTGGATGCCTGGCGAATACACCACCCATTAGATAGGGACTACTCCTTTTACTCGGTCCCACATGACTTGCATGTTCGACTGGATGATTTCTTGTGTACCCCGGGGGCCCTAGAGCTCACGTCTTATAGTGAGTACCTGGCAAAGACGCTCTCGGATCACAATCCGTGCCTGATCACGATACTTTGGTCGCGGCAGCGGCCGGCGATCCCGACGTGGCGTTTGAATCCGGCGCTGCTGGAGGACCCCGTGTTTCATGCGGAGTTGGGGGACGGCGTGGAGTGCTACTTTCAGGGTAACTCGGGGACGGTGACGAGTAGAGCGCATGAGTGGGATGCACTCAAGGCGGTAGTGAGAGGGATTTGCATTTCGTCTGTGACTGGGACGCGCAAGGTGCTGCTACGTGATGTCGATCGGGCGGAGACGCGATTGCGCCAGGCGGAGTTGAAGGACCACGCGTCTGAGGGTACCCGGGGAGAGCTGCTGGCGGCGCGGGAGGAGGTAGCCCTGCAGGTCGAGCGGCTCCGCTGCTATGACCACAA
The DNA here is from genome assembly GCF_964204655.1 of Triturus cristatus. Classification (NCBI taxonomy): domain Eukaryota; kingdom Metazoa; phylum Chordata; class Amphibia; order Caudata; family Salamandridae; genus Triturus; species Triturus cristatus. Next base: position 720,670,311 of record NC_140590.1, on the reverse strand, counting down.
GGAATATATGGTGCGGGCACAAGCGGAACGTGACAAGGTGGGGACGCTTTTGTCCTGGTTGGCTGATCCGGCGGCTCGGGGCTCCCCGGTGGTGTCGTTGGCTGCGCCGACGGGGAACCTAGTCCACTCGCAAAAGGAGATTAATGACTTGTTTTTGGGTTGCTATTCCCTGCTGTACCAGAGTAGGATGCAGGGTCTACCGGATGGGCTAGACGATTACTTGGAGGCTGCGGGGTTGCCCCGCCTGGACCCGGAACAGGGTTCTGCGCTGGGGTCGGAGATCTCTCTGGGCGAAATTAGAGCGGCGGTCAAGCATATGGCGCGGAAAAAGACTCCTGGGGCTGACGGCCTTCCGGTGGAGTTCTACGCTGCGTATTTGGACACTCTGGCGCTGCGGCTACAGGCGGTATATCGGGAGGCGTGGGGTCTGGGACGGCTTCCGGCCACCATGAGAGAGGCGATCATAGTCCCATTGTTGAAGAAGGGTGGGGTTCCTACCTCCATGGCGGCATACCGGCCGCTTTCCATGCTCTCGGTTGACTACAAGATTCTTTGTAAAATCTTGGCCACGCGATTGTTGGGTCATATGTGCTCCTTGGTTCATTCGGATCAATCGGGGTTCATCCTGACTAGGAACACTGCGACGTGCATTCGACGGTTGGTGCGGATAATGGGAGACGAGGGGGAGGGGAGATCGGATGCCGCGGTGTTGTCGGTCGACATTGAAAAGGCGTTCGATAGTGTGGAGTGGCCGTATTTGTTCCGGGTTCTGCGGGAATTTGGCCTCGGTGATAATTTTGTGCGCTGGACCGAGCTGCTGTATAGCTCCGCTACGGCTAGGGTCCGTACGGGACGTACTATTTCGGCGGCGTGCTTGGTGGCGAGGGGCACACGCCAGGGTTGCTCTCTCTCCCCGCTGTTGTTCGCACTGGCCGTGGAGCCTTTGGCGGCCCGTGCCCGGCAAGGGCAGTATTACGGGGGGGTTTGGTGGCGCGAGGAACTGCAACACATATCGTTGTATGCGGATGACCTCCTGTTGTATCTGGCTGATACGGGGGATTCCCTCCGGGGTGCTCGGACTTTGCTAGAGGAATTTGGTCGCTTGTCGGGGTTGCGGGTGAATTGGACTAAGACCTGCCTGTTTCCTCTGTCGCTGGGAGCGCGGCAGCCCCTGGGACTGGCTGACCTGCGGTGGGAGCCTGGCTGTTTGCCGTACCTGGGCGTTCGTATATTCCACACCCCCAATGACCTTTTTGAGGGGAATGTGGGGGGCGCGCTGAGGGGGTTTAGGGGTAGTATGGCGTTCTGGCGCACCCTTCCTCTCTCGGTTGCTGGACGAGTGGCGCTGTTGAAGATGATAGCGCTACCGCGCCTGCTCTATTATTTCCATACTTTGCCGATCTGGATTCCGGCCGCCTTTTTCCAGACGCTTCGGTCCTTAATGACAGGGTTCATTTGGGGAACTGGGAGGCGACGAGTGGCGATGTCGACGCTGTTGAGGCCACGGGAGGCGGGAGGGCTGGCAGCCCCCGATTTTGAATGGTACTATTTGGCGGCGCAGCTGCAGTGGCTGATGCAGGCCGTGGCACGTGAGTTTCAGGGCCCAGAGGGTCCGCAGGATAGGGCGCCATGTGTTGTCGTTCATTGTGCTCCGGCAAAGGCTCAGATTGGATCAGCTTACCCTCGAGGAACGCACGCTTCGGCTGTGCTGGATCCGTAGTCAGAAAAGGGCAGGGTTTGCTCGGCCGTATGCCCCGGAGATACCGTTGGGCATGTGCACGGCCCTCCCGCACGGCGGGGATTGGTCGGCCCTGGCTCACTGGGAGGAGTGTGGGGTGCACATGATTGGGGACTTATACGGAGATGGCGTTTTGCTGTCGTTCCAGGATCTGCAGGGGGCATATGACCTACCACGGGGGGACTACCTTTTGCATGCTGCCTTGGTGCGTGGGATCCAGAAGCACTGGAGGATGGGGCTGTCGGAACCCCCAATTTCCCAGGGATGTCAATACGTCACTATGGCGGCGGGTACGGTTAAGGCCATTACTTGTCTGTATAGACGGTTGTCCACGGAGAGGCTGGCACCCTTGGAAGTCTTGCGGGGTAAATGGGAGGGGGATCTTGGCAGGCCCATTCCTGAGACGATTGGGCACAGCTTTTACGGCGGGCCTGGAAGGGCACGCGCAATGCTAGATTCCAGTTGATCCAATTTTACACCCTTCATAGGGCTTACCTCACCCCGGTCAAAATTCTGCGGTATTTTGGAGGCTCTCAGTCGCCATGCCCGCGATGTGGAGTAGAAGGGGCTGATTTTGGTCACATGTTCTGGTCCTGCCGGGGCCTGGGCTCGTACTGGGCGGATGTGGGGGCGTGTCTGAATCAGGTGACTGACCGTGAGTTGGAGGTGGAGATGGGGACTTGCCTTTTGTTGTGGTTTCCGCACACCCCCCGCACCAAGGTCACAAGCAAGTTTTGCGATTTGGGGCTGATACTAGCGAAGCGGGAGCTCACTCTGCATTGGAAGGCCAAGCCCGGCCCGAGTTTTCGGAGATGGAGGGAGAGTTTCCTGGCCTGGGCGGGAAGCGAAGGGACGCTTCGGCTTCAGATGGCCAGGCGGACCGCTAATTAGAAGGCGCTGGATGTGGCGATGGCGTGGGGGGTGTTGGTGGAAGAGCTGCGCTCCTGGGAGACGAGGAATGTGGAGGCTGTGGAGGATGGGGATTCTGTAGACGTGGATGGGGGAGTGGAACCTGGGACGGGGTCGGTGGGGGCCACGGGGGAGTACATGCAGGACGGGGTCACTTAGTTACACTCATGGAGGACTTGCTATCTGCACTCTACCTGGGCAGCGGTTGAAGAGCGCAGGTGGGACCAGGGCTGCGGAGGGAGGTCACGGCGGGGCCCTCTCTCTCGGGCTGCATACTAGCAGGGGTTTGCCCGTTTGCCCGGAGCTGGGACGTCTCAGGCCATAGGGCCAGATGGAAGGTGGCTGATGAGGAATTACTGCGGGCACACTGACTGGGGGGGGTGGGGGTAGAGGGGGCGGTGGGTGGGGGATGTAGGGTAGGAATGCAGTGGAACGGATTTCTCCTGATGTGTATTTTGAGGGGGGATTCTTCGTCTGCTGGTCATATGTGTAATGTTGGTCTTCAGGACCCTGGGTGTGAAAACTTAATAAAATCTTTTACCAAAAAAAGTATACAAACAGGACATGTGCTTTTCACGCCCTGTTTGTAGACTTGTGGAATTTCTTTGCTTAATAGAGCGCAGCTGCAGGGTGATGGGCAGATTGTGTGCTTTTGTTTAAAGTATTCATGTTAATTGCAGCTCGTGACAGCGCTGCAATTAACATGAATGCTTAAACAAAAGCTCTACATGAGAGAAATACCTGTGTTTCGCGCCGCTCGCTTTTTAAAAGCAGCTGCGCGAACATTCTTCTTTGATGTGTTGTGTGTGCGCGCTCCACACACAGCACTGCGCGCTACATGTAACAGAGGTGCGCGGGCGCGCATGAGTGCACGTTATTGGGAACAGTGGACAGGGGGTATTTGCAATAGTCCTACATCCGTGTCACCTATTGCCCACAACGTGTGTGGCACATCCTTAAATTCGACGGGAAGAGGCATATCTTTGGACAAGCACTGTTTAGTGCTTGTTACATCGGGGCCCATTGTCATATAAACACCTTCCGGGGAACAATAAATGATAGCATGCAACTTCTTTAAAAAATCCAATCCCATCAAATTTTCTCCACAATCAGATCTAAAAAAAAATGGTGAATCCACAGCGAAAGGACCTATAGTCAGAGTAAGGGGCTTGGAGATGGGGCTTACAACCGGTACACCAGAAAAACCTACCGAAACATTATTATGGCCAGACAGAGTGAACGGGAAATAGAGCTATTCATTGCACCTGTATCTACCAAAAATTCCTTAGCCGAGCCATGCAAATCTGCTGTCACATTAGGACCGCAGTGATCTACAGGTATCTCAACTGGTTCCTCACTCTATCCCTGGCTGTCCTAGCAGTAGGACATCCCTGTCACCTCATCCATATCATACTCGTCATGATAGTACTGACTCACCTTGTTGTTATCAACGTGGTTACTGCGTGGACGATCCTGTGAGGCTGCACTGTGCTGATCTCTGTCCTGGCCACCAGCTCCATGACCACGTCCACGAGAACCTCATCCTCTAGGGGCCGCGACTTTCTGCAACAACACTGGACACTCGCTACGCCAGTGCCCCTCCACTTTACAATACGCACACTGATTGGGCCCTACAGTTGTAGTGTTCCGGCTAGTACAAGGAAGCTGTCTGTCTGAACCACCGCATCCTCTAACATTTCCCCTAGAAGCCTGTTGCAACAATACCTTACTCTTCAAGTCTTTATGCTTTTTCTCTACCTTCTCCTTCTCCCTGTGCTCATAATACTGCGCCATACTCAATATTACAGAAGGCAAGGAAGTAGTCCAGGTACTCTCCGAAGCCTGCAACCTAGTTGCAAGCTCAGGAAGCAAGTTCATAACAAATCTATTGACAAACAATCGGACGCCTCCCTCCACCGACAAATCCTGTCCACTAAAATCTAAAAATACCCCTTTAAAACGAGTGAAAAAGTCAGACACACTCTCATCTTTCTTCAGGCGATATGCCATTAACTTGTCCCCATCCACCCTTCTCAGTGTAATAAGTGAGTGCACATACGTAATAATACGACCAGGCAAAGCTAGTCTCTCAGCCTTAGGCTTCGCAACAGGTTTCCTTTCTTGGTCCTATGCTTTAATCTGGTCCCAGATATTACCCAATTCCACAACGTGGTCCTGTGTGCGCACCTGCTTCCAGATATCAACGGCCACAAGTAAACTAAATAACATTTCAAGATCCGCAAGTGTCATCACTGTTGATGAAGCAGCCTCAGTTCATTCCTTATAATATGAAGTGGGATTTTTCCTAGGATCAGGTAGCTGAGTCTTAAGGGACAAAACCTCACTCCTTTTCCATGAAGTATAAACCCATTGTTCCTTGAACCGCGCCTCTACCCTTGGTCTATTAACAACATCATGCTTGCCCCGTGGCTCTGGTATTTCAGGGTGATATATGGGGTGCACTTCCCTTATCGGAAACTGAGACACCATCTTCGGGCTCTTCTAAAGCAGCCTACTAAGCACCCAACGTCCCAACATTACCAAAAACCTGACCAGGCACCATATCAGCTACACAGACATGATCCTTAATATCGTAGATAATCTGCGGTGCTGCCTTATTGAAACACTGCTCCCAAAGCCCAATCAAAGTAGGTGACATGCGTTAAAGGCCATGCTGCTGTACAAAAGGCTCATAACATTTCATCACATCCCACACATCATCCACGCTGTAAATGGGGTTACGAGCCCACTGAACTGCTTGATTAGCCACCACCTTTTTCTCAGCTTCACACAAATCAGATCGTATCAACGTCCATCCTAACCAGTCCTTGAATTTCGTCCAGTCCCTGTCCTCAGGGCCACATACTGGTGTCTCAATATTCTGTAAGATCAGGGGTAGGGGAAAACATTGGTGATAACAGAGTTACCGGGCAATAACTGCGCTACTGGCTGGGTCGTGGACGTAAGAGCTGGTGAGAGGGATGCCGAAGTAATAGGTGTTGCCGGAATGCTAACAGTCGTATTGGCCATACACGGCGTAGACAGAGAAAGGACAGGAGGTGCCGTGGCCAAGACAGACGTTGCAACAGTAGCAGAGACAGAGACAACAGAAACAGAAGAACCGAGTAACTGGGGCTGCGGGGGAAGTACAGGGTATACCCTCTGCGGGCATACGGTGACAGAGGTCAAACATCCAGCAAATCCTCCACAAAAATATAATTTTCTTCTTGAGCAACATACAACTTTTCACAGTGCAATCTAAACTTCCTATCGGCACACTCTATTCCCTTTTCTATTTTCTCTCTATCATGCACTATGGCTTTCTGAGTCAACTGCTGCATTCTCTACTTTCGGACCTCTTTCTCTGCTTTCAGAGGGAATCAAACATCAACTGCCTACTCCTTTTCGCAAACAATTTATCCTGTCCAAAATTGATTTTCTGTTCATCAAAGGTGCCCGCCAAAGGCCACTGCAACCCAGCATTGTCCCTCATAGATTTGTGCCATAATGTACTATACATAATACGGCCAAGGCCATGCTTCACATAGATCGAGCATCAGCAGAACAACAACAACAGCCTAAGCATGGAAACTGGCTAAAACACGGCATTTTCAAAAGAAAGCAAGCTGACTATTTATATCAAGCAGATGGTTGCAAATACGTTAATCAAAGTCCTTTCTCAAATGTATGAAATACAAATCAAAAATGGTATCATGTTCATAAAGAACTCAAACAAATTCAAGCGCTTACCCAAAAACGGTCCTCAGACCATGCCAAATACAACTCAAAATGGCGCCATATCCACAAAGAACCAAAGGAAGCTCACCTGGTGCACCCAGGTCAAACGAGGTTATCCTCTTCTGCAGACTCTTCAGACCAAACGGTCAGATCCAAGGGTTTTGCCGTCCAGGACCCCAGTCGGTATTATCACTGGACGAGGTACCGCCCGGTCAGACAGACGGGGCAGCTGCGAGTACAAGACTCTCTTGTGCAGGGATCCCCGGTCCGCCCGCCCGACCCGACGTGGCCCTGACCTCCTCACCCATCCGCGGGCGAGGATGGGTCACCCGATGGAGTCCCTGTTCGGGCACCAACTGAAAGAAGTGACCCGATTGGGGTCACCCGGGTCATTCGCGACCACCTCTCCGCCTTCCATACAAATGAAGAGTCGGTCAGAGAGTAGAGAATACAAACCAAAGACATTTATTGATGGTACACTCGAGTGGAGTCCGGTCTGACCAGCCTCCTTAGATTCCGGCAGAGGGACTGACCTCAGTCAACATGGTAAGGCATAAAGTACATTTCCAACACCCCTAAAGACACGCCCAGAGTAGAAGCTTCCAGTTAGTAGCTGGTGAACAAAGGAGATACAGAAGGGTGGGTTTCAATCCTGAGACTGGGCACACATTACCTTACAGTCAAGATTACCTTGCCTGCTCTCGCCTCTCTGAACTACGGGAGCAGGCCAATCTAGTCAGAAAGGTATGCGATAATAAGAACGGTCTATTCATTAGCACAGCAAAACTCAACCTTGAAGAAATACATAAACAGTGAACTCACTGGCAGCTGCTTTTCGGCGAGGCAGACACAAAATGAGACAGAAGTTAGTTTCGATCATTGCTCAAAATGGCAGATAATACAAAATGGCGCAGCGAATGCTAACTAAAATAGTACAGTACATATTTTCCAGTCGAACAGGCGCCGGCAAGCAGGAAGCACCATGAGAGCAGAAAAGCAGCCCAGAAGGGTGGACTCCGTAGGAGGAAGGAGTCAGAGCAAACAGGCACAAGCTCACTCAGCGCTGCCACCCGCACTGCAAACCAAGGGCTGCTGAGCAGAGTGGACAGCTAATAACAAGAAAAGAGGCGCAACCGCTATAGCAAGTCATGAACAGAAGAGAAACAAAAATAAACTTATCTGACCATGCTAGGTATCCAGTACTTCACTCAGAAAAAAAAAGAACAGGATGTGGTGTGATGCACTTCCCCCTTTATGCATGCCGGGCTGGGTAGGTGGCGCCATATTGGGGAAAGTATTTTGGCTTTGCTAGGTAAAAGGTTTCTGTAGAGCAGACAAGCTGCTCCTTGGTAAGGAATGGGACGGGAAGATAGACGAGGAGGTAATGGCTATTCTCCTAGTGACCATCTCTGAAAGCTCCCTCTGTATGGGAAGAACCGGTATACCATTACACAAAGCACAACGATGAAAATGTGATGGCTGTATGGGTGTTAATCTGAATAAACCCAATAAGCAGAGGGGGCATTGTGTTACATAGAGTACTTATTCAGGGTGGTTGTCTGGTTTACCCATCTGGTGGTTCAAGTACCCTGGAGATTTTCTTCTGCCCTTTGCACGCTTCCTCTTTTTGGGGTACTTAGATTTGTGCTGTCAAAGCTCACATTCACCGTTCCAGTACTCGGGCTGCTCAGTCTGTGCATCTGCACAGGGCACTGGCATGGCCAGGAGAAGAAGCACAGTGCACCGAGTCACAGCCACTTTTCTATGTAAGGTGCGCGCCTGGGCGCGCGCACTTCTATCTCACCTCGAGCGTGCAGTGGGGTGTTTGAAGCGCACACAGGTGAGTTTAGCAGCAAGTGCCTCCTGCACTTGCTGCATTTCTTTTGTTAAAATGGCGTGGCTGTGGGGCAGATTGTATGCCTTTGTGAAGGTATTCATGTCAATCGCAGCACCCATCATGCGCTGTAATTAATATAATTACTTCAACAAAGGCCCTGCAGCCGCGCCCTTTTAACAAATGAAGGCAGTCAAGTGATACTTAAACCACACGTGTGCTTGTTGACTTGCTGCATTTCGTTTGGTAATAGAGCGCAGCACACAATCTGGCCCGCTCTATTACCAAAAGAAATGCAAGTCTACAAGCACACATCTGCTTTCAGAATCACTGCCTGCTACAGCTCCAAGAAACACCGGCCTGCAGGGGTGTTTTTTTTTCCTTTGTCTTCCAGCTCTGCCCACGGTGCAGTGTACGGCAGCTCCTAGAAGTGGCTGACAGCTCCTGGAAAGAGGGGGTAAGGGGTGGCATGCACGAGAGGAGCCCGACAGCTGTAGTAAAATAAAAGCCTGCCCGCTCCGTTGGGCTCCGACAGATCAGGAAGAGGTGTATTTAAACAGTATCAGAGCAGGCGTAGGCATGGCTAGAAAGCTCCAAGGGTTGATAGGGGAAGACATTCTTGTGTGCACTGCACTCTGAACTGTTCTACAGTGCAGCCCTCCTCGGTTTCCTCAGCTCGCTCTGGACTGCCAAATGAATTCCACTTCAACACGATTTTATTGTTTCTCTCTGTGGTCGCAGCAAAGTGGGAGAGGGTCACCTGCTGATTAAACTGTCACTCTATTTTCAAAGCCAATACACAATTGGAGCAGCACCACCTATAGAATATAAAATTAAACTAAAATGATGTCAACACTAAGTGATCTAATATGACACTTCCTTGTAAATAAGTGTCTGTGAAATCCATAGGTATTAATTCTTCCTTTATTAAATTGTGTGTAATTCTTAAAAAGCCATCAGCCAACGCATTTCGTAGAAGGCGAAATTCCAAATCCGAAGCCGAATTTTGGCTACTGCATAGGTATGTTCCACCTGGCACATAACGATGTACCACATAGTCATCAGGGCTCATAATCACATGTGAAAAATATTTTCTTTCTTTTCATGCATATTATCTATACAATTTTTAACACTGTATGCCCATCCATCTACAACCCCAACCGCCAGCTACGCTCCGCCGACCTCCCACTCGCCACCGTTCCGCGCATCCGAAGAACAATCACCGGCGGGAGATCCTTCTCCCACCTCGCCGCCAAGACATGGAACACTCTCCCACTGAGCCTACGACAGACCCAAGACCTGCTGACCTTCAAGAGGATACTCAAGACCTGGCTATTCGATCAGTAGCGCCCCCCCCCCCAGCGCCTTGAGACCCTCGCGGGTATGTAGTGCGCTTTACAAATGATTGATTGATTGATTGATTGATCCTGGTACATTCACTTCAGTGTGTACAAGTGAATGTACCAGGTGAATGTATCAGGATGGGCATACGATGTTACGAGCCCTAATGATGTCCGCACTGGACGAAACGCGTCGGCAGACATAATTTGACTACTGGCTGGAATACTTTGAATCTGTACAGCTGATTTAATTTGACTACTGGCTGGATTGTTTTGAATTTGTACTTTTAACGCCTGATGGATTGAATAAAATTTAGAACTGTGATATCTACCAAGACTCCCTTGATCATTAACGAAAGATAGATAAATTACACGCTCCTTGTTTATAGGTTGGGTTTACTGTCTACCAGTATGGATGACATGTGGCTCCTACACCTTGCATTCCTCTGTCAGATGTAACATTTACCTTACACTGATTTACACACGTTTGATTGATTGTCTCTTTTTAATGTGTGTGTGATGTAAAGTGCTCTGACACCCTACACTGGTATGAGGGGTGCTATAAACCTAATTAAATGCATCTCAGAGAGTCTGGTAATGGAAACTTGATGGGCACTGTTGAAGGGTAATAGTAAGGGAATCACTGGCAGAGGTGGTCATTGGGGGGTACCAACAAACATTGTCGCACAGGTCGCCACCAGCGCCAAGGCCGTCCCTGTGCGGGGCATATTGTTTGCCTCTGAGAAAGTATTCATGTTAATTGCAGCTCATGACTGGCGCTGCGATTAACATCAATACTCACATAATCTGCTCTTGATATTTGTCGCTGCACCCACACGCCCAGGCGGGTTTCTGGCGCACATAAACTTGGCTGCAGCGCACAGAGACCTTACACTGCTGCACACAGAGGAAAAAAATTAGAGGGAATATTGGTCACAGCACAACAGAATGAAAATCAAAACAACCAATCACAGCACAACAGAATGGAAATCAAGACAACGGAAAAGACCAGTCACAGCACAACAGAATGGAACTCAAGACAACGGAAAAGACCAGTCACAGCACAACAGAATGGAAATCAAGACAACCAGTCACAGCACAACAGAATGGAAATCAAGACAATGGAAAAGACCAGTCACAGCACAACAGAATGGAAATCAAGACAACCAGTTACAGCACAACAGAATGGAAATCAAGACAACGGAAAAGACCAGTCACAGCACAACAGAATGGAAATCTAGACAACGGAAAAGACCAGTCACAGCACAACAGAATATAAATCAAGACAACCAGTCACAGCACAACACAATGGAAATCAAGACAACGGAAAAGACCAGTCACAGCACAACGGAATGGAAATCAAGACAACCAGTCACAGCACAACACAATGGAAATCAAGACAACGGAAAATACCAGTCACAGCACAACAGAATGGAAATCAAGACAACCAGTCACAGCACAACAGAATGGAAATCAAGACAACGGAAAAGACCAGTCACAGCACAACAGAATGGAAATCAAGACAACCAGTCACAGCACAACAGAATGGAAATCAAGACAATGGAAAAGGCCAGTCACAGCACAACAGAATGGAAATCAAGACAACCAGTTACAGCACAACAGAATGGAAATCAAGACAACGGAAAAGACCAGTCACAGCACAACAGAATGGAAATCAAGACAACCAGTCACAGCACAACACAATGGAAATCAAGACAACGGAAAAGACCAGTCACAGCACAACAGAATGGAAATCAAGACAACCAGTCACAGCACAACACAATGGAAATCAAGACAACGGAAAAGACCAGTCACAGCACAACGGTATGGAAATCAAGACAACCAGTCACAGCACAACACAATGGAAATCAAGACAACGGAAAAGACCAGTCACAGCACAACAGAATGGAAATCAAGACAACCAGTCACAGCACAACACAATGGAAATCAAGACAACGGAAAAGACCAGTCACAGCACAACACAATGGAAATCAAGACAACCAGTCACAGCACAACACAATGGAAATCAAGACAACGGAAAAGACCAGTCACAGCACAACAGAATGGAAATCAAGACAACGGAAAAGACCAGTCACAGCACAACAGAATGGAAATCATGACAACCAGTCACAGCACAACAGATGGAAACCACGGCAACAGAAAAAGCTCAGCCACAGCACAACAGAATGGAAATTAAGACAACGGAAAAAACCAGGAAACAAGCCTTGTTAAGTTACGTACCAATGCTATGAACGACCCACCACAGGCCAGACTCGCTCCTTCACGTCTCCATTTCAGAAAGAAGCTTAAAATACACCTCTTCGGGGAACGCCTTATCGATCCCTGACATCCGACACGAGGTCCACCCAGGGTCTGGGCCCATCCACAGGAAACCCCTCCCCACCAGAACACAACACTTGTTCATCCTTATCTTACACTACGTGTTTCCCTCGTTGCTTGCTAGCTCGTATTGGGCAGGTACAAATCCCCGTTCACGCCTACACACATTTTGTGTTTGAATGACCTGGACTGTATCGGAATGAAAAGGCACTGACCAATGCAAGTCTTCTAAAAGGGCCGGGCGCAAGCTCAGCAGAGGAGGCAGCCACACAAGCACCCCACACACAGACACACAGCTCCTAACACACTATTTATTTTATTCAGTTTTGTACCACGTACATACTTATTAGAATTTATATTCTGTCAAAGCATTTATGGGAACCATAAGGATTGAAAGCCACATTTATGAAAAGTGTTGCTTCGCTGGGGGAACCAGCGATGCAACACTTTTCAGTGCGCCCTCCTTGCGACACCTTGGATGCGCTGTATTTACTGTAAGGCACTCCATGTCGCAAGGATTTTGCAGATACGTCAGAATCCTTTCTCCATGGCTACCTTTATTTTTATTTAATACTGGTGCATCTGGTAAGGGGGGATTTGTCCAGCTACATGTCAACAATGCAATTAAGTTCACCTCTTATAACAAGGGGGTAATGCCGTACATCAGCCAATAATACTGACACCAAATCCAGGAAGCCCTTTTGGTGTACATTGGATACATAGATATTAATCAAGGCTTTACCCCTCCCGTTAGTCACCCCGCCCATAATAATGAACCTCCCCTCCACATCTCTGGATCAGTGGCTACCTGGAATGGGTCTCCAGGACTGATCCAGATATGAGCTCCACGGGCAAAGGCAGAATAATCTGGAACATATAATGGCCCTCTTCTGAGCTTCCTCTGCACCCTTTCTTCTGTAAGTGTTAGATGAGTCTCTTGTAGAAATGCAACTTGGGCCCCTCTCTGTTTATAAATACGCCTGGCCCATGTATCTTTTAGACATAGTGTTAAGCCCACGAACGTCTATGTGTTTCGTTTAATTTTCAGAATAGCATTAGCTTGAGAGAATAGAACAGAATAGATATTTATTGTGCCATTAGTTAAAATCATTACAATTCCTCTTTCATCCTTTTGCATAAAAACAACACCTATCGCACATGAATTCAATAGAATAAAGAATAAAGTGCTTATGCTTAGTTAAAAAGAAGGGCGAAAACTTCTGGACATGGTAAATCATTACAATTTTTCTTTCATCCTCATGCCTAAAAACCTTGTGAGATCAATTCCAGCCTTTTCTTCCTGCCTCTCCCCTCACAAGGCCACATGCTCACAGAGCCGCTGTGTCACCTCAGGTACCCCAGTGTGTTGTCAGCAAACCTAGTCTTAGACATATCGCCCCAGAACATGAGCCTTAAACAGGTCAGAACTCAGAACCTTCAGAATCTCTCCTTTCCCAGGACTAGTAGTTAACGGACCCCTCAGAGGTGTAACAAAGGCCCCCGCTGCCCCACAGTGCATGGGGGCCCGAGCTCCAGGGGAACTCTCAGCACAGTACATTTGCCTGAGAGTTCACGAGTAAGTCTGGAAGGGGGGCCCTCCTTGCACTTTGCAGGGAGGCCCCTCAAGTTTCGTTATGCCACTGGGACCCCTATCCACTCTCAGAATTGAATCAAATTCATAGTCATTTTAGGCATCGCTGCCGCCTACCATTCTATGCCAGTGTCACGACTGCAATGTCCTCGTTCATCCATTCTACGTCATGCTTGCACTTACAGTGAGTGGGCTGGCTGCTGCTGCCAATGGTCAATGCCTTTCAATTTGGGCTTGTTCTTCGTTGCTTAGCCATTGCACTGTGGTCTCTTATAAAATGTTTTACAACACTGTTCTCTAGCCCGCTCACCACGAACTCCAATTTTCTCTCATCTCTTTGCATATCATCTCCTTCCCATACTTCGTGCGGTGACAAGAAATACTTGGATTCAGTGTCAGCTATCATTGTCAGTTTTGCGGGGAATAATAGGGTGTGCATGATTCCCATTTCCCTGAACTACTGTTTGGTTCAATTAAAGATGCTTGTTGTTGCTGTACTGCAACAGGACTATCATGACTTTGTGATTTTTGACTGTGAGATGCTCTTTATCACATGCCCGTGGTCGGATATGAATTTGATCCTCATAATGCAAAGGTTTAGCCAGCACTGGTTGGGGTGATGAGTTGTTTCAAAAAAGGAGAGGAACCCTTTGAGGCCCAAAGTTGTTGTGATTTGGCCAGGCGGAGGCAGTCACACTGGGACTCTGGGTGCATTCCAGTGCAAAGAATAACATCAGTCCTTCCAGGGCCACCTCCTGTCTGATCCAGTTGACTGGGTATATGACAACTAATCAGCCTTCCACTCTCTCTGGCAGTCCTCCTCTGTGAATAATATTGCTCCACTCACGCTTCTCTTACTCTTCAGCACTAAAGTTAAGAAACCTCACACATTCAGTGAGGCCATTCAACTGGTTCTTAAATTCCTTAGTCACTGGTTTAGTTTTACCACAGCTGTCTCAGTTCTGACATTTTGAGGCTAATATCCAGGGCAGCGGTGTCTAGTTTGAACTCTAAACTGTCTCTGGTGGCTGATAAGGCAGCAGGGATACCGCCCAGTTTGTCTGGGCAGGATGTATTCTCTGTGTCACCAGGATTCAGTTGGCATGCTTTCCCAGGTACTTTGCTGGTATCTGAAGATCCCTCCTGGTATGATGTCATCTGAAGTTTTGAACGCCTACTTGCGCCGGAACAACCAGCCAATATGCAGCTCAGCAGTGGAGGCCGCGTAGTAGTGCACCATCATTAAATTATGCACTCCAAAGAACCCCTTCTGCACAGTTATTCCTCCTCTGCAGTGACCTGCTGGTGCTTCGTACGTCACTGCATAGTGTAGCATCAGTAAGTGCGATCCTATGACTTGATCAGTTAGGGGCTATTTATGCCATTTTTGTTATAACCAGTCGTAGTTCTCTACCCAATGTGCTGCTTTGGTGTTGCCATCTCAGTAAAAGAGTGGGAAGTGAGGGGGGAAAAGCAGTGCCTTGTCCAGGTCATAACACCAGTGGACCCCAAGTCCACACTACTCCAGGTCAGTGCACCCTCGCAGACAAGCGCTGTACACTACCCTATATTTTTTGTGGTGGGGTAGTCCCAGCAGCCCCTTCAGTCCAGTTACAGTACCCAGCTACAAGCCAACTGAGGCCAAGCGCCGACAACCATTCACAGCAGATCCATTTTTCCCCAGGGCACGCTAGCCCTCCTCATCACATTAAGAGCACACACACAAGGGAGAGAGCTCAGGAAGGGCTCTCAACACCCACTGGCTACCTACACTGCCACATACATGCGCGATTCAGGTGAGAGATTGTCGATTTGTTTTTAAGCCAAAATGGCTATATTTTACATGTTTCTCACCTAAAATTGCCTTTCTTTAAATAAAATCCCATGGGGAACGTACATTCCACTTTCCAGTTTGACAATGTGGTCCTGTATATAAGCTTTTGTCTATTTACACAAAAATGTGCATTAACATTAGTCACACTGCACTTGGATTTACACGTTTATACTGACATGAAGCTAAGGCCATTGAAATGACATTGGGGCCGATTCACAGAACTAACTTAAGACAAAATCCTAAACTTACTACTTTTGGTATTCACAGAAGTTAGGATTTTGTCTTAAGTTTGACTTAAGACAAACTTAAGACAGACTTAAGACAGACTTAAGACAGACTTAAGACAAACTTAAGACAAACTTAAGACAGACTTAAGACAGCCTTAAGACAAACTTAAGACAAAATCCTAACTTAAGTCTGTTTTAAGTCTGTCTAAAGTCTGTCTTAAGTCTGTCTTAAGTTTGTCTTAAGTTTGTATTAAGACAGACTTAAGAAAAACTTAAGACAAAATCCTAACTTAAGTCTGTCTTAAGTCTGTCTTAAGTCTGTCTTAAGTTTGTCTTAAGTTAGTTCTGTGAATCGGGCCCATTATTACCATATGTTTAAGTGTGTTTTCCTAGTCCATGATAACTAGGCTTCAGTTAAGCCTCAACGCCATTTTATTAAAAAGTGGATGCTGTGTCATGATGTTCAGCCTATGTTTATATTTCTCTTGACTGCATGCAGC
Organism: Triturus cristatus; assembly: GCF_964204655.1. Lineage (NCBI taxonomy): Eukaryota > Metazoa > Chordata > Amphibia > Caudata > Salamandridae > Triturus > Triturus cristatus. The sequence goes on along the minus strand of NC_140590.1, from coordinate 720,654,260 downwards.
AAAATGTGACTTGTTCATTTCTGAATGGCACTGTTCTTGAAAAGTCTGCTAGAAAAAAAAAGCCTTTTGCAACATTATTCAAAGCCTTTCTGCTTGCATGATATATTGCATTCATTCGCAGTGGTTCACTGTTTTTTATGTAACAAGTTTGTTCTAACACCTCCAGATGACTTTGGGTCACATGGGGCAAATTAATATTCATGTAGTGTGTTGGAGCTTCGGTGATGGGGTTATGTGACATTGAAATTGTAATTTGTTGGAGCAATGATCGTACCATGCTGACTTTGTAGTTCTTAGTCATTTCTACGCAACAAAACTGTATTTAAACCCTTGAATTTGGGGGTGAGCTAGAACTCTTTGAGACGTTTCCCGAGCCTGTAGGGATGTTGTCCGATTTCGTATTGATTTTGCAGGACACTTGAGTCGTAGCATTTCTCTGATGTCAGCCCATTATTGTACTATTCTGTATATGATGGCCTACATGGCAAATTACTTTTTCACAATTCAATGAGTTTAATGCTGCACCTGAATGTAGTATTTTCTGTATTGTATCTTGGAATTCATAATATTCCTTTATGGGTTTTCTAAATTCAAATCTCAACCTCCTTTTTGAGGCAGTCATTTCTTGTTGACTGTATTTTGATATGCTGCTTGAAACTTCTCTCTATGGACAAATTGCCTCATAAACTTTGAGGTTAACACCATTCTCGATCCACCCAATGTTTGGGTGCATTTTGTATTGCAGATTTCCTTTGGCCCTGCGCACCCACACTGTCACGGTCTCAGTGTTCGCCTTGGGACAACCGGCTTCATTATCTAATGCTGGTCAGCATCATGAAATGGCCAGACTACCAGACATCTCTTTTCCTGTGTATGCCTGCACACAGCCTGAAGCAATCTGAAATCCACCACCTCCGCACCCCGTTCTACTGAGATGACCACCACCAAGTAAGAAGAGGGAGAACTCAGGCATGTCACCCCTGATAAGTAGTCTCACTGCTGCGGCTCCAGTGTCTGTCTGGGGCCTGCTGATTTCAATAGATGTCGGTGGCTGCCATCTTGGCTCGACTCATCTATGGTAGCCCAAACACAGAGAGGACACATTTAGGGGCAGATTTAAAATACCCTTGCGACACTTTTGTTCCGCTGTTGCGTCACTTTAGTGACGCAGCGGCAGCGTAAACAATGCAGCCAATTTACTACGTGACGCATCTAGGGAGATGCGTCACGTTGTAAAGCCCTGCGTCACATTATACCTGAGTCAGTTATAATGTATGCAGGGTGGGCGTTCCCACGCAGGAAATCCTCGTAAAAGTGATGCCATGAAATCTACAAGATTTCACTGCACCACTTCTAGGACGCCACTGTGGCAACACCTTACGCCTGCTTGTACTGTGACTGCTTGAAGCAGGCGTAAGGAGTGATGCAGTACAATAAGTATAGGCCTCAACACGCTTTGCTGGAGTTGTGTCCTGAGTGCGACACGAGTCCAGAAATGTGTGACTTTTGGGCCACAGATGCGTCAGAATGTCTGATGTATCTGTCAATCCTTGTGCCATGGTGTGCCGTATTGTAATTACTGCGCATCCATGGTGGCACAAGGGTATCGCAGACTGGCGCAGGGAAACTGACGCATCTCTACAGATGCATCAGTTTCTTGTAAATCTGCCCCTTAATGTGTCTCCTCTCGACTCTGCAGGACTCTGCACACCACACGGACTGAGGTCAGGTGTATAGATGCTACAACCCTTCAAAAGGTTGCTGGGGTTGTGGGTGCCATCCGGAACAGCATAGATCCATGTGGCACTCCAGTGAATTTATGCCAAGCTTACATGCTCCTCCCTGTACTTGACATAGGTGAAGCACAGGCAGCAGGAGTGAAAGCTTTTGTAGCACATAGACAAAGTACAACCTGGGAAATGCAGTGCAAGCTTCCCTCACACATAGATGAAGTCCAGCACAGTCAGATGAAACAGCAATGCATACTCCCTTTGCACATACACACATACAAATGCCCACACATAGAATGGATAATTTATCAACATTACAAACTTTACCAACATAAGCAGGTACAGCAGAGCCAGCAACAGTGCATGGATCCCAAACACCAAACAGATGCGGCTCCAGCTACACCAGCGCAAGTATCCTCCATGCGCAGAATGGGTACAGCACAGTCAGATCAAAGAACAATGCCTGCTACCAATACAAGCATGCGCACCAATACATACACACGCAAAATGGCTATGTTATTAACAATATTACAAGCTTTCTCCACATACCGATATAGCTTGGTGTATAGGTGCCTATACATGAAAAAGATGCAACCAGGGCTGGCTCTAGGTCGGTGCGACCACTGCAGCCGCACCTGGCGGTGACCTCGTAGGGTGCCGTGTTTAGAAATAAACAACATGAGTTTCAAAAGCACCTGCTGCACAGAGTTCTTTGGGCCCGATTCACAGAACTAACTTAAGACAAAATCCTAAACTTACTACCATTTTGGTATTCACAGAAGGCACTTACTCATTTTAGTATTCACAGAAGGCACTTACTCATTTCGGTATTCACAGAAGTTAGGAGTCCTAACTTTAGGACTCCTAAATGCCTTCTGTGAATACCGAAAGACTTAAAATTAAGATTTTTCTCAGTTTAGTAGTAGTAAATTTAGGAGTCCTAACTTTAGGACTCCTAAACTGAGAAAAATCCTAATTTTAAGACTTTCGGTATTCACAGAAGGCATTTAGGAGTCCTAAAGTTAGGACTCCTAACTTCTGTGAATACCGAAGTGAGTAAGTGTCTTCTGTGAATACCAAATTGAGTAAGTGCCTTCTGTGAATACGAAAATGATAGTAAGTTTAGGATTTTGACTTAAGTTAGTTCTGTGAATCGGGCCCTTTGTGTTTACAGACGTTTTCAGGCAACAATAAAAATATCAAGGTAACTGTGGTGATCAATGTTCCTGCTGGACGGAGATCGAAGTTTTGTCCAGTGGCAGTTTCCACTCATGATAAAGTAGAGCAGAGGGTTAAATGCAGTATATTGTATTCAGCCCACAGATTATAATGAAACAGTATTTCACGATCATCATAAATACATAATAGAAAAATATTTAAAATGTACTAAACACCGGATCCTAACACTTTATAGGCATGGCCTGAAAATATAATTAATTTTATAATAGAACTATTATTTTTGATTCAAAAACAGTATCTGACAACCTCTAAGGAAGATCTTATTTTTGCATCGTTAAAAATCGGTCGCAAGTAGAATTTTCTTAACTACAAGAGTTTAGGGCATATACATAATATGTGCATAAGAATTTCCGTTACATATCTACAGAGTCTACAACTAGACTTTCCTTTGAAAACTCAATTTCAAGTCCCCTCAAATTCATAGCTGGGAATATAGAGCACTTTAAAATCTTAAATATTTCAGTTTAAACTGACAGCAGAGTGGTCCTGATATATTCTTGATCTGGAGAGACAAAGGTTTCTGAAACTAGATCCATATTTGTATATTTCTTTAACGTAGCCAGGTCACTCTCCCTCCGCTAAGTAAGGCCCTTCAAAACATACATTTACAAGTCACTCGATTTAACTTAGCCAGCATCTCCTAGTCAGGTGAATTATGCATTTGTAAAACCTTGTTGGTTGATACAACACTCAATTCCATAACCTTGTTTGATATTTTTTAAAGTTCAATAAATCAATCAATCAATCACGGGTTTGTTAAAGCGTGACTACTCACCCATAAGGGTCTCAAGGCGCTGGGGAGGAGGGGAGGTGCAGGTTCCAGTCCATCAAGGAGGGAGTCTGTCAAAGAGCCAGGTTTTGAGGTTTTTAGTGAAGATGGGGAGTGATGTTGTCTGCCTAAGGTGGAGCGGGAGGGCATTCCATTCTCTGGCCGTGAGGAAGGAGAAGGAGCAGCCTCCTGATCTGGTCTCTCTGGCGCGGGGGACCACAGCGTAAGAGAGCTGGGCTGATCGTAGAGTTCTTTGGGATGCGTGGAAGTTGATTCGGCTGTTGAGGTATGCTGGTCTGGTGGAGGGCTTTGTGTGCGTGGGTGAGGATCTTGAAGGTGACTCTAGCCTCGATGGGGAGCCAGTGGAGTGTGCGCAGGTGTTGGGAGATGTGGCAGTGTCGTGGTAGGTTGAGGACCAGTCTTGCAGCGGCGTTCTGGATGCTTTGTAGCTTGCAGGTGAGGTTTTTGTTTATTCCAGCATAGAGTGCGTTGCCGTAGTTGAGTCTGCTGGTGACGAGCGCGTGGGCGAAGGTTTTTCTGTGCTCGAGGGAGATCCATTTGAAGGTCTTAAGTAGGAGGCGGAGGATGTGGAAGCAGGAGGATGTGACGGAGTTGATCTGGCGGTCCATTTTGAGCTCGGAGTCTAGGATGATTCCAAGGTTGCGTGCGTGGTCCGTAGGTGTGGGTGGCCACCAGGTGTCGTTCCAGGCATTGGGGTGTGGGCCCATGATGAGTACTTCTGTTTTGTTGGTGTTGAGTTGTAGGCAGCTGCTTTTCATCCATTTGGCGACAGCTTTCATGCCTTCTTGGAAGTTGTGTTTAGCTGCGTTGGCTTCGTTGGATAGGGAGAGGATGAGTTGGGTGTCGTCTGCGTATGAAACAATGTTGAGTCCGTAGGTTCTGACGATGAGGGCGAGAGGAGCTATGTAGACATTGAAGAGAGTTGGGCTGAGGGAGGACCCTTGGGGGACTCTGCAGGGGGTTGGTGTAGGGTCCAAGGAGAAAGGGGGGAGTCTGACCCGCTGCGTTATGCCGGAGAGGAAAGATTATATCCAGTCAAGGGCCTTGTCTCGGATACCTGCGTCGTGTAGTCTGCATATTAGGGTGCGATGGGATACCGTGTCGAAGGACACTGAGAGGTCGAGGAGGATGAGGGCTACTGTTTCTCCTTTGTCCAGTAGAGAGCGGATGTGGGCGGTTTCTGTGCTGTGGTTTTTTCTGAAGCCGGATTGTGACGGGTCGAGGATGTTGTGCTCTTCGATGAAGGTGGCGAGTTTGCTGTTGATGGCTTTCTCGATGACTTTCGCTGGGAACAGGAACAGGGAGATGGGTATGTAGTTTTTGATGTCGGGGGGTCCGCCGAGGGCGTCTTCAGGAGGGGGTTAATCTCGGCATGTTTCCAGTCGTCGGGGCAGGAGGCGTTCGCCAGGGAGCGGTTGATGGTGTGGCGGAGCATGAGTGTGATGGTGTCAGCGGCTCGGTTGAAGATGTGGTGGGGGCAGGGGTCCGTAGGGGCCCTGTAGTGGATTGACTTCATCGTCTTCAGTGTGTCTTCGATGGTGAGGGCTGTCCAGCTGTCAATCGTTGGCTTCAGAGTGTAGTGGGTGGCTGGTGGGGGTTCCTCGTGTTGGTTGTCTTCATCGAAGTTGTCGTAGATGTTCTTGATTTTGCAGTGGAAGAAGGTGCTGAGTTTGTTGCAGAGGTCTTGTGAGGGGGGAATGTTAGTTGACTTGCTAGTGGGTTGGGAGAACTCCTTGATGATGTTGAAGAGCTCTTTGCTGTTGTGTGCGTGTATGGGGATTCTGTCTTCAATCGCAGATTTCCTTGTGTTTCTGATGAGCTAGTGGTGTGGTGGTGGCGGCTTTGAAGTTGTTGTGGGCTTCTGTGGATTTGGAGTTCCTCCAGGTCTTCTCGAGGTGGCAGCGGTGCGCCTGGACTCTCGGAGTTTGGGGGTAAACCATCTGGCCTTCTTGGTGTGTGCGTTGTTGTTCTTCTTGAGGAGGGCTATGGTGTTGACGCTGTTGGTGATCCATCTGTGTAGGGTTCAGGTGGCAGTGTTGGGGGTGTCGTGTTTCGCGGTGGTCAGAGTGGAGTTGCTGAGTGAGGAGGTGAGCTGGTTGTCAGTGATTTTTGTCCAGTTTCTTCGTGGGAGCAGGTGCTGGTGTCTGTGGATGGTGGGTGTTCTGAAGGTGAAGTGGATGCATCGATGGTCTGTCAAAGGGAGTCCGGTGGTGTGGCTGAAAGTGATTGTGTTTCCTGTTGTGAAGAGGGGGTTGAGGGTGTGTCCCGCTGAGTACATGGGTTCGGTCACGATCTGGCGAAGTCCAATGTTGTGGAGGTTGTCCAGGAGGGATGTGGTGTTGGGGTCTAGTTGGTTGTCGAGGTGGAATCTGAGGTCTCCCAGCAGAGTGTAGTTGGTGGATATGATGGCATGCGGGGAGATGATGTCCGTGATGGAGTTGGCGAAAGGTCCACGGGGTCCAGGGGGTCGGTAGATGAGGGTTATCCGGAGGGTGGTGGTAGGACTGGCCAATATCTTGAAGTGCAGGTGTTCCATCTGGTCTGTGGGCTGGTCGGGGAGTGTGTTCAGGCGGAAGGTGGATTTTTGGACAATGGCGATTCCTCCTCCCGGCGGGTGGGGCGGTCTTGCCTGGAGATCTTGTATCCTTGGGGAATGGCGATGGCGATGTCTGGTCCCGAGGCGGTGTTGGTCCACGTTTCTGTGAAGAATGCTACGTCTGGGGTGGTGCTGTCAAGGAGGTCTCAGATTTCGGTGGCGTGTTTGTGAAGTGATCTGATGTTGAGGAAGATGCATTGTAGGGTCTTCGGTTCGGGTGTTTTCTTGTGGGCGGGTTCCTGGTGGTGCTGTAGGTGTGCCAGCATCAGTGACAGCTGAAGGGTCCGTGGGTGTCGGCTGGTGATGCTAGCTTGCAGTTGGCGTGGCCTGGGTTGAGTGCGTGGAGTGTCGCTGGGTCGTAGCATTGGGTGTGCGGAGTTCCAGAGTTCCTGTCACTGGTCAAGATGGGGTCGCGGACGGGCGCAGATGGGCTTGCCTTTGGCGTGCCTTCAGCGCATCCGCTACGCGGCCGCACAGCGGCCGCACAGCGGCCGCCATTAAGTAGGGGTCGGGGAGGGCTAGACAGCTGGGAGGCGGGAGCGTGCACGGGAGCTGGATTGGGCTGGTCGCGCTGGTGGTGCTGGGGGGGAGGGGCCACGGGGGCAGCATTGGCGGGGAAAACGGACAGAAAGGGAAAAGAGGAATCAAAAGTGGAATAAAGCAGAAACGTGCAAGAAAGGTGGAGGAAAGAGATAGAAGGAGAGTGAAAGGGAGAGATTGAAAAGAGGGTCAAACGAGTGAAACGGAGAGGGAAAGCGGAGCGAGAGAAAGGAGACAGAGGTCCACTGGACCACCAGGGATGAGGCGCAGGTATAACCTGCGGGTGGAGGAGGACTTCGAACACCAGCACTCGAGAATGCAGGGGCTCGGGGGAGGCCTCACTTTATGGTGGAGCTCCAAGGGTGGGAGAGCAATTTCATTGCCAATGTGTCAGTGGTCTTGCTCGCCTGCCTCCGCAGCGGCCGCCATTAAGTAGGGGTCGGGAAGGGCTGGGTAAATAAAGGATTTTAAGGTTGTAGAATCTGCCCCACACAATTACATAGATAGTTCAGAGTAGCCCCATAATGGAGTGATGTTAAAGATTTTACATTCAACTCTAACCTGATAACACAGTGAGGGGTGGTTGGGTGAAGATGCAAAAGATTTTATACACTCTGAATATACATTTTGTCAAGATTAGGTGTGATCTTTAACACAGGCGATGCATGAAGTAAAAAAGGAATACGTTTGATTTATTTGCTCTACCTACAAATAATTTGAAAAATCTTATTATGGAATTAGTGATCATAATAGATTTAAGCTTTCTTGTCAACAGATGGTTCATTCAGGATGACCAATTGTCAATCATAACTCCAAGATACTCATAATGATTGACAGTTTCAATTATGGCATCTCCTAAACCCTAAGATGCAATCTATATTTTCTTTCCAAATATCTTGACCTTAATTTTTGATAAAATGGCAATTAATCTGTTCTCTGAATTAAAGTCCTTCAAAAGGTTTAGTAGATATTGTAGCCCTTTCGTCAATATAGGCCAAATATGTCACCAATTCCTTTCCCAACTTTTCCATGTACTGGTTTAAGAAACTCTGACAATTCAGCAATATATAAAGAAAATAGCAAAGGGGCCAGGATGCAGCCTTGCTTCAGACCATTCTCTATGTATAATTGATATGATAAAACGTTGTCAGTTGAGCACTTTACTTGTATGCAATTCGACAAGGAAATGTAATAATGAAGAGTCAATCCCCCAGTTTCTGAGCTTTGTATACAGTCTTTGATGATTCACCTTATCAAAAACAGTGGAGTAGTTCACGTGGCATGCATGCAGAGCTGTTTTATGTTTTTTGTGATATTTTTGCAAGAAGAGTCAGGGCCACAATATTATCGACGGTGGAAAAGCGCAGGCAGAATCCCGTTTGAGTTAGAAGTTTTGTTTTGTTGCACAATGTGCCACAGTATTTAGTGAAAAGTTTCTCTCAAAATTCAGGAGGGCTATTACGCGATAGACATATTTAAAGATGTATGTTGGAAATGGCCTTTTCTTGGGTGCTTTCCCTCGACTTTTTGGTTTTCTCCTTCCCAGTTTTCCGTTGATCTGGAGGTTAGCCTTAGGACTTTGAGCACGTTTGACACTGCCATTCAGTGCCAAATCGCCATGCTCGTCATGTATATGATTGGCTGATTCAAGTTAGCTACAAGTCCCTTGTCAAGGGGTAAGACATATACCCAGAGCACATATCTCGAATGCTCCTCCGTGAGCCTGCAGCATTGGTTGTGCGTCCACCGAGGTAGCTCATCGCGTGTGCCACAGGTGTGCCCTGCTGGGCCTGTGTGTGCAGGTTACTGTTACTCGGTTTGGCATTTAAAAAGCTATGTGCCAAGGTTCTGCACGTCTCTTGCTATATCAGAGACCTCCCTGGTGACAAGGTGTTGTGTTGGTAAGAAGCAAAGCGTGTGTGCGTTACATGCAAGGGTCGTGAATGGCACCGGGTGGTGTTCGGTGCGACGGGCCTGCTTCTCGCATTGGATTAGCATGGAGGAATGTAGGGAAAGGCTATTGAGCAGTATTTCCAACAGGCATTATAGTAGTAGTATTGTGTTTGATATCGATGAGTTCATAATGGCAAATCCGCTTGGGTAGTGCAAGTGGATTCGACATTACATGTGTGGAAATGTAACTTTTAGGAAAGTGAGCATTTCGATGCTCATGGCTCTGTGTGCCTGTCGGCCTGTCTCCAATTCACATCTAGGTGCTAGGGGCACAGCTACATCTGTGTATTCCTGATTGAAAGCCATAAACTAGTGGCCCAAGGGAAACTATGGACCTCTGACTCTGAGTGGCCTTTCTGGGATGGTTACATGGGGGTGGAATTGGCATCTGCATTCCAAGGTGCAGGGTCTTGGACCCACTAAAGATAATGATCTAACCTCTCGGGGTAGGATGGCAGACAGGACAGAATTTAGAGAGGGCCTCTGCAATTCAAAGGCGGCCTCTTGAACTGATTGCATCTTCAAAGGGCATAGTGGGTATCATTATTGGGTTTCTGGCCTCAGCAGCCAGAGATGCTTTTGGATTTGGAACCATACTACACTGGTTACACACTGGGACATCGACACGAGGGATGCTTAGGGCAGGGGGGACTGCAATTGGATTATCCGCAGACTTGTGGTGACCTGGGGCTGGTCGTGCTCCAGGAAAGGCACTGTCACTTGGTGGATTTTGCCTGGACGTTGATGGCCTGCAGCCAAGTGCCAACTGTCGAGGCCAGGGTCTTGAAGTACTCTCCAAGAGCCAGTTAGCTGGCCTCCTGTCCACGAGATCCCAGGGACTCAAAGGATCTCTGTTTCCACTAAATCGTAAGGACCACACTATGTGGGGCGGAAGTGATCCTTGGTTGGGACAAGGACTGTCCTGACGTACACCTTCATCACACTGTGCAGAGGAGTTTGTTCATAAAGATCAGCAGCCACCTGAGGTGCTGAGATGTGAGGAGTTTGAGGAGTATGGGGGAATCTTGCAGAGTCCGAGGGACCGGTGCTTGCAAACAAGGGTACCTGTCCTAGCTTGCACTCCAGAGCATGTGGTGTCCAAGGGGTGTTGGGGGAACCTGAGCCAGGAGCTGAGACTGCCTTTGATCTCTAGATCAGGAGGATGACAAGGCCTGACATCGCGGCCTCTGTCGGAGGTCATTGGCTCCTTCTCCCTGGACCCACTCCACAAGCAACTTTGTTGTGGAGTGCATTGTGGAAAAGTCTGTGGGGGTTCATGTGCCTTGTTGACACCTGCAGCTCACTGTCGGGGGCTATGGCAGTTCACACATCTGCCCCGAGGGGAAACCTATCTCCAGACTTGGAAGTGTGCTAGCCTCCTGGGTCACAACCTTTTGTCTACCGGTGTCGCGGTCCTGCACTCTTGCAGGTGCCATCAGGCGCATGGAGGTCTAATCCGGATAAACAAAACAAGTAACTGTTTCTTTCAATGTTGGGTGGTTCAGATTGTCTAATCAACGGGGTGCCAGCCGGGGCAACATGTATAGTTGGCTGGAGTAGTTGAAGACTGAGTGGCTGGGTCACAAGGCATAGTCAAAGACCTGTGACTGTTTGACCTTTCTGTGAATGGGAAAGTTCGACACTTGCATATAACTGTAAAGTGTATATAAAAGGTTTATCTCATTTTGATTTCAGTGTGTGTAATACAAAGACAAGTGTTTTATACATACGGTGTGGAGTCTTTTTGTGGCAAAAGCAGTGTGCTGCGACGATGGTGCTGTTCGCATACTTTACATTTGGGCCCTGAGGATAAGCTTGACTGCTCGGTGCCACACTACCTAAGGGTGAATGCAGATTATCGGACACGTGTATAGTACTCGTTCTATCTAGAGTGGTGGATTCAGACTGGCTTCGATGTGTCCCTGCCAGCCAGAAACTGTTGGATATAGCAATGTATGATTTATTGGCTCTGTACAATGTGTGTGAGATGTAAAGTTCTTTGACACCATACACTGGTATGAGGTGCGCTATAAAACATGCATGTTAGAGAGGGGCTATAGAGACATGAGGGGCATGGCGGAGCGTGGTAGTGAGTGAATTTGTGGAGAAGGAGGATTTGCAGGGATGCAACAAAGATTGTCGCCAGCAGCACAAAAGCCGGGCCTGGATGCAGCACTGGCTACAGCAGTGCAAGCACCCTTCACACACAGATGAAGTACTGCGCAGTCAGATGAAACACCTCTTCAAGCTCCCTTTGCACACGTGCATACACACCCTGTACAGTATCAAGAATATGACAAGCTTTCCAAATAGAAGCTGGTACAGCAGTTGCAGCAACAGTACATGTTTCACTATACCCCAAACAGATGCAACATCGGCCACAGCAGTGCATCCTTCATCCAGAGATGAAGAGCAGGGCAATCAGATGAAACAGTAGTGCAAACTCCCTCTGCACGCGCGCGCACGTGCACACACACACACACATCAACAATATTGCAAGCTTTCCTGACGAGTGGGTACATCAGAAGCAGCAACAGTGCATGCATCCCTGTACCCCAAACATGCAGCAGCGGCCACAGCAGTGCAAGCCTCCCACATGCACCGAACAGGTACAGCACATCCAGGACCAGTGCAAGTTTGCTTCATACACAGGAGAGGTACAGAACAGACAGTAGTTGTTCCATGGTTCATCACACGTACAGAACACCCTTAAAGCCTCTCCCACAGCACCTGGACCTGGGGGACGCTGCACAGCTCCCTCTGTGAGCGGTGTTCTCCGGGAGATACGGCCCGAATGATGCAACAGCATCAGTAATGGAAGTGAGCACTGCTCTCACACACACACAAAGACCCGTCCTGATAAATATTTCACCTGCTTGTCTGAGGAGGGCGCGTTTTCTTCTCTGTGTTAGAGTTCACTCCAGGCCTGGTCTCACATGGCCCCCGTACGTGCTCTCCACAGGGTGGAAATGATCGTCGTGCTTTTCCTGTCAGGTGCAAACCCTTTTCTGAAGGAGGGGGGAGCTGACTCGAACCGGCTGTAAAGCACCCCTTAGTCTTCTAACCCCCCTCGGTACCCTTCATGGAAGAAGGTGTGGACATGGGCATCCGCAGAAGTTTTTCCAGGGGGGGGGCAAAATGTTAACGTCTCCCCCTGTTTTTCTGACTGCTTTCTCCATTCTCAGACCAGACACCTACAGAACTGTGCGTCTCCTCAACTCATAGATGGGTAGAAACTAGACGCACACCAAACTGAAAGTGCACACATCACATACTTAATACAATCAGTTGCCTACAAACCTGGATATCCCCTCAGCTGAACACAGGCATAATAACAGTAGAACTGGCAAAACTCACAACCCACAGCAGCGAAACCGATCAGTTCCTTGCAAAACGCGACATGCATACAAGCTTCTGCGAGGTAAGGAACCATCAGAACTGTACTTGCACAATGTCCAGTGATGTACCTAGGCCATTCACAAACAGTACTGGTGCCATAAGAAACCAAACTGAATACAACCAACCATAAAGGTCATTGTGAGAAGTCGGCCTGGCATATACTGTCCACTAGTTATAGTGGGCACCTTGCACCAGTCCAAACAACCCTTATTGATGATAGGTTTAAAGACAACCTTTATTGAAAGCTATCCTAGTGGTAGCTATGGAGAGCAAACATTGCAAGCACTCACCCCCAGTCAACTGATCTGGGTTTAATCCATCATCATTCTTTAGCTAACTCTGCCACCCCAGTTCAGACATGGCCATATGCAAATCAGTCTGATCCTGTGCCTCATGGAAACAGTCCAGCCCGAACTGCCAAGCCATGTCTTCCCTGGACCAGAAACAAGCATCCTGGGACCGGTTTCTGGCTAATCAGCCGTCATCAGCCAGGCTAGCTTGAATCCAGTGGCAAAGTGAGCAAGGGACCCACATCTGGGCATACCCTGCGAACTTAGGGCGAAACAAAGCAAAACCAAAGGGGATGATGGACGGAGTGTTGAACATTGCAAGCACTCACCACCAGTCAACTGATCTGGGTTTAATCCATCATCATTCTTTAGCTCACTCCGCCACCCCAGTTCAGACATGGCCATATGCAAATCAGTCTGACCCTGTGCCTCATGGAAACAGTTCAGCCCGAACTGCCAAGCCATATCTTCCCTGGACCGGAAACAAGCATTCTGGGACCGGTTTCTGGCTAATCAACTGTCATCAGCCAGGCTAGCTTGAATCCAGTGGCAAAGTGAGCAAGGGACCCACGTCTGGGCATACCCTGCCAACTTAGGGTGAACAAAGCAAAACCAAAGGGGATGATGGACGGAGTGTTGAACATTGCAAGCACTCACCCCCAGTCAACTGATCTGGGTTTAATCCATCATCATTCTTTAGCTCACTCCTCCACCCCAGTTCAGACATGGCCATATGCAAATCAGTCTGACCCTGTGCCTCATGGAAACAGTCCAGCCCGAACTGCCATGGCCATGTCTGAACTGGGGTGGCGGAGTGAGCTAAAGAATGATGATGGATTAAACCCAGATCAGTTGACTGGGGGTGAGTGCTTGCAATGTTCAACACTCCGTCCATCATCCCCTTTGGTTTAGCTATGGAGATCAGCCATCAGGCTAAGTCTTGAAGGAGTGTAAAGCAGCTTGATTTACCAGATTATAACCTCTTGAATTACTAAATGAAAGGAGAACCACACAAGGTATATATATAAAATATATGTATTTATTTCTAAACACTCTCTACTAACCTCTTTTGAAGTTAGAGAGCAAGGCACACAATAATACAGTTCTAAAATGACAGTAAATAGCACAATATACAATAGGCCCTAGGGGCGGACCAAACCATATATTAAGAAAGTGGTATAAGAACCACGAATTGACTAGACACAGTGCCAAGAGCAATAAGAATCGCTGGGACCCCAAGGAACCACCCAAGGTAGTGACACAGGAGACCCACGGGGGATGCGTGCAGTGTTAGAACAAAGGCGCGAGCCCCGTACTATTCTATGGGAAAGTCGCGGTTGGAATTTTAGAAGTTAAGGACACTTAGGAGAGGACTTTGAGCAAACCCCTTTAGACTTAGGGGGTTCTATGGCCAGCACCCATGGGAGCACCGGAGTACTTCAGTTACCTCACCCAGGGAAGCCGGGTGCATAGGTGTCAAATGGTGTCGGGACTCGTCATTGATTTCAATGGCGATCTGCTGCAAAGTGCTGCTGCCGGGAAGGAGAGAAGTGTCCGGTGTGATCCAAGCCTGGATTGAAGATCAGAAGAACCTGAAAGCAGAGGGGACAGAGTCTGGGTCACTTGCCAGTGACCAGGGGCACGATAGATGAATGCCCACCGATGTCTGGTGTTTTAGGTGCAAAGAGGTGAAGCTTGACTCTGCAGCCACGAGGACCAAGAGGCGTCGATGATGACCAGGAGCTGGATTCGAGCTGTCCCACAAAGGATGTCGAGTGCTGCGGTGTCGGTGCCCGGATTGAACCCAACAAGCCTTGGCAACAGCAACCCACGCAGGAAGAGAAAAGATGCTTCGGTGTGGACCAGCAAGGTCCTGGGGACTCCCCAAGCAATGAAGAGTCAGGGCACGTCTGGAGCAACCAGGTAAGCCCAATTAAAAGTAAAGTTTCCTTCACAGAGACCCACCAGTCGACGGACTAGGGATCGCGAAGGGACCTTGAGAGAAAACACAAAGGGTCAGCTCACGGAACACTCGTGGAGTGTAAGCGGGCAATCTTCGGTGCAAATACAGCTCGGGGTCAGGACTACAAGTAACCCAAAGCTCAGCTGCTTTTGCAAATGGTTGCGGTGTCCAGGGGTTCGGGTTGCACGGTCTTCCACGAGGGATACAGACCTCAGAATTGCTAAGTGCACAGATCAACCTCAGAGACCACAGAAACCCACCTCCTGTGTTGCAAAATCCTTCAGAGTCCGGCGGGAGCTTCGGAGATGCAAACTGGACACATGCATTTTTGGTGCCTGCCTTGCAGGGGAGTAACTCCTTTACTCCAAGGGAGATTCTTCAGTCATCTAGTTCAATGTAGATCGTCGAAGTTCCAGGATTCAGTATCAGAGTTTCGTCCAGGTGTAATCTAAAGTCCTGTAGTCAGGAGTTCCTTCCTTATACCCAAGGAAGGGGTTGGACATACTCTGGGGACCACCTATGGGAGGGTCAGGAAAGAGGGGTGGCTAAACCCATTTCCTTTGTCCAGTTTCACACCAGAGCAGGGGCTGGTAGCCCCTGCAACCGGTTTGAACTGGACTATGCACAGGGACACCAAATGTGCCCCCAGTGTTGAACTTCAAAGCACTCTTGGTGACACCTCCCTGTGACAGGGAACCTATTGTCCAGGCCTCCCCTGCTGGAGTTTCATCCAGCAGCAGGAGGGCAGACTCGTGTCTGTGGCTGGCAGCATCCATTTTGTGATGCCAGGGCTCTATTAGCTGGCACCGGGTATACCGGTGCTGTCATGTCTCTCCCTCTAGAAGGGTGGGATCATACTCCCACACCAGTTACTGGTGTGGGGGTATGATTCCAAGGTGTTTGACACCAAACACAACATGTTTCTGTGCAGCCATCCCAAATTTAGCATTTACTGTTTGGCTATAATACACTTAAGAGTATATGGTTTGGCTGCATCACAAACAACCCCGGAATAAAGGTTCCAAAGACTGCAGAGGGGCTCTTCTCATGCATGGGCACCCTCTCACATAAAACCCAGCACCCTGCCTTCAGGATTAGTATGGCCTGCCATAGGGGTGACTGATAGGTTTATATGTGCAGTGATATTGAGAGATATAGTAAACCTATATCTCAGTAAGGGGTGCATGCGCCACCTTACCCAGGCTGCAGTAGCAGTCATGTGGTGTCATTTTGGAAGGCTTCCCAGGGGTGGCATAATACATGTTGCAGCCCCTGGTAGGCTTCTAGGATAACTATGCCCTGGGTACATAGTATACCATATACTAGGGACTTATAAGGGTACCCCAGAATCCAATCTAGAGTGTACCTAAAGTACTTGTAAGCAATTTAAGGGAGAAAACAGATAGGATGGGGTGCTGAATAGCAGGATCACAGCCAGACTAAGTCGAAAACCAGCAAAACACCAGGAAAAAAGTGGGGGCAACCATGCAGTCAGATTCCACCTTCCTTTTTTTTATTTTTTATTATTTCATGCTTTACCAACAAGTTACAAAGTCGATTATTTCATCATCAGACATCGTCGTCGTCCCCACCCTCCACTCCGGGTCCCAGAGAAAAAGATCCTTACAATACATACTATAATTACAAGCAGTGAGGCAAAGTCTCCAAATATTAGTAAAGGTTACAACATTATTTAAGCAACCGCAAAAAAGGTAAATGAAAAGATATCTTGATTTAGAAAGGAGAGAAGGAGTGTAGAAAATAGAAACAAAGGGAGGCAGGAGTGGGCGAGAGGGAGCCCGAAGGCGGGGGGGAGAGCGGGAGGCGGGGGGCTGAGGGAGGAAGACATACATACATCAGAGAACAACTCATCAGGGGCGTAACACAGGCCCCCGCATCCCCACGGTGCGGGGGGGCCTGAGCTGCAGGGGGCCCCCTCGGCACAGTAATTATGCCTGAGTGCTGCGGAATAAATCCAGAGCGGGGGCCCCTCTGTGTATATTGCAGGGGGGCCCCTTGAACTTTCGTAACGCCACTGCAACTCATTATGCTTCTTGAGCATTCAGAGTATCAAGCCATTTAGTCAGAGGATCCCAGACCACCAGGTCCTTTTTTTGTTGTGCCCGTCTGCCCTTTTTAGCATAGATTGCCCTCTCTAATCTGTAGGTGGCGAGCAATCTAGCCTGTCATTGACCAAATAGGGGAGATTCAAATCTTTCCAATACGTAGCGATGCATATCCGCAAAATGGTCATTGCAACAGTAGTGCGCCCCCTTCCTTAGGTTCAA
This sequence comes from Triturus cristatus, assembly GCF_964204655.1. Taxonomy (NCBI): domain Eukaryota; kingdom Metazoa; phylum Chordata; class Amphibia; order Caudata; family Salamandridae; genus Triturus; species Triturus cristatus. The sequence goes on along the minus strand of NC_140590.1, from coordinate 720,637,472 downwards.
TCTGATCATATAGCCGTAGCATGATAGAAGTTGGCGTAAGTTGAATATCTAAAGAAAGAACTCTGCTTAAAAATCTTGTGTTTCTTTCAATAATGGCTCCAGCTTTGGACATGTAGCAAACATATGCACGGAGTCCGCACTATATTCCATGCAGCGCGGGCAGGTAGTTCCAAGACCAGTTGCCCATTTAGCAATCCTGTTAGGGGTTATATACATAAAATAACCCGTTTTGTAAAATTGCGCTTGCAATTTAGGTGATTACAGATATGCTTGCGCAAAACCCAAAGCTGATCAGAAGGCATTAAGCGGAGTATTTAATTTCAGCTGCCATTTCGCATCTATTTTACTAAGATCGTCAGGTCGTCGTTCATTCAATATGTAAAAAATATTTCCTATCCTTGGTAAGTTAGACCGTAGCAATTTATCTATCAGCTCAACTGCTGCAAACCCAGCAGATCCCCCAGTTTTATTTGCTAAACATCTCGTAATAGCATGATACTGAAAGATCTGATTATTATTCAGCTTGTAACAGGTTTTCAAATCTTCGAATGGCCGAACACAGACAGAGCTAATCAGATCTCCTAATCTATGAACACCTGCTAAGTGCCATTGTTGAAGATATGCATTCTTAAATATTAATGGCAGATTGTCGTTGTTCCTGATGGGGGTATAATGATTCAATTTAGCTATTCCAAATACTTTACGAATATTACAAAAGACCCGATAAGCACAAATCATCGTTTTAAATCTAACCCGCTTGTAATAGCTGAATTCCAAATGCACCTCCTTATGTTTTCTCCTAGAAGTTAGAAATAAGGAGAAGGCAATCCTGAGGAGTTTATAATACGATCCTCGTGCAATAGTTCACTGCTATATTGCAGGACAGCAGCCCAATAATATAGTTTTAGATCGGGGAGTGCCCACCCTCCCCTGTCCCTAGGTAAAGAAAGAAAATTAAAAGCCCTTCTCGTTGTGTATAGGCCCAAATGAACTGAGAAAAAATTTGCTCGAATACTCGAAGCATGTGATTATTAAAAACAAGCGGGATAGTCCGAAAAAAATGAAGTAACTTAGGAAAATAAGTCATTTTTAAAACGTTACATCTCCCTATGATAGTGAGATGTAAGGTATCAATTTTCCGGAGTGATTTCCTCATATCAGCTGCCAGCGGAGTCAAATTCTCTGCCACCAGCGTGTCCAGGTCTGACACTATATTAACTCCTAAATATTTCGCTTTCTTGATAATTCTGTTATCCACCCAGATTATTTTTTCATTAATAACAATCTGTGTTTTTGTTCTATTCAGGGCATATCCAGAGATTGCTCCGAATTCTTGGGCTTCTTGCTCCAGGGCCCTGATAGCTGACTCGGGTTCTGGAGTTATTATAGCTACGTCATCGGCATAAGCCATGATCTTTGTATCTATGCCGAATCTACTTACTGGTAGAATTGCGGGATTTAATTCAATTCTTTTAATCAGAGGGTTGATATAAAGGGCAAAGAGTAGAGGCGAGCAGGGACACCCCTGCCTCGTTCCTCTTTATTTCATAATTTGTTCTGATAGGTGCCCATTGATTAGTATTCTGGCCGTAGGATTTTGATATAGTGCCTGTAACGCTTAAACCATCCTTGGGCCAAAGCCAGTCCGCCACATGATAACCCAAAGGAATTGCCAGGAGACCCGATCAAACGCTTTTTCAGCGTCCAAGAGGATTAACGAAATCGGGTCTCCTGTCACTTCTGCGGCGTTGAATAAAGTAATCGTCTGGCAGACATGCTCCGTAGTACCTTTTTTTCGGGATGAACCCGTGTTGCCAGCTGGATACTAATGGCTCAATATTTGAAGAGAGTCTTGAAGCAATAACTTTAGAGAAAATATTTGAGTCAGTATTAATTAACGTTATGGGTCTATAAGATGGGTCTATAAGATGACATCTCCAAAGGCGATTTATCCTTTTTGGGAAATATCACAATTTTTGCAGATGACCAGGAATTTAGCGGCGGAGACCCTTCAAAGATAAATCTTACTACATCAGTAAAAAGGTCCCTTATTTGATGCGAGAAGACTTTATAGAATTCAACTGGTATACTATCCATACCAGAAGGTTTACCATCTGGGAGGCCAGCTAATGCATCTGCGATCTCCTCCCAAACTGGAGGGATTTCCATTATATTGTGTGTATCACTGTTGAGTTTGACTATCGGTGTTGCCTCTAAACATTCCCTGATCTTAATTTCTCTGTCTTCAATTGATCCTACCATCTCTTCTAAATACAGCTTCTCATAAAACTTCCTAAAAGCTTCCTCTATTTTCTTAGGATTAGTAGTTAACCCCTCGGTGTCCGTATTAATTGAAGTAATAGTGTTTGCAGTTACATGTTGTCTAATGGAGAAGACAAGCTGGTGACCAATGAGTTCGCTCCACTCATAACATTTTTCTCTCGATGATGCCCATCTAATAGCGATTTTATCTGCTAAAACAGTCCCAATTTCTGATTTGACGACAGAAACCCTTGTCTGTGCCTCCTCTATTCCTATTCCAGCTTGAACTGCCTGTATTAATTTTTTTCCGCCTCTATCATCTGTCTTTGTAGTAGGTTAATTTGTGTCTTCTCCCTTTTGTTCCTCCTAATTGAAAAACATTGCATCTCCCCCCTAATGCCTGCCTCAAGGGTGTCCCACACCACCATTGTGGATGCAGTCCCTATAGTTATACTCAGAAACTCCAGCCAGCCATATATTCCCGATAGTCATTATCGTAAAGCAGTGCCTTTTCGAATGTCAAGTTCGAGCTTGGCCCTCGATTGGCCCAACCCTCCAAATTTAAAATGAGGGGGTTATGATCCGAGACTAATCGGGGGGCTACTTCAATGGAACAATCATGAATCAATACAGATGAAATAAAAAAATAATCCAGTCTTGTTAACGACAGGTGAGGGGCTGAGAAAAAAGTGAAGCCGTTTTTATCAGGTTTCGAGTGAGCCCTTACATCTTTTAGACCATGAGTGTTTATTAGATTAAGCAGGGCCGGATACACTTTGGGCTTCCTACCTCCATAACTCCAAGATTTATCTGAGTCCCAGAAGCTAGGCAGATTTAAATTTAGGTTGCCACATCAGATTACCGGGAGCGGCCAATGTACAAGTTCTTCATTTACATAGTTTATCACCCCTGGATCGTCTAGATTGCTTGCATAAACAAAACAAATCGTAAATACAAGGTTAGAAGATAGAGTACACCTAGCAATAACCCATCTGCCTAATGCGCCGGATTTTACATGATTCACCACTAAAGGTAATGTTTTCCGGATCAGAATCCCAACCCACTTTACCCGAGCGCCCTGCGAAGTTGCGCCAATGACCTTAAATCCTAAAGAGTTCAACAAGGATTTCTGACCCCCTTCAATGTGAGTCTCTTGGAGACATGCTATGTCCATCCCCATCAGACGTAGTTTCCGAGCGGTTCTCTGCCTCGTTCAGGCCACAAATATTTAACAAAACAATTCTAAGTTTATTTATTGGGTTCATTGTGATATTTTAAACATAGCCCGAATGTGATTCCCAAGAACCAGGTCCCTCCCCATCCCCCCAGCCCGCCCACTCCCCCCACCCGGTCCCCACCCCTTACCCCCTACCCCCCCAAACAACCCACCCTCCTGTACAACCTTGCAAGTGTAGTTTTTACACTAAGATATCAAATCAAAAAATTTTAGAAAAAACAAGACCAGCCTTTTAACCTTTAGCCCCACTGCATTAATTATGGACCCCGCCTCCCTTCCCCCACACCCCCCAAAAAAACAGTCAGGGAAACCCTGAATGATGGTGAGCGAGTGTGAGACCCTAGCCGCCGCCCAACTCAGAATTTTATCCATTATTCACCGAGATTGGACTAGCCTGACCTTCAGAGAGTGAGAAAAAGGAAAAAGAAGAATACAAATAATCTTATATAGAGAAGGAAAAAAAACATGCAAAAAATAACTGCTTCTTTTTGATTAAAAAGAAAAACCCTCATTCAGGACTCCCCGTCACTTTAAGTTTAAATTTAGAAAGTCCATGTCAGAGTCAATTTCTTTTAGGTACTCTCCACCTTTAATCTCAGATTAAAAAAACCCGGGTAGACCCTTCATTTATTACTTTCAGTCTTGCTGGGTTCATCAAAAAAACGTGTGCCCCTTGTTGCTGTAGGGGAGTTATCAAGTGGCGCCGTCGCCATCTTCGTTCGACGGTTGTATGGCAGAAGTCTGGTTTAGAGAAAAAACTTTATTCCATCTACTTCTTTCTGGTAATTAGGCCTGGCCTGATCATATACTAATTGCCTCAAAAGAAAATTCCCCCAAAAAACCAAAAATACTCTCGGTTTTTCACTTCCAAAATTACTACCATCTCGTGTTAGCTTCAGGTTAAAAGGGAAATGGTGCGCCCTTTGGATCTCCTAATCCCAGTTCCAGCTAGTCTGTGAGGGGAAAGCGGCCCGAAATATTTTAACAATATGTCCTCTGGGGTCCTCCCCCTCCACGCCTTCCGGAATCCCTAATAGCCTCAGGTTATTCCTTCGTAGACTATTTTCCTTTTCCTCTAGTTTAGTCATCAGGTCAGTAAGGCAAGCCTCGTGGGAAGATCCTTGTTCTTTTACTTGGGACACTTTGGTTTCAAGGGTCTCTGTTCATCCTTCGACCATTGAGACTCGATCACCAATATCAGTACAGATTTTATTTAATTTCCTGATACCGCCGTGAAGTTTTTTGGGATGCTCTTTTGGCAGCGAGGCTATCTGTTCTTACTTCTTCCTGAAACTGCTTGATGGACTCAAAAATAGATGATAAGGAGGGTTCAGCCGGATTTTCAGTAGTTAGCAGCGGGCTTGCTCCATGCTGCAGGTTGGGAGCCCCCACAGGTAGAAGCCCATGCGCGTCTTTTACTCCTAGCCTTCTTTTTTTTGGATTTTTTGGATTCAGATTTTTTTCCTTCAGATTTACTGCTTTCTGTAGAACTCAGTGACTCATTTCCTGTTCCAGTTCCAGTTAAAGACCCATCTGAGACAGAAAAAAGTTTTCATTTACTAAATTTGGGGTCTGTGGGTCTATCCGTCTGGGGCTCAGGTATTCATGACCTCTTTCCTCAGTCTCTCTGTCGCCCGAAGGAGCCTTCCCTATAGCTTCAAGATCAAAGGCAGTGGTTGATACGGGGGCAACGGTAGTGACGGAAGGAATGGCATCGCTGGTGGCGGCGGTGTCTTGGACACAGAGAGTAAGCTCCAATGCCCGTTCGGTCTCACTCGCCGTGGTGTCTCTGCCAAAATCATTCATGGCTGCTTGATCCAAGTTCGCCTGATCAGATGATTTTAGGTTAGGTGGCCTTAAATTGGTTGAGTTAACCCCAGCTGGGCTGCTAAGTTCAGTGGAGGCGGGAGTAGATGCTGACGGCGTTTTAAGAATAGTGAAGTGCTTACCAATGGATGGAGAGCCCCCAGCACTTTCCACTGTATTCTCCTTTAAACCGCTCACTCCTCCAAGCCGCCCCATATTTCTTTTGTTTATCACTACATCCCTTTTACCTTTAGGAGGGTCCATTTTGTCCACATTTTTCTCCGCTTTTTCCGCTTTATCTTTTTCCCCCGAATCCTCACGAGTTGTTGCAGTCTTTAACTTAAGGGTTTTTTGTCCTCGGGTGGTCATTCCATGTTTGCTGCAGCCGCGCTTCAGACTCGTTGCCTCAGGCGCCTTTCTCCCGTTTCTCTCGTTTCTGCCACCGCCGCCCAGTAGCTTTAAACAGTCTCGAATCCTTTCGAAAAAAACGGTAGAAACTCGGCCCGCACTGCGATGGAAACGCAATATGACCGAGACCTCCTGATATTATACAACAAGTAACATCATACCTACAACATGTCAGGACTATTTGCTCTGTCAATGGTTGTTAGTTGCATAAGATAAATAAGCGGCAACTATGGCTTGTATATAATGTTGAAAAAGCTTCCACTTAAAACCCTGGTGACACCACGGCAGTGTTGCGGCTCCTGAGTTTCAAAAAGAGAAGGGAAATCCAGAGAAAAAATGCATCTCTTAAAAGGATTACCCTTCCCCTAAACAGAGCTCACCTGGCATGACGTCATGCCGTTACTTCTCCACTAGTGAGAAGTGAGCAGTGTGAGCACGCACTTGTTGTCACTTCAGTCCTGAAAAAAACGGACCACCTGTGTCAGGACACAAAACAGAGCCCGATAGAGACACTTTTCGAGACCCCCCTTAAAAAAAACTGCCGGTGCTCAGACCCGGCCCACTCAAAGCCCTGCCTGGAGCCATAGTAGGCCTCATAAGGTCAGGGACGGACAGGGAACCAAAACCGGCTATGGTAAAGTGCTCGGCTGGCCCCCCAGGGGCGGTGGGGGGTGCCGCTGAGCTCTTTGCCAGGGCCGGTTTTCGGCCGATTTTGTTACAGGGCCTATTTTGCAGCTATGCGAGGCTGCAAAAACGGCCCTGTAACAAAAACGGCCCCCAGGGGCCAAACACCGGGCCCCACCCGTGCGGCCCACGGGCCAGTCCGGTATATCGAATTACTCCTTCCAATGCGGAAGTGACGAAACCGCGATCCATGGTTTAATCTCTTGAGATTCTGCGTGAAACAAGACGGAGACAAAAAAAACAATGAATCCGATGGAAAATTCCATTCAACAGCCACGAGGCCATCTTGGCAAAGCCTCTGGCCACCTCTATACATTGGCACCAGGCACTCCTCTGGAGATCCAAATCAAGACATTCCACCATGATGGACAAAGTAAAAGTGAGGACTTCGGAAATAATTGCAGCCCTGGAACAAGCAAGGGTACACTACCCTGGGACGATCAGACCTTTCAAGGTTTCAGGAAAGAGCTGAACTCTCCACCCTGTCAGACAAGCTTTCAATCAGGAACACAATCCAGAGAGACCAGGGCCCGGCCAATGCTCCACTAGAAAAGTCCACTCAACATCACACCACAGAGGAGCACCAACTCAATTGTAGTGTACTGTGAGGGCGTTGAACTATGGCAACAGAGCACACCCTGCTAACACCTCTCACAAAGTTCCCTCTCCCGACGTAATGAAGCCATAATCCCTGGAGACCAGAATTCTAATATTGAATACGAAACAGTGTCCAGATTGCTCATGTCTAGTGTATTAAGCTGTTATTACCACAGGTCCTCGTTTCTCTTTATTTCTGTCTTAAGGCAACACGTATTTTACTCAGTCCTATTCAGTGTGCAGGCGGGATAGAGGTGGGAGACTGTGCTTTCTTCTGTAGGCGCGTCCATGTGTGCGCGCGTGCTTGCACTTTGATCTACAAGGGACTGTTACATTTCGGGACTTCAGCACAACTGTATTGTAAATTCCGAAGGGGTAATTTTGCAGTTCTGTGGTTCGCTGTGGAGTTGTGCTTTTCCGGTTCCTGGTCCTGCCGTTCGGCCAGTGTACCTGTCACGGGTTGTTACCTGACTGCTGTTTTCCCTGCTGGTTGTTCTTCATCTGCCGGGGATTTCCTTCTACCCATTTCAAGCCGGCGGTTGGTCCACGGGGGCTTCTTTTCCGCTGCCCTGTTACATGTGCTGATAGTGCTGAGTTTTCTGTCATGTCTTGGCGGCTTGGCGTTGCGAAGACTTTGGGGTAGATGCATGTTCCCTGGTGCATCCCTGCAAATCAGCATGGATGTGCCAAGGAAGATGCGTCACGCAAGTTTGCCCTTGCGCCACCGCAGATGCGCCGCATTTACAACGCGGTGCATCGTGGCGCAAGGACAAACAGATACGTGACGCATCTGCGCGACGCAACTCCAGCACTGTTCCAACCTACCCTATCCCTAACATGGTGCGTCAAGCCTTACGCCTGCTTCAAGCAGGCGCAGGGTTTTGACGCATCAGCGTTGGGAAAGTGACTCCGTGAAATCTTATAGATTTCACTGAGTCACTTTTCAGGGGCGTTCCTGCGACGGAACGCCCCCCCTGAGTAGCAACGCCCACATGAAACCTGACGCAGGTTTCATGTGGCGCAGGGCTTTACACCATGACGCATCTCCATAGATGCGTCACGATGTCAATGGGGCGCAACATGGTGCAGGGTTTACGCCGCCGCTGCGTCACAAAAGTGACGCAACGGCGGCGTAAAAGGGGCGCAAGTCCCTCATAAATCTGCCCCTATGTTTCAATGCATTCCGTCGCCTGGCAGATCTTTGGCCTGTGGGCCAGTTGTCTTCTATCCCTCCTTTTTATTGCCCCAGTAGTTTCTGGTTCGAAGGGTTGGGCTCCGGTTTTTCTGGTGGCTCCAGCATAGCCCCACTCTGTCTGTTTCTTCTGTTGCTGGAGATGGTACTGGGCCTGGAGTGGCGGTTTCCGTTGGTACTGCCCCCATGTGGCTTCTCTACCTGAGTTTCCTCTTCTGGGACAGCATGTTCTTCTTATTCTCAGCGTGGGAGTCATTTCTGGCTTGGTGTGCTCAGGCACATGATGTTCTGCTTTCTGTTTCTCTGCCTCAGGTGCTGGTTTTCCTCCTGACGGGACGTTTTTGGCTTCCAGTCCCCTTGAGGGGGTCTGGTGGTTATTCAGGGCCTGTTTTCCAGGACCCTTTTGGCGTTTTCAAATCTCTCTCCTGTCCCTCTGGTCCTTTGCCTGTTTTGGCATTTGTATCTGGTTTTGCAGGCTCTCCGGTCCCCCAAGCTTGTGCCCTTGGCACCTGTGGGGTTCTGTCTTTTGTCCTTCCTGGTGCTGTTTCTGGAGGCGGTGCTGTCTCCTCACTGGCTGCCTGTGCTTGGCTTGTTGTATTGTCTGTCTCTTTGCTTCCGGTGTTTCTGGGTAGGATCAGAACTCGAGTGCGGGTACCACGTGGGTGGAGGGCGTCCCCCCACTTATTTTACCGGGAGCTTGATAACTGGAGCAAATGGAGCCCCACATTCACTCTTTGACCTCTCTGGGGCGAGATTCGGAGCTCATTCAGAACGCTACTCACGCGCTGCCTTCTCTGATGCAATCGCATCTAAGGGGTGAGCGAAGGGAGGCAATGAGTCTGATGGTGCAAGCCACCTTTCGCTATGTCACTTCCTGTCGTGACGTCAGCGTCCCCCACTTCTTTTTTTAGGACTTGTGCCCTAGGTAGGATTATTCTTTGATTGGGCCCGTACTTTGTGCTCCCAGTGCCTTCTTTTGTTAATTCTTCTACTGGTGATCTTTCTTCTGGTGTTTTTTCCCCAGCTCCTCTATTTCCTGGACTGGTGGCACATCATTGGCTTGCTGTGTGGACGGCGGTTCTGATCTTCCTGGCCCATGTGCAGATGTTCTTTTTTTCCTTTACTTGTTTTTGCGCTTGGTCCTGCTCATGGTGGGAGCTGCCTTTGACTCAGGCATTGTGCCGGTGGGTGGGTCGTGCTTCTGTTGCTTTTTGAGCAGTTTGGTCTTCATTCTCCTCTAGGGTTACTGGTGAGGACTCCTTGTGGCTTGTCGGCTTCCATGGATGGGGTTCATGGTAATTAATTGCTGGGACTCTGTTGGGCTGCCTTTTGTGGAGTTCTTTCTACCTTTGAGCCTCCATCTTGGGTAGTCTAGGGTCCAGCGGTTCTGGATTTGTTTAGTTCTGCAGTGCTGGCTTCCGTATTGTACATAGCTTTTGGCTGTAACTTGACTTTGTTTGTGTTTTTGGTGCAGTTGACCTGGCCGCTTTTTGGTTGGGTACATCTCAATGAGTGACTCATCACGGCGAGAGGGATGAAGGGGTAATGCTGCGATTACATACCGGTAATAGCATTACTCTGAGTCCTTCTCTCGCCGTGATGACTGAGTCCCTCCCTCCCACCCTTTTCAACCAGCCCAACTGTGTGGTGTTTGGGCTTGGTACGAAACAGTAAGTAAGGAGGTGGGAAGGGATTTTTATATGTGGGAGAGGGTTGTGATTGGAGGCACAGGGGCGTCAACAAGTGAGTCATCATGGCAAGAGAAGGACTCAGAATAATGTAATTGCAGCATTACCACAACTGCGGCATCAGAAAATCTGGGATGCAAAATTAATATGAGATCAAAAGAAATTTCCAGAGAAATTCCTATTGAAAAGGAAATGACATCCAAATATTTTCTAGTCATATCTGGACCCAGCTGGTCCATTCCTGTCATCACCTCATTGTGTGGTGGGATTTGCAGTGTGACAGACAGATTCACAACAGCAAGAGGGTGCATGGAACGCAAAGGCAGTGTTGAAACCAGGACACATCTGAAATACAATTGAACGCCACTCGGACCATGTGAGCTAATGTGCACTACGAGCAGCAGATAAGTCATGCTCAGTCTTCTTCCTAACGCGTGTGTGTGGTGCTATTTAGAGATTCTCCAAGTCAGGTCTCCGAGTCCTCGCAGCTTGTGGCACGCTGACACTAGCTGACACTAAGGGCCTGATTTAGAACTAGGCGGATGGGTTACTCCGTCACAATGGTGACGGATATCCCGTCTGCCAAAATATAAATCCCATAGGATTTAATTGGATTTACATTTCTGCGGTTGGGATATTCTTCACCGTTGTGATGGAGTAACCCATCTGCAGAGTTTTAAATCAAACCCTAAGTGTGTCTCCCACTCTCAACAGCACTGGCTTGCTTATCTATGATGTACACTCATGTGGTTCAACACAACACTTGGTCGTAGTGCCAAGTGGATGTGAGTGCGGGTGCAGGGAACCCCACAATTTTAGACATCCCAAAATGTCCCTTAATTAAAATGCCCACAATTCCCTGGATCGGAGACGTGATAAACCTCAATTTCATGAGGCAATGTGTGTCCCTGTTAAGGCACCACCCTATGAATAAAAATATCTGAAATAAAGTCAATTAAGTAAATGGGCCCACTCTATAATGGAGTTCTAGATCAATGGAATAATTAAAGGGTTTTATTACAAAATTCAAAAATAAGACAAAACAGAGTCAATGCGATAATAGATCTCAATAATTAGGGTAATACAGAGGAATGCAAAATCAGAAATCTGTCTAAGTCTCAAGCGGGTAGCAAAATCAGAAGAGTAACGGACAACATCCCTAGGAGAACAGGAAAGTCTCTGGCTCACCCCCAGAATTGAGAGGTTTTATGCATTATTTTCACATATGCAATTCACAGAACTATAGAAACATTGTGGTGTGAGCAAGTGCATCATTTCAATAGCAAATTAAAGCACAGTAAAATTAAACATCATATTGCTTTAGCACCTAACCATTATCCCACTAAATGAATAGTTAGTCTTCATCCTCTATGCTAATGTAATCTGGAGATGCTAGAACAAACTGAACACATAAACAACAGTGTGTGATATGAACGAATAGGGCACAGTAATCTAGCTGAAGGACCTTGAAGAAATAGTTGAAGCTTTGTGAATGAACCAGGGTAAGTTTATCGAAGGCAGCATAAACAATGACAATGGAAATAAACAATAATATACTTTCCTGCACATAAACAATCAATGGCCTTTTGCTTTTTCAATGTATGCTGCACAACACAGCACAAATGGAGACAGCAAAAACAAGGAGAAATTAAACATTTATCCTTGTTGCGCCAGGGTTAGACCAGGTTTTCCATGGTCTTAATTTTGCCGCTGCCCCACGTGAACGCCACCCTTTTAAATATGGGGCAGCTTCAAAATCAATGGGTGTTGCAGTGGAACACCCACCACAACACCCATTGCCCGTCCCTTTCAAGCTAAGCATAGAAAAAGTGACGTTTAGATGGTGATAGGGGCTTGTAAATATGCCTCTAATTTTCTTAACTTAGCTCACCCCAAACCATGCCCCAATCCATCATATGCCCTTTTTAGTTGACATGCTGCTTCACATGTTGGTCGACCTCTGACTCGCACCCAATATCAATATAGACTAAGTTACACATTTATTTCCATATGTCATTCCAAAATCCTTACCCATTTATAGGGGGCAAATTCCTACAGGTCTGACCTGAAGAATTTACCTTCAGAAACACCTGCCATAATACTGCATGCAAAAGACACACATTTGATGGACAGAATGCAGAGCAAATCAAACATTCACCCCTAGTGAAAAGATCTGGGTTAAATCCATTGTTCTTTTGCTCACCATGCCACCCCAGTTTAGAACCAGCCATATGCAAATCATCTTGAGCCTGTGCCTCGTGGTATCAGTCCAGCCCGACTGCTAAGCCAGGTCCTCCCTGGACCAGAAACAAACGTCCTAGGACCTGTCCATCAATTGTTCTTTTTGCATTTGTCACCCTGGGTGGGACGGGTATGCCCAGACATGGGTCCTGTACACTCCATGCCACTGGAGTCAAGCTAGCCTGGCTGATGAGGGGTGAAACCCCAAAACCGGTCCTAGGATGCTTGTTTCCAGTCCAGGGAGAACCTGGACTGGCAGTACAGGCTGGACTGTTCCTATAGGGAGCAGGGTCAAGACTGATTTGCATCTGGCTGGGATAAAACTAGAATGGCATGGGGTGCAAAAAAACGATGGATTTAGGCCCAGATCTCTGTACTTGTAACGCCCTGAACGTCTCAGGATCGTTTAACAGACACGACAATGAGGACGCAACCACTTGTGAAGGGTTAGTTCTTTTAATGAAGGCAAATAAAATACAAAGAACAAACAAAAGTTATAGTCACTGGAATCCTCCAGGCTAAGTACGTTACCAGCCCACAGCACGGATGGTCCTAACCGTCCTCTGCATATACGCCGATCCCGGCGTATGCCAACAGAGGGCAGAAATGAAATGGCCGACAATGCCAATCGGTAGGCTGTGAGGGGCACGAAGAGTGTTGGGGAGAATCGAGGAGTCAGGGAAACACCCAGCCGGGGTCTCTACCTGAAGGGAGCAGCCGCTCAACCTCTTCCTCAGACTGCACCGGGACGCGGAGTCACCTCCTGGTGATGCGTCACCGATACCCCAATCACAAGCAAGAAGACTGAACCGAGAGCAGCCGCTCGATCGATCCTGTGGACTTCCGAGTCTGTAACGCGGCAAACACCTCCTGGTGTGCGTTACAGCTGGCAGTCCCTGTGTCTCTGGTCGGGCTGGGAGTTACGACTCCAACCAGCAAAAGCGCCACTGCGCTTGGACTCAGCCGAGTCAAAAAGCGAAGCTCAATTGTTGACCGGTAGAGCTTCCGGGTCCTTCACAGGTGACGATGGGGCAAGACACGGCCCAGGGAGTAACGACTCGACCTACCTCCGTTCTTGCCTTACTGGAGCACCACTCCGGAACACTGCTCTTCACGAAGCAGGTACGTCGGTGTAAACACAATATCCGACAGCCTTGTACCTCCCGGTTCCTCCCTTTATAGGGCGTGTTTTCCTTGAGTTATGTAACAGCTCTCCTGTTTACATAAGGGCGTGTTTCCCTTGAGTTATGTAACAGCTCTCCTGTTTACATAAGGGCGTGTTTCCCTTGAGTTATGTAACAGCTCTCCTGTTTACATAAGGGCGTGTTTCCCTTGAGTTATGTAACAGCTCTCCTGTTTACATAAGGGCGTGTTTCCCTTGTATGACAGGAATTCTTGACAGTACTGGAGTGAATGTATGACATTGTTCTGCATTCTGTCCATCAATTTTTCTTTTTGCATAATACTGGATGTGGTAGTACTACATACATGGTATTACCAAATTTTTTCAAAAGCTTCCGTTTCCAACCAAATCAGTATTAAGGGGCCACTCTAAAGGAGGGCCTTGGGAAGTCATTTAAGCCTCAGCAGGCAGACCGCCCACCATATTATTAGATCGCTGCCTGACTGGCAGGGATATCATTACTTTCTGTACATCCATCAGAACAATGGTTGCACAGAAGGTAGAGAAGTATGCAAAGTGGGTGCCAAGTTATTGTAGTTGAGCATGGGATACTGTTGAATTTTTGTACAAAGACAAACCTCTGAAATAACCAAAAAATGGCCCAAACGCAGTGCGAGTTTTCTCCCAGTGCAGAAAATTGCCACCTGTTCATGACAACCAGGCTGTTCTTTGATGTCAGGAATAGAAAAAATATTTAGCGGAAGAACCACTCTATTCCCCCCCCCCCCCCTATTTATGATGGTGGGGCTACTGCTCTGCCAAACTCTAATAAGGCTCTTTGTCTACAACGTTGTGGTCTTGTCGCTATGGTTCACCTTGGTTGTTGCTCAGCAAGAGGTGGTGGTCAGAGATGACCTTCAAATATTCAATCTATACCATGTCTTCATATTCTCTTTCTGTGTGCATGTTTGAGGACTTTCCTGTGCCCTTCTTGCTTTACTGTAGCATTATGGACTAACATACCCAGCAAATGGTCTTTTTACAGGACACTCACTTTGATTCTAACTCTTATGCAACTTTGGAGGACACTCACACTGATCTACGTACTCATGCTCACACATACACAGTTCTTGCGTAGAGCACTTGTGATCCTACACAAGGGCTTGGACAACTAACAGTGCAGCAGTTGCCAGTACTTATGAGATCAACAGAAAGAGAGATTTCAAAAATTACTCCTGAGTAAGTGGCTTTGGTTCCTCCCACATGTTGATTCCCTTGAGTACCGCATTTGCTTGGGCAGATATTGAGTGCTTCGACTCAAATCGAATGATTGTATTCCTTTTGAGTGAACTGTGCACCCCGTGAAACAGTAGATGCTCAATACAGCAGGACTAAACTGGTTAGGTCTATGGCGATAAGCCAACAATCAAGGTTATAGACCTGATCTGTTTATGATGAAAAGTTATGAAAAAGGAAGTTGGTCTGTCATAGTTATTAAGAAAACTACATGTGATAAAGCCAAAATGCATTTAACGGTGGATTGTTAATACTCTTTTAGATACTGGAGAGGGATATTTTGTTACATAAAAGCTCTTAGATTACTGAAGTAGGCAAGGGTCAAAACCTGGGTAGAAGTTTTTCACTGTGATTATCCGTTTTCAGCCATAAAAGGAGGAGATTTATGTTGTTTTGCCAACATGAGAGGGATGGATGGGTTGATAGAGCTCAAATTTTAGGACTGTTGCCTGGTGGGAAAGCTTATGACTAGTACAGCAAGACTGAGTTGGTTATGTTGACAAGCTAATGATCACTGCTATGGGTCTGAGTGATCATTGGTAAAAGATATGTTATATGTCATAGGTCTGATCTGTTTGCAATGAAAAGATACAAAAAATGCAGCAGGCCTGACACTTGTACTGTGAAAAGCATGTGGTAAAGCCAATAGACCTCTAAGTGTGAATTGGTATTGCACTGGCTTAAATCCAGTAGACAGGTATTTTGTTACATGGAATCTCACAAATTACTGCATTAAGCAAGGGGATTTGTATTAATTAAACCCTCTGACAAAGCATTGGGGTAGAAGAGATGCACTGTGATAATCCTTGTTAGGCCCTCTTAATTATGCTTGCATATTTAATTTAGAAACGTAATTTAATTTTCTTCATAGTTCTAATTCTATGAAGTGACGTTTGCCTTGTTGGACAGCACTCTGCAGCTCCCCAGACAGTGCTACTGGGCTGCTCGCTTGCTGCTCATTTCATCTACAGTGTGTTGCATCCAGTGCCAGCCTTTCCTCAGACAGCGCCCGGGTGAAATTAAATCTGGTGCTATCCTAATCATCACCCTCCACTACTTCCCCATCTGCCCCCTCCCATTGGTGATCCTCGTGATGGGGCCCTTTTGTGCTCACTGGTCACGTCCTGGTATAATACCTCAGAGGGGTGACTCCGCTAGGTGTAGAATCCCCGGGCCTGGCCACAGCTCACATATGCCAAAGGCTGGCCCCTGGTTGAATCCCACTTGATCATTGCTTCCGAATTGGGTGGCCATTATAAATGGTACTGGCGGGTGTATAATTGTTTTACCATTCCAGGATGGCCAGTACATTGGTTCTGCATGTGCCAGCTGTATTGAAACATTAAAACAACTATTTGATATGTACAATACCATTGCAAGATGGCCTTCCGCTGCTTTGTTTAATTGTAGGTTTTATTGCAGGTGTACATTTGCCTGCCAGGAAAAAAATGAACATAAATGGCAGACTGGTCCCACTGCTGACCCCTTGCATCCAAGATATCCTTTACACCAGGTTCGGATTCAGACTATACTTAGCGCTCTAGCTCTTCAGAGTAACATTGAGATGGAGCATACAATCCGGAATACAGTACTTCACTTCAAGGGTTTGGCACACTGAGGCAGCACATGAAATGGCTACAGCAGTAGCTCAGAGTTTTGCAACTTGTCATATTTGCTGAGGTTTCCTGCTGATGCTCTAGTTCGCTCCCAACTCCCATCACTCCTTCATGTTTATTTGGTTTCCCCGTTCGGTGGTTCGTTCATCATAGCTCTCGCTTCACTCTCCATTGTGCTTTCCATCTGCGTGATCTTTTCCTTCGTGTTTTTCCCATATGTGCCTTAAGGTGTGGTGGAACACGGGCTCGGCTGCTGCCCGGGGTATGGAGTTGCTTCTTGGTCACCTTCCACGCACAAAATCTGTTTTGGGTAACAGACTGGCATTGCACAATTATAATTGTTTATGCTATCACAGTGTGACTTCCAGTGTACTTTCCTTGAGATTGTGTAACTCATGCATTTGTATCTCACTTGTCTAGTCGCACATCCCCCCTGAGGCCCATAGACAATTATTATCGTGACCTGCCATGAGCCCTCTTGCTGTGCCGCTCCAGTATTTTGCCTCCTACCTCTTCTCCCACTATAGTCTTTCACATGACGCTGTATGTAGTGCAGTGTCTTCTGGGAGGAAGGACTGGGATTTGCTTTGAGTTCCTTGCTTCTTATAATCTTGACAGCACCCTTGACTTCTCTTCTTTTTCCCTTTCCTGGAGGCAGGGCCATGGCAGCAGTGAGTTGCAACTGTATTTCTTTCATTCAGTCATTGAAGAATATGTAAATGGAAGAATCCAGATTTAACTCAATTGCAGACTTATCTAATGGGGGTGATTCAGAATTTCTCCATTCACAAATGAAAGTTATAACTACACCTAGATGTCTGTGCCATTGGACTCAAGCGGCCCTTCACTAATGAGGATGAGCAACTTCGAAGCCCAGTGTTGGTTTGCTTGTGCTCCAGTCTGGAGGGGCCCTCGCCTTGTAGTTTGAACTGGACTGGACCTCTTACAGCAGGATCAAGTCTGACTTCCTTATGTGATCTTTGTCTAGAGTGGCACAGTGGGCAAAAAACAATGGACTGCAACTCAACCCAAATTTTTACCAGCAGAAGAGATTGATTCAAGCATTCCAACTATCACGTTGTGTTTTTCTAAGGTGTGTGACTTTATGGCATAATTGGCCCTCAGGAGATTCCGTCCCAGCTACTCAAGGTATGTGCAACATTCAGGAGTGGCCGGCACGGCTCATGGGTGGGGGTGGGGTAAGCGCGGGGAGGCTTCCGGGCTGTTAAAAAAAAACTTACCTTGCCGCCCCCGGGTACCGCGTCTTCTCGCCTGCTCGCCTGTGTCCGACTTCAGGTGGGAACAGGAAGTAGGCACCCAGGCTCCCACCCCTAACCCAATCACCACGCCCCAATGGAGCGTTGTGATTGGTCTGAGCGCCGTGACATGGCACTCAGCCAGGGGCTGTAGGGGTGGGCATGTTCTCAATGCAGACTGTAACGCAGCCTGCATGAAGAACAGGGGGCGACCCAAGAGGGTCGACCAAACAGTCATTGCGCACAGGAGTGTTCTACCAATCCTCCCCTGCAGCTCCGCCCTGCCCCCTCACGCACTGCCGCAGCAGGAGGAAAAAATAAAATGATAACATTCCGTTATTATCATTTTATTTTTTTCTTTCTTAGCTGCTCCTGGCAGTGGGGCGACCCTTCTCCGCCTTAGCGGAGGAGCCGTGTAGTGGCAGGAAAGAGGGGCGTGAGACGTAATTGCTTGTTGGAACAACTTTATTTGTAGTGAATAAATATAAAGGCCCACGAGGAGCAGGCGGGGAGACAACCGCCCGTTAGGATAGTCGCGCTCTTCTCCTCCTCTCCCGCCCCCTGACGTCCCGGCCGCCCACGATGTCCGATTGGCCATGACGTCAGGAGGCTAGACAACCAGGGAGGAAAGACTGCGTGCTTCTCCCAACACTAGTACGTTAACCTCACGTACGACATCTCCCTTCTTAACAAAATAAAGAAATAAACACAGTTTCATCTCATAACAAAATCATCGAATCTCTTGGGTGCTCTGATATGCCTTGTCGGCCTGCTTGGGGTAACATACGGAGTTTGTCCCACCCCGCCAGCACCAGTACCACCTTGGCCCGGGCTCCACATATTGCGATTGTCACCCCTCACTTGTTTGGAGCTAGTACCATTCCGCCCCTCAGCACCTCCCGTGCCATGCCCTGTACTCCCACTCGTGTCTGCGCTTCCGCGTCCGGTCCATCCTTGTGCAGGGGAATTACCCCCATCCTCATCATCGCACATACTTCCACCAGTGACCTCATTATCCTGCCATTCAAGCACACTGCCATCGCTCTCGGTCTCACGCACATGACTGCCTCTCATGATGATTTCCTCTTGCCCAGCTTTGAGCTTGACTATGTCGTCCTTGCTACGCCATCCCCCTCCTTCCAGACACACTGCCCCTCTAGTCGCTCCTTGCACACGTACAGGGGTTTGAAATACAGATTCTCCCTTCATCACTTTGTTTGGCTTCTTCACCAGTACCCAATCTCCCTGCGCTATTTCCTTAGCTTTGGCTCTGTTAACCATGTCAGCATACAGTTTGTTGCTCTCTTGCTTAGCCACAATTCGCTCCTTGACTCTCAACCTCTCTTCCTGTATGTCCTCATTTCCATCCCTCATGTCATACCACTTGTTGAATTTGGGGGTAAGCTCGCTCATGCACCTTCTCCATCTCATCAAATAGAACGGTGTGTGCCCTGTGACTTCGTTAGGCGTGTTATGAAAAGTGTGTACCTTATCTGCCAAAAACGCCTTCACATCCATATGAGACGCGACAGCCTGTTGGACACCCTCTTTGAGGAACCTGTTCATCCGCTCGACCTGCCCATTGCTCTTCGGACTGTACAGTGGAGTCTTCTCCTGCTTGATTCCCAACTTGGCCAGGTATTCCGTCATCTGCCTGGACACCAACTGGGTGCCGTTGTCGGAAACCATGATCTTCGGCTGCCCCTCCATCGTGAAGGCTTTCTTCAGCACCTTGATCACCCGTTCGGTGGTAACCTCCCTAACAAACTTGTAGTGAATCCACTTGGAGAAGTAATCGGTGAGAACAATGAGATGTCTGCAGTCGTCCGGTAGTATGGTAAACGGGCCTGCAAAGTCAATGGCAATTTTGCACCACGGGCCGACACGGTATGTCCACCATTTGCAGCTCCCCCTTTGCCGTTTTCCAATGTTTGTCGGCCCTCAAGCACAGCCCGCATCGATCTATGAAGCTGCAGACGTCGCTGCACATCCCTGGCCACCAGTAGTATTGTTTAAGGAGATTTTTGGTGGCGGTTCTCCCCGGGTGGCCCCTGTGAGCCATCCTGATTAGCTTGTCCCTCAGACCTTCCGGGGGCACAAACAGCTCATGCCTCTTCAAGAAGCCATCTTCAATAGTAAGTTCAGCGCTTATCTGCTGGAAACATCTGAGTGCTCCGTGCAAGTTCCGGACCGGAGGCCAATGAGTCGTCATGTGGTCCACCACCCTTCGAATGGTCATGTCCTTCTCCTGGGCAGCCAGCCATTCTTCCTCAGAGACGGATCCTTTGCAAATGGCCGTCGCGTCCACCTTTGCCACCACACACTCCGTGTCGTCCAGAGAACAATCCTCCTCCCCGGCTATTGGCAAGCGCGATAGGCAATCCGCCCTGCTGTTGAGGCCACCCTTGATGTGTCTGATGATAAAGTGGTACTCTTGCAGTTTGGACAGTAAGCGCAGAAGTCTCGAGCTGGCTTTTACATTACCGCGGCCTTCACCATCCATCATATAAATCAAGGGTTTGTGATCCATGACCAGTTCGAACTCTTTGCCCCATAGATAGTTCTTCAGTTTTTCTACTGCCCAGACGCACGCGAGCGTTTCGCGCTCGATGGTGCTGTAATGTTTCTCGCGTCGCTCAGCGACCGGGATATGAACGCGACGGTGTTCTCCTTCTTCCCATGGAATTGGCAAAACACTGCGCCGATACCCTTGGCGCTAGCATCGACCGTGATGACGTTCCGGTGGTCCTTTTTGTAGGGTTGCAACACTGGAGCCGCGACAATGGCCTGCTTGACAGATTCGAAGGCAGCGCGTTGTTCCTGCGCCCACACGTACTTCTCGTTCTTCCGCAGCAGTTTCCTTAGAGGCTCCACCGTGGTTGCGTAACCCTGCATGAACTTCGAGTAATACTCGCTGAGCCCCAGAAACGATCGTAAGGCGTCTTTATCTCCGGGACAGGGGGCATCTCGTATGGCCTTCACCAGGTCTTCCTTGGGCGCAATTCCATCCGGGGTCAGAACGTGCCCTAGGTATTCTATCCTGCTCTCCATGAACTTGCACTTGTCTTTGGAGACCGTCATCCCTTTCTGCCGCAACACCTCCAGCACCGTGCCCAGCAGCTCCAGGTGCCCCTTCTGACCTTCGGTGTGGACCAGGATGTCATCCTGGAATGCCTTGACACCCTCCATGTCGCAGAAGAGCAGATCCATCAACTTCTGGAAGACACCCGACGCCGATGCAAGGCCGTAAGGGAGACGGACGTACCTGTACGCTCCGAACGGGGTGATGAAGGTGGTCAGTTTCTTGGACTCCTCTATGAGACACACCTGGTGGTATGCTGATTTCAAATCTATCAGAGTGAAGAACGTCGACCCTGACGTGGATGACAAAATTTCTTGAATGTTGGGTAGCGGATGGCAGTTCACCAGGATATTTTTGTTCAAGGACCGCAGGTCCACACATAGCCGAATGTCCCCTGTCCTCTTCTTTTTGGAGACCACAATCGCGGACACCCATTCTGATGCGCCTGCTTCCTCTATCACTCCTTCCTGTTTCAACTTATCGAGGACATCCTTCAGCTCCCCTCTGACCTTATGCTTTATCGGCACTGCCCCTTCTTTCAACTGTATGGCGTGTACAAATCCTCTCACACACCCAACCTCGTTTTTAAAAACGGACTCAAATTTGCCAACGACCTCAGCCAACCCACCATGCACTTCATCTGGCTGAATGTAGTTGACCCAGTCATCCCGCAGAACTATGGGATCGTCAGCCCCAGGGACTAGCATCACACCCAACTTCGCCAGGTCCTTCCACCCCACAAGGCTCCTCCCTTTCTCAGCCACATAGATCTTCGTCATCACAGTGCGCCCTCGAAAGGTGAGGGTATCGCAGAAGAACCCTTTCATCACTATATCTTGTTCCCCAAAGGCCTTTGGATTCACATCCGTCTCACGCAATCGTACACCCTGCCACTTCACATCAAACGTCGTGTCAGATATCAGGGTAATCGGGGAACCGGAATCAGCCGTAAACTGCAGCTCTACGGCACCAATCATGACGGAGCCAATGGGCCCCTTCACTCTGCCGTCCTCTATCAATGGACAGCACTATGTCCGCACTCGCTTCCGCATCGCTATCGCTCACCGAGCTCACTTTCATACCCCCTCCCGGTCTCCTGGTTTTACACACTGCCGCAAAGTGGCCCACCTTCCTGCACTTTGTGCAGCTTTTGGTCAGAGCCGGGCAAGCCCTGCTATCCGCCAAGTGATCCCGTGCCCCACATCTAAAGCAAGCGAGCGGCTTCCTGCCTCCCCCTCTATCGCTCGCCGCCTTTTCAGGAGTCTTAGACACACTTTTAAGTTTGTCCTGCACGTAGCATACAGTCGAAGCCTGACTCGTGCACGCAAGCTCCCTAGTGGACACCATGGATCGTTCTATGGCCTTCGCAATGGCCACCACATCCTTCAGGGAAGGGTTTCTACAAGACAGCAACCGTTCCTGCACCTTCTTAGAATGGCAGTAGAACACCACCTGGTCTCTGATGTATGTATCGGTCATCTCCGCAAATTCACAGTCTTGAGCCAAGACGCGTAAGCAGGCAATGTACTCCTCAATAGTCTCTCCTTCCTCCTGTTTCCGCAATGCAAACTTGTGGCGGCCCACCATGATGTTACCTTCCTCGGAATACTGCAGTTCAAGCCGCTTAACCGCCTCCTGATACTCATTCAGAGGAGCGGGAGCCCCCGGGGGGTCCACGTACACTGGCAAGCTGTCGAAAACCTCTTGGCCGGCCTTCCCCAGCAGTCCGAATAAGAGTGCCTTCTTGCGCTCGGGGCTATACCCCTTACCATCTATGGAAACTATATAGTTCTCAAAAGCACGCAGCCACCCCTTCCACTTCATGCACGGCTTACCAGGAGACTCGAGGAACAGGGGTGGCACGCAGATGTTGACAGGTTGCGCCATCGCTGGAGAACGGGCACCGCAGCAGGGGGGGCTTCAACGGCAAGATCAGCAGCAGTCCAGGCGCGTCCAGGCTGCGCAAATGGAAACCCCAGCACGAAGAACAGGGCCACGCCACACAGATGCAAATGCAGGTACAGGCCCTACGCCCACCGGGGCATACTCTCTGGGAAAGGATGTCCGGTCCTCGAAGCACACCGCCTGGTCACACGTGGCAGCAGGGACGAGACACTCCAGCCCATCCAGCAGGCAGCGGACGGCAACGCAGGAACTCGCCGGGGAACCAACCGCACCCAGCATGCAGCAGCAGGAAAGAAACGACTTCAAAGGGAGTCCCCGCAGGATTGCAGGGGGACCCGCCGTAAGCTGCACCGCAGCGACACAGGAGCGCGAGGCGCTCAAGAATACCGGAACTCACTCGTGGGCCGCACCGCAAGGTTGAACCCTCGTCGCCATTTGTAGTGGCAGGAAAGAGGGGCGCGAGACGTAATTGCTTGTTGGAACAACTTTATTTGTAGTGCATAAATATAAAGGCCCACGAGGAGCAGGCGGGGAGACAACCGCCCGTTAGGATAGTCGCGCTCTTCTCCTCCTCTCCCGCCCCCTGACGTCACGGCCGCCCACGATGTCCGATTGGCCATGACGTCAGGAGGCTAGACAACCAGGGAGGAAAGACTGCGTGCTTCTCCCAACACTAGTACGTTAACTTCACGTACGACAAGCCGCCACTGCGAAAGTTCCGTATTTATGTGAGCGTGACAGAAATCTGAGGCATAGATATTGTAACCTCTCCCAATGCTGTGCGAGACAAAATAATGCCATAATTAACGCCTTGGAAAAAGACGCAGCAAACGTAGTGTTTATTGCGTACATGACTTCTTACAAACTGGTGAGATGGGTCAGTGATTCTGGAGATTGTTGGAGGTAAACCATAGGCACTTCGGTAAATCGCGTGCTCCGGTGAAGCTCCGGCACGCTAGAGCGATGATGAAGGGTTTAGGGGTTTAGGGGACGCTCTTGATCAGCAGACACGTGTGCCCACCTTCGAGGAGCATCGAGGTGCTCTCAACAGAACGCAAAGCAAAGAAAAACGACAACAAAATGCGCGTGCGCTGGGCGCGCCCCGCGTGGATGGCGTGCGAGCCTTCTCTGGGGTCTGCTGTTGAGCAGCGCGGTAATTAGGACAAGGCAGGTATGACAAACACCGCGCTGCGCAGTGAGGGCGCGTGGGAGGCGCGCAGCCTGACAGCTCGCGGCGCGGGCCTACCTGCCTCACATGCCATCTGCATGTTGTGCCAGAGACAGGCTGGGTCATACGAACGACGCCCACCATCCTTGCACCATCTGCCAAGGTGTGCTGCGCCACCATCACAGCTCAACTGCGCCGTCGCCGCCCGACTGCCCTCTTTCAGCAGATTCGAATGAAATGTTTCTTAAAATACCCACGCGCTATGCTGTCTTTTAAAAAGGCGTTAATTGGTCACCAGCGCCCTTGCCTCCCTCACCCGTCTGCCTGTCTCATCCCACGTCTTTAGCTCTCTGTCACCTCCTGTCTCTGTCATTCACCCCTTCAGTCTAGCCCCTCCCTTCTTCACTCCCTTTCCTGATCACTATTCATTAATCTATTCTTCCCCACCGCCCGCGCCTCTAACCATTACTTCCGGCCTCTTCCCCCTTCTCCCCCATACACGACCTAGTCCTTTTGTTCCACCTCTCCTCTCATACCCCTCCTCTCAAACCTCTGTATCCTTTCCCTACAGATGCATAACTACAGTTGGTGCAGCAGGTTCAGTCAGTGCTTTAAATGGGGAAAAATAAGTGCAGGTACTCATTAAAATAGAGGTGTGTCAAGTGGGCGGGGCTAGGGGCGGGGCTAAGGGGAAAAATAACATCATACATAGAGACTCCTGTACCAGTTTCAGCACATATTAAAACACATGAGAAATGTGTTTATGTAAAAAAACACAGATTAACTCATAACACAAAATGAAAGTCATGATGGCACTTTCTCCCGAATGGTCGTTGCACACCTGATTGACAGTGCAGGGTCTGTCTAGAGACCCTGCCCTGTGAATCACAGCGTGACACAAACCCTCTTGCCCCCCTGCAGTTTGGGGACAATGAAATGGGCGCTGCTGGAATCTTCACCAGCAACTCTGTAAAAGTATACTTCAGCCAAGTTAATTACAAGCTCCTCGGAGGCAGAGCAGCCTCTGCCCTGCACTGGAGCAGAGAAACCGAGTCTGCCGTGCTGTGGATCAGGGTACCGGTACTCTCCCTGGCTACAGAGAAGTGCCGGTACTGACGGCAAAAAAATTCGGAAGTGCCGGTACTCAGTACCGGTGAGTACCGGCGAGTACCGGCCCATTTAAAGCACTGGGTTCAGTGGCACTGGGGCCTGTTGAACTCTGATAATTGATGTATTTTAGTACTGTAACACCAGTAAAGGGGTCCATTTTCCTAGTTTGCACCAGGGCCCGTGGCATCACTGCTACCTGTGTTCTCTTATGTATCTCCCTGTTCTCCCTCGTTCTCTGTCTCTCCTCTCCCGCCATCTCTTCTTTCCTCATCTTTCACCTACTTCCTCCATATGGTCACTCAAGAAACAAAGGATAAAGTGATATCATAGTTAGGTGAAAATGTCAGTTAAAACGTATCATTTTAAACTCATAAAACCACTGAAATTGACCAGTTAGATTTTACCGAGCTAACTAGAACTTGCACCCCAACCATTACCATTGTTGTCAACAATGAACATGTCATGAGTGATGCAATATGTGAGAGCATAAGGAGAGCAGGGTGGGGGCACACGTTCTAGATAACTCTGTAAACTCTATTTCACTCTTGCAGGTTCTGACTAGTTCATTTTATTGCAATCATTTTCCACAAAAAAAATAATACACCACTACCTGAATGTAGCGGCCATGTTTGTAGTAAAAAGATATAACTATTGATTCCTAACACACCAGTGTATTTATAAAAGTTTTAAAAACTCTTTTTACTTACATCACAGGAAAAAAAATATTCTTATCACGTAAAGAAAATATACTATTGACTTTAAATCACTGTAACCTGAAGATATAGTTTAACACGCAATTGTATTGTAATTGTATTGTATTGTATTGTATTTAATTGTAATTTCATTTATATAGCGATTACCACCCCTGATGAGGCTTCAATGCACTTTTTCGGGGAGTAGCATGCTACTCCTGAACCCATAAAGGATTAGTGGTAAATTAGTATAGTGAAATATGTAAGTAATTTGAGTGGTGGATATGTTATTCTGTTATTTGGATTGGGAAGGATAGTGGAGGGATAGAAGACGGAAAATATTTGCATTTATCTAGCTCTTGCTACCCCTGATGAGGTGCTGAAGTGCTGTTTGGTGAGTAGCACGCCACTGTGGAACCCAAACAGGATTAGTGGGGAATTAATATAGGGAAATATTAGATTCACATGTTAGTCTGCTATTTGGATTGAAAAGGAAAAGTGGAGGGATAGCAGAGGGAAGGGTCTTGAAAAGAGTTTTTTTGGGAGTTCATAGGAGTAGGAGGGGGTTTAGGATGAGTAGAGGGGAAGTGGAGGGGCAAGAGTTAGAGGGAAAGGTTTAATAAGACTTGTTTGGGAGATCTGAATAGTAAAAGAGGTATGCAAGGAGGGGTAGAGGACAGAAGAGCCTGGAAAGGGTTATTTTGGGGATCATAGTAGTGGTATGAGATTTGGGATGAATGTGACAGTAGATTATATTGATAGAAATATAGGGTGAGAAATAGGGTAATGCATTGGAAAGAGTAGTAGAATGAGGTTTGAGATGAGTCAGAGAGTTGAGGTAGAGAATATACTGAGAGCGGTATAGGGTGAGGAATAGGGTAGTGCATTGGATATGCTGAATTAGAAGAAAGTGATAAATATATAGATACATAAGAACATGGAAGGCATATATATGCACAAGGAAGGTAATATATGTAGATTAAAGTTGTATTTAATAAACTCATGTTTTCAAGTGTTGTACTTTAAATTAATGTATTTGTTTTATTTTTTGTAATTCAATAGTGCAACATTCGTAGGAATATAGAGTTTTGAAAAAAGATTTACTTATTTATGCAGTCACTTATATACACGTTAAAACATAGAATAATGTAACTATAAGTAATATGTAAAATTTTTAAGCAGAACTAACTCAAAATGTACAGAGTGCAGCCAGCAATATCATGGTGCTGGTCACATGAGCTAAGGGCCAATGCAGCCCCACAATATAGAATTACATATATTTGTAAAAATTATAAAGGTATCATATTTACAAAATCCATATTGTTTTCTTGCTTGTTGAACAACAAAGTATCACCTTTTTACTGTCTTTTTGTTCCTACATTTTCTGGTAGATGATCTCCAACTATACTCTTAACAGCCTCAACATGAGGGATGAGATTTTTCTGGGACATCTAGGGAGGGCTGAAATGAGGAGTGAAGCAGGGGTAAGAAAGAGGGCACCACATTAGGCCAGAAAACTGCCATGCAGAGGAGGGCAGAACTCACCTGTACTTTACAGTGCGCACCTGCAGAGCGCTCATACCTCACTGCTGGGCTCCTTCCACATCATTAACAACGTCATCACCAATCACGAGGGCCTGATGAGGCTGATAACAAATTAAAAAGAATGGAAGGAAGGTAGGTAGCATTGGCAAAGTTCAGTACTAGCCCATCAGCTCAGGCACTGAAGCAAATTCTTTTGTGGGAGAGGTGTGGTGCAGCCGCCAGATCGGCTGACTCTGGAGCACAGGGCTCGATCCCCGGCCGCAGATCAGCTCAGCATCATGTGACTCTGGGCAGTAGCTCACTTAATCTCCCAGACGGACCCCAGCGCCTTGAAACCTTAAGGGGGTGATATGTTTGCGTTTTACAAATAATCTCACTAACTTACTTTGTTAGGAGGAGGTGCACATGTGCAAGAGTGAAATGCTATCACTCACAGTGCAAGAGAGCCAGTAGGTAAAGTGGCTACCGAATGCACCATGCTTTAGGTTGGGATGGGTGGCAGCAAAATATTAATGACAGCTAAAAAACCTCAGGAAATAGATTAAATTAAACTACATTTTAAAAAAAGATACCAGTTGACATATTTAATTAATTCATACACTTTCAAAGTACACTAAAGCCACTCTTGGGAGCGCTCAGCAATTGCCTTCAATGGACAACAAAATGAGAATATGAATAAATATGTTTTCAGTGACGTGCTGAACCGTGCAAAGGTGGAATCTTCTCTCCTAGGTACAGCTCATTCCAGAGCATGGAGCCAGCATGCAGGGGCCCGGGTCTATCTATGGTGGATAGTAACTGGAACAAGTTACACGGGGAATTGGATGACTCCGGACCTGTAACTACCCGGGATCCAAACCACTACAGCACATTAAGATCATCCACAGGGCTTTAGACATAACTCAAGTTGTTTCATGTTACTCTGGGGTGGGTGGCATGTTACTTACTAATGTCTAGCGCAACCTACTTACAGTTAAAAAAAGCATTTGTAATGCAATAGGTCTCCCATTTGTGAGAGTTTAATCTATTGGCATGCTAAATGACAAAATGGCTTTTATTTATCTGTTTTGATAATTAACACATAAATAAAAGGCATTGTCATTTACAAATCTAATAGCTCAGACTCTTGTAAATGCGAGGCCTATTTCACTTCAAAGAAGCGTCC